>NW_023416312.1:32710794-33330762 GCF_014176215.1 Rousettus aegyptiacus | reverse complement strand
TCTTCTAGGTTTTAGCTCAAATGTTACCATCTTAGACTTTCCTCTACCACTGTTTCTAGAAATGCTCCTCACGTCACTTCATTATTCTGATTTAATTCTAATCACAGCAATTTCTAACACCTGACAATTTACTTACATTTTTGTGCTGCATGATCCCAATAGAGTGTAAGCCCCATGAGGGCAACTCTTTTTCCACACGGTTGTATTTCAACTCCCTTTATAATGGCTGACAAATTATCTGGCGAGACTGAACACCATGATGGAATAACATGGAACCAGCACAGTTGAGAGTCACTTAAAATGGAGTCGGAGGCTGTTAGGGAAGTGGGGCCTTTGCACATCCTGAGCCTCAGTTCTCAGGGCTGCTATTGAGTTGTCACCCTGATGCTAAACACCGCACAAGGCCGAGTCATGAATCATCTGGAACAACAGCTGCTGTATAGACATGTTTGAACTTTTCCTCCTTCCCGTCGTTTTTGCCTTCCTCGTTTGCATGTTGAAAGTATCCGTTCCCTGCTAACAGAGACATCAATCCTTCATTTGCTTGAAGGAATTACACTTTGTGGTTTTTGCCTTTATAAGCCCAGCCTTTCTCTGTTCTCGCTGGAGTGCAGTGGAGGTCGCTACTGGATCTGCCGTCTCTCGGGTGGCGATTCTTTTTGCTCAAATAAATGTTTTCTGTTCTTTATGAAGCCTGAAAATCTCTCTGGGTAACAAATGAATGAGAGAATGAATAAGTGATTGCAAAGTTGTGGCGAGAAGCACAGCTTGACAGGCAGAGGATTCCCCTAAGGAACATGTTCAGGAGTGACAGGATTGTGACAAAGCCCGTGGTCTTCATCTCACCTACTCAGTGTCCTTGGGGCCCCTGGGAGACGGCCCCTTCCCTAAGATAGCCAAAGATCTTGCTGTCTCTCTCACCTACTACTGACGGTCAAGGACGGAGACCCGCTCCACACCAGCCCTTCTGACCCCAGTCGGGAGCTCTAGCCCACCCGCCCCTTGGAGGAGTCGGCCGGGTGTTCCCACTAGACCTGTTCTGCATTACCCAGAGAGACACAAGCCAGCGTAACGCTCAGCCCATAGAAAACGCTTGCAACACCTCCCGTTATCATAGCGGCTACCGCAGGGAGGTAAATTTCAGTTTAGGAAGACTTTTTCAAGAATCCAAGACCGCAGCGCATTTTGGATTTTCATGCTGACTTCGCCCTCCCACCTTTTGCGGAGCAGCCTAGAATGGTCCACGAGTATCTCTAAGGACAAGCTGTTCTGGCTTCGCAACACCGAGGGGCACTGGAGAGGCAGTAGCTCAGTCCTGGGACGTACCACTGAGGCGCTCAGCGGTGGGACCATCCGCTCCGGGAAGTACCACTTGAGGGGTGGAATCCATTTGAAAATGATCCATTGCATTAGTGACGACAATGAGGGTACACATACACCTGTGCCGGGTCCATCCTTACTCCGAGCTCTCAATTATCCGGTCGCATTGAATACAGAGTGGACACTGGGTCTGAGGCTGCTTCCCGGATGTTCACTTCCACCCCTCCATATCTACATGGTCTCACCCAGCCGAGATGGCTGGGGCGTGAGAACTAGGTTCTGGGAGGAGAGGGGCGGGGTTATGGACAGTGCTGGGCGGTGACTGGCTACTTCAGGACTGACGGATTAAGCCCTTGCCGGGCAAAGAGCGGTGCCCACTGGACCCCTAGTGGTGGCCTAGCTCCTGATGGGCCCAGGCTTACTGGCCATCTGTGTGTGGAACCGCTGGTCCACTGGGAGCTGGAGCTGAGGGTAAGGCGTGTGTGTGCGCGAGTGTCTGCCTGCACCTTTGCCAGAGCCACAGATTTATTCCTGGATTGCAAGTTTGGTTCAATATCTACAAAATCAAGTAATGTGACACGCCACATTAGTAAATCGAAGGATACAGGTAATATGATCATATCAGTAGATGCAAAAAAGGTGTTCGCGTTAAACCAGCATCCATTGATAGCAACGCTCGGCAAACTGGGAACAGAGGGAACATACCTCAACAGAATAAAGCCCATAAATGGCAGAGCCACAGTTAACACCAGGCTCAACAGGGAAAAGCTAAAAGTGTTTTCCTTAAGGTCAGGAACAAGACAAGGATGCCCACTTTCACCACTTTTATTCAACATGGTACTGGAAGTCCTAGCACAGCAATCAGACAAGAAAGAGAAATCAAAGGCACCCAATTTGGAAAGGAAGAAGTAAAGCCGTCCTTATTTGCAGATAGCATGCTACTATATATAAAGAACCCTTCACATCCCACCAAAACACTATAAGAACTGATCGATGAATTCAGTAAAGTAGCAGGACACAAAAGTAATGTTCAGAAAGCGGTTGCAATTCTATACACCAATTAAGAACTAGCAGAAAGAGAAATTGAGAAAACGGTCCCTTATACAATTGCATCAAAAGCAAAAAATACCTAGGAATCGATTTAACCAAGGACGTAAAAGACCTCTACTCGGAAAATGAGAAGTCATTGAAAAAAGAAATAGAAGAAGAGGCAAATAAATAGAAACGTAAACCGTTCTCATGGATAGGAAAAATTAACATCGTTAAAATGGCCATACGACCCAAAGCAATCTATAGATTCAGTGCAATCCCTATCAAAATACCAATGGCAGTTTTCACAGAATTAGAACAAACAATCGAAAAATGTACATGGAACCATAAAAGACCTCGAATAGCCAACGGCAATCTTGAGAAAGAAGAACAAAGTTGGAGGTATCACGCTACCTGCTATCAAACTATACTACAAGGCTGTACTAATCCAAACAGCACGGTGCTGGCATAAAGACACATAGATCAATGAAATGGAATATAAAGCCCAGAAATAAATCTACGCCTGTGACAAAGGAGGCAAGAATGTTCAATGGGATGCAGACAGTCTATTCGTAAAGCGGTACTGGGAAAACTGGACTGATACATGTAAAGAAATTAAACTGGACCCCCTTCTTACACCATATCTAAGAATAAACTCAAAATGGATGAAAGGCTCAAATGTAAGACCCCAAACCAGGTAACTACTAAAAGAAAACATAGGCAGCGACCTCTCCGACATTGCTCTCAGTAATATTTTTTTTCTAATATATCCCCTCAGGCAAGAGAAACAAAAGAAAAATAAACGGGACTACATCAAACTAAAATTTTGACACGGCAAAGGAAAACATCAACAAAATGAAAAGACAGCCTGCTGAATGAAGCAGATATTTGCCAGTGATACATCCGATAAGGGGTTAATATCCAAAATCCATAAAGAACTCATACAACTCAAGACCAAAAAAATCCAAACAATCCAATGAGAAAAACAAGCAAAGGACCTGAAGCGGCATTTCTCCAAAGACGACATACAGATGGCCAATAGGCATATGAAAACACGCCCAAGGTCAGTAGTCATCAGAGAAATGCAAATTAAAACCACCATGAGATAGCACCTCGCACCTGTCAGAATGGCTATCATCAATAAATCAAAAACAAGTGTGGGCGAGGATGTGGGAAAAGGGAACCCTCGCGTGCTGTTGCTGGGATTGCAAATCGTTACAGCCGCTATGGAAAACGGTCTGGAGTTTCCTCAAAAAATTAGAATAGAACTACCTTATGACCCAGCAATTGCACTTCTGGATATTTATCCAAGGAAAACCAAAACACTAACTCCAAATGATATATGTACCCGTGTGCTCAGTGCAGTGCTATTTACATTAGTCAAGATATGGAAACAACTTAAGTGCCCATCAGTAGACAATCGAACAAACAAGTCAGGGTACATATATACAAGGAAATAGTATTCAGCCATAAAAAATGAAACCTTACCGTTAGCAACAACATGGGTAGACCAAGAGGGTATTATGCTGAGTGAAATAAGTCAGACAGAGAAAGACAGATGCTATATGATTTCACTTATATGTGAAATCTAAGGAACGAAATAAGCGAGCAAACAAAACGAAAGCTTACTCATAGATACAGAGGACTGGTGATTGTCAGATGGGAGGTGGGGTTAAGGGGCTGGGTGAAAAGGGGAAAGGGATTAAGAAGCACAAATTTGTCGTTTCAAAATAGTCCCGGGGATGTAAATTACAGCGTAGGGAATATAGTCAATAATATTTGAATAACTATGTATAGTGCCAGGTGGGTACTAGACTAATCGGCGGGGGGGGAGGGGGTTAAATTTGATAAATGTCTAACCACTATGCTGTAGACCGGAAACGAACGTAAAATAACATTCAATATCAATTCTAATTGAAAATTAAACATTAAAAAAAAAAAGAACGCTCGAGTGTTTTGGAAAACTCATCACCCAAGGCAAATCTCCTTTGGCGTGGGGTCTGGCCCGGACGCACCAGGGCCAGTCGACATCTGTAGCTGTGCGCGCGTGGAGGAAACGGACTGTGGGGCATCCCACTGCACTGACCAGATGCATCTTCTCCGGGATGTGCTCTCAATGGGTGAGAAACTTAAGTGGGACATATTCACAGTGTGACCTCTCATGAGCTGCTCAATAAACATGCTATGCCCGTTGCCGTTACTGCGCTGAAGTCTTGTTCCCATGTCCGTCTCCCTCACCCAGCTCATCCTGCTGTCCTCAGGGCAGAGGACCCGACATGCTGCAGGAGGCCAGTCCACCCAGGTGGAACTCAAGTAAACAGCGAATGGCTGGACACGGTGTCATAATGATGAGCCATATAGATGTTGGCGTGCAGAGGGTGGGAGGGGAATGCCACAGGTCTCTGTCCGAGGACACATGCAGCAGGGTGAGATCAGTCTACACTGCAGTATTCATTTCAGCTACGCCCTCTAAGGTCCTGGATTGAGCCGGTATATTAGTCAGGTTGCGCCAGAGAAATAGTACCAGTCGTACATGTGTATGTATGCCTGTGCACATATCTGTGTAAATACACGCACGCGCACGTGCACACACACACACACACACACACACAGTGTAAGTGATATATTTGCAGGAATTGGCTCATGTGATTAAGCAATCTTTCAGCGGGAAAGTTCAAAATTTACGGGGAAAACAGGCTGCAGAACCACGGTTGAGTTGATGTTGCAGCTTGATTCCACAGGCAGCCTGGAGGCAGACATTTTTCTTCCTTGGAGCACCCCTGTCTTTTTTATCTTGAGGCCTTCGCCTGACCGTATGAACAAACCCCACCCACATTATGGGCAGTAACCTGCCTTACTCAAAGTCTACCGATTTAAAAAGTCAATCTCATCGGAAAAATAGCTTCTCAGCAACATGGAGACTGACGTTTGAACATTTATCTGTGTCCCATGGCCTGGCCAAGTTGACACCTAAAATTAACCATCACGGCCAGTTAAAACTAATTCCGCTAACCATGAAAGTCTATCTTAGAAACGCAGGGCTTTTTCTTTTTTAACGAGCCTCTTTAATCTGGCCCAGGTCACCCATTTACACTCTGTGGAATTTATAAGTGAATCACTAAGTGGAAGAGGATTGGAAAGCCGTCCAGCCTGAGGCAGTGTTAGGACAGTCAGGGCCCGCACACATCGGAAGCGAAGTCCCAGAGGGCACACGTGATACCCTGGAAACAGTTTACAAGTGTTAGGGCGCCCTGAGCAGGACCTACATCAGTTGGCCAGTAAGGCTCCCCGGGGGCCCAACATAGCCTCTCAATGAGGGACCTTCCACGCTAGAATTCCGTGTCCAGTGGAATTATTTGTTGCGGCCCCTGGTTTCAGAGGGACTGCCCAGAGCCTGTCAATTCCAAACACGTTTGTCTGACCGGGACACCGGTTCTTCCTCTTTCCAAGGGCGGACGACCTCTGGAGGTATTCGGGCATGCAAAGTCCAGGAGCTGGGTACGTGCCTGCTACCCCATAGTCAGAGTTCTGTCAGGTGGGACTGGAATCTCAGCAGTCACTCTGCATTCAAAGGGCTCACAGCAGCTTGGCAAGGCTGTACAGGTGGGCGAACCTCTTCAGGAAGAGGGGAAAGTTTTCAGGAACTCTATGGACAAACACAAATCACTAATGTCCTCGCTGCCTCCCTTCACCTTTCCACAAGTGCCAGGTGTTGTGTTATTTTTTCTCCTTTGTTAGAAAATCGCTGTGGCTCATTTTAAAATAAAAACTTTACGTTTCTTTAAGTATTCCCTACTGGCTTCCAAACCTTTTGCATGAAAGGGTTGTATGCAAGACTGATGAAAGCATTTTCATAGAAGAAATCATGTTTTTATAACTCAACCAGAAAGACACAGCACATTCAGGAATTGATCAGGACAAGATCCTAAATGTAAAAATAAATTTTAAATGGGTTTCCAGGACTTCATATCCTTTTTGCCTGTAGCAGTTATTTAGAGAGCACGTCGTGAAGACGAATGCCTTTGCTGGGGACAGTCAGATTCAATAAACCAACTGAATTACTAAGACGAATGCAGCAAGAGCAAGGTGAGGGAGGTAGAGTCAGGCTATCAGTCCAGGGCTGCAAACTGCAAGTAATCTGGAATCTGGAACCCAAGTCGATAGCAATGAGATACCCTAAGTGTCGGGAGTGGATGGATGGAGGGGGTCACACTCCCTGTGATGAGTCCTCCCTCAACTTGCCGCTTCTGGCAGGAATCAAATTACGAGTACGGCTAGCCTATATCAGAAATATAGAGCCAGCTCAGTTTTGGGGGTTCCCATCAAAGAATAAGCCCCTATCTTTGGGCAAGTGACTCAGACAGTGCAGGGAGTACCCCCCTCATGTCTTCTTAGTTGATGGTCTCCCAGAGTGGTGTCTTAAATCTACAATGGTCCTAGAGTCTCATTCCTCCTCACTGAGCCTCCTTTCAGTTCAGTACAGCTCCTGCTGAGGCCAGAACGGCCCAGAGCAGCAATATGAGGTTTCAGCATAGAGTCATGTGGGGGTTTCAGGATTTGTGAATTTAGGCTTCCAAAGAAGCCACAGGATTTGCTTTGGCAGCAGCAAATGAGAATACTTGCAGGGCCAGACAGCATTGTTCCATGTCCACGTGACAAGGAAGGCTATTTGCAACCTTATTTATCTCATCAATCTTAGATTTCAAATTGACCCACTCAAAAATATGCTCATCCTACAAAGCAATTCTCAGCTTGTAATTGTCAGACACCTGATTTTACAAGTACTCTTCAGTAACTAAAAACTACTTTAAAAAGATCTAAAGTGTATCTCCATTTGGACATTTCTTTCCTTTTCTGGTCTACCTTTCTCCAGAGGCTATAATAAGAGCAAATCCAGAAGGTATGATGACTTGTCTCATTTTTCATGTTCAAAAAATTTGAATTCCAATTCACTCAGCAGAAGCAGAAAGTAAAGAAATTGTAACCCGTTAACATTTTTTTTTCAGTTTTCACTAGTGGGAAATTATGAAATTACAAGCATATAACATCCTAAATAAATTTTATATGCAGATGTAATAGACACCAGATACAAAAAGCTGTTTGTAAAATTCCATTTTTTGGTCTCTTTGCAATTTTATTCAAATCCGTAGCAGCAAATTTGGCACTTTCAGTGTTAACATTGCAGCATCCAGGGGTGATTCTGTGGAATAGTGAGAGGTTGTTGTGCTAGCAGCAGCAGCCAGGATGAATTAAAGGCTGGGTTTTTTTTTCTCCTTGTTTTTGACTCTGGTCTGGAAGCTATGCTCCAGCACAGTGAACTGATTTAAATTTTTCTCTCCCAGTCAGAGGTGAGAGTAATTAATAATTAAAACTATTAACATTTTCTGCCCACCCAAAACTCACCTTTGGAAATATTGTGGCCCTTTCTCCTCCTGCTTGGAGGAGAGAACAAAAATCAAAGTCATGTCCTGGTTATGCTCCCTCACCGTGCCCCTTGCAT
Source organism: Rousettus aegyptiacus (assembly GCF_014176215.1). Taxonomy (NCBI): domain Eukaryota; kingdom Metazoa; phylum Chordata; class Mammalia; order Chiroptera; family Pteropodidae; genus Rousettus; species Rousettus aegyptiacus. The sequence continues at coordinate 33,322,913 of NW_023416312.1, read as the reverse complement.
TATCCACCATGACAATAACAGTCAAAGGTCCCAGTGGGCCAACTTTCCTGAAGTTGGACCTATTATTTTTGCATTCTCTACATAACATTCACTTCTCATAACAAATAGTGGCTCAGCTGCTATCTTATATCATGGGTAAATCCATAGTTACCCAGGCACAAAAGGTTCATCAACCCCACCTCTTCATCTTTTTTTTTTTACCAAAACAGTGTTTTTGCCATATTTTAGTGAGTCAAGGTCTATCTAGCAAATCCCACCATTACCACACTGCTATATTGCCACCATTGCCATCACTGTCATGACCCCAAGACCATCCATCCTTCTTCAACCTCCAGGACTCAGCACATAGTTGTATTCATGGCTAAGATTTATTACAGTTGATGATGTCAGCAAAAAGGAAGGTGTATGAAATAAAGTCTGGAGGAAACCAGCCCAAGCTTCCCAGAGGAGTCACACAATTTCTTATTCTAATATAGAATTGTAGCAACACAGGGAAGCTCATTAGAGACTAAATGCTCATGATTTTTTTACTGGGAGCTGGGCATGTAGGCAATCTTTACCTAGCACATATCAAAATCCAGACTCCCAGAAGAAAATACAGGTGTTCAGTATAAAATGAATTGTTTGCACAAACAGTTTGGGCATAGTAAACTACCATTATTCAGGAATAGTGGGGACCCTCCATAAGCACAAGTTACCAGATCCCACACATGGGCCCATTTTGCAATCAGGCCTTTTTAAAGATAGCAGTCTCAGACCTGGTATGTTAACTCTATTCTGCATGCCACCAAACAACAGAGCTTCAAAATACATAATCAAATACATAACTGAAAGAATTAATGAATAAATCAACAACTAAGTTGGGGACTTCAATGAAAATCGGTAAGGAAATAGATGCACTGAACCATACTTTCTACCAACCGAATCAAATTAACATGTATAGAATCTTCCACATAATACAGCAGAATACATCCATCCTTTTCAAGTACATATGGGAGTTTCACCAAGATAGACCAGATTCTGGATCATAAAACAAATGTAAAATAATTGAAATTATACAAGGAATGGTCTCTGACTTTTATGTAAATAAACCAGAAATTAAGAGAAAGTTAATAAATTAAGAAGAATCCTCCAAACTCGTCAAAATTATGCAATACACTTTTTTTTTTGAGATAGATGAGGTTTTATGTTCATTGCATTTACAATCTAGGAAAGCTGAAATGAATAAGAAATAAAAGTAAATTAAGATGATTTCTGATGTCATAAGTGTTATGGGGAAATAATAATGTAATGTTGTAGAAAGACTAGGGAAATTTTGATTAGGAATGTCAAAAGTTACATTTAATACAGAACTGAAAAACAAAAAGAGAGTAATATCATCAAGAAAAGAAAGAAGAATCTAACTGTATCAGATTCTGCTGAGAGTTTATGAAAGATAAGTACAGAAAAGCTGTCATCAAATTTAGTAAAATAGAAGTCATAGCTAATTCTGAGAAGACATTATTGAAATTGAAATTGTTGAGAATAAAGATATGGAGGTGATGACAGTTTATGGAAAATTCCATTAGTGTTGCTAGGAATAAAAATGGAGCTTAGCAGATGGAGAGAAATTGTTGTCCAAGAAGTAAAAATTTTTAGAACTTTATTTTATTATTAGTTTCAGGTATATAGTACATTGATTAGACATTTGTATAGTTTATGAAACAATCCTCCTGATTATTCTATCTTCCCTCTAGCTCTACACATAGCTACTATATTACTGCTGACTACATTCCTTATGCCATGTTCTCCATTCCTGTGACCATCTATCAACTACTAATTTCTACCAAGAAGTAACTTTTTAATGTTGGGATATTAGAGTATAATAATAGGCATGATCTTGGAGTAGTAATGATACAGATAATAATAATGATGATGAAAAATTATAATAATGATGAAAAATTCATAATGATGGCTTATAATATGCCAGATATTTTACTAAGGGATTTACTCGAGTTATCTGTGTTTATCCTCACAACATCCCATTAAAGATGGTCTATAATAGATTCTGTTTTACTGAGAAAGAAATTGAGATACAGAGATGAACTACTTTCCATTATACACATAGAAATGCAGTCATGTTTTGAACCCAAAACATTTGACTTAGGAACATACATTATTTTTTTTAAACTTATGAATTTTTTTATTTTTGGAATTTTCCATTTGGTAATTTTCCATTAAGAGCACAGCTGACTGTGGGTAACTGAAACTGCAGAAAGCGGAACCATGGATAAGGGGAGATTACTGTAAAGTTATAGTTTTTTAAATATACATTTTTTAATATTTTATATTAGTTTCAGGTATACAGCGCAATGGTTAGAAAATTGTATAATTTATGAAGTGATTGCCCTGATTACTCTAACACCCATCTGGCACCAAGCACAACTATTACAATAATATTGTCTACATACCCTGTGCTATACTTTAAATCCCAGTGACTATTTTGTAACTACTAATTTGTCCTTCCTCATATCTTCACTTTTTTCACCCAGCCCTCTAACACCCCTCTACTCTGGCAATCACCAATTTGTTCTCTGTATATGTGAGTCTGTTTTTATTTAGTTTGTTCATTTCTTGTGATTCTTAAATTCCACATATAAGTGAAATCATATGGTATTTATTTTTCTCTGTCTGACTTATTCCACTTAGCATTATAACCTCTAGGTTCATCCATGTTGTTGCAAATGGTGGGATTTCAATTCATCATGGCTGAGTAATATTCTATTTTAACCATAACTTCCTTATCCAGTCATCTGTTGATGGGCATTTAGGTTGCTTCCATATCTTGGCTATTATAAATAGTGCTTCCATGAACATTAGGGACCCATAGAGATTTAAGAATTACTATTTTGCCTTTCTTTGGATAAATATCCAGAAGTTCAGTTGCTGAGTTAAGTGACATATCCATTTTTAATATTTTGAAGAAACTCCAGACTGTTTTTCATAGTGACTGTAGCAATTTGTAACCCCACCAACATTGCACGAGGGTTCCCTTTTCTCCACATCCTTGCCCATATTTTTTCTTTGATTTATTGATGATAGCCATGCTGACAGGTGGAAGATGATATCTCATTGTGGTTTTAATTTGCATTTCTCCCATGATTACTGACCTTGAGCATCTTTTCATATGTCGATTGGCCATCTGTATGTCCTTCTTGAAGAAATAACTATTTGGGTCTTTTGATCATTTTTTAATGGAATTGTTCATTTTTTTGTTGTTATTGAGTTGTATGAATTCTTTATAAATTTGGGATAATAACCTTTTGTCAGACATATCATAGGCAAATATCTTCTCTCATTCGGTAGGTTGACCTTTCATTTTGTTGACGGTTTCCTATGCTGCACAAAATGTTTTAGTTTGATACAGTCCCATTTGTTTATTTTTCTTTTAATTTCGCTTGCCTGAGGAGATATACCTGGAAAATACTTATTATGAGCAATGTTTGAGAGTTTGCTGCCTATGTTTTCTCCTAGGAGTTTTGTGGTTTGGGGTCTTACATTTAAGTCTTTAACCCATTTTGAGTTTATTCTTGTATATAGAATAAAAAGGTGGTCCACTTTCAGGGTGTTTTTTTGTTGTTTGTTTGTTTTTTGTTTTTTTGGGGTTTTTTTGCATATATCTGTCCTGTTTTCCCAACATCATTTGTCAAAGAGATTGTCTCTATCTCATTGTATATTCTTGCTTCCTTTATCATAGATTAAATGACCATATATGCATGTATTTATTCTGGGCTCTCTATTCTATCCATTGATCTATGTGTCTGTTTTTATGCCAGTACAGTGCTCTTCCGATCATTGTAGACTTTCTACTTCTTTCTCAAAATTGCCATGACTATTCAAGATGTTTTATGGTTCCACATAAATTTGTGGATTATTTGTTCTAGTTCTCTAAAAAAAATGCCATTGGTATTTTGATAGGGGTTGAATTGAATCTATAGATTGCTTTGGGTAATATAGCCATTTTAACGATGCTAATTTTTCCTATCCATGAGAACAGATTATGTTTCCATTTATTTGTATCTTCTTCAATTTCTTTTTTCAATGACATATCATTTTCTAGGTAGAGGTCTTTTACCTCCTTGGTTAAATTGATTCCTAGGTATTTTATGGTTTTTGATGCAGTTATAAATGGGACTGTTTTCTTAATTTCTCCTTCTGGTAGTTCATCATTCATGTGTAAAATGCAACCACTTTTGGATATTAATTTAGTATTCTGCTACTTTACTAAATTCACTCATCAGTTCTAACAGTTTTTTGGTGGAATATTTAGGGTTCTCTCTATATAGTATCATGTTATCTACAAGTCATGAGAGTTTTATTTCTTCCTTTCCAATTTTGATGCCTTTTATTTCTCTTTCTTGTCCGATTGCTGTAGCTAGGACTTCCAATACTTGTTGAATAGAAGTATTGAAGATAGATATCCTTGTCTTGTTCCTGATCTTAAGGAAAATAATTTTAACCTTTCCCCATTGAGAATGTTGTTAGCTGTAGGTTTGTCATTTATGGCCTTTATTCTGTTGAGGTATGTTCCCTCTATTCCCATGTTACTGAGAGTTTTATCATAAATGGTTGCTGAATTCTACTGAATAATTTTTCCGTATCTATTGATATGACCATATAATTTTTATCTTTCAATTTGTTATGTGGTGTAATACATTAATTAATTCATGGATATCGTACCAACTTTGCATCCCAGGAATAAATCCAATTTGTTCATGGTGTATCTTTTTAAAGTATTGCTGAATTCGGTTTGCTAGTATTTCGTTGAGAATTTTTGCATCAATATTCATCAGTGACATCATCTTATAGTTTTCTTTTTTCTACTGCCTTTTTCTGGTTTTGGAATCAGGGGTAATGGTGGCTTCATACATAAAAATAATCAAGAAGTCTTCCCTCATCTCGAAGTTTTTAGAATAGTTTGAGAATAGATGTTAAATCTTCTTTGAATATTTGGTAAAATTCACCTATGAAGCCAACTGGTCCAGGCTTTTGTTTTGAGGGAAGTTTTTGATTACTGATTTGATTTTGTTGGTAGTAACCAGTCAGTTTAGATTTACTATTTCTTCTACACTCAGTCTTGGGAGACTGGTTGTTTTAGGAATATATCCATTTGTTCCAGATTGTCCAATTTCTTGGTATATAATTGCTCATAGTATTTTCTTAGAATCCCTTGTATTTCTGTGGAGTCACAGTTACTTCTCCTTTTTCATTTCTGATTTTGTTTGAGTCCTCTCTCTTTTTTCATGGTATGTTTGATTAAAGGTTTATCAATTTTGTTGATCCTTTCGAAGAACTAGCTCTTGGTTTCATTAATCTTTTCTGTTGTTTTTCTAGACTCTATGTCATTTATTTCCGCTCTAATCTTTATTATTTCCTTCCTTCTACTTACTTTGGGTTTTGTTTGCTGTTCTTTTTCTAGTTCTTTAAGTGAAGGTTAGATTGTTTATTTGAGCTTTTTCTTGTTTCTTAAGGTAGGCCTGTATTGCCTGTATAATTTCCCTCTTAGGACTGTTTTCACTATGTCCCATAGATTTTTAGTTATTGTGTTTTCATTTTCATTCATCTCTAGGTATCTTTTGACTTCTTTCTGCATCTCATGTTAACACATTCATTGTTTAGTAGCATGTTATTTAGCCTCCATGAGTTTGTGTATTTCCAGTTTTTTTCTTGTAGTTATTTTCTATTTTCATACCATTGTGGTCGGAGAAGATGGTTGATATGATTTCAATCTTCTTAAATTTATTAAGATTTGTTTTTTGGCTTAACATGTTGTCTAACCTGGAAAATGTTTCACATATGTGCACTTGAGAAGAATGTACATTATGCTGCTTTAGGGTAAAATGCTCTTAAAATATCAGTTAAATCATCTGATCTAGTCTGTCATTTAATGATTTTGTTTCCTTATTGATTTTCTATCTGGAAGATCTGTCCATTGGTGTCAATGGGGCATTAAAGTCTTCTACTATGAGTTTGTTGCTTTCGATCTCTCCCTTTATATTTGTCAAGATTTGTTTTATATATTTAGGTTCTCCCATGTCAGTGCATATAAGTTTACTATGGTTATGTCTTTGTGATTTATTGATCCCTTTACCATTAGGTACTGCTCTTTTTTGTCTCTCATTATAGCCTTTGTTTTAATGTCTATTTTGTCTATTGCTACCCAAGCTTTTCTTCATTTCCATTTCTGCGAAGTATCTTTTTCCATCCCTTTACTTTCAGTCTGTGAGTGTCATTTGATCTGAGGTGCGCCTCTTGTAAACAGCAAATGTATGGGTTTTATTTTCTTAAGCACTCATCTACCCTATGTCTTTTTATAAAATTTTTATTAATAGTTTAAAGTATACAGTACATTGGTTAGACATTTACATAGTTTATAAAACAATATCCCTGATTGCTCTTTCTCTCCTCCAGCTTTCCACTTAGCCATTAAATTAGTTCTGACTGCATTTTCTATGCCGTACTCCACATTCCCGTGACCATCTATCAACTGCTAATTTGTACTTCTTTAACCCTTCACCCCTTTCTCCCAGCACCCCCAATCCACCCCCCCTCTCTGGCCATCACCAGGTGGTATTCTATATTTGTGAGTCGATTTTTGATTAGTTTGTTCTTTTTGTTCCTTAGCTTCTGTATATAAGTGAAATCATACGGCGTTTATCTTTCTCTGACTTATTTCACTCAGCATAATAACCTCTAAGTCTATGTTGTCTTTGTGAATGGTTGGATTTCATTTTTTTAATGGCTGGATAATATTTCATTGTATATATGAACCATAACTTTGTTATCTGGTTGTCTGTTGATGGGCATTTCAGTTGCTTCCATATCTTGGTTATTGTAAATTGTGCTTCCATGAACATAAGACTTCATAGATCTTTACAAATTATTGTTTTAGGTTATTTTGGATAAATATCCAGAAGTGCAATTGCTGGGTCAAAAGGTATATGCATTTTTAATTTTGTGAGAAACATCCAGACTGATTTTCATAGTGGCTGTACCAATTTGCAATCCCACCAGCAGTGTATGAGAGTTCCCTTTTCTCCACATCTTTGCCAATGTTTGTTGTTCTTTGATTTATCGATGATAGCCACCCTGAGAGGTGTGAAGTGATATCTCACTGTGGTTTTAATTTTCATTTCTCTAATGATTAGTGACCTTGAGCATCTTTTCATATGTCTATTGGCCATCTGTATTTCCTCTTTGGAGAAATACCTGTTCAGGTCTTCTGACCACTTTAAAAATTAGATGATGATGATGATGATGATGATGATGATGATGATTTTTGCTGTTGAGTTGTAGGAATTCTTTATATTTTTTGGATATTAACCTCTTATCAGACGTATCATAAGGAAATATCTTCTCTCATTTCATTGGTTGTCTTTTTGTTTTGTTGATGGTTTCCATGCTGTACAAATCCTTTTTTAGTTTGATATAGTCCCATTTATTTATTTTTTTCTTTTCTTTCCCTTGCCTGAGGACTTATACCCAAAACGAAATTACTGTTAGCAATATCAGAGAATTTACTTCCCATGTTTTCTTCCAGAAGTTTTACGGTTTCAGGTCTTACATTTAAGTCTTTAATCTATTTAGAATCTATTCTTGTATACTATGTAAGAAGGTAGTGCATTTTTTTCCTTTTTCTTTTTTTGCATGTATTTGTCAAATTTTCCAAACACCATTTATTGAATAGACTGTCTTTACTCCATTGCATATTCTTGCCTCTTTTGTCATATATTAAGTGAGCATTTAGGCATGGATTTATTTCTGGGCTCTCTATTCTGTTTCATTGATCAATGTATCTGTTTTTAGGCCAGTACCATGCTCTTTTGATTATTGTAGCCTTATAGTATAGTGTGGTATCAGGTAGTTTGATACCTCCAACTTTGTTCTTTCTCAAGATTGTCGTGGCTATTCGGGGTATTTTATGGTTCCATATAAAGTTTAGGATTATTTGTTCTAGCTTTCTGAAAAATACCATTGCTATTTTTATAGGGATTACATTGAATCTGTAGATTGCTTTGGGTAGTATTGCCATTTTAAAGATGTTAATTCTTCCTACCCATGAGCACGATGTATGCTTCCATTTATTTGTATCTTCTTCATTTTTTGTAATAATGTAATTTTCTGAGATCTTTTACCTCCTTGGTTAATTTGATTCCTAGGTATTTTATATTTTTGATGCAATTGCAATGAGTGTTTATATGACACTACTATAGGGAAGATAAATCAATATAATACTTCAAGGGGCCAATTTTGCAACATGTATCATGACTTAAAATTATTCCCATAACTTTTTTATTTAAAACTACTTTCAGAAAATAGTTAAAATAATATATACCTTACATTCACTGAGGTCTTACCCAAGACTATATATGGTGCTGTGCTTCCAGAATGACACAAGAAAATGTTTGCTTAAATCACAGATTGATTTATGACTGTGATATGTTCTTATCTAACAATGAAATATATTTTTCCAAGTCAAGAACAGATTTTTCTGGAATTTTTTTCATTTTTATCTTCTCTCTCTCTCTTTCTCTCTCTCTCTCTCTCTCTCTCTCTCTCTCTCTCTCTCTCTCTCTCTTTCCCTCTCATGGGACCATAGAGTTTGATTCATGAAACCAAGTCAACTCTGTTTAGCATTTCTCATCTGCAGCACAGCAACTTCCTTTGCGAGCTGTCTCTCTCTCTTCACTGCTTCTCTGCTTTGGGTCCTTAGCGAGACATGACCAAACTCAAAAATAGAATTGAAACATTTTTTTATTGGTGACTTCCAAATTTATCTCCATCTTGGAACTCTTCTATGAACTCCAGAATCATTCATCCAACTGCTTTTCTGACATTTCCAGTTAAATGTCTCACAAGATTCTTAAATATTAACATTTCCCAAAAGGATTATTATGAAAAGGATTTGTAAATAAGAAAATGATAGTGTAATTAAAAATAGTTCAGATTTGCTCACAAACGAAATCACCACTTAATAAGTGAACTTGAGCAAGTGCCTTTATTTATTTTTATTAAAAATTATTGGGGTGCTGGCATTGATTAATAAATCAAATAATTTTCAAGTGTACAATTTAACAGTATGTCTTATATATATTGCATTGTGTGTTCACCTCACAAAATTAGATTTCCTTCCATCACCTAATATTTGACCCCTTTATCCCTATCTATCTCCCCTCTCACCCCCTTCCCTCTGGTAACCACGAGTTCACAGTCTGTGTTCATAAATCTCTGGGTTTTTTTTGTCATTTTTGTTTGCTGCTTTCTATTTTATGTCCCACATATGAGTGAAATCATATGGTTTTAAACTTTTTCTGTCTGACTTATTTTACTTAGCATGATTATCTCAAGATCTATCCATGTTGTCACAAATGGCAGTATTTCATCTTTTCTTATGGCTGAGTAATATTCCATTGTATATATGTACCACATTTTCTTTATCCAATCATCTATCATAGGACACATTGATGGCTTTGATGTCCTAGTCACTGTGAATAATGCTACTATAAATATCTGGGTGCATATACATATATTTCTGATTTTATTGAAAAGTAATAGACAATTAGTTGCTTGTATTTACATTGTAGAATTCAATGAGGTTTTTTTAATTATAGTTGGCATACAATAATATACCAGATTCAGTTGTATAGCATAGTGATCAGAGATCCACATAACTCACAAAGCAATCACTCCACTAAATCTAGTAGCCTTCTTCCCCCTTACATATTTATTACAACGTTAACCATCTTCTCCATGCTACACTCTACATCTCTATGTCTATTCTGCAACTATTCATTTGTACCTCTTAATCCTTTTGCCTTTTTTTCACTGCCCCAACTCCCTTCCCATCTAGTAGCCCTGAAAATATTCTCTACATCTATGAATTTATTTCAGCTTTTATTGTTGTTGTTGTTTATTTTGTTCTTTAGATTCCATATGTACATGAAATCATGTGATATTTCTCTTTCTCTATCTGACTTGTTTCATTCCGAGCAATACCCTCTATGTCTCTAAAGCCAATATCTTTTTCCATCCCCTGCCTTTTAGACTGTGTATGTCTTTTAATATGAAGTGAATCTCTTATAGGAAGCATATGTAGGGGTCTTGTTTTCTTATCCATTCAGTCCCTCTATCTTTTGGTTGGAGCTCTTAATTCTTTTCTACTTGAAGGACTTTTTGATAAGAATGTAGTTATTGCCATTCTTTATTCTTGTTTTTGATACATGTTTTTTCTTCTTAGAGAAGTCCCTCCAACATTTTCTGTAATACTGGCTTGGTGTTGAAATTCCCTTAGCTTATTTTTGTCTGGGGAGCTCTTTCTCTGTCCTTCGACTCTAAATGATGGCTTTTCTGAATAAAGTATCCTTGGTTGTAGATCCTGGGTTTTCATCATGTTGAATATTTTGTGCCAAGCCCTTCTGTCCTGCATAGTTTCTTTTGAGAAATCAGCTGCCAGTCTTATGTGTGCTCCCTTGTAGGTAACTAAATGCTTTTTCTCTTGCTGCTTTTTAGATTCTCTTTGTATTTAACCTTTGTCATTTTAATTATGATGTGTCTTGGTGTGGGCCTCTTAAGATTTCTGGTTTTTGTGACTCTTTAGCTTCCTGAGATTTTATGTCTATTTCCTTCAACAGGTTAGGGAATTTTTCCATCATTATTTCTCAAATAGCTCTTCAATGTCTTGTACCCACCCCTACCCCGCCCCTGGTACTCCTATGACATGGATGTTTTTACATTTAATAGTGCTCCAGAGACTCCTTAAATTATCATTATAATCTTTACTTCCTTTTTCTTGCCGTTCTGATTGAGTGTCCTTGGTTTCCCCATCTTCTCTTTAGGTCATTTGATCCTCTTTTTTATTCACTCTGTTTATGTAATTTAATATACTTTCATCTCAGATAATATATTATTCATTTCTGACTGATTCCTTCTTATAATTTCCATTTCTATATTTATATTTTTTATCTCTTTGTTAAAGTTCTCACTGAGTTCATCTACACTTCCCCTAAGTTCATTGAGCATCTTTATAACCAGTGTTATGAACTCTGCATCTGTTATATTACTTGACTTCATTATATCTGGATCTCTGTTCTGTTCTCTCATATGGTTTCTGCTTTTTTGTGTTCCCATTTTAGCTGCCTTTCTGTGTCTGTTTCTATGTACTAGGCAAAGCTCCTAAGTCTTCCAGTCTTAGTGTGGATTTGTGAAGTAGGAGTCTGTCCAGTGGCACAGTCCTGAGAGGGGTTCAGCTGCAGGCCAAATTTAGCCCAAGCCTCTACCCCTCCAGGGCTAATTGTTAATATTCAGCAAGCAAACCACAGATGCTGTGCTTCTAGTTGCTTCAAAAGGCCACACCAGAAACTGAGGCCAGCTGCCTCCAGTGTGAGTCTAGGCACTGCTCAGCAAGGAGCACTTGGCTTGCTAAGGATACACCTGGATGTGGCTAGGGTGGGGGCCATGAGTTGGGGGAGGCAGAGTTTCAGGGAATCGTCTGGATTGTGTGACTTCTGTTATCCAGTTTGCTGACATCTCAGCTATGGCCGCACTGAGTCCACACACTGGGAAGGTGGAGGGCTCAACAGAGGAACAATGGATACCACCAGCACTTCTGTACAGAGTGAGTCTCGCCTCCAGCCCTCACTTCAACAACTCAGTGTACCCCTGTGTGTCCCCCATTCCTCCTGCGTACCTGCTCCGGCATTGGTGCTCAGAACGAGTAGTTCTGTCACCACAAAAGTCTACTCATGACACGGCCCCTTTAAGAGGCATCTGTAGCTGCTAGCCACCACTGCTATGGCTTCTGTCCCACTCAGTTGCTCAGGACCCGGAAGCCCCTCGTCCTTACCTCATCCTACTTCCTCTCATTGCAGGGTGATTTTTTATTTCTCTCCCTTATTATAGGGCTTGTTTATCTAGATCCCAGGCCATTTTCCTTGCTGTTTGCTCCTCATTTCTGTTGCAACATTAATTTGGTCACCAGAGGAATGAACAGAGCCTCTATCACCTATGCCATATTTGGGGGGCGGGGGGCAGGCGTGCATATATCTTTGTGGATAAATATTTTCAGTTTTTGTGGGAGTAAATGCCCAGTAGAGGGATTGGTGGGTCATATGGCATACCAATTCTTAGTTTTTAAAACAATCTCCATACTTTTTTCCATAGTGCTTGTACCAATTTGCAGTCTCGCCAGTTTATTAGGGTTCCTTTTCCACCAGAACCTCACCAACACTTGTTATTACTTGTCCTGTTCATGATAGCCATTTTCACAGATGTGAGGTGGTATCTCATTGAGATTTTGATTTGTGTTTCCCTAATAGCTAGTGAAGGTGATTATCTTATCATATGTGTTGACCTTTTATGTCTTCTTGGGAGAAGTGTCTGTTCACGTCCTCTGCCCCTTCTTTAATTGGATTATGTGCTTTTTTTGTTGTTGTTGAATTGTTTGAGTTCTTTGTGTGTTTTAGATATTAGGCCCCTATTGGAGGTGTTGTTCGCAAATACATTTTTCCATTCGGATTGTTGTCTCCTTGCCTTGTTGATGGTTTATTTTGCTGTGCAGAAGCATTTTAGTTTGATATAGTCCCATTTATTTATTTTTCTTTTACTTTCCTTGCCTTTGAGGTCAAATTCGCAAAATCCTTTTAAGTTCAAGGTCCATGAGTTTATTACTTATGGTTTCTTGTGTACAATTTATTGCTTTAGGGCTTATATTCAGGTCCTTAACCCATTTTGAATTTAATTTTGATGTGTGGTGACAGATAACACACCACAGTCTAGTTTCATTCTTTTGCAGGTGGCTTTCCAGTTTTTTCAGAATCAATTTTTGAAGAGGCTTTCCTTTCTCCACTATGTGTTTTTGGTTCCTTTGTCAAAAATTATTTGTCCGTATATGCAGGAGTTTATTTCTTGACTCTCACTTCTGTTTCACTGGTCTGTGTGTCTGTTTTTCTGCCAATACCATGCCATTTTGGTTATTGTCGCTTTGGAAAATTCCCTCACCTTTTTGTATGTCTAGAAAGGTCTTTATTTGTTCTTCATCTCTAAAGGAAAGCTTTACTGGATATATAATTCTTGGCTGGTAATTTATTTCTTTCAATAGTTTGAATATTGGTTCCACTCTTTTCTTGCTCGTAAGGAAGTTTGGTGATAATCTAATGGGTTTTCCTTTATAAGTTACTTTCTTCTTTCTCTTGACTGCCTTGAGGTTCTTTCTTTGTCATTAATTTTTGACAGTTTTCATATAATGTGTCTTGGAGAAGGCCTTTTTGGGTTGAGATAATTGGGTGTTGTTTGCTTTTTGGATTCGGAGAGCTAGTTTTTTCAATCAACTATTTGTTCGAATATGCTTTCTGTTTCCTTCTCCTGCTCTTCTCCTTCTGGTATACCTATTATTCTTGTGTTGCTTTTTCTGATGGTGTCAGATAGTTCTTGTAGAGTTCTTTCATTTTTTTTCATTCTCAATTCTCTTTCTTCTTCCTTCTACATCATTTCCAGATTTCTGTCTTGATATCACTAATTCTCTCCTCCATCTAGTCAGCTCTATTTCCTAAGCTTGGTATTTTATTCCTAATCTCTTTAATGTGTTCTTCATCTCCAGAAATTCTATTTGATTCTTTTTTTGTAATTTGAATCTAATTGGTAATGTATTCATCTTGTTCACTACTTTCTTTTTAATTTCCTGGAATTATCAGTCAGAATTTTCTTGTGTATCAATTTTTTTTCATAAGTACAATCTTGAATTCTCTGTTATTTAAGTCATGTATTTCTATATTTTTGAGCTTATTTTCTAGAGATTTTTCACTTTCATTCTGAGCTGCCTTGTCATCCTGTTTGTTCACGGTGTTTGATGGACTATTTCTCTGCCTTGGCAATAATGAGAGTACTCTGACTTTTTGTTTGTTTTGAGAGAAAATTTATTATATAGTGATCTCTCTTTAGGAGGTTGACAAGGTGTTTTTCTTTTGGTTCCCAGTAGGTGGCGTGTAAGCCTCTTTGATATCTGCTTTGAGGCTAAAAATGCCCCCTCTGTCCCTGGTAGTCTGATCAGGTCCTTCTGTCCCAGATCTCTACACTCAACCTCCTCCCCACCCCCACCACGAGAAAGGGTGCAATGGATGATGGGGGAGTGATCTGAGTTTCCGAAGAGGTCCTGAAGTCTCATTACTGCCCCAACAGTCAGATACAATGTTCTGCTGTTTCCTTCTGACTCACTCTAACTGGTTGGGGGTGGTGTTGAAGTGGAGAGGTCTGTTGTGTGTGTAGCTATTTCCCTTCCCTTAGTGCTGCCCCCTAGGTTTCAGCTGTCCTGCTCCAATATCATCATGCCTGTCACTGGTAACAGTTTAAGTGTATACTTCAGTACTGGTTGCACAAATTCTCCTGGAGCTTGATGTTTTGGGCTCTGAGAGGGTATGGGGGAAGTTTGCGCTCTGGGTTGGTGGGGGGCCTCAGCCAGACTCCGTGACTTAGCCATTCGCTTGGGAATGGTGGTTGCTAAGCCACAGCTGTTGCCCTTCCACACTCAGTATCTGCCCTGTACTCTGCCCTGATCTCTGGGTTTCACTGTGTGGAATATGCCGGTCACTCAGGCAGCATTGCTCTGGGCATCAGAGGGCTTCAAAGGTTCAATGCTGGCTGTGAAATGTCCCTTTCCTCCTATTTTTTCAGAGAGCACTAGCTGCATAAGTAGCTCCTTTGTTTCACATTTCTAATCTATCACCCAGCGTCATGCAGATTTGTCCACCTTTGGATGCTCTGATGCTCAGATCTCTCAGATGTGCTTGTGTGCAGATTGGGTGTTATCTGTTGGGTTGTAGATGTTCGGCTTGTTATTTTGAAAGGAGACATTAGAGAGAGCCCTCACGCCACCCTACTTCTGACATCATTACATTTCTTAACATTTTTGAGCCTCTATAATTAATGAAGATGTTGATGGCTTGGGCTTGATGGTATTTCTTTTCTCTAAGATCTCTTCCCTAGGAAAGGATTGGTTAGGGCATCTGTTAGAGTAAAATGATGAGTGGGTGACTATTTGGAGGGTTGTATATCATCTTTTGAGCCTCTTATCAAACCTAAATCCCCAGGACCATCTTTCCCCTTCCTACACACCCTTCCTTTTTTATATTTATAAACTCATAGAAATTTGAGTAGATTGTAGATAGGAATTAATTTGTTAAAAAGCAAATTTGATAAGACCCTCACAAAATAATATGCACCCCCCAAATAGTTTTCATAGTTTTATTTTGAGACAATGCTGTCATTGAGGGTTCTGTTCTTTCTTTCTTCCAGGACAAAGGTATATTTAGCCATTAATATAGTTGATCAAGTCTCTGAGTCCAGAGATTGAAATCTGGGAGGAAGAAGAAAGTTAACTGAGGCTTAAGCATTTTGGTAATCTCCAGAACAAAGTGATGGTACGAGATCTTGGTGGGATTCTAGGAGCAGGGCTGATGGTTGAAACATCATATGACATAGAAAACGGTTAGTCAGGCTCCCTTATACCACAGAAAATCCCTATCTGATTTTGAAAATTAATCTCAACACATAAGATTATTCCAAAGAATGAAAAATACTGTAGAAATGGAAGAACTTCCACAATGATGAGCTAGAAATAGTCATAATAGAAAAAGTTCACGAAGGTGACTCCATAATGTAGTGGTTAGCATGTCTGCCTTGTACACAGAAGGTCCTTGGTTTGCATCCCAGGAGGAGCCACAGACCATACACTGGGTGTGCCAGGCCTTGGAGGTGCCAGGCCCTGGGTGCTCCAGGTCCCCTGAGTGCACAAGGGGTGCCAGGCTCTGGGTGAACCAGGCCCTGTTGCACACTGAGAGAGCCTGTGGGAGGGGACACCCTGCCTTCAGAGATCCAGTTCTTAAGCGGAAACAGTAAAATCCATGGGTCAGGGGTGGAAGTGGGACGAGGGGAATTAAAGAAGGGAAAAAAAAAGAAAAGTTCAGTGTTAGGAGTCAGGTGTTGGAAACAGGCCTCAAAGCAGTATCACAATATCTATGATAAAGATATGAACAGTATCTGATGGGAACAGAGAAAAAGAAACAAATAACTATAAATAACTTTCCACAGGAGTCAGGAGCACTTGCACCAGGTTTATAAGGATGTATTGGAGTTTATCAGCCATCAAAACTGTGGGAATGGCATTCCAAGAACAAGGAATAGAATTTTCAAAGACTCAGAAGAATTCGTTTGGCAAACATTTATTAAAAACTTTGTCTTCTTCAAATACTATGCAAGCCTCTGAGGATATAAATAAATTAACATTGCCTCTATTCAGGTCACTGGTGAATTCATGCATCCTGAACTGGTAAGAAAAATTTTCACAAACCAGTTCTCATGGTTTAAAAAGAAATGGCTGAAAAGATTCATGAGGAAAACCTTCTTGTCGCCCAGTCAGTTCCCCACAAAGGAAGTCAATACCTTGGTATTGTCACCATTATTTCCGGCTTTGTAGGTCCAGAAATTAAATTTTGTCCATGTATCCAAAAGGAATTGGACTACAAAGGACTGCCTCACATTAATAAAGTTATATCCAGCCCACATAGCATGTAAAATGAGATCGGTGGTACATTCAGATAAACCATTCTAAAAGCATATATTTAATCATTTTTTAAAAAACAATACATTTTTGTCTCATTTAAATTTTTTTATAGTCACTTGTTAATTATGACAAATGATGAGGGATTTTCACTTATAGTAATGATGTAACATTTCATTTTCAAATATGCTTATTGATATATGCTGATTTAATTTAAAGGAAAATAGTAGGCCTTATCAGTGCAATAAGAAGATTAATAAATTAAAATTCTTAGCAAATATATAGCACATGCAAGTAAAATATTTATGTAGATTGGAGTCATTTGGTATTATAATAGTATTTACTATGACCAAATATGGTAAAAAGAGTAAAGGTGGTAGACACATGATTACTAAAGTTTAAGAACACTGGCATAGTCATTAAGAGTAAGGATGCTGGAGACAGACTGGGTCCAAATCCTAGGTGCCCCACTATTTGGCCATGGGACCTTAAAAGAAATGCTTTTGGTTTTTTTTTCAATTTCAGATGCTTCCTCTGTGAAATCACAATAATAACCTAACTCACAGGGTGGTCAGGAGAATTAAAGGGGAAAGCCTATGCAAAGACCTTACCAAAATACCTGACACATAGTAAGTGATCAATAAATCTTTACTATTATTGTTGTCATTGTTTATGTTATTAGTGGCCATCACTTTTCAGATCAGTGCTCCTTCCTTCATCATGGTAACTCAGGTACCAGGAAGACCATGGCAGGAAGAGGTAGTTATTCAGGTGGGGGTGGGGGCCCACAGGGAGGTGAAGATAGTTTAGTGATTCCCATGGCTCCTCTTTAATGTTCCCCTTCCATTTCTTGTAAGGCAAGTCAGAGAGGACATTAGCCTTGTAAATTTCCTTTGACGTATCACGGTGTGCATATTACATTTTTTATAGAGTCCCTCTGAAAAGACAATACTTTGCAGAAGACGTTGCACTTAGATAATTTGTAAAGGCTTTTGATTTTTAAAGTTTCATTAGTATGTTATCGTAGGTACTGCCTGTTACTGTCTGGCGCCAGGGAGAGCAGATTTTGCTTGGAATGAAGGTGATGTGTGTCAAGATGAATGAGCTGGGTGTAGACCCTGTTTGTGTCTTACACTATATATGGCCAACCAGTGTGGTCTCATATTGTTCCCTCCATGTTGGGGGACTGCTTCCACATAATAAAGACATGTAAACAGAGTATCTATGTCCACACCTGGAGTGAAGTGTGGCCTACAGTGCTAACCTGTGCCAGGTCCTGGAAGCCATTTGAGGCCAGTGTTCTTCAGATGAGAAAGCCTAAGAGCCCCCTAACCAGACAAGAGTCCTATCTTCACCACTGGCTATGTGACCTTGAGCAAGATATTAAATATGCCTCATAGATTCAAATAGATCAGTGGTGATAGTTCTGATATTGAGGGTGGAAGAAAAGGGGAGCCTTAGGCATGTTTCTCTTCATTTTTTTTCTGCTAATTCTAAGAGTTTATATATGTCAAGATCAATTTCTATTAATTGCTATTTTATTACTTTGGTTCATTCTTTCCTGCTTCTTGGTATGTCTAGACTTTTTTGTTGTTGTTTGCTTGTTCCATTTTGTGCAGAACATTGTGAATGATGCACTGTTTGAAATTTAGACTGTATCATAT
This sequence comes from Rousettus aegyptiacus, assembly GCF_014176215.1. Taxonomy (NCBI): domain Eukaryota; kingdom Metazoa; phylum Chordata; class Mammalia; order Chiroptera; family Pteropodidae; genus Rousettus; species Rousettus aegyptiacus. The sequence continues at coordinate 33,304,661 of NW_023416312.1, read as the reverse complement.
TCCATAAATGTTGTTCAGCTTTGTTCTTGCAACTAGTTAATTTACTTTTGGGTCCCTTTGGGTCTTTCAGTTGCTTTCTTTCTTTGTGACGATGGGTATGAATCAGTTTTGAACCCAGTTCTATGGCAGAGTATTTTATTCCTAATGCCTGGCCTCTCTGTCACCTGAACTGAACACCCACAATGTTCAGCAAGGTTTCTACAGTCAGCTACACAGCAGCTGCTCTGTCTTTGGCTTCTTGGAGTCTTGCCCTCAGCTTAGGACAAAAACAGCTTTCTCCACTCCAGATAAGATCTGTAAAATTCAAGAGCTTCAGCAGCTGCAAAACCTAAATTCCTCAACTTGTTTAGGTGTTTGTACTTTGTTTAGGTTCTACCTCCTTGTGCCACCTCCTGGTACATGCCCCTAGGCAGAAAATTGTGGTAAACTTTGGTTTCATCTTATGGATTTCCTTTTCACAATTCTGCATTTCCTGTTGTCCAATAACTCCAAATAGTCTCTTAATGAATTGTACATAGTTTTATAGTTATTTATATTGTAAATGAATGTCAGGGGCCAGGTACTATGTGATAAACCAGTTGATATCAATAGTTTCTCAAATATTAATTACCATTCTACTGAGAGGCAGTAATAGAATGTGTAACTGGACTTCAAACATTTTTTTGTTGCTTTTTGCAGAACACGGATTGATTTAGAAATAATACAAAATCTAAAATTCTGTGCATCCTCTCCTAGGAAAAGTTTTCTGGTGTAGGAGAAGCAAACTTTGAGTCTGTAAAATGAGATTGTGTTAAGGGAGGGGCCATTCTATATCGATTTTAGACAAAGCAGAGTTCAGAGCAAGGAATATTATCAGAGAAGAAGAGGACATCACATAATGATAAAAGGGTCAATTCTCCAAGAAGACATAACAATCCTTAATGTGTATGTGCCCAACAAGAGAGTGTCAAAATACATGAGGCAAAAACTGATACAACTGCATAGAGAAATAGATTAATCTATTATTATAGTTGGAGATTTCAACACCCCTTTATCAAAAATGGCCAGATCTAATAGGCCAAAAATTAGTAAGGACATAATTGAACTTAACAACACTATCAATTAACTGGATAAAATCCACCCATATAGGTTATTTTACTCAACAACAACAGAATGCACATTCTTCTCAAGGTCACATGGAACATTCATCACGATAGTTCATAGTCCATAAAATACACCTTAACAAATTTAAAAGAATAAAAATCCTACAAGACAACAATGGAATTAAACCAGAAATCAATAACAAAAATAGCTTGAAAATCTCCAAATACTTGGAGATTAAACAATATACTTCGAAATAGCAAATGGGTCAAATAAGAAATCTCAACAGAAACTAAATATATTTTGAGCTTAATAAAAATGAAAATACAACTTATCAAAATTTGTGGGATGCAACAAAAGCAGTGCTTAGAAGGAAATTTATAGCATTGAATGCATATATTAGAAAAGAAGAGAGATCCAAAATCAGTAATCTCAGCTTCCACTTTAGGAAACTAGAAAAGAAGAGCAAATGAAATACAAAGTAAAAAGAAAAGAAATAATGAATATTAGAACAATGACATTGAAAACAGGAAATTAATAGAGAAAATCAATGAAACCAAATGCTGGTTCTTTGAAAAGCTAAATTAAATCAATGAGCTTTTAGGCAGGCTAACTAATAATGAAGAGAGAGGACACAAATTACTGATAACAGAAATGAAAGCAGGAATATCAGTACAGATCCCATAGAAATTAAAAGATTAATAAAGAGATATTATGAATAACTCTATGCCCACAAATTTGATAACCTAAACAAAATGGGCCAATATCTTGAAAGATACAGTTACCAAAACTCACACAAAAAGTAACAGATGATCTGAATAGGCCTATATCTATTAATGAAGTCAAATCAATTATTAATAACCTTCCAAAACAGAAAGCACCAGGCCTAGATGGGTTCACTGGTTAATTCCACCAAACATTTAAAGCAGAAATAATCTTCCACAATCTCTTTCAGAAAGCAGAAGCAGAGGGAACACTTCCTAACTCATTCTATGGCTTTTGAATGAGCAATGTCTCTTCTCACCAATACCTTGCAACATACTGCTGGAAGTTCTAGCTAATCCAATAAGACAAGAAGAATAAATAAAGGCATACAGGGAGGGAAGAAATAAAATTGCCTTTGTTTTCAGATGACATAACTGATTATCTACCTAGAAAATGTGAAAGAATCAACAACACCAAATTCTTCCGAAACTAATAAGCAATTATAGCAAGGTTTCAAGATATAAGATTAATATATAAAAGCCAGTCACTTTTCTATATACCACCAATGAACAACTGGAACTTGAAATTAAATACACAATGCTATTTACATTAGTACTTCCCCCAAATGAAATACTTAGGTAAAAATCTAGCAAAAAATGTCCAAGATCTATATGAGGAAAACTACAAAACTGTAATTAATGAAATCGAAAAAGAATTAAATTAATGGAGAGATTTTTCATGTGACTCTATTGTCAAGATATCACTTCTTCCCAACTTAATCTATAGATTCAATAAAGTCCCCCCAAAATCCTAACAAGTTATTTTATGCATATTGACGAATTGATTTAAAAAGTATATGCAGGGGCAAAAAAATACAGAACAAACAAAAGAATATTGAAGGAGAGGAACAAAGCTGGAGGACTGATACTACCTGACTTTCAGACTTACTGTAAATCTACAGTAACCAAGACAATGTGGTATTGGTGAATAAACAAATACATCAGCAGAAAGGAATAGAGAGCCAAGAAACTTCCCTATGAAAATTTAGTCAACTGATCTTTGAGAAAAAAACAAAGACAATATGATGAAGCAAAGACAGCCTTTTCAACAAATGGTACTGAAACAACTGGACATCAACATGCAAAAAAAATTTTCTGGACACAGACCTTACACTCTTAACAAAAATTAACTCAAAATGAATCACAGACCTACATATAAAATGCAAAACTATAGAACTCTCAGAAGATAACATAGGAAATTTAGATGAACTTGGGTTTGGCTCTGACTTTTTAAATATGACTCCTAAGGCACAATCCATGAAAAAAAAAGAATTGATAAGCTGGACTTCATTAAATTAAAATTTTCTACTCTGCAAAAGACTGTCAAGAGAGTGAAATGATAAACCACAGACTGGGAAAAATATTTGCAAATGACATATCTGATAAAGGACTGTTAGCCAAAAGATACAAAGACCCTTTAAAACTCAACAATAAGAAAATAGCCCAATTAAAAAAAATGGGCCAAAGAGCTTAACAGATATCTCACCAAAGAGAATATGCATGACAAGTAAGCATATGAAAAGATACTCTATCCTATGTCATCAGGGAAATACAAATGAAAACATCAATGGGATACCACTATACATCTACTAGAATGGACAAAATCCTGGCCACTGAAAACACCAAATGATGACAAGAATGTAGAGCAATAGGAATTCTTATTCATTGCTGATGGGAATGCACAATAGTACAACTACTTTGGAAGACGGTTTGGCAGTTTCTTACAAAACTAAACCTACTCTGAGAGTTCCGGTCAAGATGGTGGAATAGGTAAATGCTGTGCTTGTCTCCTTTCACAAGCACATTAAAATTACAACTAAACTACAGAAGGACCATCATTGGGAGTTATCTAAAGTCTAGCTGAACAGAAGTTCTACAACTGGGGACACAGAAGTGGCCACTTTGAGACTGATAAAAGGAATGGAGACATGAAATGGGCTGGTCTCATGTGTGGTGGTTGAGAGTCAGAGAAATATCTTGGTTGCAGAGATTCCCTTGAAAAAACAAGGGGTCCCAGCCCCACGCCAGGCTCCCTAGCCCAGGGTTCCAATACCAGAAAGAGAAGTCCCCACAACTTCTGGCTATGAAAACCAGTGGAAACTGTGGATGAGTGAGTGACTGCAGTCACAGACGTTCCTCTTTAGGGGCTCACATGCAGACTTACTTGCTGACTGACTCACTTGCTTTGAGTTCCAGCACTGAGGCAGCAGCTTGAGAGGCGCCAGGGACATACAGGCAGGAACTGAATTGTCTGACTTCATGTCAAAGACTGGAGTGGCAGCTTTCTCTCAGACGGAAGTGTTAGCAGAAGCCATTGTTCCTTTGTTGGCTGTCTTAGCATTTGTACAGATTTTTCTAAAATCTCTCAAAGGTTCACAAAACCTAAACAAGAAGCATCTGCTTTTGGCATGCCCTGTACCTATTGCTGAGCACTAGCAGCAGCTGGCCTCAGTTTGTGTCTTGGCCTCTAGAGGCATTTATAAGCTCAGCATGGGTGGTGGCCATCTGCATATTGCTTTGTGGCTCATGCCAGGTGGCCTGAGAAAAGCAGTTACCTACAAGGGAGCATCCATGAGACTGATAGCTGATTTTTCAACAGAAAATTTGCATGCCAGAAGGGATTGGCAGGAAATAGTCAAAGCGATGAACAATAAGCACCTACAACCAAGGTTACTCTACCCAGCAAAGCTATTATGTAGAATCAAAGGACAGATAAGGAGCTTCTTAGACAAGGTGGAGTTCATCACCACCAAGCCAGTATTATAGGAAATGTTAAAGAAACTTCTTTAGGAAGAATGAAAAAGAAAAAATAATAAAGATGAATAATAAAGTGACAGCAACTATATATCTAACATCAGTTACTTTAAATGTATATAGATTAAATGCTCCAATCAAAAGAAAGGGTGGATGAATGGTTAAGAAAATAAGATGCTTGCATACACTGCCTACAAGAGACTCACTTCAAATTGAAAGACACACACAGACTGAAAGTAAAGGGATTAGAAAAAGATGTTTTATGAAAATGAAAACAAACAAACAAAAAGCTGGGGTAGTTATATTCATACAAGACAAAATAAATGTTAAAACAATGGCTATAACAAGAGACAAAGAAGGACACAAAAATCCCACTTCTGGATATTTATCTAAAGAAACCCAAAATAGATAACTGTTATAATCAGAACAAAAGCTTTTTTATTAAGAATAATTTTTAAAAAGAGTACTGATGGTGGAAAAAAAATAACCTTTGGTGATCCAGACAATTAATCGTTGTTCAGTTTTAAACTGAAATGAGGTATCAAGCCATGAAAAGACATGGATAAAACTTAAATAATCTGCGAAAAGCTATATACTGTATGATTACAACTAGAAAATATCCTGACAACTGTTTCTGGCAAAGGCAATTCAATGCAGAAAATAAAAAGATCAGTAGATAGAAGGGGTTGGGAATGGGAAAGAGAGGAATAGGCAAAACACAGACGATTTTTAGGACAACAAAACCTTATATGATACTACAATGGTGGATACATGTCATACATTTGTCAAAACCCGCAGTATGTAAAATACCAAGAATGAACCCCAATATGTCAATGTACATACATCGAGTATAACAAATATACCACTCTGGTGTAGGATGTTGATAACAGGGGAGGTTATGCATGTGTAGGAGCAGAGGATACATAGGAAATCTCTGTACTTTCCACTCAATCTTGCTATGAAACTAAAACTTCTCTAAAATATCTATTTTTTTTCACAAGTCACATGCCAAATGGTTTAACCTTATCATGTAGTTGTTGGTTCAAAGAATTTTAATAAGAATATATTTTTAGAAAATTCCTATTGGAATCACTATAAGGAACAAACAAGAATAATGGAGGCCTTCCCTTTCATGTAATGAATAGCATAAACTATTGTGTTTCTCATTGCTAAAAAGTTTCTCTTGGGAATTATTTAAATATTGCATGAGGAAGTATCTATCCTCCTTTCTGAGACACTGGGACATTATCTAATCCTCTCTTCTTAGCAAAATTACTTATGCTGTTATTTTTAATCTGTTAGATAAAAATAAATTTAGTAAATAGGGAACTTACATTCAGAAGCCATGAAAAAGTTCTGTGGCACAATAAATATAGTCAATTATGCCCCCTAAACACCAAAATCGGTGTTAAATAAGCCATAATTTAAAAAAATTTTCTCAAGCTATATTTCTTTCATAATTCCCTGTGATCTAGTGTTGGCAACATTGTCTATTACTGAGTATTTTAGCCAAGATATTCAGTATTCAGACGAACTGAAATAAAAGTGTCTCTCATCCTGAAACCATTTTACTACATCTATCTCAACATGGCCATGATGACTCTCATTCCCCTTTCCTGAAAATGTATTAAAGAGTACTTCATGTATGACCATTTTCACTGTGATTCCATTTGGTTGATGGTACCACGTGGCATGAGCATGATCTCAGTACTGGATTTATTTTGGGATGGCAGAGGAATGCAACTTTAACAGAGCCTATGGTGACAGAGAATTGATCTTTCAACGCTGAATAAACTGTTGTGAAACAAGAAGTTTGGATGGATTATAGAGACCATAGAGCAGTCTCCACCTGCTCTTGTGGAGACACATTTGGCAACTGATCACCAAAGAGAAATTTATCTACCCCATTTTGACTATGCTGATATTAATGGTTGATATGAACCTGTAAGTGTGAGATTATTGTGCAAGGGAAGGTATATATTGAAAAGTGACAACAGTGCTGCAGGACAAAATTGAAAATGTATGACTTAGCGATAGCTGAAAGGGGTTTCTCAATGTTTTTTCTATTTTGAAGCAATTATAAAATGTGAGGTGCATAAAAATAACAGTGTGTACAAGGAAAGACAATAATTAGTTGGGCATGTAGGAGTAGTTACTGAAGGTGGACAAAGTGTCCAATTTTAACTGTAATTGAGACAACTGAGAAACAGCAGAAACCAGGAAGTTGGCCTGGGACATATTTCCCAGTTTAGGTAATGTCAAGGTCAAACTACTGAGAGATAAAATGTTGTCCAAATGAGGCAATCTTTCTACTGTAAGAACAGATTAAAAACCAGAATTCAGGAGGCCTGACCAGTCCTCCTATCAAGCAATCCTCACATTCAGATTGTGAGCGGACCTGCCTTTGCATTACCGTGAGTCTTAGGAAGGCAGAAGGGCACTGGTGACATCCTGATATGAACCAAAAATTGAGAGCAGATGCCCAACAGGCCAAGCGGGATAGAATCCCCTAAGGAATGAATGGAGAAAAAGCAGAAGGAAGGATGACATTGCAAACGGCTGAAACAACTAAGAACCTCAAAAATGCACCTTATCTTTTCACATAGAGTCCACCAACCAAGTGCTGACCTTTGTGTGAGAGCGTGGCAATACCTGAAGGGCATGTCTATTTGCATGGGTACATGTGGCATTTCAATGTGGGTATGACATTTGGGTGGCTGTGTTTACCATCTGCAGTAGAAAGTGAGGTTCCTGCTGAGAATCCGATAGTATAGGACCACTATTTGTTCAGAGAACACAACAGTGCCCTCCTCCTACCTCACACTGCCACTCTGCCTTCTCTCAGAGCTTTCCATAAAGGGGACATATACACAGGTTGCAGAACATCATTCACCTGGCCAGTTCCCAGTACTCCTCAGTGTAGAGCCTTCTGGGTCGATGCACAGGCATGGGCTCAAGAATGAAGCAGGATCCATTTGACTCTAATTCTGCATCTTACCACCAGCTGACTCCTAACGTGCAAGAATGGAAGGACCCCAAATCCCCAGTGAGTAGAACAAAAGAGAGAGTAATATGGCATTTCCCAGCCTTCACAGGTAGGCACTGGCTCAGTTTCCTGCTTAGCATCATGAGAGAGAAGAGCATGGACATGTCCTACATGCATGGGTGCCACCTCACAGTGCACAGTGGCACTGCTCACAGTGCTCAGGAATCTGGCCCATCACCCCAGTCTTTCTTCTAAGGGAGGAGTGAGGAAAGGGTTTGGGAGAAGAGGGCTTTCCCTGGAGTGAGGAGTAGTGGAAAGAGAAGCCTGTCCCCACCCCCAGAGATCTAGAACCATGGTTAGCAACCGACTCGACCATAGAAAAAAATAAGTCATGTGTAAAAATTGATTTTGTTGTTAAAATCTCAAATGTACCAATTATTGAAACTGTTAAAAATGTGAGCCTGTTGAGAAAAACAAATGTGAATTCACAAAAGTGAATTTTCATTAGCTAAAAAAGAAGCAATAAAGTTTAACATATAAATGCCGAAGAGTGAAAAAATTTAAGTAGGGAGTAGGGGGGAGGTAGATGGGGTAGATGGGGTCAAATATGTGGTGACAGAAAGAAATCTAACTATGAGAGGTGAACACACGGTGTAAATATATATTTGCCTTACCGTTAAAGTGTCCAGCCGAAACTTATTTGATTTCATTAACCAATGTCACCATAAAAAAATAATTAATTTTAAAAATGTAAATCACAGTATAAATTGACCACATGGTTCGGTTGACAACATACATCTATATTTATAAAATATAATTAAGTTAGGTTATGTAAATTAAAAAATAAAAGATAACTACTTCATAAATTTATTAAAACATCTTAATTGTTTAAAAAAGGCAAGCATTTCAAGAAAATATGAAGGCCGACACAATAAATTATATCAAATCGCAACACTTAGAATCAGCTATTTCTAACATTGGTTCAAAATTATTACATACAAACATCTTTCTTGTCTCTTATGAAATAAATCAATAGGCTGGAAGGTGACAAAGAAGAAAGGGTCAAAACTTTACAAAAATTTTCTTACAACAATGAAATTATACCATAAATGCTATTCAAATAAAAGAAATATTGGATTTCATTTTATTAGACTGTGATAAAATAAAGGGAAAGAAAAGAAGTAAAAAGTGAATTTTTCATTAATACTTTCTTTAACTGAAGAGATATTACTTCCTGGAAAATTGTTCCAAGGTTAAGGAAAAATAATTTCGAAAACAATACAGATTTGAAAAAACTATGATTTTAATGGCATGTTTAAATTTTGCCAGAGTCAGGAAATTTCCTGCTTTGGGAGATCAAATTTTAGCAGAATAGCCCCATTATACTTTCCAGTATATACTCCTCAGTCTCCCAGTTTTTCTTCACGTACACTTATTCATATGAAAAAGCATAGAAATTATGAGTGTGCTGCTCCATGAAAATTTCACAAAGTGAACATATCTATAGAATTCTCACTTAAGCCAATTAATAGTATATTACATAGCTCCATACAGGGCCCTCTTGTGACACTTTACAGTCATTCTGATTCCTCTTCTACAAAAGTAACCACAATCCTCACTTACAGCAGCATGGTCTGGTTTTGTCTGATTTAAAATTTATATAAATGGCAACATATGGTGTAGAGTCTTTCGTGTTTAGCTTCTTTTACTCATCATCATTTTCCTGTGTTTTACTATGCTCTTGGGTCTGGTAGTTATTTAATCATTGTGTTGCTACATTGCATTTTATCATACAAATACAGCATAATTTATTGTGTGCATTGTGAATATTTGAATAGTTTTTCATCTGGTATTATATGCTTTGTGCTATGTGAACAATCTTGTACATATTTTTGGTGACCATTTATATTCATTTATGTGCATTTCCCTAAGTATTTATCCTAGATGTGGAACTGCTCGGCCATAGGACTTTACATATGTCTAGCTTTATTATCTGCTACCAAAGAGATTTCCAAAACGGTCGTATCAATTTACAGTCTCATCAGCTGTGTATTACAGTTCATGTTTCCTCACTTTCTTATCAGAATTTGACCTTGTTTTTTTTTTTCTTTTGAGCCATTCAAGTTGGCCCATAGGACGTGCCATAAGCATGTCATCATAGGTTTAATTTCTTGATGTGTAATGATATCAAGTACCTTGTCATATAATTTTTGGTTATTTGGAATCTCGTTTTGTGAAGTACCCATTCCACACTTTGCCTTTTTAAAAAATTGTTTTGTCTGCCTTTTTATTGATTTTTAGTGTTTTTTACACATCCTAAGTAAAATAACATTGTTGCAAACATGTATTGCAAATATATATACGATTTTTTGATTTGCCTTTTCATCTTCTGAATAGTATCTTTTAATAAACAGAAGTTTATGTTAATAGAAAAAATAAAATTATTAGCAATTTTAATCTTTTATAACCTATATATACACGTATACGTAAACTTTAAAAAATCCTTTGGGCTGTCTGGATTCTGCTTTAAGATCTTTGTCATTATGTTACAAATAAAACATTATTTCATTTTTTAAAGTGGAAGTATTTCAAACAACACTATCTGATAACAATGTAATAAAATTACAAATTATTAACAAAATAAGAACGCATACGTGGCCCTCTACCTCAGATTTTTTAAAGACTATTAAAAAACTGTGGTAAAATGGGAAGTACGAACAAAAATTACAGAATTTCTAAGCAAATGATAAAAGCATATCTATGGCATACAATTAAAAACAGTAATCAACAAAAGAAATTTTCATAATCTTAGACATTTTCGTCGACTAAAATAGATGAAAAAATTAATTAAATATCCACCGTGAAAACCTAGAGCAGCAAAATAAACCAAAATAAAGCACAAAGAAGAAAACAGTAAAAATAAAAGGAGAAATAAATGATTTAAAAGAGATAAATGTGAGATCTAGTTAATAAAATTAAAATTATAGACTTTGGAAAAAACAAAATAGACAATAGACTAACAAAATTAATAAAAGCATAGACATTATAAATATACAATCTCAGACACAACAAGAGATAATAACCATTGAAACAGCAGTACTTTAAAAAATAAGAAAATATTTTTGTTCTATGCAAATGAAATTGAAACTTAGGAAAAATGCATATTATTTTAGGAAAATAATGTTTATCAAAGTTGACACCATTAGAGACAGAAAAATTAAAATAAACCAATTTTCATACAAAAAATATATAAAGTTATAGCTATCCCACTAAAAGCATCAGGCCTCGATGTTTTCAAAGGAGAAATTTAAAATTCAAAGTCCAGATAGTCCCAGTGCTCTCTTTAGTGTTCCAGAGCATTGAAAATAAAGAGAAAATTTTTAATTGTTTTTCTGAAGCAACTAAAACATTGATACTTAAATTTGATAAGATAGTACCAAAAATAATAGTACAGACTGATGACATCTCTAAATATTGTATGTTACACATATATACACAATCTTCATAGTAAATCCATCATCTTTCTTAATGGTGAAACTCCAAATGCATTTCACATTAAAACATTAAGAGATCAGGACAAAGGCAAGGGTTTACACTGTCTCCACCACTATTTATCACTGTCTTGAATTAAACAATTCAATTAGAGAAATCAATTAAAGACATAAGAATGAAGAGTTCTATTTGCAGATGATATGTTCATATACTCAAACAAAAAACAATTTAATGCAATAAACAGTATAATGAATATCATATAGATCTTAATAGCTTTTATATAAACAAACACTAATTAGAGATTGTAATGATATAGAATGAATCCATTTATAAAAGAAAAAATGATAATATGTAGTAATATATTTTAAATCTATTGAAAAATATTTAATGCTTATAAAAGACACGAAGTAAACTTGAACAAATGGAAAGATTTCATTTGTTTTTGGATAGGATTATTCAAAATCACGAAATGAACAGTTTTCCTTAAATTAATTCATAAATTTCACTCAGTCCCAATAAAAAAGTGTCAATCAGCATTTTGGAGCCAGAAATTTTGATAGTAAATTTCACATTGAAAGATAAACAAGTAAGAAAACAATAAAAAAGAAAAAGCTACAGAGAGATTGGTCTTTAAGACCTTAAAACACAGTATAAAGCCTCTATTATTAAAACTAATACATAAATAGACAAACCAGTGGAATAAAAGAGAAAGTCTAGAAACTTCCAATTTCATTAGTATGTGATGAAGTTGGCATTTCAAATGACTTGATTAATAGATCAACTGTTTAATAAATTGTACTGTGAAGACTGATTTTGCCATTTAGAAAAAGAAAATCAGATTCATACTTAAAGGTTACACCAGAACAATTCCAAATGGAAGAGGGGTCTACATGTAAAAAATGAAATCATATAAATAACAGAAGTACATGAGTAAATTCCTCTTTAACCTGTAATAAGGCTTTCTAACTAAAACTAAAAATCCAGAAGTTCATAAAAAATTGATTCGGTTGAATTCATAAATACATGCTCTATAGATTAGATGATATTATATCAGTATTAGTTGTCTGATTTTAATAATTGAACTGTGATTACAGAAGAGAATTTTCTAGTTTTTAAAGAAACACAATCAAGTATTTAGAGATAGAAAGACATCATGCCTACAACTCTCAAAGGCTTCAGAATATTTCACCACGGACTAGCTAAGATGGATTGTGGGTCGCATGACGACTGTGAAGAAGGTGGCCCAAGCCCTCGTGGAGAAGCACTATGTGTATCAGGGCAACAAATTCTACACCAACAAACCAATCGTCATTATCCCCAGCACACAGCTCTACAACAAGGCAGAGGGCTATGTCACACACATGATGTAGCAGATTCACAGAGTCCCATGAAAGGTATCTCCCTCAAGCTGCAGGAAAAGGAGAAAAAGGAGAGGTAATTATGTTCCTGTAGTCTCAGCCCTGGATCAGGAGATCACTGAAGTTAATCTTGATACTAAAGAAATGCTGAAGCTCTTGAACTTTGGCAGTCTGTTAAACTTCAGGCCACTCAGCCAGCCTATAGTTGGGATAAATTTCAAAACACCACTTGAAGCCATTAGAATCTTTCTGCTGCGCTGTAATATTTTCAATAGACCATGGACAACCCTTAAAAAATGGCTTCAGAAAAAATATATGGGTAGATATATAGAGAGTTAGAGAAATAGAGACATAGGAAATGATGTAATATTAATATTTGGGGAACCTGGGAGATATGTATATAGGAATTCTTTGTGCTGTTCTTAAAATTTTTCTAATGTTAAATTATATTAAACATTTAAAAATAAATGAATAAATGGAATAGAAAAAAAATTAACTTGATACTCCAAGTCAAAGAGATTATCTTCTGTTTTCCTCTAAAACCTTTATTATTTTACATTTCATATTTAAATCTGAGATACTTCTGGAATTGATTGTTTTGTTCATTATGTAGAAGGAATAAAGATTTGCTTTTTTCCAAAGCAATATCGAATAGACAAAGCACAATTAGAAAGCCCATCTTTTCCGCACTGCAGTGTAATGATACCTTGTCATAAGTGAAATGATTATGTATGTGTATATGCATTTCTGGATTCTCAGGCTCAAATCATACAGAGGCTGGCAGGTGTAGGTATTCTTTATTGTCAGAAAAGGAAAAGAAACATTTTATTTTATTTTAAAAGCATGTTATAGTTGCAAAAAGCAGTACATATTTAATGAATAAAAATTGATTAAAAGATTTTTCTAAGAGAAAAAAAGTACAAGGAAGAAAAGAGGATACAAAGTCACAATCTAGAACATGTCAAACTATATTGGAGTTAAGAGGAAGAGGAGCTAAAAAATGAGTCAACAAATAGAATCCGCGCAATATGGAAGTAAACCAGAGGGTGGTGGTTTCATGAAATCCTGAAGATTTTGAGGAAGAAGAAGTAGGCAGCATGTTCAATGTTACAAAGGTATTCTGATTGGATTAAGAGAGTTCCCCTTCATTCTTAGTTTGCTAAAAGATTTTACGATAAGTAGATGTTTGTTTTCATTTTTAACTTTTCCAGCTTTATTGGTAAATAATTGACATATAACATTGTATAGTTTAAGGTGTACAACATGATGATTTGATACATGTATGTATTGCAAAATTATTATCAAAATAAGGTTACTTGATGCCTGCATCACATCACATAATTACAAATTTTTTGTGTGCTGAGAATAGTTAAGATCTAATATTTTGTTTGTTTTAACAACTTTGTAGCATAAATAACCATATTATCAACTATAGTCACCATGCTGTATATTAGAGCCCCAAAACGTTTTTCATCATATAATTGGAAGTTTGTGCCCTTTGACCAACATCTTCCCCATTTCCTCCACTATCCGGCCCTTGGTAAGCACCATTCTACTTTCTGTTTCTATGAGTTTGGCTTCGTTTTAGATTCCACATATAAGTGAGATCATACAGTCTTTCCCTTCTCTGTCTGTCTTATTTCTCTTAGCATAATGCCCTTTAGGTCCACATATGTTGTCACAAATGGCAGGATTTCCTTCATTTTTGTGATTGTCTAATACACACACACATCACAATTTTTAAATTAATTTATTTGTTGATAGACACTTAAGTTGTTTCCAGTCTTGGTTATTGTGTGTAATGCCAAAATAAACATGAGGGTGCAGATATCTCTTTGAGATAGTGATTTCATTTCTTTTGGATGTATCTCAGAAATGAAATTGCTGGGTCAAATGCTAGTTCTATTTTTAATTTTTTTGAGGAACCACCATACTATTTTCCATGGTGGCTGCACCAGTCTACATTCCCACAAGGGTTCCCTCTTCTCCCCATCCTTGGACACTTATTTTTATAAATCAAATAATCATGAAGTATTTTTTCTGCATTCACAGGGAATATACTTTTTTTTCCTTAACAGATTAATTCTGTAAGATACATTGATTTTTCCAAGCCACTTCATTTCTTGACTAGTCTCGACTTGTTTCTTATAAAATGTTATCTTTTAAAAATGTATAACTGGATTTGTTTTGCTAGTGTTTTATTCATGATTTTCCCCTCAATGCTTCTATGAAAGATCAGCCAGTATATTTCATTTCTTGGAATGTTCTCACAGTGTTTCAGTCTCCTAGAATGAGATGAGAAAGGTTTTCTTTTTTATATATTCTGGCAGGTATGTAAGAGTGCCATTCTTTCTTCCTTAAAGTTTTGTAAAATTAATTGGTGGGATCATCAGAATATGGACATTGTTTTTATTGTTGTTTTCTTCAGATTCTGCTCACCTGTAATTTATAGGACAATTCTGATTTTTAGCTTCTTTCACTATCATTTTTTTGTTTTTTCTTTAAATTTGTGTGTTATATTTAAATCTTCAAATTTATTTGCATAAGGTTGTTCAAGATTTTGACTAGTTATCTTTTAATCTTTTATTTTCTATAGTTATGTCACCTCATTCATTCTGGGGAATGGTTTTTAGATAACTTCTCTATTTTTGTTGCTCAGACCCACTGAAGTTTATTATCAATTACATTGTCTTTATGAAGAACCAACCTTGGATAGTTTGATTCATCTTTAACTGATTTACTCTCTCATCTTCATTCTATTTTCTGTTTTCTTTGAGTTTAATCTCATGTTCTATAACATTGTTGTGAGAGATGCACATGTCATTGAATTTTTTGCCTTTATTTTTTTTTTGCACTATACATTTTTAAGCTGTATTTCACAAATCTTCATTATTATTTACACAGGGATGTAAAGTACAGCACAGGGAATATGGTCAATGATACTGTAATAACTATGCAATGTGCCAGGTGGGTACTAGACTCTTTGAAATTATATAAATGTCTCACCACTGTGCTGTACACCTGAAACTGATATAAAATAGTATTGGATATCAACCATAATTGAAAAATAAAAAATAATTTAAAAAGAAAAAAATATTTTGCAATTTCATTGATGAATTCTTTTTTGGGCTATTTGGAAGGGTATTTCTTAATTTAAAAACAGGATATTCTCTAGTTATTACTGGTTATTAATGTATAGCTTAATAGCTTTTTGGTTAGGGAATATGCTACTATTTCGTTGTCTCAAACGTCTCTGAGACTTGCTTTATGGTCATGTGGTGTCTTTTTGGTAAATATCAATAGCAGTTGAAAAAGGCTGTGTATCTTATAGTCGTGCACTGATACAAATGTACAAATACATATTGCCAAGTTTGTTTATTGTATTTATCAGATCTTTTGTATCTTTGTAATATTTGTATCTGTATGTCCCATCAGTTCCTGAGAGAAGTGTTTTTAAATCTCCTGCTATGATTATGGATTCATGTATATGTCCTTGCAGCTCTGCTAAGGTTTACATTATATTTTCAGACCATGTCATTCGGTGCAAACAGACTAATCACTCTTTTATTTGCCTGGTGAGTTGGGCCTGTTGTGATTATGAACCATCCCTCTTTACTTATAGCAACACTGGTTTTTGTTTTGTTTTGTTTTGTTTTATTTTGTTTGTTTTTGCCTAAAAGGCCTAACTTTCTGAAATAAACAAGGTACACCAGCTTATTTTGATGAATATGTTTGAGAAATAGGTTTTTCTGCTTTGTAACATTCAACTTTTCTGTATGCCGCTATTTGAAGTGTGTCTTTATAAGCAGCATATTGGAAGTTTCTATCATCTTTTCCTGCCTCCTCTTCTTCCACCTTGCCTTCCTCCTACCCACCCCTTCCTTCTGTGCTTCCTCCTCTTTTCCATCTCCCCCTCTCCTCCTCTTACACATCCTACTTTTTTTTCCACTCTGTTAATCTTGGTCTTTCATTGCAATATTTACCTTTAAAGCGATTATTGATGTATTGGGGTTTGTAGCTACCATCTTACAGTCTTCTATTTCTCCCGGTTGTCTATACTCATTTATCACTTATATTTTGACTCCTTTGAGATTAATTTATTTTTTCTAATTTCTACCTCTATCACTTGATAGGTATTCACTCTTTTGTTATTCTTTTCATGGTTATTTGGAGACTACAACGTGTACTCTTAACTTATTAAAGTCTGATGTAAATTGGTCCTTTCATCTCATCACAGAAAATGCAACTACCTTAGAAAGTTAGTTGACAGTACCTTCTGCTTACTTATTATAATATCCTTATTTATTAATATAATATATATCATACTTTAATATTATTGCTGCCACATTTTCTAATCACTCATAGATACACACACACAAAGAAAACTATGTGGATTTAACTTCCAAAGAAGTTAAATTATTTTTCAGTATCATTTTCTAAAACCAGATCATTTAAAGATATGTACATATTTATCTGATAGGTCACTGTTCATTACTCACATATCTTTGAGATTCATCAGGGTTCATACTCTTTCTCTTAACAAGCACACTTAAGTATTCTGTTTAGTGTGGATGTGCTTGTGAAACATATTTCGATCTAATTTAAATTAACAGGCATTTGAGAGCAGTTTTATGCTTATGGTAAAGATGATTGGAAAATAAGAGAGTTTCCACAATGTCCTTAACCCGCCACGTGCATGTGCTCTTGTTTTCCCCTACCATTTACATCTTGATATACGTATTCAATTGTATACATATACATTACAATTGATGAACCAATATTAATAAATCATTATTAAGTCCATAGTTTGCATTCAGGTCCACTCTTTGTGTTGCACTTTTGAAAAATGTATAATGACATGCGTCCATCGCTACTGTAACACAGGGAATACTTTCACCACTGTCCTGAAACTCTCTTTTGTGCCACCTAGTCTTCCTTCCTTCAGTGCTCCCAAGTCCTGGCAACCATTGATCTTTTTACTGTCTCCATAGTCTTGCCTTTTCCAGAATATCACATCGTTGGAAGTACACAGTAGTTAACCTTTTCAGATTGGCTTTTTTTCATGTAGCAATGCACTTTCAGGTTTCTAAACGTCTCTTTATGGTTTGATAGCTCATTTCTCGTTATTGCCGAATAATATTGCATTGTATGCACGTACCATGGCTTATCTATTCACATATTGCAGATCATTCTTTTGTCTCAGTTATAATGAGGTATGATTGACAAATAAAAATTGTATATATTTAGGTGCTATAACGTGATGTTTTGATATACATATTCACGGTGAAATGACTGCCATGATCAAGCTAATTAACATCTCCATCATCTCACATACTTACTCGTGAGTGTGCGTGTGTGCGTGCGTGTGTGTGTGCGTGCGTGTGTGATGAATACAGTTGAGGTCTACTCTTTCAGCAAATTTCAGGTATACAATACATTATCGTTACCTGTAGTCACCATGCTGTACAATTGCTTCCAAGTTTTGGCAATTATGAATAAAGCTGCTACAAACATTTGTGTTCAGGTTTTTGTGCGGACAAAAATTTTCAACTCATTTAAGTACATACCAAGGAGCATGACTGCTGGATTGAATGGTAAGAGTAAGAAACATTCACTTTTTTGTCTGAAAAATGCTTTTATTTCACCTTCATCTTAAAGGACACTTTCCCTGGTTATTGAGCTCTAAGTTGGTTGTTAAATTCTTTGGGCACTTTGAAGATAGTGTTCTACAGACTTCTGGCTTCCTTGTTTATGTCGAAAGTCAACTGTCAGTCTCATCATCCTGTTTTCAAGACTATGGCTTCATTTTCCCTAGTGGCTTTCGTGATGTTCTCTTTGTTTGCCTTTCAGAAGTTTGGCTATATAGGTTTAAGAGATATTTACTTCAGAATTATCCTGCTTGGGATTCTCAGTGTTTCTTGAGTCGGAGGCGACATGCTATCGGTCAGCTTTGGAAACACCCAGGTCCTTCTCTGTTCAAATATCACCTAGGCATTTTTCTCTTTGCCGTCTCTTCATGGAACTCCAATTAGAATGTGTTAGGCCTCTGCATCCAACATATCCTTTCCTGCCCATGCCATATTTTCCATCCTTTTGTCCCTATACATTTTATTCCAGATATTTTTATCTGACCCATCATCTAGTACACTCATCCTCTCTCTTCACCATATCTTACCTGTTGAAAATGTACCCCTTCAGTTGTTGCTTTCAGATATTTTACTTTTTGTATATGTAAAACATCTGTCCCATTTATTTCTTGGTTTCGTTGAGGCCTAATGCATATTCTATACCCATTTTAAGTTTGATGAGTCCTCACAAATTGAAACCTCCGTGTCACCACTGCCGATATCAAAGCATAGAACACTTCCAGTGTCCCACAAAGTTCTGTCGCGTGCCTTTGCAGTCATTCCCCTCAGTCGCCTCCAGCCACAGGCAACCACCAACCTTCCTTCTCTCATTTTAGTTTTGACTTCTCAAGAATTGTATGTTAAATGAATCAGACAGTATGCAGTATTCTGTTTCTGGTCTTCCACTTAATGCTTTTGATAGTCCCATGCATTGCATTACGTACGCCGGTAGTTTGTTCCTTTTGATCTTTCTGTGGATATGTGACAATTGGATGATCTATTCACCAATTGATGGATGTTTGGGATGTTTTCAGTGTGCAGACATTATGAATAAAGCCACTGCCATTGTTTGTGTCCAAGCGTGCCGTGGACATTTTGTTTATTACTTGGGTTAAAACCCTAGGAGCGGAATGGCTGGGTTACATGGTAGTTGTGTGCTTAACTCAATAAGAAGCTGCCGAGCTTTTATGGAAGGTACCTAGTCTTTGCACCGACATGTATGAAAACTGTAGCGGCTCCCCCTCACCAGCTGTTGCCATTGTCAGCCATTTTAAAGCCATCGGTAGGCATCCTAGTAGTTACGGTGTGCTCTCTCATTTCAGTTTTGATTTGTATTTCCCTGTTGACTAATGATTTTGAGCAACTTTACATGTGTTTACTTGCCTTTCATGCATCTTCCTCAATATTTTTCCCACTTTTAAAACAAGTTATGGGTTCTCATTATTGGGTTGTAAAAATTGTTATATATTCACATGTGCAAGTAAGTTCTTTGTTATGCATGTGCGCTCCCTCTGTGTGACTGGTTTTATTTCCTAACAGGATCTTCCAAGCAGCAAAAGTTTTAATTTGCCTTTGAATTTTTTTTTATAAAATCAGTTTACTCATCTTCTTTTATCGTTCATGCTTTTTGTGTTCTAAGAGGTCTGCTTAACTTAACAAAGCCTTTTCTCCTGTCATCATGAACAAGTTTTATAACTTTATCCTTTACATGTATGCTTATTATCCATTTTAGGCTATATCTGTATGTGATTTGAAGCAATGTGAAAGTTGCATTTCTTTCCATCTGCACGTTCGATGTTTCTTCAATATTCGTAGAAAGTATGTTTTCCCCCATTGGATTCCATTAGCACCACTGTCGAGCACCAATTGTCCATACGTGTGTATGTTCATTTCTGGACTTTCTATTTGCTTTCCATATATTCATATGTCTATACTTGTAATGCTACCACGCTGTCTTGATGACGGCAGCTTTATAGTAATTTATGAAGTTAAGCAGGGTGAGAACTTCAAATATGTGTTTCTCTTTCTGAATTGTTTAGGTTATTCCAATCCTTTGTATGCCAGTAAAAGATGCAGAATCACCGGTTGCTTTCTAGTCATTTGCATTGCTTTGAGTCAATAGCCCAACTGGGGGAGAATTTACATCTTATCAATGTTGACTCTTAAAATCCGTACTCATCATCTATCTCTCCCTTCATTTACATTGTGGGAATTTCTCTCGGCAATGCCTATTGGGTTTCATTTTACAGCTTCGCGTGTATTTTGTTAAATTCATTGCTAGGTAGTTCATGTTTTGTGTGTATTATAAATGGCATTTTTATTTTAAATTCCAATTGTTTGTTCTTATAATTACTGTAATTGATACTTTTTGTTGACCTCATCTTGCATCCTTGCTTATCTTATTAGCGGTAGCTTTAGTAATTTTTTAAAAACAGAATCTTCAGAACTTTCTATGTAGACGATCGTATCATCTGTGAATAAAGACAATTGTACTTCTTCCTTTCTACCTTGTATGCCTTTAAAAAAACTTTTTAAAAAAATCCTGCCTTAATGCACTAGATAGGACTGCCAGTCCGGTGCTGATTAGGAGTGGTGAGAGAGGTTGGGGTAAAGCTTTCCGTTTTAAACCATGAAGTACGTTTTAGATGACCTTTATCAGGTTAGAAAACTCTCTCCTATTCCTGGTTTGCAGAGCATTTTTAAAAATCTGGATGGACGTTAAATTTTGTTGAACGCTTTTCTTGAATTATATGAGTATCCCGTTGACGCTACAACAAATTACGACACGCTTTAGTGGCTTAAAACAACACAATTTGTTATCTTATTCAGTTATGGAGGTGGGAAGTCCAAACTGTGTCTTACAGGCCCCAAATCAATGTGTCTACAGAGCTATGTTCCTCTGCAACCACGAGGGGAGAATCTGTTCCTTGTCTTTGCTGTGTTCTAGAGGTCACCCGATTTCCTTGGCTACTGCCCCTTTCTCCGTGTTCAAAGCCAGCAGCATAGAATCTCCCAATCTCTCTTCTCTCTGACCTCTGCTTCTGTCATCCCACCTCCTTCTCTTCATGTTCATTTTCCTGCCTCCCGCTTCTATGGACCTTTGTGATTGCATTGGTCCACCCAGGCAATCCGGGATTGATGTCCACACCTCAAGATCCTCACTTAATCACATCTGCGAAGTAACTTCTGCCATGTCCGGTGACATATTCACAGGTTACAGGGATTAATGCATGGATGCACTTGGGTATCATTGTTCCGTCGTGTGGCATGCATCCATCGGGATGATGGTATGGTTCTCTTTTGTAGTCAATTGATATAGTTGTAACGTTCTGTGTATTGATTTTCAAATGTTCAAGAGCACTTGTGCTCTGAGAGAAACCCCATTTGGTCATAAAGAATCTCTTTGCTATATTGTCGTTCTCCTTTGCTAACATTTTGTTAAAGATTTTTGTGTCTACGTTCTTGAGGGATATTGGTTTGCAGTTGTATTTACTTGTAATGCCTTTGTCTGGTTTTGTATAAGGATACTTTGGTAGAAGGATAATAGCTTCACAGAATGAATTGAGAAGTATTCCCAGCTCTTCATTTTTTCTGACAGAACCATATAAATTTGGTGCTAGTTCTTCCTGAAATATTTTGCAGAACACACCTGTGGGGCCAACTGGGCCTGGAGTTTCCTTCGTGAGAAGGCTTTAACTCGCAAATTCTATTTCTTTAATAGATGTAAGGCTATTCAAGCATTCCGTATCTTCTTGAGTGAGTTTTCATAGATTGTGTCTTCCTAAGAATTTGTCCATTTCTTCTACGTTGTCAATGTTTTTGGAATAAAGTCGTTCATAGTATTCCCTTACTATCGTTTTAGAATTTGGCACTCTAAAGTCGTGTCCCCGCTGTTCTTCCTGATACCAGTTATTAGTTTCTTGTCTGATTTTTCTTGATTAGTTCACATAGAGTTTCATCAATTGCATTAATCTTTTGAATGAACCAGCTATCGACCTCATGGCGTTGTTTCTATTGTTTGTTTTCTATTTTATTGATATCCTCCCTGTTTCCTTCTTGCTACTTTCTGTTGGCATAATTTTTACTTCTTTGGTTAGCATCTTAGTTTTGTAGTTCATTGGTCTTAGACCTTGCCTCTTTCCTAATATAAACATGTAAAGCTAAACCTTTCTCCCTAAGCGGTGCTGTAGCTGAATCGCACAAAAGTTGATATGTTGTGTTTACATTTTCCTTTAGTTCAAAATTTCCCTAGTGCCTCTTCTTTGGCTGTGTGTTATCTTGAAGTCCATTGCTTAATTTCAAAGTTTCATTTATTCTCTAGAGCTTTGCTTATTTAATTCCACTGCGCCCAGAGAACATCCTCTACATGACTTCAACCATTCTTCCTTGATGGAATTTTGTTTTATAACCAGGATAGGATCTTTCTTGGTGGGTGTCCCTGTGCCTTTGAAGAGAATGTGTATTCCACTGCTACTGGGTGGAATGTACTAACATTAGGTCAATCTAGTTGATAATTGTTGTTAGAGTCTTCTTTATCTTCATCGACCTTCTATCTATTTGCTATATCAAAATCTCAGAGAATTTTTGAAATTTCCAACTGTTAAATAGATTTGCGTGCTCTAATCTCTTTTTAAGTTACCTCAGTTTTCACCGTATGTAATTTTAAACTCTTTGACCCAGTGCACTGAGAATTGTTATACTTTCCTGATTAATTGACACTTTTATTATTACTAAACGTCCCCGTTTAACACTAGTAATGCTTTTGGTCTTAAAAACTACCTTATCTGTCATTACACCTTTTCTTTTTTCTTACAATTCACTTTCACATGGTGTATCTTTTTCGATCCTTCCACACTGAACCGATCCCTGTGCCTACATTAAAGTGAATTTCTATTCAACAGCATATTGTAGTATCTTGAAGTTATCCTACCCAGAAATAGCTACCTTTTATTTGGGAGTTTAGAATATTTACATTTAGTTTTAAGTATGAATATTATTGGCTTTAAATCCATCATCTTATTTTGTGTAGATTCTTTCCTTCCTTCTTTCCTTTCTTTCTTCCTTCCTTCCTTCCTTTCTTCCTTCCTTCCTTCCTTCCTTCCTTCCTTCCTTCCTTCCTTCCTTCTTTCCTTCTCTCCCTCATTTGTCGTTTTATTGTTTCACCCAGTTCCTTTGTCATCTTGTGCATTACTGAAGTATTTTTCAGTATTCTATTTTTAATCCGTGTATTGGTTTTTACCTATTTCGTTTGTTTTATATTTCAGTGGTTCCTGTAAGATTATACTACCCATATTTAATTTAGGTTTTTCACCTACAAACAATAATGTTCCACTTCATGAGCAAGGTAAAAATCCTAAAAGTGTGCTTTTATTTCTTCATTCCCATCCATTTGCTTTTGTTTCCAAACATTTTATATGTTCACGTGATAGCCCCCACAAAGTGTTTTTATTGGTTTTGAAAACATTCAGTTAACTTTCAAAGAGAGTCACTTTAAAAAGATTTCCCCGCCTCCACATATTTACCATTTCTATAGCTACTCATTCCTTTGTGTTGATCCGGGTTTATATTTGGTATGGTTTTCCGTCATCCTCAAAATTGCATTCAATATTTTCTATAGTTCGGGCCACTGGTGTGCAATTCCGATGGTTGTATTTTTTGACTGGAAGAAACTGTCTCCCCATTATTTCTTTAAGTTTATATTTAAATTAACATTCAGTGACATAGACTTCTTTTGGACGGCCAGTTTCAGGAACTTTAACATATGTATAGCTTCTTGTAACAACCACCGCAATCAATATTCAGAACATTTCCATACTCCCATGAAATCCCTTTGTAGTGCTATTCCATTGTAGCACACTCTCTCCACACCTAACCATGGCACCACCAATCTGCTCTCAGGATTGTTTTGTCCTTGCAAGAAGGTCGTATAAATGGAAGCCTTTAAAATGTAACCTTCTGAGACTGGCTTCTACCATTTAGCATAATGACTGTGAGTTTCATCCAAGTTGTTGATTGTATCAATAGTTCATCCCTTTCCACCACCTAATGGTATCCTGTTGTGGCGCGTTCAAATCTAAGACCCACGGAGCCAACTGAGATTAATTATGAGCCTTTATTATGGGCCTTGATTACGCAAGCAAGCAGATTACAGAAGCAGATGTTGGTGGTTAGTTTTGTTATCTATACTCCGGCGGCAATATTGTTTTATTGTTCTTCTTGGGAGCCTGGGGAGCTATTTTCTCCTAGGCAGCGGGTGCCTGGAGATATCACTCTCTGCCCTGTCCTTGGGCTGACTTACTGAGGAATTGATACTGATAACCATAACAACATATTTTCCAAAGTAGTCACGGCCGGAATAAAGAGGGGAGATGTAAACGAGGAAGATGTTACTGAAATGCACTTTTACGCTGTTACATCCAATTGTATGGAAATAATATACTTTGCTGAAGGGCATTTGGGTTGTTTCGAGTTTAGGGTAAAAGTGAACAGAGCTGCTATAAACACCCATGGACAGGTTTTGGTATGATCTAAGTTTCAACTCCTCCAGGAGAAATCCTTCCGGGGTGAGATGGCTGGATCATATGGCTAAGTGTATGTTTTTCACTTCATACGAAGCGACAAAACTGTTTTCCAGAGTGGCTGGACCACTTTATATTTCCTCCAGTAATGTGGTAAAATCCAGGTGCTGCCCATCCATCCTCAACATCATTTGCTCTTGTCAAGTGGTTTTTTTGTTTGTTTCTTTGCTTGCTCTTCTTTCCTTCTACCTCTGCTCATTTGTTTTAGCAATTTTAATACAGCAATGCTGGTATCTCGCCTTAGTTTTAATTTGCATTTGTCTGAGAGTCAGTGAGGTTGAACATCTGTTCATGTGCTCAGTTGCTACATATATAATCTCCTTTGCGTTGAAGTATCTGCTCAAATATTTTGTCCATTATTTTCTTAATGTTGAGTTTTAACAGTTTTTTAGTTATTCTGGTTACAAGGCCTTTTTCGGATGCGTAATTTGCAAATACATTCTCCTAGCCTAGGATTTGTCTTTTCAAACCCTTAATAGTATCTTTCACAGAGGAAAAAGGGGTTTTTGGTATCATGCTAAAACATCTTTGCCAAACTCCAGGTTGAAGTTTTTCTGTTGTTTCCTTCTAAAAGTTTTACAGTTTTATGTTCTTGACTTGTGTCTAAGATTTATGTTTTAGTGGTTTTAGTATAAGGTGTGAGGTCCTTTAACTTTTGGATGGACATCCGGTCGTTTCCATACATGTGCTGGAAAAAGAAAAAACAATCCTCTCTTCACTGCACTGCTTTGGTGCCTCTGTCCAAAAAGAATTGGCCATGTTTTGTGAGACTAGTTCTGGAACGTCTCCTCTGACCCTCCTCTGACCTACTTATTTGTTTGCCTATCCCTTCACCATTGTCGAACTGACTTCTGTTTACCGTAGCTTTACACGTTTTAAAATGAGGTAATGTGATTCCTTTAACTTTATTCTTCTTTCCACACTTGTTTGGCTATTCTAGTTTCTTTTACTTTCCATATGAGCTTTCGAATCCTCTCGTCTATGTCTACAAAACATCCCGCTGGGATTTTTTATTCCAACTGCACTAAACCTATAGATAAATTCCAGGACAATTGACTTCGTTACCATTCAAATATTCCAGTCTATGACCATAGTGTGTTCCTCTATTTATCTGGGTCTTCTTTTATTTCATTCTTCAGTGTTTTGCTGTTCTCGGCATCATTCGTTAGGTGCGGAGCTAAGACTTTCCCTTCTTTTTCTTAGGTAAGTAGTAGTAGTCTCTTATATTTCATTTCCCAATTCTTCTTTGTTAGTATATAGAAATAGGATTGATTTTGTGTCTTAATCTTATATTCTGCACTCCAGATAAATTCGCTTATTAGTTTTGGGGTATGTGTGTATACATACATGCATGCACACATACATACATACATACATACATACATACATACATACACACTAACATACATAACGCTGTGTGATTTCAACTGAATCAATCAGCTTGTCCACGAATAGGAACAATGTTAATATAATCTACTGATCCGTGCCACAGCATGGATGAATTTCCAAAGCATTCAAGCAGAGAAGAAAGAAGGCAGACACTGAAGATTACATAATGCATGTTTATGTTCTAAAACAGGCTCCAGGAAAGAGAATTCTAATCTACAGAAATACAGAAAGAAGATCAGTGATTGCATAAGGCGGGATGTGGATGGTAGTCATTCACTGGGAAGGGGTGCAAGGGAATCTTCTTAGGTGTTGAAAATGGTCTCTTTCTTGATTGGGGTGGTAGTTACACGGGTTGTAGCATTCATTAAAGTCCATGGAACTGTACGCTTAAAAGGGGCATATTTTTAATTTGTAAATTAAACCTTAGTAAAACTGATAAAGAGAAACCTTGACAGGCGTGAGGCGATATCTCATTGTGGTTTTTATTTGCATTTCCCTGATGATTAGTTATGTTGAGCATCTTCTCATGGGCCTGCTGGCCATTTTAATGTCCTCTTTGGAAAAATAGCTATTTAGTTCCTCTGCCCGCTTTTTAGTCACATTGTTTATTTATTAGTTATTCTGTTGTGTAAGTTTTTAGTATATTTTGGGTATCAACCCCTTATCTGGCACATGGCTTGCAAACTTTTTCTCCCATTCTGTAGGCTGTCTTTTCATTGTGTTAATCGTTTGTTTTGATGAGCAGAGCTTTTGAGTTTGACGAAGTCTCATTTGTTGGTTTTTGCTTTTGTTGTTCGTGCTTTTGGCATTGTGTCCAAAAATGCCCTTGGCAAGGTCAGTATCGATGAGTTTCTTCCCTACGTTTTCGTCTAAGAGATTCATGGGATCGGCTCTTAGGTTTATGTCTTTGATCCATTTTGAGTTAATTTTTGTGAGTGGTGTGAGAGAGGTGTCCAATTTCACTTTTCTGTATCTTTTTCCCCAACCGCTATGGGAAACCAAATGGAGGTTCCTCAAAAAATTAAAAATAGACCTATCTTATGATCCAGCGATTCCACCGCTGGGTATACACCCTAAGGAATGAAAACAGGAGTTCGATGAGATACATTCACTTCAGTGTTTATCACAGCATTATTCACAATTGCCAAGATAAGTCAGCCACCCAAACGCCCATCAATGGATGAATGGATAAAAAAGATGCGGTATATATACAGAGCGGAATATTATTCAGCCATGAGAAAGGAGGATACCCTGCCATTCGCGGCAACAGGGATGAACCTTGAGCGCATTGCGCTAAGCTAGGTAAGTCAGACAGAGAGAGACAGGTACTGTATGATATCACTTGTGTGTGGAATCTAAAAATCTCAAACCTGTAGGAAAACAAACCAACAAACAAACAGTAAATTGGCGGTTACCAGGGGATGAGAGAGTGTATGTGCAAAATTGAAATCAGTACTAATAAAGCCATAGAGATCTAATGTACAATATGTTGAATGTACACAATAACATGGTACCATACGTATGTAATGTGATAAATACTGTTACAGCTGCAACAATAGTACAATATATAAATGTATGAAAGTACCATACTGTACGTTTTAAATTCACGCAGTGTTCCGTGTCCAATTTATTCAATATAGGGGGAAAAAAATTTTAAAAAGGAGAGAGAAACCTTGACTATTAGCTTAATTTGGAGGAGCTCAGCTTGCTAAGAAACAATGCCCAAAACGTAGACCTCTTGTAATGAAACATTCGTGGCTTTATCAGTCAGTCATTCAAGGATTCTACTTATGGGCACCAAGCAGGGGGCTCTAGCCAGCCGCTCTTGTCCTCTCCACTCCACCCTCACACAGATGAACAAAGTGTGCTTCAGGACAAGAATTTGGAACTACAGCTGAGGTTGGACTCCATCTCCTGGGGAACGTCCTTCTACATTGATTCTTGCCGTTGCCCTTGCTCCTACTGCATCCCAACTTTGTGCCTTGTGCCCTTTTTCCATGTGGAGGGAAGGAAGCAAGAGGAGGAGATTTGCGAGCGTGACCCGGTCCTAGGGCTCCTCCCCGTGTCCCCATTCCAGTTGCCGGGGCCCTACAGTTTCCTCGTTAGCTTCAGAAACAGGACAAAGCATAATCCGAAGCTGCTGCCATCCCATCAGGCACATGAATAATCTGGCTCTCGCCTGCCTCAGTGCCCTAGCTGAAACAATGAGTAACTCGTAGTAGAGTTACTTCTTCCCACTTCTTCCTTGTCTGCTTTCAGAAGATGTACTTTTGCCTGTTTATCAACACGTTCTAATCCTGAACGTTTTCCAAAGTCCTTGTACAAATCAAGACCTCCATGGACAGACCTCCATGCTCCACATCCTCATCGAGTCTTAGCACCCACCGTCTTTGTAATTTTCTTTTATGTGGCCATTGAGTGTGTACACCCCGGTTCATTTCTTGGACTTCGTAACCTGCAGATGTTACCTGTTTCAAAATAAAATTACCTACAATTGCTGAACCGCATACTAGTGTGGGCGGCCTGGCAAGGGACTGTTGTGTCACCTTCGAGTGCGAGAGTCCATTTCTGGCATGGACGCTGTAGTGCTGGCATCTCCAGGATACTGAGAGGGTGTGTTAAGACAGTGTAGAGTCATATTTAAAGTGTGTGATGTCCTGCAGATTTCTGTCGTTTCTACGTTGTCAGTTTCAAAATCAAGGGCACTTGTAATATGGAGTCATCCAGAATTGGAACCTGGAGAACTTGACATTGGACAAGTCATTTCCTCTGCCGGGTCCTCCGTCTCCTCACTGGAAAGAGGTGATGGGTTGGGGTGGGGGTCCTTGTGGTGTTAGATTTCTGATACCGTCCACATCTCTACTACTCGGTGTTGTCTTTGAGACTATGAGGTGGGCAATGTAACCCGACTGTGCAGATGAGGAAATGGAGGTGCTGAGAGATGAAGTGACTGGCCCAAGGTCATGGGGCTCAGGGGGGCAGGGAGGGACATTGATCCCGGATGCTTTCCAGATGCCCTCCCCTCTCAGACATGCATGGAGTGCTTGGGTGGCGCGTGCACATCCTGTTTGCACACTACTTTACCCATTTCCTACTTGCTTTCATGTGCAGGCCACAGCAGCTGCTCACAGCTTTCCTGGGAGCTGGGCTGGGCAGGACTGGTGACGTGCTCTTACCCTTATGACTCAGGTGAGGAAACCAAGGGCCAGAGAGATGATGTGACTAAGAAAGCAGACCTCAGAGCTTGGGCACCCTCAGAGTACATCTAGTCCAATCCTGTGCCTTGAGAGATGGGAAACTTAAGGGCCAGAGAGAGAAAAGGCGGGGCCAGAGTCACTTGTGGAGGCAGTGGCAGAGCTGGCTCAGAGACCCCAGGCAAGTCGCTTCCCTTCTCTGAGTCTGTTCTGCCATGTGCGCCATGAGGAACAGTAACCCCTGCAGAGTATCAGCGAGGTTGGAAGGAGATAGTGCACCAAAGTGCTGGGCCCAGGGCCTGGTGCCGGTGGTGACAAAGATGACGAGGAGCAGGAGGATGGACGCCCAGGAAATCTCCAAACCAGACGTCTCAGGGGACTGAGAGGGTGCTGGCAGGAGGAACCTCAGTGGTGGGAAGCCATGAGGGGTGGGGTTCTGGCTCAATGAAGGGAGACGGGAAAGGTAGGGGCAGCCTGGGTGGGTGGGAGGGTGAGTGTCATCAGAGAGTGGTGAGAGGTGGTGCTATTGCCCCAAATGGTACCGTGAGCCCCTCGAAGGCAGTGGGAACAGACTGCAGTGGGCAGAGCACACAGTCGAATCAGAGGGTTCTGGATTCGAGGCCCAGCGCTACTTTCTGGCTGTATGCCTTAGGGCGAGTGTCTTCCCTCTCAGAGCCTCACTTTCCTCATCTGTGGAATGGGCCTGATCATCTCCACTCAGGGCTGTCTGGTTAAGTAAAACCCAGACCCATACAAGAAACGGTTAAGTGAATGTTCAGAAAACTTTATGCACAATAGTCAATAACTAGAAACAAGTGAATCGAGGAATGCTTGTCCATCAAGAGTGAGA
Source organism: Rousettus aegyptiacus (assembly GCF_014176215.1). Classification (NCBI taxonomy): domain Eukaryota; kingdom Metazoa; phylum Chordata; class Mammalia; order Chiroptera; family Pteropodidae; genus Rousettus; species Rousettus aegyptiacus. The sequence continues at coordinate 33,274,589 of NW_023416312.1, read as the reverse complement.
GGAGTCAGTGGGCACAGGCCTGGGTGGGGAGAAAGCTGTGAGAGCTGCCCAGGTGCACGCACACCTCATCCAAGGGCCCTGGCGAGGACCAGGGTCTCAGAAAACCCTTGCTGAGATGCATTCGAGGGGAGCCTGTGGAAGGTCCAAGGCTGGGGCGGGAGGGAGGCCTGCTATGGAGTCATGGTTGCCCTGTGACTGAGGTGGTAGGCCACCTCCAAGGTGACCAGCCTGACCCTCCTGGGGGACCCAGTCTGGCTGCATTCCCCATGGCCCTCCTGCCACCTCTCTGCTCTCCTCCTCCCTGACCAGGCTGCTCTCAGCACTGCCCCCTGCAGGGTGGGAGGGAGTGGGCCCCTGGGAGGCTGACCCTGGGGAAGGTGGAGTGGTCAGGGGAAAGTGTTATAACCTACAGGCCTGGGGACTTGGTGCCCTCCCCAGCACCTTGTCTCTGATGACTGCTGTTTCCTCCTTTCCAGATGAGCTGCCACTTCTCAGGTGCATGCTGCACACAGTGCTCAAACTCACACCTGTGGCTTTTGTGAGAGCCCCACGTTCATCCACGAAAAGGCATGTGCCTACTGTGTGCACAACAGGGTCCTGGGAGGTTCCCAGGACGAGGGGACCGGAAACGTCGTGTATCATTCATTCATCGTGCCAGGGCTGGGCTCCCTGGCATCCTTCACCCACCCCCTGCTCTTCCGGCCCCCCACACATTTCAGGCCACACATTTGGAAACCTAAAGGGAAAGGGACCCCATTTTTGTCAGAATCACAGAGTGCTTTTGTAGCCAAGCAGGGACCCAAGCACCCAGAGTGGCAGATGTTGACAGCACTGGGCAACAAGGCAGAGACCCGCCTGAAGCCTGTCTTTAGAGGAGGTGCAGACAGAACCAGGTTCCTGGGGGTGTGACCTATGCAGCCCCAGAGGACCTTGCACTCAGAAGGGCTCCACATGTGATTCAATGCTCTGCTGTTGTTCTCTTGGAATTCTTAATAATTTTTCGGGGGGGAGAGGGAGTAGGGGGAGACCCACATTTTCATTTTTCGCTGGGCCTGGCAAATTATATCATGGGGTTTACGTCAGGATCCAGGTCTGGCTGAGAGACCTCTTTTCAGAGAAAAGAGGCAATGCAGACAGGGGCCCTAACTACTCTCTCCCTCCTAACCTGGGCCCTTGTCCTCCCAAGGTGCGAACATCACTGGGGGACCTGGGAAAGCTCCGGGCACTGTCCCTGTCCACTACCAAGCCTTTCCCAGGGGCCCTGAGTGTCTCTGTCCCCATTGTCACCCACCGGAAGAATTGCAGAACTAGCTGCAACCCCTCCCCCCCCCCGCCCCCTTTCAGGGCTCACCCAGCCCTAGAAGACACCAGGACCTAGGCCTGGCCTTGGCCTCAATGGGACAGCCCTGCTTCCAATGAAGGGCTCCGGGAGTCCCGAACAGGCCTCAGGTCACGACCGCAGGCAACGGGCTTTCGGAGGAGGTTTGAACGCAGCTTTGCTTTCATCGAATCTATTCTCAGCAATAATGATCCTCCTCCTACCTGCTGGAGGGGAGAGAACGCCACCGTGAGGCCTACCTCATTGTCCTTTAGGCTCCCTCTGAGGGATGAGGTCCTGAAATTGCGTGGATGATGAGGGAAGGGTTCCGGGACACTGCCCCCAAACGTGGGGACAGGGACCCTGTCCCTTGGTGGGAGGGACAGGGGCACTAATCTGCAGTCTCCACCCCATCCCTTCTCCTGTTTCCCCCACTCCGCACTGGCATCTAACTGGGGCTGCATTGTGTAGGAAATCACATAACTCTGTGGACGGGGGGGGGGGTGGGGTCTCTCGAAACTCACGGTCTCCACACTCACAGGCACCTTCACATTGCCCAGCTCCCTGCTTGCCTCTTAGACAGAGGCGAGCCCCCTCCCCCTCAACCCGCCATCCCCTCCCCCATCCCAGAGAGTGGACCATGGGCCACTCAGGGCAACACCTGCACCAGTAATGGAGGGAACGGGAACGTGCCAATTCATTTTGCAACTTTAATGTAACACTGATACCAAAAACATGACAGCACGACAACAGCACACGAGGAAAGCAGGAGGGCAAAGAGAGCTGAGTCTTGCATGCCATCTTTGATGGGCAAGCAGAGGCTGCCTAGAGTGCTATGTGGACATGGAGTCTGAGGAGGCACTCTGACTGGGTGAGTGATTGCTGCAGTTCAGCGTTGTCTGGAAACGCAGGACACAAAAGCAAAGGCAGAAAATAGAAATACACGTGAAACAGTAAGGGATATAAAGAATAGAACAAGAGTCTATCCAAACTCTCATCATTCCCCCTCCCCACACCAGGCCTTCTATGTACCTCTCATAACCCTTCCTCAGCCTGCCCTGCCCTTCAGAGTCTCATTTATCACCTGAAAATCCTACTGGATCCAGGAGAAGAAGCTGGCACTCGTTCTGGCGGCATTTCTGGTCCGGATGGTGGAGCTGGTGCTGGGGCCATCTAGGACGGTGGTGTTGGTCCCACCATCAGTGCCACCGCTGATGCCGGCTCTCCAAGTGGCCCTCCCGTTGGCACGGTTGCTGTTCAGAATGTACTGATGGTATCTGGCCCAGAAAGCAAAGGGGATCCTGGCCCAGGCATCGCCAAAATCTCCGTCCTCGTCCCACGACAGAAGCTCCACCTGTATGTCGTCCCAGCTCCACCGTCCAATCAGAGCTTCATCCCCAATATTCATCTGGGCCCTCATCTGGGCCCTGGCATGTTCCTCAGCCATATCCACGTCCATCGTCTTGAAGGCATCATCCACAGCCTCTAAGAAATGAGCCTTCCATTCCTGGGGATCTCGGTTCTGATTCTGTGATGGAATAACAGCAACCCTCCTAACAGATACCCCGCATTCACTGAGCACCCTACACCCCCGGTGCACTGTGCGTAATCACAATAAAAACAAAGACCGCTGGAGTCGGGCTCCTCTTACTCTGGGCCAGACCTGGGATTTTGCCCCATCCTTCACATGCACAATGTCATGAACTTGGGCGAGTTACCTAGGAACTTTTCTGAGTCTCAGTGTCCTCACTGGACAGACAAATGGCATAAGAAGCCCGTGACTGCGAAACAGACAAGGGCTGGGAAGTGACAGCCCCTGGGCCTGGCCCCCAGCAGAGGACCTCCATTACCTGGGCGATGAATCTCAGCACCCTCATCTTGCTGGTCTCGTGGCAGGCCCGCAGGCCCCAGAGGAATTCATACTCGGAAGGGCTGCTATTGGGGATTTTCTTGTATTCCAGGTACCTCAGTGGAGAGGAAGATAGACTTTTGCCTCTAGCCATGTAGACCTGTTGTCATGCTAATGGCTCCCACCTGGTCCCTTCTCAACCCCATGCTACAGCTCAGCTCCTGCAGGAGGACTGCCCTGGCCCTCTGGCCCATGCCCCACTCCCAGGGTTTCTGCCTCCAATACCCGAGGCCTTATAAGCTCTGGGCTGTTGGTCCTACCCGGCAGCCACGGGGAAGTGCGGGGTGGGGGGTGGGAAACATGTGTAGGGTGTCTGTTCATAAGAAGGCCACGAGTTTCGTGCCCCTCGTCACAATGACCCCGGATTCCTATTGGGTGTGTTGTAAACAGAGGAGCCATTTCTTCAGGCCCCCTGCTCTGAGCACACCCCACTGCAGGGTCTCACCCGTGGCCTGGCTGAGCCCTGGGACAGTCCACCACAGAAAACGATGGTGAAGGGAAGGGAAGCAACAGTCCGAGAACAGTGTACTCCGCACACACTCCCGATCATGTGCGCGCGAACGTATGCTAGTGCACCTGTGTGAGTGCGCACGTGTTCTCCGAGGACCGAGGATAAGGTGGGCCCTGACCCGAAAGTCAGGGGGGCTGGCCTCCAGGCCTGAATGGGCCCCTGACTAGCTGGGGCCATGCTCAGACTTCTAGTCTCTGAGCCACAGGTTCCTGAGGTGTAAAGCAGGGGACAGACATTCTCCTACAACCTGCAGGGCAGGTGCTGAGTGACATGGTGGATGTAACACGCCCCGCACCATGTTCTCAGACAACGTGTGCCCCCTTTCCCCAAGACCGCCCCAGAATTCTAATCCCACAGACACTCATATATCCCCACCCACACCCACCCCAGAGACCCCATCCCTCTAGTGTTAAGATATAGGACGGGGAATGGTTTCCTCAGACAGACCAGCACACAAGAAAGGCACAGATGTGAGACGAAGTTATCTCAGTCAATACTTACTTCTGCTTCACAAAGTCATCTGTAATGAGCTTCCTCAGATCGCCAAGAAATGGGTGCCTCATCCTGAGGGCAAGGAAAGGAGTCCGTGGCAGTGCCCAGATGTGAGCAAGAGCACACTCCCTAACAGGACTGAGAGCTTCCTGACCCCGTGGGGCAGCCCCATGAGGCCTGGGCATGCAGCAGAGGTCAGACGGCTACTTGTCAGCGATGGCCTACATAAGGGTTTGATGGAGCCCCAAATTCTGATGGTTTCTCTTAGATCTCTTCTGGGGACAGAGAGGGGACACAGAGCAGAAAGGGGGCTGAGAGTTCAGGACCATTTTTCCATGCACCCTGGTGAGACCCTTTGCGCTCTGCCTAGTCCAGGATGCCCACTCCCCTGTACCAGACCACCAAGCTGTTGCAATCCCGGGGCCTCCTGTGCCCAAGGACAATGCTGAGGGGCCGCGAGAGGCCAGAGAGTCCGATCATACCCAGGGCGCAGTCCCATCTTGCGTAGTGCCTCCCAGAGGACAGCTGTGAGGGGAGATGAGGTACAAGAATTTAGAACACGAAGGTGAGACTGAGGGCAGCCCCTCGGCTGCAGGTCCAGCCACTCACCCTCGCTGGCCCGGTTGCCATTCATGAAGATGACTCCCAGAATCACCAAGAGGAGACTCAGCCTGGGAGTGTCCTTGGTCCTAAAGGTGTCGAAAGAGGGATCCTGTCCAGCAGCCATTTTCCCGAGAGACTACAGCCGGCTCACCCAACTAGCCTCTCTCAGACTGCTCCGCTACAGGGCAGTTCTTCCCACTCTGTGCATGGCTTGCTACCTGATCCAGACAATTCACTCCTCCTCTTGGAACTGCATCATTTCATCCGCCAAATGTTCCCTCCCAGGATTCTGCTGAGGACAGGGTTAGGCAGGGAGCAAATGCTTGCCAAAGGTGTGTCCGGAAGCACATCCACACCTTCCCTGCCTTTTGCCCATGGGAGCTACACTGGACAAGAAGCTCCCCCAGAACCAACCACTCTACCAAGCCTGGGCCAACCACTTAGCAGGAAGAGGAAAGCAACAAGAAGCCTGCTTTTTTGGAGGAGGGGGTGAGGGTGAAACCCTGACTGCAGCAAGGCCTCATCCAGGCTCCTACCCCTTTCATCTGGTAGTCACCTGGCACCGATAACTATGCGTGGGCATTGTGCTAAGCCCTCTAGCCCTGTTTTCCTCTTTCTCTGAGAGGAGGGGGAGGCACCACCTAGGAAGGACACGATTCCCCTGCCCCTTCTCACTTTCCCAGGAGGCGAGCAGAGGAATCCCGAGTACAGACAAGAATGTACAGGTGTTCTTCCTTGTCGATCTCCTTCAGGTGGATCCCGAACTTCTACACGGGGAGAAAACAGAATGTGAGGTTTAAAAAACAACAACAACAACAACAACAACAACAACAACAAACATGCTGGGTGTCCTGCAGGCAGTCACTCCATTCCCTGTCAAAACATTTCCAAAGTCATGGGGGAGGGTGAAGAGAGGATGCAGAAGAGCTGGCCTGCAGGAGCTCTGGCACTGGCCGAGGCAACAGGACCCACTTCAGGAGACAGCAGATGCTTCAGAGAGCACGAGAGAGAGAGGAACCCAGGGGAGGAAGTATGTAGTGGAAGCTCCCAGGTGGAGAAGCTAGGCAAGGCTTCCCTGCCACTCTTGTTCCACAGAGCTGCTCCCATCCCCACACCCACCTTTTCCAGGGTGTATGTTGCTCGTTCAATGATCTCAGGGAAATGTTCGTCATATTCTCGGATAACGTCCTTCAGCATGTCTGCAGGAGGGGTGACGTGGGGGAAAGCACCTGGGCTGAGCGGGGGCCACGGAGCTGCAGCCCCTCGGACAGCCCTGCTGAGGGGAACAGAGTCAAGACCCCGTACTGTGCACATGGAGCCATCGGCCAAGGCCTGATGCGGGACCCACTGGGGAGGGCTGGGGGAGGAGGGAGGGCAGAGTTCAGGGTGGGGGTACAGTTGTCCACCTGAGCGCTTGATGGGGATCTTCTTGTAGTCCTTAATCATCAGGTATTTCACCAACTTATTTGCCTGGAGAAGGAAGAGCACGTGGGGAGGCGAAGGCATGGGTGAGCTCAAAGAACTGGCCATCAAGGGAGGAGGAGGGAGAGGGGAGGAAAGGCAGACTTCTTACCCTCTCTTGCAGAAGGGTCACGTTGCGGGGTGGCAAGCACAGTACGTGCCTTGAGGGTACCTGGGACCTCAGGGCCATTGGGGGCCGAGGGGTCATCTGAACCTGCACCGTCGATGGGGGCTGCGGTGCTCTCCAAGTCGGTGGGACCGCAAGAGGCTCTCTCTCCTCCTCGCTGCTCTCATACTCATCATCCAGGTGCTTGGACTGTAGCATTGGGGAGAGGAGAGACCCAGGGCTACCAAGATTACTGTACCAAAGCTCCTGGCAACATCTTCACCAGGGCAGGTACTTGGGAATAAGAGTAGTAGGAACAGCAGATGACATGTGCAGAGTGCTTACTATGTGTCAGGCACTGAGCCAACTATTTCTCCCTCCAGGCCTGAGGGTAGGGACTACGCGGAGTAAAAACATGCTAGCACACTTGTGTTGGAGAAATTTGGACGAGCTAAGAGGAGGAAAGGGGAGGAGAGGGGAGGGGAGGGGAGAGGAGGGAAAATATGGGAAGGGAGGGGAGGGGTCAGAAGGGGCGAAGAGCAAGGGGGAGAGAGAGAGAGGTAAGAGAAAGGAGAAGAGCAAGGGGGCTTTGGAGAGGATAGGGAGTCTCACCTTCTTCGTCCTCTTGCCTCCCATCCTGGCCCAGGGCTCATCGCTGTTCTGAGCAGTGGCAGCTGCACCTTCCTGCTCAGGGGCGCTGGTGGCCATCTTGGCCTTGGCAGCAGCTGTCGCCACAACATTCTGAGGTTCCACCCACCGAGTCTTAGCAAGAGCCTTTCCAGACTTGGTCGTCTTGGGCCGGGTGGCTGCCCCCTCCCCTGAAGATACTGCAGCTTGGGGCACCCCAGAGGCAGCGCTGGGGCCCTCTGCAGCAGCCTCTTGGGTCGGGGCAGGTCTCTTGGGGCGTGGGAAGGCCATGCCACTGACACCTGCTGGCTGCCCAAAATCAAAGACATCCTTCTGGCCCAGGAAGGCTGTCTTGGGCCGGGTGGCATCCACCTCGCTGGTACACGGAGCCTGAGAGAAAGTGCAGGCAGTACTAGGACCCTCACTAGCAACCTCCTCCTGGGCCTGGGAGGTTGGCTGAGGCTGTGAGGAGGTTGCTGGCACCCCCAGAGGCGGCCATCTCACTGTTGACTGGCATCTGGGAGCTGTGCGGAGAAGCAAGGGTTGTCTCCGGGGTGGCAGCTCCCTGAGCCTCGGTCGCCACAAATGTCGTGGGCTGGGTATCTTCTCCTGAGGCCTGGTCTGTGGCCAGCAGGTGGCTAGCGACCACCCGATTATAGGCGGCGCGTGCAGCAGCAGCAGCAGCCCGAGCAGCACGGTTGGAGGCGGCAGCGCGGGCTACGTTGGCAGCATGAGCGGCCGCCTCATTGGCAAGTGTTTCCGGATCCAGCTGAAATGCCTCCACCAGAGTCTGGGCCAGCGTAGGGTTTTCCAGTTCCCAGGGCTCATTCTGCAAGGCGGGAAAGAGGGGTAGGGGAAGGCAGACAACTCTGCACACTCGCATCATGTTTCCCTGTGCCGGCCAGCCTCCTCCAGGCAGCCAGCCAGCCCCCACCACCCTCCAGGCCCTCCCCAACCTCCTTTCTCCCCGCAGAAGAGACATTTGGTTTGGAGAGGCTGGGCGGTCCTCCCCCATCAACCCTTCCCTTCACCCACTCCCCTTTGCAAACGACCCCCATTCCCCCCTTGAGCAGGGCCAGCAGGTGGCCAAGAAGGGGCCTCACCGACAAGATGCGAAAACCTGGACCCAAGCTCCCAAAGGCTCTGAGGAGACGCATGTCAAAGCTGGTGAAGGTGCCATAGCCCCCGAAAGCACCAAATTCTTCATAGTCATTTCCTTCAACCATCTCTTCCTCCCGGACTTCATCGCTACCCTCATCCATGTCTTCAGCGTTGAAGCTTTCTGATTCCATGCGGAAGCTTCCCTCAGCCATGCTGGGGTCCGAAGGAGAAGAGAGCGCAGCCCTAAGAGGTAGGGTGAGGCCTCTGTGGTGGGGGCAGTAAAAGGGGGAGGGGGCGGGATCCAAGGGAGGCTGGCCGCTCGGGAGGTTACTGGGGGGAAAGGGGGGGGGGAATCATCTGCTACTAGACAGTAGGGGTGAGGGGAGTGAGTGAGGTCTGCTGGAGTAGATTCTGTCAGAGACAGAGCCCTAGGAGAGGGATGGAAGAGGTCGGAGGAGACACCCCGCACCGAAAGGGGAGTCGTGGTCCGGCTGGCTCCCCATCCCAGCGGCTCGATTTGAATAGAGGGGTGGATTGGCGGGCTTGGGTCTGAAGAGCCCCAAAGGGTATGGATGCATCGAGAAAGGGAGAAACAAAGGGCCCGAATTTAAGGGCTGGAGCAGGGAGCCAGGATGAAGGGAGAGCAGATGAGATGTGAGGGCTCAGACACACGGGGCCCGCCGAAAGCCCTGGGAAACTGAATCCTAGGGACCTTTTGGCTAGGTCCGGGTGGGTGGGGGGATTCAGGGGATGCCCGTCAGGTTGGGCTCACACGGGAGCGCTAACGGTGGATGGGGCGGGGGCCTCGGACTAGGTGAGGCTCCAGTCGGAGCGTTGCAGGTCTCAAAACCCAGGACTGGAATTACAGGAGAGGGGCAAAGCAGTCAGCTGGGTGGGAGTGACCTAGGAGTGGTTGGGTGGGGATGGGGCCTGGATCTAAGGCAGCTCAGCCCGGACCACACGAGTCTGCTAAAACGGTTCGGATCTCCGCTGTCAGCAGGGCTCGGATCCGGGAGCCTGGGTCCGGTGGCTGGGGTGGATGGGGCTGCTATCGCGGATCTAATGGGATTCGGGTTCTGAGTGCTTGGGCTTTGTTCAGCTCCGGGGGCTGGGAGGGGGTGGCGTGCCAGGTTCCACTCGCCCTCTCCCAGTCCTGTCTGGGGCTGGACCCTTACCTTCCCTGAGGCTCCAATGGCGTCGGTCCTCAGCACCAGTAACCCCGCAGCCGCGCCCTCGCCTACTGCTGCCAGCACAGCAGCTCCGACCACCCCGCCCCTTTTCTCCGCGCACCCCCCGCCCCCCGCGGCTGGGCAGCCTGCGCATGCGCGGACCCCTCCAGCCCGCCGGTTTTCCCAGCAAAAAAAGCCCTTTCCATCGGGTCCCCAGTGCGCATGCGATTCCGCGGGAGGGTGGGCGGGGGTTGTCTCCTTCGCGCCAGATTCCCCTTCCCCCACCCATGCCCCCACCCCCCGCCAACCCCGACCGCAGGCGCGCGCACTCACACCCTGTGGTGCAGTTCAACCCGCCCAAACATCTACCCTCAATCTCCCCCACTTTTGCGGTCCTGCCCTCCCCCTTCCCACTTAGCTCCCCCACTGTGGTCTGGATTCCACTGTGCCCGGCTTCCCCAGCATGACCCCTGGGGTCTATAGCTGCAACAAGGGAAATGCAAATGGCCAGAGAATGCCATTTCCCTTTGTGTTCCTTTCCACAATCCATCTCTGTGGCCTCCAGGCACACTGGGAACATTTGCTTCCTCCACCATTCTTTTGGCAGCTTGTATATCACAGACAGATCTGTGCTTGGGTTTGTATTCCTCTCACAGCTGCCCCGGGAGGTGGATGTCGGCACCCCAATTTTACAGATCAGGAAGGAACCTGAGGCAAAGACACACTGGATGAACTAACTGCACAAGGCCACAGAGCCAGTAAACAGAAAATGTAGACTTTGGGTCTGGGTCTTCCTGACTCCAAAGCCCGTGTTCCACTAGTGCTGGCCTAGGGACTGAGGCACCCTCCCCTCTTAGGTTTGAGCAACAGCTCCACCCTCCACCTCCCCTGCCCTGTCAACATCTGTCCCAAACAAGCAAGGTTTGTGTTTGCTGAGACCTAAGCTCCTGCTCAGCACCCAGAAGGACACAGGTAGAAGCCCCCAGCCCCATCCCTGCCTACTCTACGTGGGTCCGTCCAAGTGTGGGAATTGCTCCTTCAGGTCCACTCCCTGCTCCGTCAGGCCTCTTCGCAGAGAGTGGCACAAACACGCTGCTGCCCCTGAGGCCTTCCAGATGCCCAATGGACCTGCCAGGACAATCAGGCACTTGTGTGTCCAAGCCATGGCAAGCCTTCATTCAGAGTAAATGTTTGTCCTGGTTCCTTCCAGGGCTGGGGCCTGGGGCAGCTGTGGTCTTGCGGGAAGAAGCTGGGCTGGGCTTCAAAATTCCAGGGGTGGAGCTCCAGGCCAGTCTGCCGCTAGTTGTGTGAGTCCTCTCAGGTCACTGGACATCTCTGAGCCTGTTCCTCCATATGCAAAACGGGAAATGCAAGGGGCGCTTACTAGGGTCCTACCCAAGGACACGTTGTGTCCCTGTGCTTCCAGAATGACTGGAGAGACTGCTTTGGAGGCAGAAAATGCTGTGTTCCTGTCTCAGATTGAACCTGTACTTTTTACACAAACCATAGTGGACTTTTATATTTGCTTTTATACCAGCCTCTCCGGGACTCCTGGGTATGAATAGAAGCTATTGCCAGGACCACAGCTTTTACTCTCCAGTGACCAATATCAGTTCTGCCTGGCTGGATGACTTTCCTAGGCTGTTGCATAGCAACTTCCTCTGTCAGCTGCCTGTGTCTCTTCAGCTCTTCCTGTGTAACACGTTTCTGTGGGAGGTGAGCAGACCCTAGAAACGAAAACCGTGACGAACCGCTATACGCTAATAGAAAATGCTAAATTCCCATCTCAAATTGACCTGTGTTTTGTTTTGTTTTGTTTTGTTTTTACGAAAACCATGGTGGACTTTTATATTCATTTTTCTTCCAATGTAATTTTTAATTTTCGCATATTTCCTTTTTATTGAGATATAGTTGACGTATAACATTATATTTGTTTCAGTTGTACGGCATAATTGCGAAATGATCGCCACAATAAGTCTAGTTAACGTGTATCACCACACAGTTACAATTTTTCTTATGTTGTCAACTTTTATTACATTTGTTTTTATATCAGCCTCTCTATATGCTGTATGTTACATAACCATGTATGGTTATCTATATCCCCAGTTTGAACTTCACCTTTGGGATCCAGATCCATATATTCACTCTCATACATGACTTCTCCACTGGAATGTCTCGAGGGCTCCTCATAGAGAGTCTCTCTAGAACTCCTCACTTGGTATACCCACCCCCCCCCCACACTCCCCCTCCTCCACCCCTGATGTTTTTAAAACTCCCATCTTCACAATATCAGAAAATGGCACCATCATCGGCACAACTACTCAGCTCCAGGAAACGGAAGCCAACCATCACCACTCCCTCTTTCTCATACACGGCACCCAGATGAAAAACCTCTCTGTGCAGCTCTCTCTCCTCTATCGCTCCCAGCAAATTCTAGTCACATGGGCCTCCCAAAATTCTCAGCTCTGTCTCCTTCACTCGGATTGTCCATTGGGCTCTGTTTGTGTTCAGTCTCCCTGTGCTGCAGCCTGTAAGCTCCACCCAGGCAAGAAGCTGGGGGAAATGAGCACCCTGGTGTGATTCATTGAGACTCTGCCCCTCCAATTGTGCTGGCCCATCTAAACTGCTTCTAGTAAATTTTCCATACAAAAGGCTTGTCTTGGCTCATGCTGTGGAATTTCCTAAAATCTCTCAAAGTTTCACAAAACCTAAGTAAGCAGCATCTGGTCTCAGTGTGTCCCGTACCTCTTGTTGAGCAGTCCTAAGACTGGAACTAGTAGCAGCTGGCCTCAATTCATGGGTTGGCCTCTAGAGTCACTTACAAGCCCTGCGTTGGTGACGGCCATCTGCGGATTGCTTTGTGGCTCATGCCAGGTGGCACCAGGTAGGGCACAGGCTGCAGCTGACTTGGCCTGTGGCAGGGCCCCTCTGAGGAGGCCCTAGCCTGCACACCAGGTATCCAGCTTCAATCTGAGCCACAGTACCACCTGGAGTCACATCTGAGGATGACACACCTAAAGGACGAACAAGCCAGGTACTAGAGCCCTGCTAAAGTGAATCCTGCTCTGTAGGGTCAGCCCCATGCACAACAGTTCCTCTACTGTAGTCACCAGCCTGGTCATCACGATAAATCAGCCCAAGGGTCAATCCCTCGCATTGACGAGCAAATAGCAACCAAGTCTCAACTACAACAGGAGGGCACACACAACCCATATAAGGAACATACCTAGAGCACCCAGCTCAGGTACCAGAGAAGACCATCCCACTGGGCCCCTCACCACACCTGCTACATAAGGCCACTCTGCTAAGACTGGGAGACATACCAGCCCTACCTAATACATACAAAGAAAAACAAGTAGGCAGACAAAATAGGGAGATAAAGAAACATGCCCTAAATGAAAGAATAGAACAAAGCTCAAGAAAAAATCTAAACAAAATGAAGACAACCCATCTACCAGATGCAGAATTCAAAACAGTTTTTATAAGGATGCTCAATGAACCTATGGGAAGAGTAAATGATCTCAGTGAGAACTTCAACAAAGAGATAGAAAACATAAAAGTGGAGGTAGAAAACATAAAAAAGAACCAGTCAGAAATGAAGAATACAATAACTAAAATGAAAAATGCACTAGGAAGTGTCAACAGGAGATTAGATGAAGTGGAGGAATGAATCAGTGATTTAGAAGATAAGGTAGCAGAAAACATCCAATCTGAAAAAACCCAAGAAGGAAAAAGAATCCAAAAAAAATGAGGATAGTTTAAGGGGCCTCTGGGACAACATCAAGCATACCACCATTTGTGTCATAGGGGTACCAGAAGGAGAAGAGAAGGAGCATGGAATTGAAAACCTATTTCAAGAAATAATGACTGTAAACTTCCCTAACCTGGTGAAGGAAATAGACATGCAAGCTCAGGAAGTGCAGAGAGTCCCAAACAGGATGAACCCAAAGAGGCCCACGTCAAGACACATCATCATTAAAGTGCCAAAGGTTAAAGACAAAGAGAGAATCTTAAAAGCTACAAGAGAAAAGCTGTTAGTTACCTACAAGGGAGTTCCCATAAGACTGTTAGCTGATTTCTCAACAGAAACTTTGCAGGCAAGAAAAGCTTGGCAGGAAATATTCAAAGTGGTGAACAGCAAGGACCTACAACCAAGATTACTCTAGCCAGCAAAACTATCATTTAAAATCAAAGGATGGATAAAGTGCTTCCCAGATAAGAAAAAACTAAAGGAGTTCATCATCACCAAGCCAGTGTTACAGGAAATGTTAGAGAGACTTCTTGAAGAAGAGGAGGAAGAAGAGGAGGAGGAGGAGGAGGAGAAGGAGGAGGAGGAGGAAAGAAAAAAGATAAAAATATGAATAATAAAATGGCAATAACTACATATCTAGCAACAGTTACTTTAAATGTAAATGGATTAAGTGTTCTAATCAAAAGGGTGATATCGATAAGAATACAAGAACCTTACATATGCTGCCTACAAGTGACTCACTTCAGGCTGAAAGACATATACAGACTGAAAATAAAGGGATGAAAAAAGATGATTCATGAAAATGGAAACAAATAAAAAAAACTGGGGTAGCAATTCTTATACGACACAAAATAGACTTTAAAACAAGAGACAAAGTGGACCAAGTAATCCCACTTATGAGTATTCGTCTGAAGAAACTCAAAACACTGCTTTGCAGGGACATGCAAATCCATATGTTCATTGCATCATTATTTACAGTAGCTATGATATGAAGTCATCCTGTATGTCCACCTATGAATGGATGAATGGATAAATAAAAGGTGGCTATACACACACACACACACACTCACACACACACACAATGGAATATTACTCAGCCATAGAAAAGAATGAAACCTTGCCATCTGCAACATGGTTGGACCTAGAGGGTATTGTGCTGACTGTAGCGGGTTGGACAGAGAAAGACAAATGTCACATGCAGAATCTAGAGAACAGGATAAACAAACAAACAACAGAAACAGGCTCATAGATACAGAGAGCATTTTGATAATTGTCAGATTGGGATATGGGGGGTGGGGGAAGGGGGCAGAGATTAAGAGGTTGTAACACAGGAGCTCCCAGCCAGGAACCAGCACCCAGGATATTCTTGAAAAACCACCAGGGAGGATCAGAGGTGTGTGGCATGCTGTTTATTATTCACGGGGTAGGGTAGCTTCAGTAGCAGCTGATTGGAACTGCAAAAAAAAAAGGCACCAGGGCAAAGGCAAGTAACGTTTTTATGCACATAACCAGAAGGAGGGGTAATTTCATTGGGGGAGCAGCCACCTTCTGAGGCAGATGGGAGCAAGATGTTCTGCTTGGTTACAGGAGCAGATAACATACATGGGGGCAGCAGAAAATGTCCTTGGGAGCAGGCACTGCTGAAACCTTTTGTATATTGCCTTCTTTGGATGCTGGCCAGGTAGCCAGCATCTTCTGAGTATGTGGAGGGACTATGTTCTGAATTAACCCTAGAGAGGTACAAATTGGTAGTTAGAAAATACTCATAAAGATGTAGAGTCTAACACAAGGAATATAATGAGTAGCATTATAATAACTATGTATGATGAGTACTGGATTTTTCGGGGTGATCACTTCATAACTTATATAAATGTGTAATCACTGTGTTGTATACAACTCTACTATGTTGTTAATATAATATTATATGTCAATTATAATTGAAAAAAATAAAAATATAAAAATTAAATTTAAAAATGTAAAGATTGAAACCATAAAACTCCTAGGAGGAACACAGGTAGTAAACTATTTGATATAAGTCTGAGTAACATCTTTGTGGATATGTCTCCTCAAGCGAGGGAAACAAAAGCAAAAATAAACAAATGAATGTGATTACATCAAACTAAAGAAACTTCTTCACAGTGAAGGAAACCAACAATAAAACAAAAAGACAACCTATTGAATGTGAGTATATATTCACAAATAATATATCTGATAAGGAGTTGTTACTCAAAAAAATATAAGTAATACAACTCAATAAAAGAATAAACAATTCAATCAAAAAATGAGCAAAGGACATGAAGAGACATTTCTCCAAAGAGGACATACAGATGTCCAACAGACATATGACAAGATACTCAATATCATACTCATCAGGAAAATGCAAATAAAAATCACAGTGAGATAACACCTCATACCTGTCAGAATGGCTATCATCAAAAAATCAACAAATAACATATGTTGGCGAGCCTGTGGAGAAAAGAGAACACGTGTACACTGTTGGTGAAAATGTAAGTTGGTGCACTATTTCCACTATGGAAAACAGTATGGAGTTTCCTGGAAAAAATTAACTGAACTTCCACTTATGGGTATTTATCAGAAGAAACCCAAAACACTAATTTGAAAAGACGTATGCATCCCTATGTTCATTACAGCATTATTTGCAATAGCCAAGATACAGAAGCAACCTAAGCGTCCATCAACAGACAATTGGATAGTGAAGAGATAGTACATATATACAATGGACTATTACTTGACCATAAAAAAGAATGAAATCTTACCATTTGCAACAATGTGGATAGACCTAGAGGATATTATGCTAGGTGAAATAAGTCAGAGAAAGACAAATACCATATGATTTCACTTATATGTGGAATCTTAAAAAAAATGATCAAACAAAACAGAAACAGATTCATAGATACAGAGAACAAACTGAAGTTTGCCAGATGGGAGGAGTGTGGTGGAGGGGGCTGGATGAAAAAGGGGATGTGATTAAGAAGCACAAATTTGTAGTTACAAAACAGTCTTGGGGATGTGAAGTACAGCACAGGAATATAGTCAATAATATTGCAATAACTACATATAGTGTCAGTTGGGTACAGGACTTATTGGGGGGTGTCACTGCATAAATTATAAAAATGTCTAACAAGAATGCTGTGCACCTTCAAATAATATAATAGTCAATGTCAACTGTAATTGAAAAAGAAAAATAATATAAAAATATAAAAGAAAAAAAACAATAGTTAAAAATATGTATAAGTTACAGAAGAGGACCTGAAATTGCCAATTCTAATTCTAAGTGGTACAACTAAGGTATAGCAGAAGTCAGTGCTTTGGCAAAGGGATGAATTTTCCAAATTAGGTAGACAAATTTGCCTAAAGAGATAAATGAGGCCTAAATTAAAACAATATGTTTATTACCACAACAGTTTAAAATCAGAAACTAGTTTCATGATACCTGAGGTTGGTATGAGACCCTGAGGAAAAGACGAGTGTGAGGAACCACTGGAATTCAGGAGGCCTTAATCAGCGCCCCCTACCATCAAATGTTCTGTTTGCAGTAGACCTGCTTATGTATCAACTTGAGCCACAGGAGAGCAGAAGGACACTGACATTCCAGTATAAACATAGAAAAGGAGAGAAGACGATGTAAGATCAAGTAGGACAGGATTCCCCAAGGAATACATGGGGAATGAGTGTCTTCATCTTCTTGGTGGCCCTTGTACAAGCCAGCATTATAGCTCACCATAATAACAGAAAGAGCCTCCTCTATTTTTCTTTTTGGTGTTTCTATTCTTGTTCCTCTACAATCCTCTCCATGTTTCTCCAGAAAATCTTTTTTTTTAATGACCATAAAAGCCATTATGAAACCCTTTTCCTTAGAAATTATGAATTTTTTTATTGCATTAGATGGCAAGAAAGATTATCTTCATGGGAAGAGATAAATAAAATGCCATAAAAGCATACCATACATTATCTATGCAAAGTCACTTATTTCTGAAATATACACATAGAAAATTGAACACACCTCAGAAGTATAGGACTCAGTGAAAAAAATTCTAAATTAAAAACAAATTAATTACCATCATGCTTTCACCATGATGAATTCACAGGAAGCTGATGGACTCTCTCATCTGAATGTCTATAAACCAAAAAAATTATAAAGCTTTACATCGTGGCATCACAGGACAAACAGGACAGTGATCCCCGAGAGGAGGAAAACTAACTAGGTGAGCCCTCGGACTGCCCACTTCCCCCAGCTTCTTGCCTGGGTGGAGCTTACAGGCTGCAGCACAGGGAGACTGAACACAAACAGAGCCCAATGGACAATCCGAGTGAAGGAGACAGAGCTGAGAATTTTGGGAGGCCCATGTGACTAGAATTTGCTGGGAGCGATAGAGGAGAGAGAGCTGCACAGAGAGGTTTTTCATCTGGGTGCCGTGTATGAGAAAGAGGGAGTGGTGATGGTTGGCTTCCGTTTCCTGGAGCTGAGTAGTTGTGCCGATGATGGTGCCATTTTCTGATATTGTGAAGATGGGAGTTTTAAAAACATCAGGGGTGGAGGAGGGGGAGTGTGTGGGCGGGGTGGGTATACCAAGTGAGGAGTTCTAGAGAGACTCTCTATGAGGAGCCCTCGAGACATTCCAGTGGAGAAGTCATGTATGAGAGTGAATATATGGATCTGGATCCCAAAGGTGAAGTTCAAACTGGGGATATAGATAACCATACATGGTTATGTAACATACAGCATATAGAGAGGCTGATATAAAAACAAATGTAATAAAAGTTGACAACATAAGAAAAATTGTAACTGTGTGGTGATACACGTTAACTAGACTTATTGTGGCGATCATTTCGCAATTATGCCGTACAACTGAAACAAATATAATGTTATACGTCAACTATATCTCAATAAAAAGGAAATATGCGAAAATTAAAAATTACATTGGAAGAAAAATGAATATAAAAGTCCACCATGGTTTTCGTAAAAACAAAACAAAACAAAACAAAACACAGGTCAATTTGAGATGGGAATTTAGCATTTTCTATTAGCGTATAGCGGTTCGTCACGGTTTTCGTTTCTAGGGTCTGCTCACCTCCCACAGAAACGTGTTACACAGGAAGAGCTGAAGAGACACAGGCAGCTGACAGAGGAAGTTGCTATGCAACAGCCTAGGAAAGTCATCCAGCCAGGCAGAACTGATATTGGTCACTGGAGAGTAAAAGCTGTGGTCCTGGCAATAGCTTCTATTCATACCCAGGAGTCCCGGAGAGGCTGGTATAAAAGCAAATATAAAAGTCCACTATGGTTTGTGTAAAAAGTACAGGTTCAATCTGAGACAGGAACACAGCATTTTCTGCCTCCAAAGCAGTCTCTCCAGTCATTCTGGAAGCACAGGGACACAACGTGTCCTTGGGTAGGACCCTAGTAAGCGCCCCTTGCATTTCCCGTTTTGCATATGGAGGAACAGGCTCAGAGATGTCCAGTGACCTGAGAGGACTCACACAACTAGCGGCAGACTGGCCTGGAGCTCCACCCCTGGAATTTTGAAGCCCAGCCCAGCTTCTTCCCGCAAGACCACAGCTGCCCCAGGCCCCAGCCCTGGAAGGAACCAGGACAAACATTTACTCTGAATGAAGGCTTGCCATGGCTTGGACACACAAGTGCCTGATTGTCCTGGCAGGTCCATTGGGCATCTGGAAGGCCTCAGGGGCAGCAGCGTGTTTGTGCCACTCTCTGCGAAGAGGCCTGACGGAGCAGGGAGTGGACCTGAAGGAGCAATTCCCACACTTGGACGGACCCACGTAGAGTAGGCAGGGATGGGGCTGGGGGCTTCTACCTGTGTCCTTCTGGGTGCTGAGCAGGAGCTTAGGTCTCAGCAAACACAAACCTTGCTTGTTTGGGACAGATGTTGACAGGGCAGGGGAGGTGGAGGGTGGAGCTGTTGCTCAAACCTAAGAGGGGAGGGTGCCTCAGTCCCTAGGCCAGCACTAGTGGAACACGGGCTTTGGAGTCAGGAAGACCCAGACCCAAAGTCTACATTTTCTGTTTACTGGCTCTGTGGCCTTGTGCAGTTAGTTCATCCAGTGTGTCTTTGCCTCAGGTTCCTTCCTGATCTGTAAAATTGGGGTGCCGACATCCACCTCCCGGGGCAGCTGTGAGAGGAATACAAACCCAAGCACAGATCTGTCTGTGATATACAAGCTGCCAAAAGAATGGTGGAGGAAGCAAATGTTCCCAGTGTGCCTGGAGGCCACAGAGATGGATTGTGGAAAGGAACACAAAGGGAAATGGCATTCTCTGGCCATTTGCATTTCCCTTGTTGCAGCTATAGACCCCAGGGGTCATGCTGGGGAAGCCGGGCACAGTGGAATCCAGACCACAGTGGGGGAGCTAAGTGGGAAGGGGGAGGGCAGGACCGCAAAAGTGGGGGAGATTGAGGGTAGATGTTTGGGCGGGTTGAACTGCACCACAGGGTGTGAGTGCGCGCGCCTGCGGTCGGGGTTGGCGGGGGGTGGGGGCATGGGTGGGGGAAGGGGAATCTGGCGCGAAGGAGACAACCCCCGCCCACCCTCCCGCGGAATCGCATGCGCACTGGGGACCCGATGGAAAGGGCTTTTTTTTGCTGGGAAAACCGGCGGGCTGGAGGGGTCCGCGCATGCGCAGGCTGCCCAGCCGCGGGGGGCGGGGGGTGCGCGGAGAAAAGGGGCGGGGTGGTCGGAGCTGCTGTGCTGGCAGCAGTAGGCGAGGGCGCGGCTGCGGGGTTACTGGTGCTGAGGACCGACGCCATTGGAGCCTCAGGGAAGGTAAGGGTCCAGCCCCAGACAGGACTGGGAGAGGGCGAGTGGAACCTGGCACGCCACCCCCTCCCAGCCCCCGGAGCTGAACAAAGCCCAAGCACTCAGAACCCGAATCCCATTAGATCCGCGATAGCAGCCCCATCCACCCCAGCCACCGGACCCAGGCTCCCGGATCCGAGCCCTGCTGACAGCGGAGATCCGAACCGTTTTAGCAGACTCGTGTGGTCCGGGCTGAGCTGCCTTAGATCCAGGCCCCATCCCCACCCAACCACTCCTAGGTCACTCCCACCCAGCTGACTGCTTTGCCCCTCTCCTGTAATTCCAGTCCTGGGTTTTGAGACCTGCAACGCTCCGACTGGAGCCTCACCTAGTCCGAGGCCCCCGCCCCATCCACCGTTAGCGCTCCCGTGTGAGCCCAACCTGACGGGCATCCCCTGAATCCCCCCACCCACCCGGACCTAGCCAAAAGGTCCCTAGGATTCAGTTTCCCAGGGCTTTCGGCGGGCCCCGTGTGTCTGAGCCCTCACATCTCATCTGCTCTCCCTTCATCCTGGCTCCCTGCTCCAGCCCTTAAATTCGGGCCCTTTGTTTCTCCCTTTCTCGATGCATCCATACCCTTTGGGGCTCTTCAGACCCAAGCCCGCCAATCCACCCCTCTATTCAAATCGAGCCGCTGGGATGGGGAGCCAGCCGGACCACGACTCCCCTTTCGGTGCGGGGTGTCTCCTCCGACCTCTTCCATCCCTCTCCTAGGGCTCTGTCTCTGACAGAATCTACTCCAGCAGACCTCACTCACTCCCCTCACCCCTACTGTCTAGTAGCAGATGATTCCCCCCCCCTGTCCCCCCAGTAACCTCCCGAGCGGCCAGCCTCCCTTGGATCCCGCCCCCTCCCCCTTTTACTGCCCCCACCACAGAGGCCTCACCCTACCTCTTAGGGCTGCGCTCTCTTCTCCTTCGGACCCCAGCATGGCTGAGGGAAGCTTCCGCATGGAATCAGAAAGCTTCAACGCTGAAGACATGGATGAGGGTAGCGATGAAGTCCGGGAGGAAGAGATGGTTGAAGGAAATGACTATGAAGAATTTGGTGCTTTCGGGGGCTATGGCACCTTCACCAGCTTTGACATGCGTCTCCTCAGAGCCTTTGGGAGCTTGGGTCCAGGTTTTCGCATCTTGTCGGTGAGGCCCCTTCTTGGCCACCTGCTGGCCCTGCTCAAGGGGGGAATGGGGGTCGTTTGCAAAGGGGAGTGGGTGAAGGGAAGGGTTGATGGGGGAGGACCGCCCAGCCTCTCCAAACCAAATGTCTCTTCTGCGGGGAGAAAGGAGGTTGGGGAGGGCCTGGAGGGTGGTGGGGGCTGGCTGGCTGCCTGGAGGAGGCTGGCCGGCACAGGGAAACATGATGCGAGTGTGCAGAGTTGTCTGCCTTCCCCTACCCCTCTTTCCCGCCTTGCAGAATGAGCCCTGGGAACTGGAAAACCCTACGCTGGCCCAGACTCTGGTGGAGGCATTTCAGCTGGATCCGGAAACACTTGCCAATGAGGCGGCCGCTCATGCTGCCAACGTAGCCCGCGCTGCCGCCTCCAACCGTGCTGCTCGGGCTGCTGCTGCTGCTGCACGCGCCGCCTATAATCGGGTGGTCGCTAGCCACCTGCTGGCCACAGACCAGGCCTCAGGAGAAGATACCCAGCCCACGACATTTGTGGCGACCGAGGCTCAGGGAGCTGCCACCCCGGAGACAACCCTTGCTTCTCCGCACAGCTCCCAGATGCCAGTCAACAGTGAGATGGCCGCCTCTGGGGTGCCAGCAACCTCCTCACAGCCTCAGCCAACCTCCCAGGCCCAGGAGGAGGTTGCTAGTGAGGGTCCTAGTACTGCCTGCACTTTCTCTCAGGCTCCGTGTACCAGCGAGGTGGATGCCACCCGGCCCAAGACAGCCTTCCTGGGCCAGAAGGATGTCTTTGATTTTGGGCAGCCAGCAGGTGTCAGTGGCATGGCCTTCCCACGCCCCAAGAGACCTGCCCCGACCCAAGAGGCTGCTGCAGAGGGCCCCAGCGCTGCCTCTGGGGTGCCCCAAGCTGCAGTATCTTCAGGGGAGGGGGCAGCCACCCGGCCCAAGACGACCAAGTCTGGAAAGGCTCTTGCTAAGACTCGGTGGGTGGAACCTCAGAATGTTGTGGCGACAGCTGCTGCCAAGGCCAAGATGGCCACCAGCGCCCCTGAGCAGGAAGGTGCAGCTGCCACTGCTCAGAACAGCGATGAGCCCTGGGCCAGGATGGGAGGCAAGAGGACGAAGAAGGTGAGACTCCCTATCCTCTCCAAAGCCCCCTTGCTCTTCTCCTTTCTCTTACCTCTCTCTCTCTCCCCCTTGCTCTTCGCCCCTTCTGACCCCTCCCCTCCCTTCCCATATTTTCCCTCCTCTCCCCTCCCCTCCCCTCTCCTCCCCTTTCCTCCTCTTAGCTCGTCCAAATTTCTCCAACACAAGTGTGCTAGCATGTTTTTACTCCGCGTAGTCCCTACCCTCAGGCCTGGAGGGAGAAATAGTTGGCTCAGTGCCTGACACATAGTAAGCACTCTGCACATGTCATCTGCTGTTCCTACTACTCTTATTCCCAAGTACCTGCCCTGGTGAAGATGTTGCCAGGAGCTTTGGTACAGTAATCTTGGTAGCCCTGGGTCTCTCCTCTCCCCAATGCTACAGTCCAAGCACCTGGATGATGAGTATGAGAGCAGCGAGGAGGAGAGAGAGCCTCTTGCGGTCCCACCGACTTGGAGAGCACCGCAGCCCCCATCGACGGTGCAGGTTCAGATGACCCCTCGGCCCCCAATGGCCCTGAGGTCCCAGGTACCCTCAAGGCACGTACTGTGCTTGCCACCCCGCAACGTGACCCTTCTGCAAGAGAGGGTAAGAAGTCTGCCTTTCCTCCCCTCTCCCTCCTCCTCCCTTGATGGCCAGTTCTTTGAGCTCACCCATGCCTTCGCCTCCCCATGTGCTCTTCCTTCTCCAGGCAAATAAGTTGGTGAAATACCTGATGATTAAGGACTACAAGAAGATCCCCATCAAGCGCTCAGGTGGACAACTGTACCCCCACCCTGAACTCTGCCCTCCCTCCTCCCCCAGCCCTCCCCAGTGGGTCCCGCATCAGGCCTTGGCCGATGGCTCCATGTGCACAGTACGGGGTCTTGACTCTGTTCCCCTCAGCAGGGCTGTCCGAGGGGCTGCAGCTCCGTGGCCCCCGCTCAGCCCAGGTGCTTTCCCCCACGTCACCCCCTCCTGCAGACATGCTGAAGGACGTTATCCGAGAATATGACGAACATTTCCCTGAGATCATTGAACGAGCAACATACACCCTGGAAAAGGTGGGTGTGGGGATGGGAGCAGCTCTGTGGAACAAGAGTGGCAGGGAAGCCTTGCCTAGCTTCTCCACCTGGGAGCTTCCACTACATACTTCCTCCCCTGGGTTCCTCTCTCTCTCGTGCTCTCTGAAGCATCTGCTGTCTCCTGAAGTGGGTCCTGTTGCCTCGGCCAGTGCCAGAGCTCCTGCAGGCCAGCTCTTCTGCATCCTCTCTTCACCCTCCCCCATGACTTTGGAAATGTTTTGACAGGGAATGGAGTGACTGCCTGCAGGACACCCAGCATGTTTGTTGTTGTTGTTGTTGTTGTTGTTGTTGTTTTTTAAACCTCACATTCTGTTTTCTCCCCGTGTAGAAGTTCGGGATCCACCTGAAGGAGATCGACAAGGAAGAACACCTGTACATTCTTGTCTGTACTCGGGATTCCTCTGCTCGCCTCCTGGGAAAGTGAGAAGGGGCAGGGGAATCGTGTCCTTCCTAGGTGGTGCCTCCCCCTCCTCTCAGAGAAAGAGGAAAACAGGGCTAGAGGGCTTAGCACAATGCCCACGCATAGTTATCGGTGCCAGGTGACTACCAGATGAAAGGGGTAGGAGCCTGGATGAGGCCTTGCTGCAGTCAGGGTTTCACCCTCACCCCCTCCTCCAAAAAAGCAGGCTTCTTGTTGCTTTCCTCTTCCTGCTAAGTGGTTGGCCCAGGCTTGGTAGAGTGGTTGGTTCTGGGGGAGCTTCTTGTCCAGTGTAGCTCCCATGGGCAAAAGGCAGGGAAGGTGTGGATGTGCTTCCGGACACACCTTTGGCAAGCATTTGCTCCCTGCCTAACCCTGTCCTCAGCAGAATCCTGGGAGGGAACATTTGGCGGATGAAATGATGCAGTTCCAAGAGGAGGAGTGAATTGTCTGGATCAGGTAGCAAGCCATGCACAGAGTGGGAAGAACTGCCCTGTAGCGGAGCAGTCTGAGAGAGGCTAGTTGGGTGAGCCGGCTGTAGTCTCTCGGGAAAATGGCTGCTGGACAGGATCCCTCTTTCGACACCTTTAGGACCAAGGACACTCCCAGGCTGAGTCTCCTCTTGGTGATTCTGGGAGTCATCTTCATGAATGGCAACCGGGCCAGCGAGGGTGAGTGGCTGGACCTGCAGCCGAGGGGCTGCCCTCAGTCTCACCTTCGTGTTCTAAATTCTTGTACCTCATCTCCCCTCACAGCTGTCCTCTGGGAGGCACTACGCAAGATGGGACTGCGCCCTGGGTATGATCGGACTCTCTGGCCTCTCGCGGCCCCTCAGCATTGTCCTTGGGCACAGGAGGCCCCGGGATTGCAACAGCTTGGTGGTCTGGTACAGGGGAGTGGGCATCCTGGACTAGGCAGAGCGCAAAGGGTCTCACCAGGGTGCATGGAAAAATGGTCCTGAACTCTCAGCCCCCTTTCTGCTCTGTGTCCCCTCTCTGTCCCCAGAAGAGATCTAAGAGAAACCATCAGAATTTGGGGCTCCATCAAACCCTTATGTAGGCCATCGCTGACAAGTAGCCGTCTGACCTCTGCTGCATGCCCAGGCCTCATGGGGCTGCCCCACGGGGTCAGGAAGCTCTCAGTCCTGTTAGGGAGTGTGCTCTTGCTCACATCTGGGCACTGCCACGGACTCCTTTCCTTGCCCTCAGGATGAGGCACCCATTTCTTGGCGATCTGAGGAAGCTCATTACAGATGACTTTGTGAAGCAGAAGTAAGTATTGACTGAGATAACTTCGTCTCACATCTGTGCCTTTCTTGTGTGCTGGTCTGTCTGAGGAAACCATTCCCCGTCCTATATCTTAACACTAGAGGGATGGGGTCTCTGGGGTGGGTGTGGGTGGGGATATATGAGTGTCTGTGGGATTAGAATTCTGGGGCGGTCTTGGGGAAAGGGGGCACACGTTGTCTGAGAACATGGTGCGGGGCGTGTTACATCCACCATGTCACTCAGCACCTGCCCTGCAGGTTGTAGGAGAATGTCTGTCCCCTGCTTTACACCTCAGGAACCTGTGGCTCAGAGACTAGAAGTCTGAGCATGGCCCCAGCTAGTCAGGGGCCCATTCAGGCCTGGAGGCCAGCCCCCCTGACTTTCGGGTCAGGGCCCACCTTATCCTCGGTCCTCGGAGAACACGTGCGCACTCACACAGGTGCACTAGCATACGTTCGCGCGCACATGATCGGGAGTGTGTGCGGAGTACACTGTTCTCGGACTGTTGCTTCCCTTCCCTTCACCATCGTTTTCTGTGGTGGACTGTCCCAGGGCTCAGCCAGGCCACGGGTGAGACCCTGCAGTGGGGTGTGCTCAGAGCAGGGGGCCTGAAGAAATGGCTCCTCTGTTTACAACACACCCAATAGGAATCCGGGGTCATTGTGACGAGGGGCACGAAACTCGTGGCCTTCTTATGAACAGACACCCTACACATGTTTCCCACCCCCCACCCCGCACTTCCCCGTGGCTGCCGGGTAGGACCAACAGCCCAGAGCTTATAAGGCCTCGGGTATTGGAGGCAGAAACCCTGGGAGTGGGGCATGGGCCAGAGGGCCAGGGCAGTCCTCCTGCAGGAGCTGAGCTGTAGCATGGGGTTGAGAAGGGACCAGGTGGGAGCCATTAGCATGACAACAGGTCTACATGGCTAGAGGCAAAAGTCTATCTTCCTCTCCACTGAGGTACCTGGAATACAAGAAAATCCCCAATAGCAGCCCTTCCGAGTATGAATTCCTCTGGGGCCTGCGGGCCTGCCACGAGACCAGCAAGATGAGGGTGCTGAGATTCATCGCCCAGGTAATGGAGGTCCTCTGCTGGGGGCCAGGCCCAGGGGCTGTCACTTCCCAGCCCTTGTCTGTTTCGCAGTCACGGGCTTCTTATGCCATTTGTCTGTCCAGTGAGGACACTGAGACTCAGAAAAGTTCCTAGGTAACTCGCCCAAGTTCATGACATTGTGCATGTGAAGGATGGGGCAAAATCCCAGGTCTGGCCCAGAGTAAGAGGAGCCCGACTCCAGCGGTCTTTGTTTTTATTGTGATTACGCACAGTGCACCGGGGGTGTAGGGTGCTCAGTGAATGCGGGGTATCTGTTAGGAGGGTTGCTGTTATTCCATCACAGAATCAGAACCGAGATCCCCAGGAATGGAAGGCTCATTTCTTAGAGGCTGTGGATGATGCCTTCAAGACGATGGACGTGGATATGGCTGAGGAACATGCCAGGGCCCAGATGAGGGCCCAGATGAATATTGGGGATGAAGCTCTGATTGGACGGTGGAGCTGGGACGACATACAGGTGGAGCTTCTGTCGTGGGACGAGGACGGAGATTTTGGCGATGCCTGGGCCAGGATCCCCTTTGCTTTCTGGGCCAGATACCATCAGTACATTCTGAACAGCAACCGTGCCAACGGGAGGGCCACTTGGAGAGCCGGCATCAGCGGTGGCACTGATGGTGGGACCAACACCACCGTCCTAGATGGCCCCAGCACCAGCTCCACCATCCGGACCAGAAATGCCGCCAGAACGAGTGCCAGCTTCTTCTCCTGGATCCAGTAGGATTTTCAGGTGATAAATGAGACTCTGAAGGGCAGGGCAGGCTGAGGAAGGGTTATGAGAGGTACATAGAAGGCCTGGTGTGGGGAGGGGGAATGATGAGAGTTTGGATAGACTCTTGTTCTATTCTTTATATCCCTTACTGTTTCACGTGTATTTCTATTTTCTGCCTTTGCTTTTGTGTCCTGCGTTTCCAGACAACGCTGAACTGCAGCAATCACTCACCCAGTCAGAGTGCCTCCTCAGACTCCATGTCCACATAGCACTCTAGGCAGCCTCTGCTTGCCCATCAAAGATGGCATGCAAGACTCAGCTCTCTTTGCCCTCCTGCTTTCCTCGTGTGCTGTTGTCGTGCTGTCATGTTTTTGGTATCAGTGTTACATTAAAGTTGCAAAATGAATTGGCACGTTCCCGTTCCCTCCATTACTGGTGCAGGTGTTGCCCTGAGTGGCCCATGGTCCACTCTCTGGGATGGGGGAGGGGATGGCGGGTTGAGGGGGAGGGGGCTCGCCTCTGTCTAAGAGGCAAGCAGGGAGCTGGGCAATGTGAAGGTGCCTGTGAGTGTGGAGACCGTGAGTTTCGAGAGACCCCACCCCCCCCCCGTCCACAGAGTTATGTGATTTCCTACACAATGCAGCCCCAGTTAGATGCCAGTGCGGAGTGGGGGAAACAGGAGAAGGGATGGGGTGGAGACTGCAGATTAGTGCCCCTGTCCCTCCCACCAAGGGACAGGGTCCCTGTCCCCACGTTTGGGGGCAGTGTCCCGGAACCCTTCCCTCATCATCCACGCAATTTCAGGACCTCATCCCTCAGAGGGAGCCTAAAGGACAATGAGGTAGGCCTCACGGTGGCGTTCTCTCCCCTCCAGCAGGTAGGAGGAGGATCATTATTGCTGAGAATAGATTCGATGAAAGCAAAGCTGCGTTCAAACCTCCTCCGAAAGCCCGTTGCCTGCGGTCGTGACCTGAGGCCTGTTCGGGACTCCCGGAGCCCTTCATTGGAAGCAGGGCTGTCCCATTGAGGCCAAGGCCAGGCCTAGGTCCTGGTGTCTTCTAGGGCTGGGTGAGCCCTGAAAGGGGGCGGGGGGGGGAGGGGTTGCAGCTAGTTCTGCAATTCTTCCGGTGGGTGACAATGGGGACAGAGACACTCAGGGCCCCTGGGAAAGGCTTGGTAGTGGACAGGGACAGTGCCCGGAGCTTTCCCAGGTCCCCCAGTGATGTTCGCACCTTGGGAGGACAAAGGCCCAGGTTAGGAGGGAGAGAGTAGTTAGGGCCCCTGTCTGCATTGCCTCTTTTCTCTGAAAAGAGGTCTCTCAGCCAGACCTGGATCCTGACGTAAACCCCATGATATAATTTGCCAGGCCCAGCGAAAAATGAAAATGTGGGTCTCCCCCTACTCCCTCTCCCCCCCGAAAAATTATTAAGAATTCCAAGAGAACAACAGCAGAGCATTGAATCACATGTGGAGCCCTTCTGAGTGCAAGGTCCTCTGGGGCTGCATAGGTCACACCCCCAGGAACCTGGTTCTGTCTGCACCTCCTCTAAAGACAGGCTTCAGGCGGGTCTCTGCCTTGTTGCCCAGTGCTGTCAACATCTGCCACTCTGGGTGCTTGGGTCCCTGCTTGGCTACAAAAGCACTCTGTGATTCTGACAAAAATGGGGTCCCTTTCCCTTTAGGTTTCCAAATGTGTGGCCTGAAATGTGTGGGGGGCCGGAAGAGCAGGGGGTGGGTGAAGGATGCCAGGGAGCCCAGCCCTGGCACGATGAATGAATGATACACGACGTTTCCGGTCCCCTCGTCCTGGGAACCTCCCAGGACCCTGTTGTGCACACAGTAGGCACATGCCTTTTCGTGGATGAACGTGGGGCTCTCACAAAAGCCACAGGTGTGAGTTTGAGCACTGTGTGCAGCATGCACCTGAGAAGTGGCAGCTCATCTGGAAAGGAGGAAACAGCAGTCATCAGAGACAAGGTGCTGGGGAGGGCACCAAGTCCCCAGGCCTGTAGGTTATAACACTTTCCCCTGACCACTCCACCTTCCCCAGGGTCAGCCTCCCAGGGGCCCACTCCCTCCCACCCTGCAGGGGGCAGTGCTGAGAGCAGCCTGGTCAGGGAGGAGGAGAGCAGAGAGGTGGCAGGAGGGCCATGGGGAATGCAGCCAGACTGGGTCCCCCAGGAGGGTCAGGCTGGTCACCTTGGAGGTGGCCTACCACCTCAGTCACAGGGCAACCATGACTCCATAGCAGGCCTCCCTCCCGCCCCAGCCTTGGACCTTCCACAGGCTCCCCTCGAATGCATCTCAGCAAGGGTTTTCTGAGACCCTGGTCCTCGCCAGGGCCCTTGGATGAGGTGTGCGTGCACCTGGGCAGCTCTCACAGCTTTCTCCCCACCCAGGCCTGTGCCCACTGACTCCTCTCACTCTTGATGGACAAGCATTCCTCGATTCACTTGTTTCTAGTTATTGACTATTGTGCATAAAGTTTTCTGAACATTCACTTAACCGTTTCTTGTATGGGTCTGGGTTTTACTTAACCAGACAGCCCTGAGTGGAGATGATCAGGCCCATTCCACAGATGAGGAAAGTGAGGCTCTGAGAGGGAAGACACTCGCCCTAAGGCATACAGCCAGAAAGTAGCGCTGGGCCTCGAATCCAGAACCCTCTGATTCGACTGTGTGCTCTGCCCACTGCAGTCTGTTCCCACTGCCTTCGAGGGGCTCACGGTACCATTTGGGGCAATAGCACCATCTCTCACCACTCTCTGATGACACTCACCCTCCCACCCACCCAGGCTGCCCCTACCTTTCCCGTCTCCCTTCATTGAGCCAGAACCCCACCCCTCATGGCTTCCCACCACTGAGGTTCCTCCTGCCAGCACCCTCTCAGTCCCCTGAGACGTCTGGTTTGGAGATTTCCTGGGCGTCCATCCTCCTGCTCCTCGTCATCTTTGTCACCACCGGCACCAGGCCCTGGGCCCAGCACTTTGGTGCACTATCTCCTTCCAACCTCGCTGATACTCTGCAGGGGTTACTGTTCCTCATGGCGCACATGGCAGAACAGACTCAGAGAAGGGAAGCGACTTGCCTGGGGTCTCTGAGCCAGCTCTGCCACTGCCTCCACAAGTGACTCTGGCCCCGCCTTTTCTCTCTCTGGCCCTTAAGTTTCCCATCTCTCAAGGCACAGGATTGGACTAGATGTACTCTGAGGGTGCCCAAGCTCTGAGGTCTGCTTTCTTAGTCACATCATCTCTCTGGCCCTTGGTTTCCTCACCTGAGTCATAAGGGTAAGAGCACGTCACCAGTCCTGCCCAGCCCAGCTCCCAGGAAAGCTGTGAGCAGCTGCTGTGGCCTGCACATGAAAGCAAGTAGGAAATGGGTAAAGTAGTGTGCAAACAGGATGTGCACGCGCCACCCAAGCACTCCATGCATGTCTGAGAGGGGAGGGCATCTGGAAAGCATCCGGGATCAATGTCCCTCCCTGCCCCCCTGAGCCCCATGACCTTGGGCCAGTCACTTCATCTCTCAGCACCTCCATTTCCTCATCTGCACAGTCGGGTTACATTGCCCACCTCATAGTCTCAAAAGACAACACCGAGTAGTAGAGATGTGGACGGTATCAGAAATCTAACACCACAAGGACCCCCACCCCAACCCATCACCTCTTTCCAGTGAGGAGACGGAGGACCCGGCAGAGGAAATGACTTGTCCAATGTCAAGTTCTCCAGGTTCCAATTCTGGATGACTCCATATTACAAGTGCCCTTGATTTTGAAACTGACAACGTAGAAACGACAGAAATCTGCAGGACATCACACACTTTAAATATGACTCTACACTGTCTTAACACACCCTCTCAGTATCCTGGAGATGCCAGCACTACAGCGTCCATGCCAGAAATGGACTCTCGCACTCGAAGGTGACACAACAGTCCCTTGCCAGGCCGCCCACACTAGTATGCGGTTCAGCAATTGTAGGTAATTTTATTTTGAAACAGGTAACATCTGCAGGTTACGAAGTCCAAGAAATGAACCGGGGTGTACACACTCAATGGCCACATAAAAGAAAATTACAAAGACGGTGGGTGCTAAGACTCGATGAGGATGTGGAGCATGGAGGTCTGTCCATGGAGGTCTTGATTTGTACAAGGACTTTGGAAAACGTTCAGGATTAGAACGTGTTGATAAACAGGCAAAAGTACATCTTCTGAAAGCAGACAAGGAAGAAGTGGGAAGAAGTAACTCTACTACGAGTTACTCATTGTTTTCAGCTAGGGCACTGAGGCAGGCGAGAGCCAGATTATTCATGTGCCTGATGGGATGGCAGCAGCTTCGGATTATGCTTTGTCCTGTTTCTGAAGCTAACGAGGAAACTGTAGGGCCCCGGCAACTGGAATGGGGACACGGGGAGGAGCCCTAGGACCGGGTCACGCTCGCAAATCTCCTCCTCTTGCTTCCTTCCCTCCACATGGAAAAAGGGCACAAGGCACAAAGTTGGGATGCAGTAGGAGCAAGGGCAACGGCAAGAATCAATGTAGAAGGACGTTCCCCAGGAGATGGAGTCCAACCTCAGCTGTAGTTCCAAATTCTTGTCCTGAAGCACACTTTGTTCATCTGTGTGAGGGTGGAGTGGAGAGGACAAGAGCGGCTGGCTAGAGCCCCCTGCTTGGTGCCCATAAGTAGAATCCTTGAATGACTGACTGATAAAGCCACGAATGTTTCATTACAAGAGGTCTACGTTTTGGGCATTGTTTCTTAGCAAGCTGAGCTCCTCCAAATTAAGCTAATAGTCAAGGTTTCTCTCTCCTTTTTAAAATTTTTTTCCCCCTATATTGAATAAATTGGACACGGAACACTGCGTGAATTTAAAACGTACAGTATGGTACTTTCATACATTTATATATTGTACTATTGTTGCAGCTGTAACAGTATTTATCACATTACATACGTATGGTACCATGTTATTGTGTACATTCAACATATTGTACATTAGATCTCTATGGCTTTATTAGTACTGATTTCAATTTTGCACATACACTCTCTCATCCCCTGGTAACCGCCAATTTACTGTTTGTTTGTTGGTTTGTTTTCCTACAGGTTTGAGATTTTTAGATTCCACACACAAGTGATATCATACAGTACCTGTCTCTCTCTGTCTGACTTACCTAGCTTAGCGCAATGCGCTCAAGGTTCATCCCTGTTGCCGCGAATGGCAGGGTATCCTCCTTTCTCATGGCTGAATAATATTCCGCTCTGTATATATACCGCATCTTTTTTATCCATTCATCCATTGATGGGCGTTTGGGTGGCTGACTTATCTTGGCAATTGTGAATAATGCTGTGATAAACACTGAAGTGAATGTATCTCATCGAACTCCTGTTTTCATTCCTTAGGGTGTATACCCAGCGGTGGAATCGCTGGATCATAAGATAGGTCTATTTTTAATTTTTTGAGGAACCTCCATTTGGTTTCCCATAGCGGTTGGGGAAAAAGATACAGAAAAGTGAAATTGGACACCTCTCTCACACCACTCACAAAAATTAACTCAAAATGGATCAAAGACATAAACCTAAGAGCCGATCCCATGAATCTCTTAGACGAAAACGTAGGGAAGAAGCTCATCGATACTGACCTTGCCAAGGGCATTTTTGGACACAATGCCAAAAGCACGAACAACAAAAGCAAAAACCAACAAATGAGACTTCGTCAAACTCAAAAGCTCTGCTCATCAAAACAAACGATTAACACAATGAAAAGACAGCCTACAGAATGGGAGAAAAAGTTTGCAAGCCATGTGCCAGATAAGGGGTTGATACCCAAAATATACTAAAAACTTACACAACAGAATAACTAATAAATAAACAATGTGACTAAAAAGCGGGCAGAGGAACTAAATAGCTATTTTTCCAAAGAGGACATTAAAATGGCCAGCAGGCCCATGAGAAGATGCTCAACATAACTAATCATCAGGGAAATGCAAATAAAAACCACAATGAGATATCGCCTCACGCCTGTCAAGGTTTCTCTTTATCAGTTTTACTAAGGTTTAATTTACAAATTAAAAATATGCCCCTTTTAAGCGTACAGTTCCATGGACTTTAATGAATGCTACAACCCGTGTAACTACCACCCCAATCAAGAAAGAGACCATTTTCAACACCTAAGAAGATTCCCTTGCACCCCTTCCCAGTGAATGACTACCATCCACATCCCGCCTTATGCAATCACTGATCTTCTTTCTGTATTTCTGTAGATTAGAATTCTCTTTCCTGGAGCCTGTTTTAGAACATAAACATGCATTATGTAATCTTCAGTGTCTGCCTTCTTTCTTCTCTGCTTGAATGCTTTGGAAATTCATCCATGCTGTGGCACGGATCAGTAGATTATATTAACATTGTTCCTATTCGTGGACAAGCTGATTGATTCAGTTGAAATCACACAGCGTTATGTATGTTAGTGTGTATGTATGTATGTATGTATGTATGTATGTATGTATGTGTGCATGCATGTATGTATACACACATACCCCAAAACTAATAAGCGAATTTATCTGGAGTGCAGAATATAAGATTAAGACACAAAATCAATCCTATTTCTATATACTAACAAAGAAGAATTGGGAAATGAAATATAAGAGACTACTACTACTTACCTAAGAAAAAGAAGGGAAAGTCTTAGCTCCGCACCTAACGAATGATGCCGAGAACAGCAAAACACTGAAGAATGAAATAAAAGAAGACCCAGATAAATAGAGGAACACACTATGGTCATAGACTGGAATATTTGAATGGTAACGAAGTCAATTGTCCTGGAATTTATCTATAGGTTTAGTGCAGTTGGAATAAAAAATCCCAGCGGGATGTTTTGTAGACATAGACGAGAGGATTCGAAAGCTCATATGGAAAGTAAAAGAAACTAGAATAGCCAAACAAGTGTGGAAAGAAGAATAAAGTTAAAGGAATCACATTACCTCATTTTAAAACGTGTAAAGCTACGGTAAACAGAAGTCAGTTCGACAATGGTGAAGGGATAGGCAAACAAATAAGTAGGTCAGAGGAGGGTCAGAGGAGACGTTCCAGAACTAGTCTCACAAAACATGGCCAATTCTTTTTGGACAGAGGCACCAAAGCAGTGCAGTGAAGAGAGGATTGTTTTTTCTTTTTCCAGCACATGTATGGAAACGACCGGATGTCCATCCAAAAGTTAAAGGACCTCACACCTTATACTAAAACCACTAAAACATAAATCTTAGACACAAGTCAAGAACATAAAACTGTAAAACTTTTAGAAGGAAACAACAGAAAAACTTCAACCTGGAGTTTGGCAAAGATGTTTTAGCATGATACCAAAAACCCCTTTTTCCTCTGTGAAAGATACTATTAAGGGTTTGAAAAGACAAATCCTAGGCTAGGAGAATGTATTTGCAAATTACGCATCCGAAAAAGGCCTTGTAACCAGAATAACTAAAAAACTGTTAAAACTCAACATTAAGAAAATAATGGACAAAATATTTGAGCAGATACTTCAACGCAAAGGAGATTATATATGTAGCAACTGAGCACATGAACAGATGTTCAACCTCACTGACTCTCAGACAAATGCAAATTAAAACTAAGGCGAGATACCAGCATTGCTGTATTAAAATTGCTAAAACAAATGAGCAGAGGTAGAAGGAAAGAAGAGCAAGCAAAGAAACAAACAAAAAAAACCACTTGACAAGAGCAAATGATGTTGAGGATGGATGGGCAGCACCTGGATTTTACCACATTACTGGAGGAAATATAAAGTGGTCCAGCCACTCTGGAAAACAGTTTTGTCGCTTCGTATGAAGTGAAAAACATACACTTAGCCATATGATCCAGCCATCTCACCCCGGAAGGATTTCTCCTGGAGGAGTTGAAACTTAGATCATACCAAAACCTGTCCATGGGTGTTTATAGCAGCTCTGTTCACTTTTACCCTAAACTCGAAACAACCCAAATGCCCTTCAGCAAAGTATATTATTTCCATACAATTGGATGTAACAGCGTAAAAGTGCATTTCAGTAACATCTTCCTCGTTTACATCTCCCCTCTTTATTCCGGCCGTGACTACTTTGGAAAATATGTTGTTATGGTTATCAGTATCAATTCCTCAGTAAGTCAGCCCAAGGACAGGGCAGAGAGTGATATCTCCAGGCACCCGCTGCCTAGGAGAAAATAGCTCCCCAGGCTCCCAAGAAGAACAATAAAACAATATTGCCGCCGGAGTATAGATAACAAAACTAACCACCAACATCTGCTTCTGTAATCTGCTTGCTTGCGTAATCAAGGCCCATAATAAAGGCTCATAATTAATCTCAGTTGGCTCCGTGGGTCTTAGATTTGAACGCGCCACAACAGGATACCATTAGGTGGTGGAAAGGGATGAACTATTGATACAATCAACAACTTGGATGAAACTCACAGTCATTATGCTAAATGGTAGAAGCCAGTCTCAGAAGGTTACATTTTAAAGGCTTCCATTTATACGACCTTCTTGCAAGGACAAAACAATCCTGAGAGCAGATTGGTGGTGCCATGGTTAGGTGTGGAGAGAGTGTGCTACAATGGAATAGCACTACAAAGGGATTTCATGGGAGTATGGAAATGTTCTGAATATTGATTGCGGTGGTTGTTACAAGAAGCTATACATATGTTAAAGTTCCTGAAACTGGCCGTCCAAAAGAAGTCTATGTCACTGAATGTTAATTTAAATATAAACTTAAAGAAATAATGGGGAGACAGTTTCTTCCAGTCAAAAAATACAACCATCGGAATTGCACACCAGTGGCCCGAACTATAGAAAATATTGAATGCAATTTTGAGGATGACGGAAAACCATACCAAATATAAACCCGGATCAACACAAAGGAATGAGTAGCTATAGAAATGGTAAATATGTGGAGGCGGGGAAATCTTTTTAAAGTGACTCTCTTTGAAAGTTAACTGAATGTTTTCAAAACCAATAAAAACACTTTGTGGGGGCTATCACGTGAACATATAAAATGTTTGGAAACAAAAGCAAATGGATGGGAATGAAGAAATAAAAGCACACTTTTAGGATTTTTACCTTGCTCATGAAGTGGAACATTATTGTTTGTAGGTGAAAAACCTAAATTAAATATGGGTAGTATAATCTTACAGGAACCACTGAAATATAAAACAAACGAAATAGGTAAAAACCAATACACGGATTAAAAATAGAATACTGAAAAATACTTCAGTAATGCACAAGATGACAAAGGAACTGGGTGAAACAATAAAACGACAAATGAGGGACAGAAGGAAAGAAGGAAGGAAGGAAGGAAGGAAGGAAGGAAGAAAGGAAGGAAGGAAGGAAGAAAGAAAGGAAAGAAGGAAGGAAAGAATCTACACAAAATAAGATGATGGATTTAAAGCCAATAATATTCATACTTAAAACTAAATGTAAATATTCTAAACTCCCAAATAAAAGGTAGCTATTTCTGGGTAGGATAACTTCAAGATACTACAATATGCTGTTGAATAGAAATTCACTTTAATGTAGGCACAGGGATCGGTTCAGTGTGGAAGGATCGAAAAAGATACACCATGTGAAAGTGAATTGTAAGAAAAAAGAAAAGGTGTAATGACAGATAAGGTAGTTTTTAAGACCAAAAGCATTACTAGTGTTAAACGGGGACGTTTAGTAATAATAAAAGTGTCAATTAATCAGGAAAGTATAACAATTCTCAGTGCACTGGGTCAAAGAGTTTAAAATTACATACGGTGAAAACTGAGGTAACTTAAAAAGAGATTAGAGCACGCAAATCTATTTAACAGTTGGAAATTTCAAAAATTCTCTGAGATTTTGATATAGCAAATAGATAGAAGGTCGATGAAGATAAAGAAGACTCTAACAACAATTATCAACTAGATTGACCTAATGTTAGTACATTCCACCCAGTAGCAGTGGAATACACATTCTCTTCAAAGGCACAGGGACACCCACCAAGAAAGATCCTATCCTGGTTATAAAACAAAATTCCATCAAGGAAGAATGGTTGAAGTCATGTAGAGGATGTTCTCTGGGCGCAGTGGAATTAAATAAGCAAAGCTCTAGAGAATAAATGAAACTTTGAAATTAAGCAATGGACTTCAAGATAACACACAGCCAAAGAAGAGGCACTAGGGAAATTTTGAACTAAAGGAAAATGTAAACACAACATATCAACTTTTGTGCGATTCAGCTACAGCACCGCTTAGGGAGAAAGGTTTAGCTTTACATGTTTATATTAGGAAAGAGGCAAGGTCTAAGACCAATGAACTACAAAACTAAGATGCTAACCAAAGAAGTAAAAATTATGCCAACAGAAAGTAGCAAGAAGGAAACAGGGAGGATATCAATAAAATAGAAAACAAACAATAGAAACAACGCCATGAGGTCGATAGCTGGTTCATTCAAAAGATTAATGCAATTGATGAAACTCTATGTGAACTAATCAAGAAAAATCAGACAAGAAACTAATAACTGGTATCAGGAAGAACAGCGGGGACACGACTTTAGAGTGCCAAATTCTAAAACGATAGTAAGGGAATACTATGAACGACTTTATTCCAAAAACATTGACAACGTAGAAGAAATGGACAAATTCTTAGGAAGACACAATCTATGAAAACTCACTCAAGAAGATACGGAATGCTTGAATAGCCTTACATCTATTAAAGAAATAGAATTTGCGAGTTAAAGCCTTCTCACGAAGGAAACTCCAGGCCCAGTTGGCCCCACAGGTGTGTTCTGCAAAATATTTCAGGAAGAACTAGCACCAAATTTATATGGTTCTGTCAGAAAAAATGAAGAGCTGGGAATACTTCTCAATTCATTCTGTGAAGCTATTATCCTTCTACCAAAGTATCCTTATACAAAACCAGACAAAGGCATTACAAGTAAATACAACTGCAAACCAATATCCCTCAAGAACGTAGACACAAAAATCTTTAACAAAATGTTAGCAAAGGAGAACGACAATATAGCAAAGAGATTCTTTATGACCAAATGGGGTTTCTCTCAGAGCACAAGTGCTCTTGAACATTTGAAAATCAATACACAGAACGTTACAACTATATCAATTGACTACAAAAGAGAACCATACCATCATCCCGATGGATGCATGCCACACGACGGAACAATGATACCCAAGTGCATCCATGCATTAATCCCTGTAACCTGTGAATATGTCACCGGACATGGCAGAAGTTACTTCGCAGATGTGATTAAGTGAGGATCTTGAGGTGTGGACATCAATCCCGGATTGCCTGGGTGGACCAATGCAATCACAAAGGTCCATAGAAGCGGGAGGCAGGAAAATGAACATGAAGAGAAGGAGGTGGGATGACAGAAGCAGAGGTCAGAGAGAAGAGAGATTGGGAGATTCTATGCTGCTGGCTTTGAACACGGAGAAAGGGGCAGTAGCCAAGGAAATCGGGTGACCTCTAGAACACAGCAAAGACAAGGAACAGATTCTCCCCTCGTGGTTGCAGAGGAACATAGCTCTGTAGACACATTGATTTGGGGCCTGTAAGACACAGTTTGGACTTCCCACCTCCATAACTGAATAAGATAACAAATTGTGTTGTTTTAAGCCACTAAAGCGTGTCGTAATTTGTTGTAGCGTCAACGGGATACTCATATAATTCAAGAAAAGCGTTCAACAAAATTTAACGTCCATCCAGATTTTTAAAAATGCTCTGCAAACCAGGAATAGGAGAGAGTTTTCTAACCTGATAAAGGTCATCTAAAACGTACTTCATGGTTTAAAACGGAAAGCTTTACCCCAACCTCTCTCACCACTCCTAATCAGCACCGGACTGGCAGTCCTATCTAGTGCATTAAGGCAGGATTTTTTTAAAAAGTTTTTTTAAAGGCATACAAGGTAGAAAGGAAGAAGTACAATTGTCTTTATTCACAGATGATACGATCGTCTACATAGAAAGTTCTGAAGATTCTGTTTTTAAAAAATTACTAAAGCTACCGCTAATAAGATAAGCAAGGATGCAAGATGAGGTCAACAAAAAGTATCAATTACAGTAATTATAAGAACAAACAATTGGAATTTAAAATAAAAATGCCATTTATAATACACACAAAACATGAACTACCTAGCAATGAATTTAACAAAATACACGCGAAGCTGTAAAATGAAACCCAATAGGCATTGCCGAGAGAAATTCCCACAATGTAAATGAAGGGAGAGATAGATGATGAGTACGGATTTTAAGAGTCAACATTGATAAGATGTAAATTCTCCCCCAGTTGGGCTATTGACTCAAAGCAATGCAAATGACTAGAAAGCAACCGGTGATTCTGCATCTTTTACTGGCATACAAAGGATTGGAATAACCTAAACAATTCAGAAAGAGAAACACATATTTGAAGTTCTCACCCTGCTTAACTTCATAAATTACTATAAAGCTGCCGTCATCAAGACAGCGTGGTAGCATTACAAGTATAGACATATGAATATATGGAAAGCAAATAGAAAGTCCAGAAATGAACATACACACGTATGGACAATTGGTGCTCGACAGTGGTGCTAATGGAATCCAATGGGGGAAAACATACTTTCTACGAATATTGAAGAAACATCGAACGTGCAGATGGAAAGAAATGCAACTTTCACATTGCTTCAAATCACATACAGATATAGCCTAAAATGGATAATAAGCATACATGTAAAGGATAAAGTTATAAAACTTGTTCATGATGACAGGAGAAAAGGCTTTGTTAAGTTAAGCAGACCTCTTAGAACACAAAAAGCATGAACGATAAAAGAAGATGAGTAAACTGATTTTATAAAAAAAAATTCAAAGGCAAATTAAAACTTTTGCTGCTTGGAAGATCCTGTTAGGAAATAAAACCAGTCACACAGAGGGAGCGCACATGCATAACAAAGAACTTACTTGCACATGTGAATATATAACAATTTTTTACAACCCAATAATGAGAACCCATAACTTGTTTTAAAAGTGGGAAAAATATTGAGGAAGATGCATGAAAGGCAAGTAAACACATGTAAAGTTGCTCAAAATCATTAGTCAACAGGGAAATACAAATCAAAACTGAAATGAGAGAGCACACCGTAACTACTAGGATGCCTACCGATGGCTTTAAAATGGCTGACAATGGCAACAGCTGGTGAGGGGGAGCCGCTACAGTTTTCATACATGTCGGTGCAAAGACTAGGTACCTTCCATAAAAGCTCGGCAGCTTCTTATTGAGTTAAGCACACAACTACCATGTAACCCAGCCATTCCGCTCCTAGGGTTTTAACCCAAGTAATAAACAAAATGTCCACGGCACGCTTGGACACAAACAATGGCAGTGGCTTTATTCATAATGTCTGCACACTGAAAACATCCCAAACATCCATCAATTGGTGAATAGATCATCCAATTGTCACATATCCACAGAAAGATCAAAAGGAACAAACTACCGGCGTACGTAATGCAATGCATGGGACTATCAAAAGCATTAAGTGGAAGACCAGAAACAGAATACTGCATACTGTCTGATTCATTTAACATACAATTCTTGAGAAGTCAAAACTAAAATGAGAGAAGGAAGGTTGGTGGTTGCCTGTGGCTGGAGGCGACTGAGGGGAATGACTGCAAAGGCACGCGACAGAACTTTGTGGGACACTGGAAGTGTTCTATGCTTTGATATCGGCAGTGGTGACACGGAGGTTTCAATTTGTGAGGACTCATCAAACTTAAAATGGGTATAGAATATGCATTAGGCCTCAACGAAACCAAGAAATAAATGGGACAGATGTTTTACATATACAAAAAGTAAAATATCTGAAAGCAACAACTGAAGGGGTACATTTTCAACAGGTAAGATATGGTGAAGAGAGAGGATGAGTGTACTAGATGATGGGTCAGATAAAAATATCTGGAATAAAATGTATAGGGACAAAAGGATGGAAAATATGGCATGGGCAGGAAAGGATATGTTGGATGCAGAGGCCTAACACATTCTAATTGGAGTTCCATGAAGAGACGGCAAAGAGAAAAATGCCTAGGTGATATTTGAACAGAGAAGGACCTGGGTGTTTCCAAAGCTGACCGATAGCATGTCGCCTCCGACTCAAGAAACACTGAGAATCCCAAGCAGGATAATTCTGAAGTAAATATCTCTTAAACCTATATAGCCAAACTTCTGAAAGGCAAACAAAGAGAACATCACGAAAGCCACTAGGGAAAATGAAGCCATAGTCTTGAAAACAGGATGATGAGACTGACAGTTGACTTTCGACATAAACAAGGAAGCCAGAAGTCTGTAGAACACTATCTTCAAAGTGCCCAAAGAATTTAACAACCAACTTAGAGCTCAATAACCAGGGAAAGTGTCCTTTAAGATGAAGGTGAAATAAAAGCATTTTTCAGACAAAAAAGTGAATGTTTCTTACTCTTACCATTCAATCCAGCAGTCATGCTCCTTGGTATGTACTTAAATGAGTTGAAAATTTTTGTCCGCACAAAAACCTGAACACAAATGTTTGTAGCAGCTTTATTCATAATTGCCAAAACTTGGAAGCAATTGTACAGCATGGTGACTACAGGTAACGATAATGTATTGTATACCTGAAATTTGCTGAAAGAGTAGACCTCAACTGTATTCATCACACACGCACGCACACACACACGCACGCACACACGCACACTCACGAGTAAGTATGTGAGATGATGGAGATGTTAATTAGCTTGATCATGGCAGTCATTTCACCGTGAATATGTATATCAAAACATCACGTTATAGCACCTAAATATATACAATTTTTATTTGTCAATCATACCTCATTATAACTGAGACAAAAGAATGATCTGCAATATGTGAATAGATAAGCCATGGTACGTGCATACAATGCAATATTATTCGGCAATAACGAGAAATGAGCTATCAAACCATAAAGAGACGTTTAGAAACCTGAAAGTGCATTGCTACATGAAAAAAAGCCAATCTGAAAAGGTTAACTACTGTGTACTTCCAACGATGTGATATTCTGGAAAAGGCAAGACTATGGAGACAGTAAAAAGATCAATGGTTGCCAGGACTTGGGAGCACTGAAGGAAGGAAGACTAGGTGGCACAAAAGAGAGTTTCAGGACAGTGGTGAAAGTATTCCCTGTGTTACAGTAGCGATGGACGCATGTCATTATACATTTTTCAAAAGTGCAACACAAAGAGTGGACCTGAATGCAAACTATGGAGTTTACTTAATAATAAAATTAATAAAAGTCACCCAGCATGTATAGCCTTACATACAAACTCTTGTGAACCAAAGGACATGTATATGAATGTTAACCACACTAGCAATTTTAATACTCTGGACAGGATCTATGGTATGTCCATTAGGATCAGAATGTATAATAAATTGTGCTATATTCACACATGTTGAAATATTGCTCAGTAATAAATACCAATGAACTATCGATAACAAACTATAACCTAAATGAATAGTAATAAATAAAAATACAGTGTTTCCAAAAGAAAACAAGATTATGGAAATATGTATTGTAACTATACTATCAATTATATGTAATGAAATTCAGAAACCAGCAAAATTCAATTAAAGTGTTAAAAGTCAAAATGCTGGTTAGATTTGCTGATGTTGCAGATGCTGGTGACCCAGTAAAGGTATGAGAGTCCTTTTGAGTTGTTGGTAATGTCCAATCACTTGACCTGCATTGCAATTACTCTGCTGTTTGTGATGTAATAAGTTACTGAGTGGTACATTTTTGTTTCATGCAATTCCATTTTTGTGTTGTATCTCACTGAAAAGTTACATAAAGAATTTTAATAAATAGACTCCCAGGAGTATACATAAAACATTCTTAGGTGATGTGTATGTTTAAGCTATAAATTAATAATAGAGATTATTAGAGAATCTCTCATATGTTTGTGAATAAAGACACACCTCCTAAGTAACCCATGGCTCTAAGAAGAAATCTCATTGAAATTAGGAAATATTTTGAACTGACTAATATTGAAACATTGGGATTCTTTTGCCTGCTAAAATTATTAATCTCTCATTTCATGATCATTAGATTACCCGGGGGAGAATCTCTGGCATCTATGGGAAAAGGCAAGATGCCAGCAGTTTGTGCTTCAAGTTGACAATGAGACTAAGGATTGAACTTTGAGGTAGATGGATTTTGGATGCCTGAGGTTCCAAAGTCCATAAATCTGCTGGCTCATCCCATTCAGTGAGTAAGTTTCTCCTCACACCCCCAAATGTTTGGAGAAAGCAATTTTCCCAGGTACTGGGATGTGAAGAGTGTTCTGGC
This sequence comes from Rousettus aegyptiacus, assembly GCF_014176215.1. Lineage (NCBI taxonomy): Eukaryota > Metazoa > Chordata > Mammalia > Chiroptera > Pteropodidae > Rousettus > Rousettus aegyptiacus. Next base: position 33,231,536 of record NW_023416312.1, on the reverse strand, counting down.
TGTCTAATTGTTTCTTGACCCTAGAACTATCATGGAATTTGCAACTCCACCATTACCCCTAACATGTTGGGGTACATGCTACTACCATGCTCGCAGACAATTTGAAGGTCTGGTGAGGGGACATTAAAGACATTTGCTTTGGGGCTTTCCTAAGTGCTGGGTTAGAATTAAGCACGCTTAGATCTATCTTGTACCACTTCATTATATTGTTTCCTCACCCATCCTTTTTGTCCTTGTGGGATTCGGCCTCTAATAAAAAAGGATTTATCCAGGAGTTAAGAGGAAGAAAAGAGGAAAGCAGAAAGAGTGAGAAAGAGGATAGATCAAGGTCATGAAAAGTGTCTCTGGGAAGTTGGTAGCAGGAACAAGGGTCTACTGACAAGAGGAAACAGCTCCCTACCCCATCATGGTCTGTTAGTTGGATCAGGTGTGGGCATCTGATTGGACTTCATGTTCACACCTTGGCTAGTGGAAGGCAGAATACCGTAAGATGATAGTCCCGTCAGGCTTCAAAAATGGAAGAGGATGGTTTCTCCCAAAATAAAAAGAAAGGCAGTTACTTAAAGAGGCAACAAGAGGATGCTGCATGGCATAAAACCAAATACCAAAGACACTTCCTTCACTGAACCCAGCATGGAAATTAGTTCTCATATTTTTTTGCATTCATAGCTCCATGTCATTTAATTTCACCTCACTTATCATAATTTGTAACGAAGCAGTGATGTCTGAGATTAATTTTCTGATTGCACTGACTTATGAGGCTGAAATCTTGATATACATGGCCCATCATAATTAAATGAATTAATTCTTATTCACTCCATTAATTAGCTGGGTAGGGGCAGGGAAGGGACGGTGAGAGCAAGAACAAAGTATAAAGAGAAAGATGAGGAAAAAAGAGGGCAGAACAATGGAGGTGCAGAATGAAAGATTAAGAGGGAGAGAGGAGGTAAGGGATAGGGAAAGACAGAGGGAGGAGAAACTGAAAGACAGTGCAGGTAAGAGTGAGGGAGGGATGAAGGAAAATGGAAAGATGAGATGGTGATGATATACATTGAAGTGTTCATAGCACAGCCTGCCCCACAAGAATCCTATGGGCCAACTAGCATAATGTAGAGAATGAGTGTGTGTGTGTGTGTATGTGTGTGTGTGTGTATACATGCACCTGAGTGTTTTGTGTGTAATGATAATCACAAGGATCAATGTACCTGTGGAAATGGTGATTCTTTCAATGTAAGCGCTTTACTTAAATCTGCTCTTAAAAGGACCTTTATATTAGAACCACCTCTGCTTTTCTCCCACAATCTAATGCATCACTTAGCTTCAGTTACCATGGTAACCAAGTTCTCTGTGTCCTGTCATGTCTGGGAACAATGGATGAGACAAACAGAAAGGCAGAGAAGTGTGTGTGTACTTTGTCTTCCTCTGAGGTACACAGGCCCTGTTCAGAGATTAAAAAGCACATTCCATTTAGTTCTGCCTTGTTGGGCACTCGCTGCCTGGTGGAGGAGGATAGAAATTGTAGAGCAGCCCAACATAAACCTGGAATTTCTCAGCCTCCACAATGCACCTAAATGGTTTGGAGATTATGTTCCTTGTACCCTAGCTACCTTCTTAATGACAATTTGTTTTACCTTCAAACCATGTCCACTGAATCCAGGATTACCACTACGTAACCCATTTCCCCTCTTCCCACCCTGTAGCCTCTATTATGTTGTAGAGGTTTCCAGTATCCTCAATTTTCTGACACAAGCTTCGGGTCCAGCCAGATTTCAGAAGTTCTGCTCCCTGAAAAAGTTCCATAATCCCCAGTAAGGGAGTCACTAAGTATAGACAATTCCCTCCGTTCTTCCTAGGCCTGGGAGATCTCTATCCAGACCATGAGAGCAGTTGATGGGGCTCTCATTTCCTTCCCCACCCCTGTACTACCAGGGACTTGGAAAGACTCAAAGAAGGGATGTCTCTGCCAGTTTCCACAGCATTTGGTCCCCAAGGGCCAACATCAATTCTGCGTGGGTGATGACTTGCCTCACCTGTTGCATAGCAACCTTCCCTGTCAGCTGCTTGTTTTTCCTCGGCACTTCCTCTGTAACGTGTCTGCAGTGAGACGTGATCAGACTCAGAAAGGAGGTCAGAAACACCATTTTATATGTTATCTGCTTCCATATCTGTATCTCCAGTCTTGACATGGTCTATGAATTCTAGATCCATAATCCAAATGCCTATCTCACTTCTCCAATTGGATATCTCTTGATATTCTCAAATTTAACATGTCCTGAACTGACCTCTAATAATATGTCTTTTTTTTTTTACCATCATTATGTATTCTTTTACTTGACTTTTTCACCTCAGTAAATATTACTAGCATACACTTGGATTCTCAATCCGGAAACTTATGTCTTCTATTACTGCTTCTTTTCCCTCATGTCCTTTCTCATTTTCAAACAATCACCAAATCCTGAGAATTCTATTTCAAATATACAAAATTTCTCTCCCTTTCAATCATCCTAAACTGGGCCAGTGTTATCTCTTTAACCTGATGTACTGAAGGAGACTTTCAATTGACCTCCATGCTTAAAATCTTTTTCTTACTACAATCAGATATCCACACAGTAATTAGAGTAAACTTGTAAAAATATAAATCATATGCCACGGAACTGCTTAAGTTTTCTATTGTCGTCTCATTGCAAACTCCTATCCTGGCCAAGCCGTGTCTTGGGCAGGGTTTTAACCTTCTTCTGTCTTCTTTTCTTCATCATCATTTCCTAGTCACTTCATTCAAATACTAATAATATCCTTCACTAAAAATTCATGTTTCTCTGGCCCATGCAATTTGTGATTTTTATTGTCCTATAACATGCAATTCTAAATAAATCCCTATGTGTGCTATAAGAATTCAGCTTGGTGACAAGTAATCTAACATGATCTCCTTATTCCAACCAGAAAGCCTCATCTAAGCACCCACCATGGAGAAATTCTGGAAACTCTTCTGTTTAGCTTTTTCTCTGATATGGTTTATATTGCTATCTTTGCCTGTAGCCTCAGTCCATGCCATCCTTCCCATCTTTTTTCATTCTCCAGTTACTCTGAATTTCATTATTTCCTCAGCCTTCTGTATTTCCATTTGTTTTGTCAGTGAAATACTTCTCCCCACTCTTCACCTAGCTAGCTTTTATGCATTCTACATAAATCAACTTAGAACCATTTTTTCAGATGGCCTTCACTGACTACCTTGACCTGTCTAAATTGGGGCCTTGTTACAGATAGTGGGATTCTACATCCTAATTTTCCTAGATAGTATTGGTTTATGCCTGTTGCCTTTGCAAAGTTATAAATGGCACACTCAATTACTCACAAAAGTGACACAACTTGGTTGATAAAGTATGTAGTCAAGTCTAAGTAGAGATCCAATATACCCTAAGAAGGAGTCAGAATAAAGCTGGAAAGAAGAGGGAAAAGGAGAATGGAATAAAATTTTAAGAGTAAGGAGAGTGGAAGAATATATGAAGAGGTAGGAGAAGAGATTAGGATGGATAATAAAAATTGAGAAAGGGAATAAAGGACCAAAAAAAGAAAAAAGAGAAATGAACAAACTGAGGAATAAGCAAAAAGATAAGGACAGGAAGAGGAATAATGGTTGAGATAGAGTAATGTCTCAACTCTAAGTCGGTATATTAAGGATTCTCAACTCACTGAAGTGCAATCATGAAACAATTTTATTTTTTCCAGTAACTGCTCTCTATCTAGCAAAGTTGGAAAGATTCCTTTCACACTTGTGCGGACTAGCAAATTCCATAACTTGCTGTTGATATTAAGTTATTAGAGTGATCTCATATTGATATTTATGACATTTTCCCATTTATTTTATAATTTAATTTTTGAACTCAATTTAAATCTCAGATCTCTTTGCCTGTCCCAGGTCATGTTAGACCAGGCTGTGACTCCAGCTTCATATATAGTGTGTAGGAGGAGTTGGAGAAGTCAAGGTTGCACATTCTCTTCCCTTATTATCCTCCTTTCAAGTCACTTACCTTCTCCTCTATGATGTGGTAGGATACAAAAAAGTTAGAGAGAAAAAGTGTTTCAGTCCCACTCTATGATTCATGTAACTCCTTTCAAGAGCTTCATGAGAATGAGTTGTAATTCTATCAATGCCTTATTGATGAGGGTCTCACTCTAGTGCAACTCCTCTGTTATTCAAAGTTTCTTGGAAACTTTGGTCACTACTCCCCATTGTCCTACAACTAATAGCTTTCCTATAGTATCCTTCTAGTATTTGTTCCTCTTGGCTACCCACCCACATATTGTGGCAGTACTAGAAACACTATAGTCCTCAATTTCAACTTTTCTCACTCATTGAGGCTATGACAGTCCTTAGCCCGTCTCTACCAGGCAATTCCCACAAACCATCTTTTTCTCAACTCTCTTTCCAACTACTCAGGTAATATGGGATCAGACAAATGAATACATAGGCTAATCAGACATACAACTGGAAGAAGAAACTATGTTTCTCATTCTTAGAGGAAATCTTAGTTATTACTAATAACATTGATTTCTAGTTTAATTTTACATGGACAGAGAACATATTAAACTTTTGATATTATAAAATCTGTGGTGATGTATACTTTTATTCCTGATATTGGTATTTTGACTTTTTCTTCATTTCTGGTTAGTCTCACTGGGAACTTATAATTTTTATTAATATTTTCAAAGAACAAACTTTTGACTTTATTAATTTCCTTTATTGTTAGTCTATTTTCTATTTTAATGGTTTCTGTTTTTTTATAATTATTTTACCTCCTTCTACTTACTTTGGATTTAATTTGCTCATCTTTTCCCACCCTTTAAAGATGGAAATTTAAGTGACTGATATTTAAGAATCTGTTTTTCCAATATAAGCATTTAGAACTATAAATTTCTTTTTATGCACGGTTCTAGCTATTTCCCACACATTTTGATAAGTCGTAATTATATAATACTCAACTTCACTTGTGATTTCTTCCCTAATTAATAGTTTATTTAGGAGTGTGTTATTTCATTTATAAATATTTGGAGACATTTCTAGATGTCTTCCAGGTTGTTTCATGATAATTTTGATATTTATAGGTGAATATGAATATACATATATATTCACAATGTATATGGATATTTTATAGCCCAGAATATAATCTATCTTGGTGAGCATTTCATGTGCTCTCTCCTGTCACCCAATTATGAAATTAATAAGTAGCTTAGATTACACAGGAACAAGGGTCATGGAGATGGAAAGGGATGGGGAATTGGACTCACACCTCATCCATTACTCCTACTGATGGCACCTGCTTGGTACCTTGACTTATTTTTGTTTACTCCTTTGCACCCCAACACCTCTCACAGAAGATTTAGGAGTCTCAAAGAAATACAAAAGATTAGAAACACAACAAGACCAGAAGAAATTTATATTAGGTCAGAAGGATCAGACAGGGCGGGTTTTAGCTTGGAAAGTTCCATGATTGTGGTGTAGCGATGTATCTAATTCCCCCAAAGTGAGAATATTTGAAAGTCACAGATAAAATGTTTCTAAAGAGGGAATCCACACAACAAAGTAAGGAAAAATTTTATTGCTTAGTCTCCAGCCCTGCCTAGAGCAGCACTACTTCGTCAGAGGGCTCTCTTTTCTTCCTGACCCTAAAAGAGTTTCTTTTTTCCCCTCAGGTTACAAAGCGAATAACCATGGAATGTTGACAATTTAGCATAGGCAAGCACAAAACTGTGGCACCTTCAATGAAGACAGAGCCATGAAAAATAAGGCATGGCCCAGGATCCTTAGTGGGGAATGCATTAGTGACTTTGAAAAAGACAGAGGTCTGTGTTGTTGGGTGCCAAGTAAGAGGGAGTGGTGACCCTCTGGAGAATGGAGGGGGGGAAGTGGGGCTGCTAGGGCAGTTTGGTCATAACATACAAAGTCTTTACAAGTCACATGCTAAGATGTTTTATCTTTATCCTACACCTATAGGACAGTTGAAAGAATTTTAACAAAGATGTGTTTTTGCAAAATGCATGCTAGCCACCATTATATGGAATGAGCAACAGTGGTGGATACCTTCTCTCTCACCTAATGAACAACATAAACTGCTGCATTTGTCATTGTTAAAATGTTTCTCTTGGGAACATTTTGAATTTTTCATGATGAAGTATCCATTCCCCTTTCTGGGACACTGGGATGTTATCTAATCCTTTCTCTTAGCAAAATAGACCAACATTTTTATTTCATTAGATAAAAATAAATCTACTCAATAGGAAACTTATATTCAAGAGACATGAAAATGTTAGTTCTCTTTGTACATATAAATAATATTGACTGTGATAATTAAACACCAAGATAATCTTGGTGCAAAGCTGTAAGATGGTGTTATATATTTCTTAAGTTATACGTGTTATAATTCACCAGTATTATTAACATAAGATAATAAAGAGTCTTTTAGCCAAGATTTTCACTATTTAGATAAACTGAAATGTAACTGTTCCTCCCATTTTGAAACCACTTTATTGTATCCATCTTAGCTTTATCATGACATCTTTGTTCACCCTTCCCTTAAATGTATTAGGAAGTACTTAGTGTATGACCACCCCACTAGGTCTCAATTTGAGTAATGGCATCATGTGATATGGATGTGATCACATTGGTGGATTTATTTTGGGATGGCAGAGGAATGCAACTTTAACAGAGCCTATGGTGACAGAGAATTGATCTTTCAACGCTGAATAAACTGTTGTGAAACAAGAAGTTTGGATGGATTATAGAGACCATAGAGCAGTCTCCACCTGCTCTTGTGGAGACACATTTGGCAACTGATCACCAAAGAGAAATTTATCTACCCCATTTTGACTATGCTGATATTAATGGTTGATATGAACCTGTAAGTGTGAGATTATTGTGCAAGGGAAAGTATATATTGAAAAGTGACAACAATGCTGCAGGACAAAATTGAAAATGTATGACTTAGCGATAGCTGAAAGGGGTTTCTCAATGTTTTTTCTATTTTGAAGCAATTATAAAATGTGAGGTGCATAAAAATAACAGTGTGTACAAGGAAAGACAATAATTAGTTGGGCATGTAGGAGTAGCTACTGAAGGTGGACAAAGTGTCCAATTTTAACTGTAATTGAGACAACTGAGAAACAGCAGAAACCAGGAAGTTGGCCTGGGACATGTTTCCCAGTTTAGGTAATGTCAAGGTCAAACTACTGAGAGATAAAATGTTGTCCAAATGAGGCAATCTTTCTACTGTAAGAACAGATTAAAAACCAGAATTCAGGAGGCCTGACCAGTCCTCCTATCAAGCAATCCTCACATTCAGATTGTGAGCGGACCTGCCTTTGCATTACCGTGAGTCTTAGGAAGGCAGAAGGGCACTGGTGACATCCTGATATGAACCAAAAATTGAGAGCAGATGCCCAACAGGCCAAGCGGGATAGAATCCCCTAAGGAATGAATGGAGAAAAAGCAGAAGGAAGGATGACATTGCAAACGGCTGAAACAACTAAGAACCTCAAAAATGCACCTTATCTTTTCACATAGAGTCCACCAACCAAGTGCTGACCTTTGTGTGAGAGCGTGGCAATACCTGAAGGGCATGTCTATTTGCATGGGTACATGTGGCATTTCAATGTGGGTATGACATTTGGGTGGCTGTGTTTACCATCTGCAGTAGAAAGTGAGGTTCCTGCTGAGAATCCGATAGTATAGGACCACTATTTGTTCAGAGAACACAACAGTGCCCTCCTCCTACCTCACACTGCCACTCTGCCTTCTCTCAGAGCTTTCCATAAAGGGGACATATACACAGGTTGCAGAACATCATTCACCTGGCCAGTTCCCAGTACTCCTCAGTGTAGAGCCTTCTGGGTCGATGCACAGGCATGGGCTCAAGAATGAAGCAGGATCCATTTGACTCTAATTCTGCATCTTACCACCAGCTGACTCCTAACGTGCAAGAATGGAAGGACCCCAAATCCCCAGTGAGTAGAACAAAAGAGAGAGTAATATGGCATTTCCCAGCCTTCACAGGTAGGCACTGGCTCAGTTTCCTGCTTAGCATCATGAGAGAGAAGAGCATGGACATGTCCTACATGCATGGGTGCCACCTCACAGTGCACAGTGGCACTGCTCACAGTGCTCAGGAATCTGGCCCATCACCCCAGTCTTTCTTCTAAGGGAGGAGTGAGGAAAGGGTTTGGGAGAAGAGGGCTTTCCCTGGAGTGAGGAGTAGTGGAAAGAGAAGCCTGTCCCCACCCCCAGAGATCTAGAACCATGGTTAGCAACCGACTCGACCATAGAAAAAAATAAGTCATGTGTAAAAATTGATTTTGTTGTTAAAATCTCAAATGTACCAATTATTGAAACTGTTAAAAATGTGGGCCTGTTGAGAAAAACAAATGTGAATTTTCAAGTGTGAAGACAAAGCGGGACAGTACATAATGATAAAGTGTCGACACTAGGGCAAAATTATGATCTTTAAGGAGTATATATCAAACAACAAGGCTTCAAAATATATGCAGGAAAACTGATAGAAATGAAAAGAGAAATAGGCAAATCCAAAATTATATTAGAGGACTTCAACACAACACTCTTGGAAATTCATAAAAGTTTGATACAGACATCTTCAAGAGCATTGAAAAACTGAATGATACAATCAACTAACATAATGTTTTGATGTACATAGAAAGAACTCTATACCTAACAACAGCAGAAAACATTTTTTTTCAATAATCCATGGAACATTCAATAGGATAGCCCATACTTTGAAGACAAACCTCAACAACATTAAAAAAATCGACATCATAGAAAGTATATTCTCTAACTATAGAGAAATCCAATTTGTAATCAGTAAAACAGAAATAACAGAAAATATGCATATGCTTATAAATCAAAGAACACACTTCTACATAATTCATTCGTCAAAGAAGAAGTCCCAAAGGAAAATTTTAAATTACAGGGAACCGAAGGAAAATAAAACCTCAAGACATCAACATACATCAACATATGTGGGATATAGATACAGCAGTCATGAGAGGAAAATTTATTGCTCTAAATTCTTACATCAAAAAAACAAAAGTATAAAATCATTTATTTTAGATTCTATTTGTAGAAACTAGAAAACAAAGAATAAAGTAAACACAAAACAAGCAGAAGGAAGGAAATAATACAGATAAAAGTAGAAAACCATAATATAATAAAGATGAAATTTATACAAAAAAAACAATGTAATGAAAAACTGGTTCTTTGAAAATATCAATAAAATTGACAAAACTTTAACAAAATTTACAAAGACAAAAAGAGGGAAGCTATAATTTACCAATATCAAGAATGAGATAAAGGATAACACTATAGATCCTGAAAGCATTAAAAGGATAACAAGAATGTCACAAAGAACTTAACACTCATAAAATCCACAACTTAGAAGAAATGAAACAATTCCTCAAAAACTACATGATATCAGTATTCCACCAAGATGAAAAAGATATGACTATTAAAGAAAATGATTTGTACTATAAAATCTCCTGGAAGAAACTATAGGCCCAGAAAACTTCGCATGAGGATATAACCTAATATTTAGACAATTAATTTTGGTTTTACACAATCTCTTACAGATAATAGAAGAATAGGAAACTAGTTGAGCAGTGCCAGCAATAAAGCAAACACCTAAATGAGAAAAAGCTACAATTAAGATGGTAATAAATTTCATGGCATTTTGTTCATTCTCGTCTCACCAGCTCTTTGGCACAGCACAACATGGTCAGGAATAAACCGCCCAATTTCCAATTCCTCCCTTGGAATGGAAGGAAAAATGTAGAACTTGTTTGCAAATTCTGGCTTGTTTCAGGAATGTCCAGGAGATTGGCTTCTGTCTCTCTTGAATGAGAGTACTAATGGGTATTATAACATGATTTGGATATCAGTTTGGAGGTCACAGAGAGTAGCGGTGAATGCAATAGAGCTGCAAGATGTCTGCATACTGCAGGCACTAAAGCTAGATATTATAAACAGAGGAATTCAATATAAAATCTAGGCTTCTGAAAAGAAACAAGGATGAATCTCTTAAGGAAACTAAGTCATATAAAAGCATCATGTACACTGGGAACTAGAATAAAAGTAAAAGCACATGCTCAGTGAAGACACATATCAAAAACTTCTTGAGAGACTCTGAGCCTAAGCTGAGATGATTGAAACTCTTTCACTGTATAAATTCAGTCCATGAAGACTTGGAGAGGTAGTTGCTTTTTCAAATGCTCAAATATCAACAAAATGTCATAAAGTATTCAAAGAAAAAGAAAAAGATGGCTTATTCAGAAGATCAAAATAAGTCTAGAAATTTACCTAGATAAACACAGGCATCTGACTTACTTGGCAAAAAATTTAAAACAACTATTTTAAAGATATTCAATGAGATATAAAAAGAACACAGACAAACAAAATCAGGAAAATGACATCAACAAAATGAGCATATCAATGAGCAGAAAAAAATTATAAAAAGGAACCAAACTAAAATTTTAGAGCAGAAGAATATAATACCTAAAAGGAAAAAAAAAACACTAGAGGGGTTTGACAGCCGATTTTATCAGGTAAAATAAAAAAATCAGTGAAGGTAAGTCATTTAAATCATTGAGTCAGAAGAGCAAAAGAAAAAAAAAAGAATGAATAAAAGTGAACAGAGCCTAAAAGACTTATGAGGAAGTATTGACTTGACCAATATACATATTATATGAGTCCCAGGTGGAGAAGAACAAAAAGGGCTGAGAGCTTATTTTTTGTTAATTGGTCAAAATTATTCCAAATCTCAGGAAATAAATGGATATACAAATAAAAGAAGCCAAGTGAACTCCAACTAGGATAAACTCAAAAATAACCAACTGAGACACATTATAATTAAACTGTCAGAATTTAAAGACAAAGACAGAATTTCGAAAGCAATAAGAAAAAAGTGACTAATCACTTAAAATGGAACCTCTATGAGACTATCAGTAGAAATATCAGCAGAAGTCTTACAGCCCAGAAGGGTGTGGGTCGGTATATTTAAAGTGCTAAAAGAAAATACCTGTCAACCAAAAATACTATCTCCAGTGAATCTTTCCTTAAAAATTGAAGAAGAAATTAAGACTTTCCCAGATAAATATAACCCGAAGGAGTTCATTACCACTAGAAATGTCCTACAAAAAATGCCAAAGGGAATCCTTCAGGTTGAAATGAAAGGAAGCTTGACAGTAACCTGAAGCCATACAAAATTATAAAGTGCTCCAGTAAAGACTACACACACACACACACACACACACACACACACACACACACACACATGTATATATACATACTCCACATCCTTGCTAACACATGCTGTTTTTTGATTTATTGATGATTGCCATTCTGACAGGTGCAAGGTAGTATCTCATTGTGGTTATAATTTGCATTTCTCTGACGATTAGTGACCTTGAGCATCTTTTCACATGTCTGTTAGCCATTCGTATTTCTTCTTTGGAGAAGTATCTGCTCAGGTCTTCTGCCCATTTTTAAATTGTTTGTTTGTTTGTTTGTTTGTTTTTGTTATGAGTTGTATGAGTTCTTTATATATTTTGGATATTAACCTCTTATCAGATGTATCATTAGCAAATATCTTCTCCCAAACAGTCGGGTTTTTTTTGTTTGTTTGTTTCCTTGATGGTTACTTTGTTGTACAAAATCATTTTAGTTTGATGTAATCCCATTCGTTCATTTTTTCTTTTGTTTCTCTTGCCCGAGGAGACGTATCTGAAAAGAAATTCCTGTTAGTAATATCAGAGAGTTTACTGCTTATGTTTTCTTGTACAGGTTATATGATTTCAGGTCTTACATTGCAGTCTTTAATCCATTTTGAGTCTATTGCATACTGTCTAAGAAGGTGGTCCAGATTCTTTTTTATTGCATGTATCTGTACAATTTTTCCAACACCACTTATTAAAGAGATTGTCTTTACCCCATTGTGTATTTTTACCTCTTTTGTCAAATATTAAGCACGTGTATAGACATGGATTTATTTCTGGGCTCTCTCTTCTGTTCCATTGATCAATTTATCTATTTTTATGCCAGTACCATACTGTTTTGATTACTGTAGGCTTGTAGTATAATTTCATATCAGGTAGTGTAATACCTCTATCTTTGTTCTTCTTTCTCAACATTGCCATGGCTATTCAAGGTTTTTTATGGCTACATATAAATTTTGGGATTATTTGTTCTAGCTCTCTGAAAAATGCCATTGGTATTTCATAATGATTGCATTGAATCTATAAATCGCTTTGCGAAGTATTGCCATTTTAAAGATGTTGATTCTTCCTATTCATGAACAGTGTATATGCTTCCATTTATTTTTATCTTCTTCAATTTCTTTATTCAGTGACTTATAATTTTCTGAAACCCAGGTATTTTATAGTTTTTGATGCAATTGTAAATGGGTTTTCATAATTTCACTTTCTGAAAGTTCATCATTGGTGTACAAAAATGCCACTGACTTCTGAATATTTATATTGTACCCTGCTACTTTACTGAATTCATTGATCAGTTCTAACAGTTTTTTGGTGGAATCTTTAGGGTTCTCTATACATAGTATTATGTCACCTGAAAATAACGAGAGTTTTACTTATTCCTTTCCAATTCAGATTCCTTTTATTTCTCTTCTTGTTTTATTGCCCTGGCTAAGACTTCAAATACATTGTCGAAGAGTGGTGAAAGTGGGCATCCTTGTCTTGTTCCTGATCTTAAGGAAAATGTTTTTAGACTTTCTCTATCGAGTATGATGTTAGCTGTAGGTTTGACATATATCACCTTTATTATGTTGAGGTATATGTTCCCTCTATTCCCACTTTGCTGAGAGCTTTTATTGTAAATGAATGCTGTATTCTGTTGAAATTTTCTGCATATATTGATATGATCATATGGTTTTTATCTTTTAATTTGTTAATATGGTGTATCACATTAATTGATTTGTGGATATTGTACCAAGCTTGCATCCCAGGAATAAATCCAACTTGATCATGGTGTATGAAACTTTTAAAGTGTTACTGAATTCAGTTTGCTAATATTTTGTTGAGGCTTTTTGCATCAATATTCATAAGAGATATTGGCCTATAGTTTTCTTTTTTTGTAAAATCTGTCTGGTTTTGGAATCAAGGTAATGGTGGCCTCATAAAAGGAGTTAGGGAGCCTTCTCTTTCCTTCAATTTTTTGGAATAGTTTGAGAATAATAGGTGATAATTCTTGTTTGAATGTTTGGTTAAATTTGCCTATGAAACCATCTGGTCCAAGGCTTTTGTTTTTTGGGAGTTTTTTGATTACTGATTCTATTTCATTGGTGGTATCTTTTGGTTTGGATTTTCTGTTTTTTCTTGACTCAGCCTTGGGAGATTGTATGTTACTTGGAATGTGTCCATTTCTTCCAGATTGTCCAATTTGTTGGCATATAATTGCTAGTAGTATTTTTTTTATGATCCATTGTATTTCTGTGAAGTCTATGGTTATTTCTCTTCTTTCATTTCTGATTTTATTTATTTGAGTCTTCTCTCTTTTATCCTTGATAAGTATGGCTAAGGGTCTGTCAATTTTGTTGATCCTTTCACAGAACCAACTCTAGGTTTCTTTTGTCTTTTGTACTGTTTTTTTCTAGACACTATTTCATTTATTTTTGCTCTAATCTTCATTATTTCCTTCATTCTACTTACTTTGGGTTTTGTTTGCTGTTCTTTTTCTAGTTCTTGTAAGGTTAGATTATTTATTTGAGCTTTTTCTTGTCTCTTGATGTAGACCTGTATTGCTATGGTTTTCCCTCTTAAGACTGCTTTCACTGTGTCTGATAAATTTTGAGCCATTGTGTTTTCATTTTCATTTGTCTCTAAGTATCTTTTGATTTCTTCCTTGATCTCATTCTTAACTCATTCATTGTTTAGTAGCATGTTATTTAGCCTCCATGCGTTTGTGTATTTTCCATTTTTTTTTCTTGTAGTTGATATCTAATTTCATACCATTGTGCTCAGAGAAGGCGGTTGATATGATTTCAATCTTCTTAAATTTATTGAGACACGATTGTGTCCTAATACGTGGTCTATCCTTGAAAATGTTCTATGTGCACTTGAGAAGAATGTATATTTTGCTACATTGGGCATAACTCCTGTTTTAATTCTTTTCTAGGATTTAAAAATAAATGTATAAAAGCCAATATAAATCTATGTTAAGGGGTGGATAAAATGTAAAGATGTAATTTTTGACATAAATAACATAAATTGGAGATGCAGCTATGAAGGACTACAGTTCTTGCATACCATTGGAGTTATTATCAGTTTAAAAAGGTAGTTATAACTTTAAGATGTCTATATAATCCCTATGGTGATGACAAAGAAAATATCTATGGAATATACATAAAGTAAATAAAGATAATTCACTACAAAATGTCAATGATACAAAGAAAGGCAATGAGAGATGAAAGAGGAATTTAAAATGCTAAAGACATAAAAAAAACTATTAACGAATGGCCAATAAGTATGTGAAAAAATCACTAGTCATCAGGGAAATGCAAATCAAAACCACAATGAGCAATGAGATACCATTTCACACCTGTTGGAATGGTTATTATAAAAAAAATAATAACAAATGCTGGTGAGGATATAGAGCAAAAAAAAAATCCTTGTGCACTGCTGGAGGGAATATATATTGGTGCACTACGGAAAACAGTATGGAAGTTCCTGAAAAAATTAAAAATAGAACTACCACATGATACATAAATCTCACTTCTGTGTATATTACCAAAGACAATAGTCACTATCTCAAAGAGCTATATGAACTCCCATGTTTACTGTGATATTACTCACAGTATTCAAGATATGGAATAAAGCTAAATTTCCAATGAAGAATGAAAAGAATATACAATGGAATATTATTCAGTCATATAAAAGAAGGAAATTCTGACATTTGTGAGAATATGGGTAAATAAGGACATTTTATTAAGTAAAATAAGCCAGATACAAAAAGATAAATGCTGCACAATCTCATATATATGTAGAATTTAAATTAAAAAAATAAGACTCATGGTAACAATAAAATGGTGGTTACCAGTATCTGGGAGTAGGAGGCAGGGGAAAGGAGAAGCTGTTGAACAAAATGTACAAACTTTCAAGATGTATGAGTTCTGCAGACCTAGTATATAGCATGATGATTCATAAAGCTATATTTTACACTTGAATTTTCTAAGAGAGTGGATCTCAAGTGTTCTTGCCATTTAAAAAAGGATAACTACAACATACACAAGTTGATTAATGTGATATACCACATATACAATTTAAAAAAGAAGAATCATATGATCACATGAATAGATGCAGAAAAAGCCTTCAACAAGATACAGCATCCATTTATGATCAAAATACTTAACAAAATCAATATAGAAGGAAAGTATCTTAACATAATAAAGGCCATCTATGAAAAACCCTCAGCAAACATTATACTTAATGGTGAAAAACTAAAAACCATGCTTCTAAGATCAGAAACAAGGCAAGGCCGTCCACTATCGCCACTCTTATTCAATATAACATTGGAGGTCCTAGAGAGTGCAATTAGACAAGAGAAAGATATAAAAGGCATATAAATAGGAAATGAAAAAGCCAAACTGTCACTATTTTCAGATTTTCTATATAGAAAACCCTAAAGACTCCACAAGAACACTACTAGAAAAAATAAGCAAATACAGTTTCTGGAAACAAAATGAAGGTTCAAAAATCCATAGTGTTCCTATACTCTAATAATGAAGCATCAGAAAAAAAGAAGTGGAAAAAATAATTCCTGTTGCAATTTCAACAAAAAGAATAAAATACCTAGGAATAAATTTAACAAAACATGTGAAAGACCTATATAATGAAAACTACAAGACCCTAGTAAAAGAAATTGAAGAAGATACAAAGAAATGGAAAGATATTCTGTGTTCTTGGATTTGAAGAATCAACGTAGTTTAAATGACCATATTACCTGAAGCATTATACAGATTTAATGCAATCCCTATCAAAATTCCATCACCACTTTTTAAAGAAATAAAACAAAAAATCATCAGATGTGCATGGAAGCACAAAAGAACCCTAATTGCCAAAGCCATCCTGAGGACAAAAGAAAAAAAAAACAAGGCTGGAGGCATCACTCTGCCTGACTTTAAATTATACTAAAGTGCGATGGTAATCAAAAGGGCATGGTATTGGCAATAAAACAGACACATGGACCAGTGGAACAGAATTGAGAGTCCAGAAGTAAACCCATATTTACATGGGCAAATAATTTTGACAAAAACCCCAATAACATACAGTGGAGAAAGAAA
This sequence comes from Rousettus aegyptiacus, assembly GCF_014176215.1. Classification (NCBI taxonomy): domain Eukaryota; kingdom Metazoa; phylum Chordata; class Mammalia; order Chiroptera; family Pteropodidae; genus Rousettus; species Rousettus aegyptiacus. The sequence goes on along the minus strand of NW_023416312.1, from coordinate 33,215,184 downwards.
AGCCTCTTCAATAATTGGTTCTGGGGAAACTGGAAAGCCACCTGTAAAAGAATGAAACTAGACTGTTCTCTATCACCACACACTAAAATGAACTCAAAATGAATTAAGGACTTGAATATAAGACTGGAAACAATAAAACACATAGAAGAAAACATAGGAACTCAACTCAAGGACCTTGAACTTAAAGACAATTTTATGAATTTGACCTCAGAAGCAAGGGAAGTAAAAGCTAAAATTAATGAATGGGGCTACATCAAACTAAAAAGCTTCTGCTCAGCAAAAGGAATTGTCAACAAACTAAAGAGACAACCATCTGAATGGGAAAATACATTTGCAAGTAATGCCTTCGATAAGAGACTAATATCCAAAATATACAAAGAAATCATACAACTCAATAACAACAAAAAATGAATGATCCAATCAAAAGTGGGCAGAGGACCTGAACAGACATTTCTTTCTAGAGGACGTACAAATGGCCATCAAATATTTGAAAAGATGCTCAACATTGCTAGCTATTAGGGAAATGCAAATCAAAACTACAATGAGATATCATCTCGCACCTGTTCAAATAGCTATAATCACCAAATGTTGGAGAGGATGCAGAGAAAAAGAAACCCGCATACACTGCTGGTGGGACTGCAAATTGGTACAGCCACTATGGAAAACAGTATGGAGGTTCCTCAAATAACTAAAAATTGATATATCATATGATCCAGCAATCCCTCTACTGGGTATTTACCACAAAGACTTGAAAACCCATGTCCAAAAAGATATTTGTATACCGATGTTCATAGCCACATTATTCACAGCGGCCAGGACATGGAAGCAACTGAAGTGTCCTATGATAGATGATTTGTTAAAGAAGCAGTGGTACATATATACAATGGAATATTACTCAGCCATAAGAAGAGATGAAATACTGCCATTTGTGACAACATGGATGGACCCTGAGATAATTATGCAAAGCAAAATAAGCCAGACAGAAAACGTTGATAATTACATGCTATCACTTATATGTGGGATATAAACCTAAAAGCAACAAATGAACAGGACAAACAAACAGAGACTCATGGATATAGACAATGAATTAGTGGTTACCAGAAGACAGTGAGTGGGGGAGGAGGGGGCAGATGGATGGGGTAAAGGGGGTCAAATATAGGGAGGTAGGGGGAGAGTGAAGTGGGTAAAAGGGATCAGATATATGGTAGCTGAAGGAAATTGGACTTTGAGTGGTAAACACACAATAGAATATATTATAATGTACACCTGAAAATTATATAATTGTATTAACCAATGTTACCCCAATAAACTTAATTAAAAAATAAAAATTAAAATAGAGTAAAAAAGGATAACTATGTGAGGTGATGGATATGTTAATTAGTTTGACTATAATAATCACTTCAGAAAACATCATGTAAGACCTGAATATATACAAGTTTAATTTTTTAAACAAAACTCAGTAATGCTGGAGAAAAATGCAATGATTCAAAAGTTGCTGAAGCAATCTTCAAAAATAAGAATAAAATTAGAGGACTCACATTTTGAAATGTTTAAACTTACAACGCCACAATAATCAAGACCATGTGGGACAAGATGGAAAAAATGCCATAGATGATAGAGGCTTTGTTCATGCCTCTTGCAACCAATTCATAGTTGTGACAGGAACAAGGAGCAAACAGCAAAGTAAGTTGCCTGGAATCTAGATAAACAGAAGCATTATAACAAGGAGAGAAATAATCAGCCTGCAATGGTAGAAGGTAAGAGGGGTGAAGATGCGAGGCTGCCTGGTCCTAAGTGGCTTGGTGTGATAGAGTCTAAGGTAGTGACAGGTGTAGATGCCTCTTAAAGGGGCTGTGTCCATGAGCGGATTTTCATGTGATAGACCTGCTCCCTCTGAGCACCAGAGCTGGTTTAGCTGTATGGAGGGGGTGGGGCACCAAGGACTTGCAGGGTGACAGTGAATTGTTGAAGTGAGGGCCAGGTGTGAGGCTCTCTCCCAGGCAGAAGTACCTGCAGTATCCATTGTCTGTTGAACCCACCTCTCTCTCAGTGTGTGAATCTAGCCCCACCATAGCTGAGACATCATGAAACTGGATAACAGAGGTCACCCCACCCAGAAGATTCCCCGAAAATCTGCCCCCCCCATCTCACAGCCCCACCCAAGCCACATCCAGTTGTGTCCTCAGTGAGTTTGGTGTTCCTTGTGGAGCAGCACCTAGACTAACACTGGAAGCAGCTGGTCTTAGTTTCTGGTGTGGTTTCTTGAGTCAGCTATAAGCACAGCATCTGTGGATTGCTTGCTGAATCTTAACAGGTGGCCACAGAGGGGTACAGGCTGGGGCTAAACTTGGCCTGCATCTAAACCCCTCTCAGGACTGTGCCAGTTGACACCTACTTCACAAAGCCACACTAATATGACTGGGAGACTTTAGAGCTTTGCTTAGTACATAGAAACAAACATAGAAAGGCAGCCAAAGTGGGAAGACAAAGAAACAGAAACCATATGAGAAAACAGAACATAAATCCAGAAATAATGGAGTCAAGCAATTTAACAGATGCAGAGTTCAAAACACTGGTTATAAAGATGCTCAGTGAACTTAGGGGAAGAGTAGATAAACTCAGTGAGAACTTTAAAAAAAGAGATTTAAAAAACAAAAATGGAAATGGAAATTGTAAAAGGGAACCAGTCAGAAATGAAGAGTAGATGAAGAGCAGATTAGAGGGAATCAACACAGTGGATAAAGAAGAGGATGGAACCATAAAGGATGGAGAAGCCAAGGACACTCAATGAGAATGACAAGAAGAAATAAGCCAAGACTATAATAATAATTTCAGGAGTTGATGGGACACAATTAAATGAAAAACCATGCAGGTCATAGGTGTACCTGAAGAAAAACAAGGAGTTGAAGAGCTATTTGAAGAAATAATGATGGAAAACTTCCTTCACCTAGTGAAGGAAATAGACATACAACCCCAGGAAGCTCAGAGAGTCCCAAGTAGGAGGAACCAAAAGACGCCCAGACTAAGACTCATCATCATTAAAATGCCAAAGATTAACTACAAAGACAGAATCTTAAAAGCAGCAAGAGAGCACCTACAAGGGAGCACCCACAAGACTGTCAGCTGATTTCTCAAAAGAAACTCTGAAGGACAGAAGGTCTTTGCACAAAATATTTGATGTGATGAAAACCCAAGATCTACAACCAAGAATACTTTATCCAGCAAAATTATCTTTTAGAGTCGAAGGACAGATAAAGAGCTTCTTAGACAAAAAATAAGCTAAAGGAATTCATCAACACCAAGCCAGTATTATAGGAAATGTTGGAGGGACTTCTTTTAAAAGAAAAAAAACATATCAAAAACATGAATAAAGAGTAGTGATAACTACGTATCTATCAATGAATGCCTCAAGTGGAAAAGAATTAAATGCTCCAACCAAACAATAGAGTGGCCACATTGACAAGAGAACAAGTCCCCTACATATGCTACCTACGAGAGACTCATTTCAGATTAAAAGGCACACAGACTAAAAGGAAGAGAATGGAAAAAGATATTGCCTTGGTGGACCTAGGGGGTATTGCACTGAATGAAATAAGTCAGATAGAAAAAGAGAAATATGACATTATTTCACATACATGTGGAATAGAAAGAACAAAGTAAACAACAGCAACAAAAGCGGCAATGAAACTCATAGATACAGAGAATATTTTGAGGTTATTAGATGGAGGGGGATTGAGATAGATGCGGGAAAAGGACAAAGGGATTAAGAAGTACAAATGGATAGTTACAAAATAGTCATGTACATATAAAGTGTAGCATAAGTAAAATAGTTAATTATGTTGTAATAAACATGTAAGGGGGAAGAGGAATACTAGATTTAGTGGGATGATCCATTTGTATGTTATATAGATCTCTGATAACTATGCTGTACAACTGAAACTCATATATTATTGTATACCAACTATAATTGAAAAAAAAATCCACATTGAATTGTACAATGCAAATATGAGCAACTAATTGTCTATTATATTTTAATAAAGCCAGAAAAAAATCAAGATCATGTGATACTGGCAAAGGGATAAACATATAGATCAATGGAATACAATTAAATTTATATTATTGTTCATTCATTTTTTGAAACTGTCAATACAATTCAATGGGGAAGAATAGTCTTTTCAACAAGTGATGCTTGTTGCATTGGATATTCATAAATAAAATAGTTAAATTGGAACCGTTCCTCATACTGCAAACAAAAATTAACACAAAACATATCAAAAACCCGAATTTAAGAAATAAAACTATAAAATTCTTTGAAGAAAATATAACAGTTTATTTTAGTGATCTTAATTTAAGCAGTCGTTTATTAGATATGACACAAAAATTACAGTGACAAAAGAAAAACATAAATTAGACTTTATGAAAATTAAAGACTTTCATGTTTTAAAAGACTCCATCTAGAAAATGAAAATTCAATCCATCCAATGGGATAAAATATATGCATGTCATATATGTAATAAGAAACTCCTATCTGAAATATATAAATTACCCTTACAACTCAAAAACAAAGAAACAAATAACCCAGTTAAAAATGGGCAACAGATTCGAATCAATATTTTTTCTGAATAAGATATACAAATTGACAATAAGTACGTAAAAATATTCTCATTATCATTAGCCAATAGATAGTAACCCAAAACCAAAATAAGGTAATTTCACAGTCATTAGGATGGGTATAATGAAATATATGGAGAATAACAAATTTTGGTAAAGATTAATCATTTTACATTTCCACCCACAATGTATGAGAAATCAAATTATCAAATCTTTACCAAAATTTAATTTGAATTCTTATGCATTGTGGGTGGAAATGTGAAATGATTTATCTACTCTGAATTATCGTTCAGCAGTTCCTCAAAAAGTTAACCATAGAGTTATCATATAACCAGCAATCTACTCCTAGGTATACACTCAGGAGAATTGAAAACATTTATCCATGCAAAAACTTATACCCAAATGGTCATAGCAGCATTATTCATAGTATCCAGCAAATGGTAACAGCCCAAATGTCTGTCAACTACTGAATGGACAAGCAAAATATGATAAATTTATACAATGGAACATTATTCAGCTATAAAAGGGACAAAGTACTGATACATGCTATAACATAGATCAATCTTGAAAACATTATGCTACGTGAAAGAATCCTGTTGGAAAACAGCACTTATTATATGTATCCATTTATATGAAATATTCAAAATTGGGAAATCCATAGGGTAGAAATGAGGTGAGTGGTTGCCAGGGTCTGAAGGAAAGGGGAAATGGGAAATGACTGCTAATGGTTTTCTTTTGGGAGTGATGAACAGATTGAAGATGGATGCACAACTTTATGAATATAAGAAAAATCGCTGAATTACACACTATAAAATGGTGAAATTTATTACATATGAGTTATAATTCAGTGAAATATATCAATCTACGATTACCATACAACTCAGAAATTCCACCGTTAGGCATTTATCCAAGGGAATTGGATATTTAGTCTCATGAAGAAACCTGCACGTGGATTTTCATAGCATTGTATTTATAATAGCTAAAAACTGGGCATGACTCTGATATCCTCCAATGGGTGACTGGGTAAACAAATTATGGTGTATCCGCACCATGGAATACTGCTAAGTAATTAAAAGGAGCTAACAAACATGTATCCATCTTTAAAATGTTATGCAAAGTTTTTAAAAAGTCAATTTCTAAATCTTATGTACTTTATGAGAATCTACAATTATCTCAAAATCAAATTTTTTAATTTAAAAATTTCACCGAAACAGATTTATTCCTATGCTGTGCTGCTTATAATGGTGCTAGAGGAGGCGCTAAACTGTTGGGTATGAAGTATAACAGAACAGACTTTAATACCTGAAATTGTTGCTTCGAGTTCAGATCAGGCAATGAAGACACCTCAAAAGAACTACCAAGACCAAAGAAGAATACACATAAGTTAAAGACACAACACTTGATCTGAAACAAGAAGTTTGTGCCTACTCAACAGCTTTGAAAACACACTTCCCATCACTGCTAGTAGTATTTATTTTTTTCAATGCTGTACTGTGAGATTGCCCAGTTCAGGAACAGTTATAGTCTTCTTCTCCTCCTCCACCTCTTTCTCCTATTCCTCCTTTTCCTCCTCCTCCTTCTTTTTTGCAAATAATAATTTTAATGGTCTGTGTCTTCAGATCATCAGATGTACCAATATACAGAGTTATGCTTTACACAGCTCATTACTCAGAAGTGCCAATTCTATCCCCACATTATACCTGTCAGTCTTACCTAATTTTTAAATAAAAATGTAGATGTTTCTGACCATACTACGTGAGACTATCTAAAAGTGGCATTTGTAGTTTATTTTTTTATTTCCTAATTTTTTATTTAATATTAGTTTCAGGTATACAGTACATTGATTAGATATTTATATAATTTGTGAAGTGATCCCCTGATTACCCTGGCGCCCATCTAGTTCTACATAGCCACTACAATACTACTGAAAATACTCCCTATATTATATTACATGTCTCTGTGACTATTTTGTAATTTGTGATTTATACTTCTTCATCCCTACTTTTTCCACCTAACCCCCGACCCTTAAGCCCCTTCACCTATGGCCATCATCAGATTGTCCTCAGTATCTGTGGGTCTGTTTCTTTGTTTAGTTTGTTCCTTTTGTTCATTAGATTTCACATATAAGTGAAATCATATGGTATTTATTTTTCTCTTTCTGACTTATTTCACTGAGCATAATAACTTCTAGGCTTATTCATGTCATTGCAAATTGTAGGATTTCATTTTATGACTCAGTAATATTCCACTATGTATATGAACTATAACTTCTTTATATAATCTTTTATTGATTGGCATTTAGGTGGCTTTCATAACTTGGCTATTGTGAATAGTGCTGCTGTGAACATAAGAGTGCATAGATCTTTACAAACTAGTGTTTTGATTTTCTTTGGAAAAATATCCAGAAGTGCAATTGCTAGATCATAAAGTAGTTCTCTGTTTAATTTTTTTGAGGAACTTCCCAACCTCCATAGTGGCTGTACCAATTGCAGTCCCACCAACGGTGCACAAGAGTTTTCTTTGCTCCACATCCTCATCGACACCTGTTTTTTTATTTATTGATGATAGCCATTCTGCCAGGTGTCAGGTGATAACTCATTGTGATTTTCATTTGCATTTCTCTGATGATTCATGACCTTGAGCATCTTTTTATATGTGTTTTGGCCATCTGTATATTCTCTTTGAAGAAATGTCTATTCGGGTTTCCTGCCCATTTTTAATGGGATTATTTGGTTTTTTTTGTTGTTGTTGAGATATATGAGTTCTTTATATATTTCAGATATTAACCCCTTGTCAGATGTATCATAGATGTATATCTCCTCCTACTCAGTAGGTTTTCATTTTGTTGATGGTTTCCTTTGTTGTGCAAAACCTTTTCAGTTTGATGTAATCCCATTTGTTTATTGTTTCTTTTGTTTCCTTTACCCCAGGGAATATATCAGAAAAAAATTACTGATAGCAATATCAGAGTTTACTGCCTATGTTTTCTCCTAGAAGTTTTATGGTTTCAGGTCTTACATTTAACTCTTTAATCCATTTTAAGTATAAGAAGGTAGTCCAGTTTCATTTTTTTGGATGTATCTGTACAGTTTCCCCCACACCATTTGTTGGAGAGACCATATTTACCCCACTGTGTATTCTTAGCTTCTCTTTCATAGATTAAATGACCACATAGGTGTGGATATATTTCTGAGCTCTTTATTCTGTTCCATTGATCTATGTGTCTGGTTTTATGTCAGTATTATACCGTTTTGATTACTATGGCCTTGTAGTATAGCTTGATATCATGTAGTGTGATACTTCCTACTTTGTTCTTCTTTCTCAGATTGCCATGACTATTCAGGATCTTTAATGGTTCCATATAAATTTTGGGATTTTTTTTTATAGTTCTCTGAAAAATGCCATTGGTATTTTGATAAGGATTGCATTGATTCTCCAGACTGCTTTGGGTAATTTAACTATTTTAACAGTTAATTCTTCCTACCCATGAGCTCAATATATGCTTCCAGATATTTGTATCTTCTTCAATTTCTTTTTCAATGACTTACAATTTTCTGAGAAAAGGTCTTATACCTCTTTGGTTAAATCGATTCCTATGTATTTTATTGTTTTAGATGCAAATGTATATGGGATTGTTTTCTTAATTTCTCTTTCTGATAGTTTGTCACTGGTGTATAAAAATGCAACTAGCTTCTAGATATTCATTTTGTATCCTGCTACTTCATTCTGAAGCTGGAAGGGTCTTCGGGTGGTACACTAATCGGGTGGCGTGGGGACCCCGGGAATCACCAGAGTATAGTGAGAAGATTTCCTCCAGCCAATGCAGTATTAGTTTTTGTGCCTGTGCTTTTTCTGGGGCTTCCTGAAAAAAGTCTCAGATTGCAGCAAGTCCAACCACTGCTTGTCTTGAGCCCACAGACAATCAAGATCTGCCGAAGAAATACTGTAGCTTGGGATAGGGTTTGTGGCCTGCCACCCAGGATGCACAGGCTGCGAATGGGTCACATGAGCTGAATCCTGATGTTTGATGTCGAATTCATGGCTGAAGGAAAGCACAGCATTGGGCTGGTTTCCTGAAAATGGGCTTGCCTTGAGTAATTTGTTGGTTGAGTGGTGCAGGGACTCAGAGATACATGGGATAGAGTGAGCCTATTCCATCAGACCAATGCAATATCAGAATTGCTGCCAGTCCTGAGTTTGTGGGTTCCCTCAAAAGTCACAGTGAGGCCAATTGCTATCTGTTTTAGAGCCACAGATCCCCATAATCTACCCGAGACAATGCAGTTTGTGCTGGCGCCAACGGTCTTCCACCAAATGTCTCTCCCGAAATGTGTGGGTCATGCAAGTAAGGTGTATTGACTGCAACAAATGCCCAGCCTTGGGAAGGAGCAGGGTGTGGGTAGGTAATTTGTGGGTTGGGCGGGGTGGGGTCCCAGGTAGACACAGGGTGAAGCAGTCTGATTTCACTAGGCCAATGCAGCTTCAGAATTGGCTCTGTAGTGGAGAGGATTCAACACAAGCAAGATGGCATGCATCTGTAGAGTGCCCCAGAGTGGGGACCAACAAAGGAACAATAACAGCTATACCTCCAGTATTTGCCTGCTGCCACACAACTCAGTCTTTTCCTGTATGTCTCTTTCACCTGCTGAGCTGCTGATCCTCCACAAGAGCTCAGAGTGAGTGTTTGCAAGCGAGTGAATCTGTGAGTGGGACTTTTAAGGAGGATATTCGAGTTTTTGATTCCTTCCTTCTCACCAAGACTACCAGAATCCTCACTGGTTTTTACAGTCAGATTTTGTGGGAATTCCTTTTTCTTGGACTTGAGCTCTGGGCTGGGTAGCCCCTGTGTGGGGTTAAGACCTCTCACTCTTTTGGGGAGACCTCTGCAGCCACACCCTCCCTCCTGGTACTCAAACCCCACATGTGTCTTCGCCCCTCTTACCAGTCTTGATGTGGTTTTTTTCTTTATATCCTCAGATGTATTTGTTATGATCAGCTAGACTTAAGGTTCTTCACATTGATTCCTTTATAATTTGGTTGTGATTTTAATGGAATCCTGAGAAGAAGAAAACCTCTCTTTTACCTAGCTCACCATCTTGAGCTCCCTCTAACAGTTGTGTTCTTTATTAGCTTGATAGATCATTTTCTCTCACTATTTTATTTATTTGTTTTAAGATAGTCACAATGTATGTTTTATGAGAATTGATAAAACATTTAGACCAAAATTTAAATAAATCCACCTAAGAACAAAGGAATTATATATATATGACTATAATTCTCTTCATCACTGCATGTTCTATACATTCATATTCATCCTCAAAAACAACAATTCTCTTTTCTTCCACAGGACTTCTTATATAAGCTCAAAGTTTTGACAACTTTGTTTATTAGATTTGGCATTAAAAAGTTTCCACAGGTGATCTTATTGATTTTGATTTGTTTATTTATTTTATTTATTTTTGATATTTAAAAAAATTTCTGTTGCAGTTGGCCCACAAGAGTATATTAGTTTCAGGTGTACAATAGTGATCAGACACTTATACAATTTACAAAGTGATCACCTGATCAATCTAGAACCCATCTGACACCATATATAGTTAATACAATATTCTTTTTTAAAAATTTATTTATTTAAATTAGTTTCAAGTATATAGTACATTGGTTAGACATCTATATAGTTCATAAAACGATCCCCCCAATTGCTATATCTTATGCTATATTTTACATCCCCTATTTTTGTAGCTACTGTTATTGTGTAGCAGTGAGTCTGTCGGCAAGTAAATCTTCACACCAGCCCTTTAAGAGGAATTCCAGCCATCCTTTGTCTCACTCAGCCACAATCTCCACTGGTTTTCACAGATAGAAGTTCTGGGGGCTTCCCAGCACTGGAACCCTAGTCTAGGGAGTCTTGTGTGGTGTTGGAACTCCTTGATTTTCCAAGGAGACCTCCACAGTTGAGATATCCCTACTGATTTTTAATTGCCACACTGAGTTATGGGACCAACCTACTCTGCATCTCTGCTCCTCCTACCAGTCTCAGGGTGGCTTCTTCTCTATGTCCGTAATTGTAGGACTTCTGTTCAGCTAGACTTCATATGATTCTTAATGATGGTTGTTCTATAGTTTAGTTGGAATTTTGATGTAGTCGCGAGAGAATGCAAACACAGTGTTTACCTACTCTGCCATCTTGACCAGCTCTCGCTCTTGTTTTTTAATACTAACAACTTCATCCTTTGAAACATGTGCTAAAAGAAGAATCAGTGAACACCGCTGAAAGTGCAATAGTTGATTATCGCTGCAAGATGAGCTTTGAGCTGAACCTTCTCCACAACAATGGACACAATGGGTACCTCAATGGTACTTCAGCAGCCCTGTATGAAACTTTGGTTATTGAAAACTATTAACCTCTTATGGATTTATTCAAAGTTCTGAATGTCAAGTTAGATTTTTCTTTCTGTAAGACTTAAAAGTAGATAATGTTGAATTCGAAATATCATCTGACTGGTGGACTGAGAAATCCATTGCCGTTAAACCAGTGAATGTAAAACCAGAAATCCTCCTGAAGAACAAATAAATGGACAAATTGTGTGTGCTGTTCCTCATAACTTAGAGAGTAAGTCTCCATCTGCCCTAGGTCAGAGTCCAACAGGGAATGTACACTATGAATATAATAGGTAATTATTTTATCTGACTTACACCCCTAAAGTTGTGGAAAGAAACATTCAGTTGGAAGCTGGAGATAAAATAAACTTTGTAATCTATAAGAATAAATATATTGGTGCTGTAAATGCTTGAAACATTATACCGTTGAAAAAGAAACAAGCCTGCTTTCAGGAAGTAGTTTGTGCCATGAAAGAGGTGTTTGGCTTTTGTGAAAGAGGTGATGATGTAAAATATTCTTTCATTATAGCAAATACAAGATGACTTAGAAGCCTTACACCCTGGAGATAATGTGTAATTCATAATGAAGGACAGAAATGGTAAAGAAGTTGCAGTGGATGTCAGACTATTGCCTCAAGGAACAGTCATTTTTTAAGATATCAGCATAGCACATTTTGAAGGAACTGTAACCAAAATTATCCAAAATTATGCAGTAAAAACCAGAATGACCCATTATCAGGATGCATCAAAGTTGATTTTGTGATTCCTAAAGAACTTACCTTTGGAGACAACGATACGAAATCTAAGGTGACCTGGTTCGAAGGTGATTATGTTAGGTTTAATATTTCAACAGACCAATGTGACATATTAGAACAAGTAACCAACATAGAAATTCTATTAAATACATTTCGGTTTATTAATGAAGCCAGAGAAATGTGTGTAACTGCTGCCATTAGAGATGGTTTTGGTTTTATCAAGTATGCGGACCATGGTGCTTGTATGTTCTACTATATTCAATTCTGGATGGGAGCCATCTCCATTTTTCAGATTAAGTAGAGTTAACTGTGGTTCCTGATATGCTCTCTACCCAAAGAGATCATGTTATTAGGATTTAAAACTTTCTAAAGCCATGGTTTCATTCCATTCCCATTCAATTCAACCATTTTCTGGGCACTGTGGAAAAAGAAGCCACTTTTTCCAATCCTAAAACCACGAGCTCTAATACAGGCAAAGAAAAGGAGGCTGAAGATGGCATTATTGTTTATGATAACTGTGGGATGAAATTGACTATCGTTTTTCAAGCCAAGGATTTGGAAGAATTTACTTTGCCTCAAATAAGAGATAAGTTTGAATTCAGTATTAATGATAGAGGTCTGGACAGCAGATTACAACTGGTATGCAAATTCTAGGTAGTAATCCTAACTCCAATAGGCTCTTGGGTTATGTGGCCACTATGAAGGATAATTTTGGATTTATTAAAAAGCTAATCATGATAAGAAAATCTTTTTCCATTACGATGAGTTCTCTGGTGATGTTAATAGCCTGGAACTGGGGGACATAGTCAAGTACTGCTTGTCCAAATGCAAAGGCAACAATGTCAGTGCAGAAAAAGTCAACAAACACACTTGGTGAATGGCATTACTGAGGACACTGATCCTATCATTTACTCTGGTAAAGTTATTTGTCCCTGGAGGAGTGTTGATATAACACAAACTTAGTACCAAGGAATAATTGAGATCATAGAGGAAGGGAATGTAAAAGGTGGGGTCTATCCATTTGGCATAGGTGGAATGGCCAATAAATGGGTTTGCCTGCAGAGTGTCAAGTTCCATTTATATGATCTAGGCCAAAATGCACAGACTATGGTCTCTAACATCACACCCCTGCATAGTGGAATGTGTGAAAGATCAGTTAAGCTTCATTAACTATGAAGTAGGACATAGCACGAAACTCTTTTTCCATGTGAAAAAAGTTCAGAATGACGTTGAGATTTAGGCTGGAGATGAGGTGGAATACCCAGATTCTTAATCACCACCCTGGCAAATGCAACGCTTGTAATGTTTGGTGAGTATGTGAGGGCCCCATCTGTTGGAGATTCATGACCTGATAGGTTGGTGAATCACTTGGAGAACATCATCCTGGATGATGCCAGTGTTCCTTATCTAATGTTTTTTTTTTGTCAACCAAGGGGACCAGATAACTTAATAGGATTTGGTACAGAAATGAAATCCATCAGGCTGGTGTCATTAACTAACCACACACACACACACACGCACACACACACACACACACCCCACATACAAAAACATTATTAATCAACTGCGATCAAATTTGGGGTGAGGGGAGGGATTATGGTGAAGTGTTCCCTCTTTATCCCTCCCACAATTTATAATAGTTATTCTATTGAGCTATTATCCCAGTTTTAACACCTTCCTCCTGATATGTTTTTTTTTAAATAAATGTTTAAGAAAACCATTTTAAAATTTTGCAGTTACAGCCTGGAAAACTTAAGGCAGTACCTTCTATTATCAATTTAAGAGCTTTATTTGGTGTGTTTAACACAACTGGTAATTGCAAAATCCACTTTGCCTGTGTAAGTGAAAAATATAAACTGTGATCTTGTTGGCATTATGAAATTCTGCACTTGGTATTTAGTATAGACTCTACCTTCATTACTTCTGGCAAGATGTTCTGCCTTGGCACTCAGTTGCATTCTTTTCTTTTTCTTTCATATTTACTATGCTTTAATTCTGAGGACCATATGAGGGTAGAATGTATGTAAAATTACAAAAAGTTTTATAGACAAACCAGTCTATTAAATATTAAAATGTTATTTTTTATATCATTTATAATCTTGTCACATTCCACCCAATAAAGTTTGGTTAGATTTCAATAAAAATTATCTTCCAGAGTAGTTTTTTCCCCTTTGGATGGAAAGGGGGTAAACTTTACTAAAATTAGTATGTACAGTGCAGAATTACATGTAAATGAGATGTCCCAGCAGTGTGAAATTTTTAGATATATTTAAACAAAAACAACAAAAAAGGATGAATGCACAAACTTGCTGCTGCTTAGATGACTGCATCTTCTAAGACCCAGTTTCTTTAACTGACCTAAAAACAAAACAAAACAATTAGAAAGTTGTGCCTGGAATGAATCTTTCTTTCTTTCTTTCTTTCTTTCTTTCTTTCTTTCTTTCTTTCTTTCTTTCTTTCTTTCTTTCTTTCTTTCTTTCTTCCTTCCTTACTTCCTTCCTTCCTTCCTTCCTTCCTTCCTTCCTTCCTTTCTTTCTTTCTTTCTTTCTTTCTTTCTTTCTTTCTTTCTTTCTTTCTTTCTTTCCTTCTTCTTTTTCTTCTTCTTTTTTTTATAAGTAGCTGCCTAGTTCTTGTGTCCTGTTAAATACAGGCACTTGACCCTTGGTGTAGCTTCTGTTCAACTTTATATCACAGGAACAGATTGGTCTGACTTCTTGGCCCTCATCTTGAATTGACTCCATAAAGAGTTCCTGGCCAGAGGACTGAAGACTTTGCATAAGATGACAAGGGTCAACTCAGGGGATGCAAGGGAGGGCGTTTTTATCTTCCCTGTTGTAGTTTTAGGTTTTGATCAATGGGTAAACAGTCCATTTATTTTTGTAAACACAAAACGTTTTTTCTTTCTTCGGTTTTCTGTCAATGGCAGAAGAATGGAAGCAAATAAATTTTTACTGATTTTTGAGACACTAAAAAAATTTACTGATACATATTTCTATTCGTGAAATAAAAGGATAGATTAATACATAGGTAGCTAGATAGAAAGAGAACTTGACAGAAATGAATTTGACAACAATGGGCTTATACCCTACATTTTATTCAGAATCAAAAGGAATACATTAACTTCTTTAGACTTCGAAATAAATTGAATTGAAACCAAAAAGAGGAGAAATTTGCATAAATATTTCTTTAACTTGGGAGATATAAGTTCCTGAAAGAGTTCTGTTAAGTTTGAAAAACAAAAGATTTTCAAAATCACTATGGGTTTAAAGCCATTGGCTATGAATTTGTATGCTAGTTCTCAATGCTTCTCAATTTATTGTGCATACAAACATCGAACTGGGACAGTAAAATATTGCACATACTTTCACAGCATTCTGTGCTCTCTAGCTTGCCCCTCTTATCATTGCTATTATATATCTAGACCTGTATTGAATAGCTTCCATTTGTTTTATTTGGGACAACTCAGGTGGAATAAAATTTTAGTTTATTTTATTGTAAAAATAATTATGTTAAAATGCATTTTTCTCTTGGTTCTCTAAATTTTAACATGTATACTCATTTATGTAACCATTGGCACAGTCAGGATAGTACCACCATTTTACAAACTCCTTTGTGCTATGTCTTAATAAAAAGATTTTTCAACCTTGGCCCTCCTGACATAATTCACATAGTTGAATAATTCTTTTGCAGGGGATACTTTTGTAAGATGCTTAGAAGCATCCCTGGTCTCTGCTCACGAGGTGCCAGTAGCGGCCCTCCTCTAGTTATGACAATCAAAATTGTCTGGAGTCATTTTCAAAAGGCCCCTTGGGAGGAGACAAAATGTCCCCCAGTTATGAACCACTGCTTTATAGTCACACCTTTCTCAGTCCTTGTCCTGACAATAATCACTATGTGTTCTAAATCACTACTTTTATCTTTTTGAGAATATCATCTAAAAAGAATAATACATTTTGTAACTATTTGAGACTGGCTTCTTTGACTAAGAATGTTTTTGAGATTCATCTGAGTTATTACATCTATCAATAGTTCACTTCTTTCTATTGCTAAGGTATGTTCCAATTATTGGCTACACTTAAGATTTTTAATCAATTTATTTATTTGACTGTTTTCCACATTTAGAAGAATAGAGCAGGTAGAAACATTCATATACAGGTTTCTGTTTACATAAATTCAGTTGTTAAGAGTAAATACCCAGAAGAGTGATTGCTGGGTTATTTAGCAAATGTACATTTAACATTACAAGAAACTTCCGAACCATTTTTCAAATTGTTTTTACTATTTTGCATTCTCATCAGTAATATGTAAGATTTCCAGTTACTCCATATTCTCTCCAGCATATGGTTTAATGATTAAATTAAAAAAATTTTTTTTAGTATGAAATAATTATAGTTTCATAAAAAGTAGTAAAAAATAGTACAGAAAGGATACTGTGTACCCCTCATTCAATTACCCCCAATGGTTATATTTTACACACTGGCGCTTCAAATGTTTTTTTTTTTTTTGCATTTAGCCAATGGCTAATGATGTTGCACATTTTTTCATGTTTTTATTTATTGTCTATATATTATCTTTGTTGAAATGTCTATATAAGTTTCTTGCCTATTTTTAAAATTTATTTATTTTAATTAGCTTCAAGTATACAGTACATTGGTTAGACATCTATATAGTTCATAAAATGATACCCCCATTTTCTCCCTCCCTCCCCTGACCCTCCACCTAGCCAATGTATTAATGCTAACTGCATTCCCTATGCCACACTCCCCATCCCTGTGATTATCTATCAGCTACTAATTTGTACTTCTTTAACCCTTCGCCCCACTCTCTCATACCTTAAATCCCCTGTCACCAAATTGTCCATTTTATTTGTGAATCTGTTTTTGATTAGTTTGTTCCTTTTATTCCTTAGATTCTGCATATAAGTGAAATTATGTAGTGCATATCTTTCTCTCTCTGACTTAAATACAATAGGATTTTCCATCCTCTGCCTTTTAGTTTGTGTGTGTCTTTTAACCTAAAGTGAGTCTTTTGTATTTTTTCTTCTTCAAGAAGGCCCTCCAACATTTCCTGTAATACTGGCTTGGTGGTGATAAATTCCTTTCACTTATTTTTTGTCCGAGAAGCTCTATATCTGTCCTTCAACTCTAAATGATAGCTTTGCTGGATAAAGTATCCTTAGATGTAGATCCTGGGTCTTCATCCTGTTGAATATTTTTGCCAAGCCCTTCTGATCTGCATAGCTTCTTTTGAGAAATCAGCTGCCAGTCTTATGGGTGCTCCCTTAAATGTAAATGTCTGTTTTTCTCTTGCTGCTTTTAATATTATTTCTTTGTATTTAAGCTTTGGCATTTTTATTATGATATATCTTGGTGTGGGGCTCTTTGGATCCCTGATTTTTGGAATTCTCTGAGCTTCCTGGGGTTTTATGTCCATTTCCTTCACCAGGTTAGGGAAGTTTTCCATCATTATTCCTTCAAAAAGCTGTTCAATATCTTGATTTTCTTCAGTTACGCCATCAGACAGATATTTGAATCTTTAATAGTGTCCCATATGCTCCTTAAATTATTTTTATAGTCTTGGCATCTTATCTCTTGCCATTCTGATTGCATGTCCTTGGATTTCCCATCCTCCAGATAGGGCATTTGATCCTTTTTTAAATTCACTTTGTTTATTCCTTTGTTTATTCCATTTAATATACTCATGTCAGACAATGTGTTCTTCATTCCAAACTGGTTTCCTTTTCTAATTTCCATTTCCATTTTTTTTATGTTTTTTATCTCTTTGTTGCAGTTCTCTATACTTCCAAAAAGTTTATTGAGCATCTTTATAATCAGTGTTTTGAACTCTGTTATCTGTTAGATTACTTGACTCCATTATATCTGGATCTCTGTGCTGTTCTCTCATCTGGCTTTTGCTTCTTTGTCTTCTCATTTTGGCTATCTTTCCATGCCTGTTTCTACGTATTAAGCAAAGCTCCTAAGGCTCCAAGTCTTATTAGTGTGGATTTGTGAAGTAGGAGTCTGTCCAGTGGCACAGTCCTGAGAGGGGTTCAGCTGCAGGCCAAATTTAGCCCAAGCCTCTACCCCTCCAGGGCCAATTGTTAATATTCAGCAAGCGAACCACAGATGCTGTGCTTCTAATTGCCTCAAAAGGCCACACCAGAAACTGAGGTCATCTGCCTCCAGTGTGAGTCTAGGCACTGTTCAGCAAGGAGCACCTGACTCACTGAGGATACACTTGGATCTGGCTTGGGTGGGGCCATGAGTTGGGGGAGGCAGAGTTTCAGGGAATCAATCTTTTGGGTGTAGTGATCTCTGTTATCCAGTGTGATGAGGTCACGGCTATGGTGGCTCTGTGTCAGGCACACTGGTATGGGGGAGGCCTCAACAGGCAACAATGGATATTGCAGGCACTTTTGTACAGAGCAAGTTTCGCCCAGGCCCTCACTCTGACAATGCCTCCCTGTAAATCCCTGGTGCCCCCAAACAAAAGCGAATTGGCACTGGTGCTCATTGAGAGCAGGTCCGTCACTGCGAAAATCTGCTCTCAGCTGCGGCCCCTTTAAGAGGCTTCTGCTGCTGCCACTGCAGCTTCCATCTCACTCAGCTCTCAAAACCAGGCAGCCCTGTGTCCTTGCTCCATCTTACCTTCTGCCATAGCAGGGTGATTTCTTGTATTTCTCCCTATTTATATGGCTTGTTCAGCTATATCCCAGGTAATTTTTCCTTGCTGCTGCTCCTTGTTCCCATTACAGCTTCGATTTGGTCGCCAGAAGGATGAATAGAGACTCTATCATCTACCTCATTTTTTTGGCCCTCCCCTTGTTAAATTTCTTAAAGCCTAATCCTGAGCCCCAATTTCCATGGGCTTACCCTCCCATCTTGCTCCATTTTAACCGTTGAAAACTGCATTGATCTCTCTTGCCTATTTTTAAGTGTTTTTGTTTTATTATTGAATTTTGAGGGTTTTAAAAATATATTCTGGACACAAGCATTTTGTTAAATATATGATTTGAATATTTTCTCCATCTATAATCTGTCTTTTAATTCTCTTAACAGTGTCTTTTGTAAAGCAAAAGTTTTCAATTTTAATGAAGTCTAATTTATCAAGTTCTTTTACAAGTGATACTTTTGCTGTTATACCTAAGGACTCTGCTAAATTAAGTAACAATAAACTTATCCTATTTTTTCTATAAATTTTATAATTTTATACTTAGCTTTATGATATATTTAGAATTAACTATTGTATAAGGTGGGTAATTTAGTTCAAGGTTTAAATTTTTCTTTTTTTGCATATGGATGTTCAATTGTTCCAACATTATTTGTTGAAAATATTTTACTCTTCTGGGATTGAGGGACAGCTGCCATTGTCCCTTTATTGGGCTTTTCTCCTGTGCAGCCTACAGGTGGTCACCATCTTGCCTGCATTGAAGCCTCTCCCAACATGGCCAATTCTGAATCTGCATTGGCCTGGTGAGATAGGCTCACTCCACCCCATGACTCTTTGAGACGTCGCCCTACCTAAGTTAAAAATTGACCCTGGCAAACTCATTGCCTGGCAACAAGCCCCACCCTATGATCTTGGTCAGGGCTCATTTGACATCAATTAATAGTCCTTGGCTCACTCATCTCCAGACAAACTTTCATTGGTGGGGAACGAGTACTATCCAGGGCTGCAATATCTCTTGAACCCATCTCTAGGGTTTTTGGGCCTGAGACAGGCAAATGTTGGTCTAGGTGTGATCTCAGATCTTTTTGAGTGGCCACAGGCTCAGCAGTGGCACCAAATCTGAATCTGCATTGGCCAAGTGAAACCCACTTGCTTTCTCCCAGTGACTCCCTGAGACCCCACCTCACCCAACTCACTAATTGCCTGAAGCATATTCATAGCTGGGTAACAAGCCTTGCCCATCTTTCTCAGCAGGAGGCCGTTTTAGCAACAATCAACAGGCCTCTGCTCTCCCACCTCATGAAACAATTCCAGTGATGGGCAACCAGCCCCAGCATGAGCTGCAGTGTTTCTTGAATAAATCTCAGGTATTTGAGGGCCTGAGTCAGGCAGCAGCTAGACTCACTGTGCACTGAACTTTTGCAAGAGGCCACAGGCTCAGCACAGGCACCAATATTGAATCTGTATTGGCCTGTTGAAACCCACTCACTTTACTCTGGTGACTCCTTGGGAACCCACCCCACCCAACTCCTATACCTTTCAAAGGCTCTTTCAGCTGCTGAGCCTTACAAGCAGCTGGCATACAGCCTTAGGCCTTGGGGTTCCCTGGACCTCTGATTAGCTGTCCCAGGCCTAGTACTAGTGGCAATCGGTCACAGTTCACAGTGTAGTCTCTTGCATTTGTTTTCAGGTCCAGCACAGGCAATGATCACCCACGGATCATTTGTATCTCCTACCAGGTAGACCCGGATGGTCACGGGCAGCAGCTGATCTTGGCCTGCACCAGAGACCATCCAAAGGGGCCATACGACCAACACACTTAGAGTCTGGCATCAGATCAAATCAAAGCACCACCTGATTAGCCCTATAAAGCAGCACAAGCTCACTCGAACAAATCCTACTCTGTGGGGTCAGCCCCCACATAGCAGCTCATACCTTGTGGGTGTGGCCAATTCTCACAGCAGGAGAGCTAGAGAATAAACCCCATCCTCTGACATGCTAACAAGGAAACAATGATTAACTACAAGAGGAGGGCACACGCAATTTACACCAGGGGCATTCCTGGGGTTCCTGGCACAGGTGATAAGGGAGATTGCACCACTGGTCTACAAAGAGTACCTACGACATAAGGCCACATGAGCAAGACTGGGAGACTTAACAAATCTACCTAACATATAGAAACAAACAAAGAGAGGCAACCAAAATGAGAAAACAAAGAAATATGTCACAAACGAAACAAGAGAAAACTTTAAAAAGGGAACTAAATGAATTGGAGGCAAGCAACCTATCAGATACAAGGTTAAAAACACTGATTCTATGGATGATCAGTGAACTTAGGAGAAGAATAGATGAGCTCAGTGAGGACTTTAGCAGAGAGAGAATAAATATAAAAAAGGACATAGAAACCATAAAAGAATAACCAGTAAAAAAAGAATACAAAAATAAGCTAAAGGACTTTATCAACACCAAGCCAGTTTTACAGGAAATGTTGGAGGGACTTTTTTAAGAAGAAAAAACATGTATCAAAAATAGGAATAAAGAATGGCAATACCTACATATCTATTAACGAGTACCTCAAATGGAAAAGAATTAAGTGCTCCAACCCGAAGAAAGAGTAGCTGAATGGGTCAGAAAGTAAGACCCCTCCATATTTTGCCTAGAAGAGACTCACTTCAGATTAAAAGACACACGTAGACTAAAAGGAAGGGATTGGAAAAAGGTATTGCCTTGATGGACCTAGGGGATATTGCGCTGAATGGAGTAAGTCAGATAAAGACAAATATCCCATAATTTCACATACTTGTGGAATCTAAAGAACAAAATAAACAACAACAGAATTGAAACAAACTCATAGATACAGAGACTATTTTGAGGGCTGTGAGATGGGAGGGAGGATGGGGGCGTGGTGGGAAAGGGCAAAGGTATTAAGAAGTACAAATGGATAGATACAAAATAGTCATGGAGATATAAAGTTGAGAATTCTAAAAAGCAGTAAGAGAAAGGTAACTAGTTACTTAGAAGAGAGCTCCCATAAAAGTGTCAGCTAATTTCTCAACAAAACTTTGCAGTCCAGAGGGACTGGTATGAAATATTCAAAGTGAAATGAAAGAACCTACAACCAAACTATTTTATCCAGTAAGGCTACCAATTAAAATGAAAAGTAAGATATGAGCATCTCAGACAGGAAAAAGCTAAAGTAATTCATCATCAACGAGCCAGTATTACAGGAAATGTTAAAGGGACTTCTTGAAAAAAAAAGATGGGGAAAATCAAATATAAATAATAAAATGGCAGTAACCATTTTCCTATCAATAACCACATTAAATGTAAATGGATTAAATGCTCCAATCAAAAGACAGAGGGCAAATGAATGGATAAGAACACAAGACCCATACATATACTGTCTACAAGAAACCCACTTCAGATCAAAAACATACAAACTGAAAATAAAGCAATAAAAAATATATTTCATGCAAAAAAATGAAAAAAAAAAAACCTGGTGTAGCAATACTTACATCAAAAGAAAATGGGCATTAAAGCAGGCGATTATAAGAGACAAAGAAAGACATTACATAATGATAAAAGGCTCAATCCAACAAGAGGACATAACACTGGCAAACATTTGTGTACTCAACCTAGAAATACTTACATAGGTAAAGCAAATACTGACAAATACAAAAGGAGAGATTGACAATGATACACTCATAGTAGACTTCAACACCCCATTGACACCAATGGACAGACTTTACAGACAGAAAATCAACAAGGAAACAGTGGTCTTAAATGTCACACTAATCCAGATGGATTTAATTGAAATTTTCAGAGTGTTTTACCCCAAAGCAGCAGAATATACATTCTTCTCAAGTATGCATGGAACATATTAGGCCACGAAATATGTCTCGGTAAATTTAAAAAGATTTAAACCATATAAAGCATCCTCACCTACCACAATGGTATGAAACTAGATATCAATTACAAGACACAAACTGAAAAACACACAAACACATGGAGGATAGATAACTTGCTAAACAATGACTAAACAATGACTGGGTTAACACCGAGATCAAATAAGAAATCAACAGATACCTTGAGACAAATGACAATGAAAACACAACAACCCAAAATCTATGGGACACAGTTAAAGAAGTCCTAAGAGGGAAATTCATAGCAATACATGCCTACCTCAAGAAACAAAAAATGATGTTAGGAAAGCTGGACAGATACATGCGAAAAAAAAAAAAATGAAACCAGACCTTCTTACACCATATATAAGAATGAATTGAAAATAGATTAAAGACTTAAATGTAAGATCCCAAACTATAAAATTCCTAGATGAAAGCATAAGCAATAAACTCTCTGACATTGTTCTTAGTAATATTTTTGATATATCTCCTCAGGTAAGGGAAACAAAAGAAAGAAAATAAACAAATGGGGCTACATCAAGCTAAGAAGTTTTTGCACAGCACAGGAAGCCATCAACAAATTGAAAAGAAAACCTATTAAATGGGAGAAGATATTTGCCTATGGTACATCTGATAAGTGGTTAATACCCAAAATTTATAAAGAACTTATATACTCAACAACAAAAGAACAAACAATCCAATTAAAAATTGGGTAGAGGAGTTAAATAGACATTTCTCCCAAGAAGACATATAGATGGCCAAAGATATATAAAAAAATGCTCAAGGTCATGAATCAACAGAGAAATGCAAATTAAATCCTCAATGAGATATTACTTCATACCTGTCAGAATGGCTATCATTAACAAATCAAAAAACAAGTGTAGAGGAGGATGTGGAGAAAAGGGAACCTTTGTGCACTGTTGATGAGATTGAAAATTGGTGCAACAGCTATAGAAGTTTGGAGGTGCCTCAAAAAATTAAACACAGAACTACCTTATGACTCAGCAATTGCCTTTCTGGATATTTATCCAAACAAAAACAAAACATTAGTTTGCAAAGATCTATGCACCCCTATGTTAACAGCAGTGCTATTCACAATAGCTAGGATATGGAAGCAACCTAAGTGCATATCAATAGACAATTGAATAAAGAATTATGGTATGTGCATATATATATACATAGACACACATACACAAAATGAAATATTATTCAGCCTTTAAACAATAAAATTTTACCATTTGAAACAACATGGATGGATATAGAGGATATATGCTAAGGGAAATAAGTCAGACTGAGAAAGACAAATACCATTTGATTTCAATTACATGTGGAATTTATGGAACAAAATAAATGAACAAAACAAAAACAGAATTGTAGATACAGAGTGCAAACTGGTGATTGCCAGATGGGAGAGGGTGGGGGCAGTGTGAAACAGGTGAAGGGATGAAGAAGTACAAATTAGTAGGTACAAAAGTTACAGGAATGTGGAGTACACCATAGGGAATATAATCAATAATATTGTAATGGCTATGTATAGCACCAGGTGGATGGTAATCGAGAGGGTCATTTCATAAATTATGTAAATGTTTAACTATTGTGCTGTACACCTGAAACTAAAATAAAATAAAATTGTAAAAATCTCTCAATAACAAATGAAATTCAGCCAAAAGAAGGAGGAGGAAGAGGAAGAGAAAATAATGTCCCCTTTTTATTTATTTATTTTTATTTATTTATTTTTTGCACTATTGTTAAAATCACATGGCCATATTTGTGTGGATCTATTTCTCAATTTCTTAAATCTGTATTCTGATCTATGTGTCTATATATTTCCTAACACCACACTGTCTTGGTTACTATACCAAGTAGAAAAAATAGGAAATGATATTGCTCCCAGGGAACATTTAGCAATATCTGGAAACATTTACTTGTCACAATTGGAAGAGAGGATTTCTACTGACATATATAGTATGCAGCACCCAGGGATTGCCATAAACATCCTGCAATGCACAGGATAGCTTCCCACAACAAAGAATTACCCGGCTTAAATATCGATGGTGAACTTTGGAAAAATGGCTGAGTGAGAGATGTCCCAAGTCTCTCCCCTTGAAACAACAATAAGCTGAATATCTAAAACTTAACAAAAAACACCCAAACTGCACACCAGCATGTCTGAGTGTGGGATCTACACATAAGAGCTACCACAGGTAGCTCAGAATCCTGGGTGTTGGGCGGTGGACTGAGAGTAATAAAGAAGGTGCCTCTCACAGCCACCAGAGCTCCTTGCAGGAGAAGGGAAAGGGATGAAGGTGCAGCGACTTCCCTGATCAGCCTTTGTCAAGGTGCTGGAACTTCTAGCAGCTGGCAGCAGGACACAGTCATCAGAGCAGAAAGCCGAGAAGCAGGACGAGACTGCAGAGAAAAAAACAATTAATTTTTGCCACCCCAGTTGCAAAATCAAGGCTCACCGGCAGCCCCCAACTCCCAACCCATAGGTACCCTCCCCAGTTACCCTCCAAGACTGATCATCACGGAACCCCAGGAGATACTAAGCAAATGCTACCAAAACTGTTGCCAACACAGACAGGGACAGAAAACAAGAGTAGCGAGTGTTATTAAATATCTACAAGAAAATAAAAAAAAGACATTTAGGCTTTATATAAAGAAGGGATCCAAGAGCTTAGATGCCACCTACTGGAAACCAAAAGAAAAGCACCTTCTTTGCAGCAGGCTAAAGAGAGACCTTTATATAATAAATCTTTCTGGAAAAATAACAGAATACACTTCTATTAATGCCAGGGCAGAGAAATAATCCATTAAACACCATGAACAACCAAAGTGACAAGGCATCTCAGAAAGAAAGAGAAAAATCTCCAGAAAATAAATTTACACACTTAGAAATATGCGACTGAAATGACAGAGAATTCAGTATGGTACCTCTGGGGGGAAAAATGAGATACAAAAACAAAAACAAAAACAAAAACAACAACAACAACAACAACAAAACCCTCAGATCAACAATTTCGGAAATTGAAAAAAGAACTAGATGAGCAGAGCAAGGAGACTGAACCCCTCAAAAGGAACCAAATAAAATTTCTTGAGATGAAGAACACATCACAAGAGTTGGAAAATGAAATAGCAATCTTGGGAAATAGAGTTGACCAAATGGAAGAAAGAATCGGTGATATCAAAGACATAAACCTAGACACAACTCAGAAGGAAGAAGAAAGAAACAGAAGAATGAAATTAATGAAAAAGAAATTCAAGAACTAGCTGATACCATCAGGAGAGGAAACATAAGAATAGTGGGCATTATGGAAGTCGAGGTAAAGGAGCAGAGATTAGAAAGCATTTTCAGACAAAGAGTTGATGAGAATTTCCCAAATCTAAGGAATGAACTGGAACTTGGAATTCAAGAAGTCATTAAAACACCCAATTATTTCAACCTAAACAAGCCTTCACCAAGACACATTGTATTAATACTATCAAAAATCAATGACAAAGACAGAATTCTCAAGGCAGCCAGAAAGAAAAAAAAACGGTAACTTATGAGGAAAAACCCATTGGATTATCCACGGACTTCTCAGCGCAAACCTTACAAGCCAGAAAGGAATGGAATCAAATATTTAAAGTACTAACAGAAAGGAACTACCAACCTAGAATAAAGTATCCAGCTAAGCTTTCCTTTAGATACGAAGGAGAAATTAAGACTTCTCCAGACATACAAAAATTGAGGGAATTCTCCACTGTCCCGGCCCGCGGGACAGTCAACAGGGACCCCTAAGACAGAGCTGGGAGGGGAGGGAGACAAGACGACGCAAAGAATGGAGACAAGACAGGCTTTCTGATCAAGTCTCGTTTATTAAGGCTCACTGCAGGCTTATATAGGGCGTGATTGGGTGATGTTGCGTTAGCGGGGCTGATTGGCCAGAGGCAGTCAGGATATACTGTGTAACACAAAGGGGCTGGGCGAAAAGACCCGCGAAAAGTCCTTTCGGCGGGAAGCGAGGCAGATACATCCAGGAGGCTTACGTGGCCTTGGTGGGAAGCCCTGCTGAGCAGCCATTTTTGGCCTAGCAGCCATATTAGTCAAAACAGCCCGCGACACTCCACTATAAGGTCTGCACTACAGGAAGTACAGAATGGGGTCAGTTCACCTAAAACAAAATGACAAAAAAAACCATAATTAAGAGTAAAGTGACTATTGGGCAAATAGAAGTAGAGGAGTGCAACCCTTACTAAGAACAGGGTATTATAGTTTAAATAATAAGAAGAAAATTGTTATAACATGATAGCAACGAACATTTAGCATACATAAGAACAAATTGAGATAACAATGACTGACAAGGGGAGAATTCAAAGATGCAAATTTTCAAAGGGGAATGGAGATAAGGCATGCACTAAAGAAAATGGGTGACTGTGTTTGTGTATGTGTATGTATATATATATATATTATCCTCTATATATTCATAACCACACGCCACAGATTCAGAAACATTGTATATAATATAAAACAAGAAGAACCAAAGGGAAAACCCACAAGAGCCAACCAAGTTAAAGAAAACAGAAACACAAGGACAAGGAAGCAATAGAAATACTGAGCTACTAGAAAGCAGAAGACAAAAAGACTTTACAAAGACCTCATATTTCAATAATCATCCTACATGTAAATGGATTGAACTCACCAATAACAAGACACAGAGTTGCAGAATGGCTCAAGAAACAAAACCCAATAATATGCTGACTTCAGTAGACATATCTTATCTCCAAAGACAAATATAGACTCAAAGTGAAAGGGTGGAAAATGATATTTAAAGCAAATGCCATTAAGAGAAGGTTGGGAGTAGTGGTACTTATATCAGATGAAATAGACTTTAAAACAAAAGAGGTAAAGAAAGATACTGAGGGACACTTCATAATGATAAAGGGAATCATGTTCCAAGAAGACATACACTTATTAATATCTATGCTCCAAATCAGGGAGCCTTGAAATATGTAAAGCAATTACTAACAGAACTAAACGGAAAAACAGACCAAAACATTACTGTAGTAGGGGACCTAAATACCTCACTGTTGGAGAGGGACAGAACATCAAAACAGAAAGTTAATAAGGAAATCACATCCTTAAATACCATATTAGACCAACTGGACATAATTGACATTTACAGAGCCTCCCATTCCAAAACAGCTGCTTATACATTCTTCTCTAGTGTTCATGGAGCATTCTCAAGAATCGACCACTTACTGGGACACAGAAATAGTCTCAACAAATATGAGGGCTGAAATCATACCAACCATATTTTCTGATCATAATGCTTTGAAACTAGAGATCAACTGCCAAAAGGAATCAGGAAGAACCACAAATATATGGATAACAACATGTTGCTGGAGAATGACTGGGTCAGAGATGAAATAAAAGAGAGATCCAGAGATACAGCGAAACAAATGATAATGATAGTATAATGTATCAAACTTTTGGGATATGGCAAAAGTGGTCATAAGAGGAACATTCATATCATTACAGGCCTATCTCCAAAAACAAGAATGAGCCCGAATAAACAACCTAACACTTCATCTTAAAACTAGAAAAGAAAGAACAAATGAAGCCTAAAGCCTTGGTAAAAGCCTGTTCAGGTTGAGAAAATTGGGTGTTCTGTTGACTTCTTGAATTCCAAGCTTCAGCTCATTCCTTAGATTTGGGAAATTCTCGTCCACTATTTATCTGAAAATGCTTTCTAGTCCCTACTCTTTTCCTCCCCTTTGGTAATACCCATTATTCTTATGTTTCCTCTCCTGTTGTTATCAGCTAGTCCTTGTATTTCTCTTTCATTCTTTTTCATTCTTCGGTTTTTCTCTTCTTCCTTCTGATTCCTTTCTAGATTTCTGTTTTCTTACACTGATCCTTTCCTCCATTTGGTTGTCTCTCTTTCCCAAACTTGCTATTTCATTTTTCAACTCCAGCAGTGTTTTTTTAATCTCCAGAAGATCTATTCTGTTCTTTTGAGGATTTCAATTTCCTTGCTCTGCTCATATAGTTGTTATTTCAATTCCTGAAATTGTTGATATGACTCATTTTGGAGCTCACTGAGTTTTTTTTTTCAGAAGTATCATCCTGAATTCTCTGTCATTTGAGTTGCATATTTCTATGTATGTAAGCTTATTTTCTGGAGATTTTTCTCTTTCTTTCTGAGATGCCTTGTCACCTTATTTGCTCATGGTTTTTAATGGACTATTTCTCTACCTGTGCATTAATGAAAATGTATTCTGCTTTTTTTCCACAAAGAAGATTTATTATATAAAGGTCTCTCTTTAGCCTGTTGCAAAGAAGGCGCTTTCTTTTGGTTTCCAGTAGGTGGCGTCTAAGCCTCTTGGATCCCTTCTTACATAAAGCCTTAAAATGCCTTTTAAAAAATTTTCTTGTAGATATTTGATCACACTCGCTACCTCCAGTTTCAGTCCCTGTCAGTGCTAGCAATAATTTCGGTAGCATTTGCTCAAATTCCTCTGGGGCTCCATGGTGATCGGTCTCAGAGGGTATAGGGGGAGGTGCCTTTGGGGTTAGGGGTTGGGAGCTGTGGATCAGCCTCAGTTTTGCAGCCACAGTCAGTAAAATTCAACTTTTGTTTCTCTGCTGGCCACTTCTCTGCTTTCTGCCCTGATGACTGAACCATGCTACCAGCTAGCCATGGGGAGCTCACAACTTTCCCAGGCAGGGCTGTTCAGAGAACTCACCGCTCATTCTCCCC
The DNA here is from genome assembly GCF_014176215.1 of Rousettus aegyptiacus. Lineage (NCBI taxonomy): Eukaryota > Metazoa > Chordata > Mammalia > Chiroptera > Pteropodidae > Rousettus > Rousettus aegyptiacus. The sequence goes on along the minus strand of NW_023416312.1, from coordinate 33,186,123 downwards.
ACCCCCTCCTCCTCCAGGAAGCTCTGGTGCCTGTGAGAAGCAGCTTCTTTATTTTTTCCAGTCCACTACCCAACACCTGGCTTCTGACCTGTGGTAGCTCTTACGCGCAGATACCACGCTCAGTCGTGCTGGTGTGCAGTTTGCATCTTTTTGTTGTTGTTGTTGTTTTGTTTTAGATGTTCAGCTTATTGTTATTTCAAGGGGAGAGGTCTTGTGATGTCTCTCACTCCACCATGTTTCCAAAGATGTCTATAATTTTGATTATTTCGTTCCTTCTTCTGGCTTTAGGATTCATTTGTTCTTCCTTTTCTAGTTTTTTAAAGATGAAACATTAGGTTGTTTATTTGGGATCATTATTGTTTTTGAGATAGGTCTGTAATGATATGAACTTTCCTCTTATGACCGATTTTGCTGCTTCTCAAAAGTTTTGATATGTTGTACTATCATTATCATTTGTTCCTATGTATCTCTTGATCTCTCTTTTATTTCTCTTTTATTTCTTCTCTGACCCATGTTGTTTAAATCCATGTATTTGTGGTTCTTCCTGCTTTCTTTTTACAGTTGATCTCTAGTTTCAAAGCATTATGATCAGAAAATATGGTTGGGACAATTTCAACCCTCTTTTATTTATAGAGGCTATCTCTGTGTCCCAGTATGTGGTCAGTCCTTTAGAATGTTCCATGTTAAAGTGCATATTTCAAATAAGTCTATTGACAGATAAAAGTAAAGCAAATTTTTCTAATGGAATGTTCATTTTCTACAATAGTTGATTTCAAGCATATGTACAAAATAAGTAAACTAAAACTCTATCTTACAAGGAGAATAATCTTAGAGCAAATTATTTTAGAAATTAGTTTTTAACGTCAGTCTTAAATATTCCAGAATATACTACAATATGACCTAATTATTCTTTCAGTTAATTACAGAAAAGTATACAACCACAGAATTATTCTCTATCTTGATTGATGTTTCTAATAACTTTGTAGGTCTAACTTTAGACTAAAATATAGTTTAAGGAGTAAGTAGTGGAGAAATTTTGAAATGATGCTTAGTTTCTTTATTTAAGTATAAATACATTTTAAATATCATTATATCTCTGATTCAGAATGTCAAATTACAGCATGTATTGACAGCAGATTTCTGTGATGAGTAGACAATATTTGTCTGTTATAAGGATAAAATGGAAGAAATGATACATTTCTTTTCTAGAAAGGAAATAATATTGAAATTATAAAATAAAAGCCTGATCCCCAAAATAAAAGAACCATTAACTGAAGAGAGCAATATTACTCTTTATCCACATTTAGAATCATCTCTATTATTAGGAATAACATAATAAGACCTCATTATTATTATATATTAAAATTATTAAGCATATATGACTACATATATAAAAACACAGTTACTCTGGTGACTATGTAATTTTGGAATAAATCCATAGACTAAGGCACGGCATTCATAAATTGTTATGTCTCACCTGCACATTTATACTTGAACAAGATTTCATTAAACATACTAATAATTTTCAACTGATATAATAAAAAATATGGTTACAGTATTTTATTATTTTTCTGACTTAACGTTTGGGTAAAAAAAGCTAGTATATTCTAGATCATATTATACAAATACACATATAGAAACTTAAAATAATATATTTTCCCATGAGAAAATATTATTTAGTCTGTCATTGGTGTGTATTTGCAAAACATTTCAGCACTGCAGACGTTACAATTTTCAAGATGGGCGTGGGAAAAGGTTTATACTCTACCATGATGATTCTGGTGTGTACATCTACACAAAGCCCCTTAGTGATGTCAATCAACTGGAAGTAGGAGTTTATCATTGAATTGCTTGATATCCATCATTTCCTCTTGACTGTAAATACGCATCATGCCTTCATAGATTTTAAAGGTATATTGGCTAGATTTACCAATGTTATTGGCTTTTCAACAGTAAGAGAACTAAACATGAGAGGAATTAAAGGGTTGCAATCTCCCTGGCACTGAAGATTAGAACTATCTCTATTAATGCCACTGACAGAACCTTGTGGAAACAAAGCCTGCAGTGGAAACCAGCCACTGAGTGCAGTGACAACTGCCAGTTTCTGCTGTGTTTTAAGGGCAATGTATAAAGATAAAGCTCTCTAAGAAAATCCTCCCTAAATAATTCTGTTTGAAAGAATGCCATTCTTCACCACTCGTTCTATCAAATTTTTTACATTTTCTACTGCCTGTTTAATTCTGGGTTCATCTTCCTGTGACTCTAGTGAAAGCCCAATAACATCAAATTAAAAAGGCATAGCCATTTTCATATTTAATGTTACTGACATAACAGGTGCAGAATGGCAGATATATTGATATGTGAACTACTGATACCTACAAAGACTTCTGTCAGTCCGTGCCCTCCATCTCCCAATTCATGAAGAAAAATCACCACAGTGTTGCCTTCTGGGGATCAGGCACAGTGGCTGGAAAGGGGGCAGGCATGTTATTGCTGCACATACATGGGCTCGACGTACAGCGGGCGTTGGAAACGGAAAGCAGAATGTGTGATCAGTCATATTCCCAGGGTTTGCCAGTGGTGAGTCCTGACCCAACGCACCAGGATTTAAACAGTCTTATTCCTCTAATTTTATTCTTTGTCCAAAATTATTTTAGATATTCTAGTCCCTTTCCTTATTAATTTAGAATCAGCTTGTCTATATCTACAAAATATCCTGAGATTTTTATGAGAATTGCATTAAACCTATAAATTGATTTGAGAAGAAATTATATCTTAATCATGTTGAGTCTTTGAATTCATTAATACAGTATGTCTTGTCATTAATTTACATCTTATTTGATTTCTTTCATCAGCATTTTGTCTTTTATAGTGCACAGATCCTGTTTATCTTTTGCTGGATTTGTACCTATATGCAATAGTCAGAGTTCCACCCCAGAAACAGAACCTCATAAAGTGAGTTATAATGTGTTTCTTCATCTCCTCTTTTCTGCTATATATTGTGTAGGATTGGTGTTATTTCTTCTTTAAATGTTTAATAGAATGCTCCTGTGAAACAGTTTGGATGTAGAGATTTGTTTTCCACAAAATTTCTAACCATGAATCCAACTCTTTAATAGTTATAGACTTGTTCAACGATTTTATGTTACCTAGGATGGGTTTTAATAATTGTTTTTTAAAAGAATTGTTCTATTTCATCTAAGTTTTTGAATTTATGTCTACAATGTTGTTTGTAGTATTTCTGTATTATTATTTAATGTCAGTAAGGTCTGCATTGATAGCTTCTCTTTTATTCCAGCTATTGGCATTTTTTTCTCTCACCAGATTAGCTGGAGGCTTATCACTTTTAATAATGTTTTAAAAGGATGACATTGTGAGGCTTCTAGTCAAGATGTCAAAGAAGGTAGATGCTGTGTTTGCCTCCACATCAAAATTACAATGAAATTACAGAACTGTTGCGGAGACGGTTAGGAAGGAGAGGCGGAGTCCGGAAATGCTTTTACTAACATGGATAAGGGAGAGGAAGAATGGCAAGGAATGGCAATGCTAGCAGCCTCCACCCCTGCTTCCATGGTTTTTTATTCTCTCTCACAAAGCTGGCTTTGTAATTTAGTATTAGTTACTATCAGGTTAGTAATTACAAACTACAGCCAATTCCCAGACTCAGCCTCAAGGCCACCACTGTGTTTTCAGCTATTTCTTCTCAGGTATCTTTTTCCCATTCTCATCCCTAGAGCAAGAAGTCCCAGAATAGGTCAGGCATGTGCGCCCTCTCCCTGCAAAGTGTCCTTGTGTGCAAGTGCACATCTGCTTCTGATGACCTTGTTGCTCCAAGCACCAGGCATCCCGCCAGGACTGCAGGCGTTTCTCACAACACAGAACAACCATCATTAAGAATCACCTGCAGTCTGGTTGAACAGAAGTCCTACAACTGGGGACACACATAAGAGGCCAGCTTGGGACCTGGTAGGAGAGATAGAGACGCAAAATGGGTTGGTCCCACAACCGCGTGCAGCTTAGAATTGAGAGCGATATCTTGGCTACAGAGATCCCCCTGAAGGAGTAAGGTGTCCCAGCTCCACATGAGGCTCCCCAGCTCAGGAGTCGAGTGCCAGGAAAAGAAGTCCCATAACCCCTGGCTGTGAAAACCACTGGAGATTGTGCCTCAATGAGACAGAAGGCTGTGGGAGTCACAGATATTCCTCTTAAAGGACCTTCTTGTGGACTTATTCACTGACAGAATCACTCACTCTGAGCTCCAGCACCGAGGCAGCTGCTTAAGGAGTTCCAGAGACATGCTGGAAGGAACTTAATTGTCTGGCTTCACGGTGAGGGCTGGAAGGGAGGGTTTCTCCTGGACAGAAGTGCTAGTCGAATCCATTGTTCCTTTTGAGCCCTTCTTCCTTCCTGGTGTTTTGAGGCAGACAGCCACCATATCTGAGACTCCATAGACCTGGATAACACAGGTTGCTCCACCCAGGTGATTCCCTGACGCCTTGCCCTTTGAAACATGTGGGCCTACCAAAGCTGTTTTTTTTTTATATGACAGTCTGTCTTGGCTCATTTTGCAGAATTTCCTAAAATCTCTCTAATGTTCACAAAACAAAAGCAAGCAGCATCTAGCCTCGATGTGTTCAATACTTCTTGCTGAGCTGCCTGAAGCCTGGAACTAGTGGGAGGTGACCTCGGGTCCTGACTTGGTCTCTCAAGGCACCTCTAAGCCCAGAATGGGTGGCAGCCATCTGTGGATTGCTTGGTGACTCATGCCAGGTGGCTTTGGACAGTGCACAAGCTGAAGCTAAACTCGGCTCCTCACAAGTGGCCCTTGGGCCAGCACACCCAGTGGCTGGCTTCCACCAGAGCCTGAGCACTAACCAGTACTGCATCTGTGGAGGACACACCCAAATGACAGACTGGGCAAGCATCAGAGTCCTGTTAAAGTGAATCCTGCTCCATAGGTTTGGCCCTTTACGGGCCAAAATTCACAACCAATCAACCTAGGCTCAATCCCACCCACTGAAATGCAAACGGCAATCAAGGCTGAATTACAACAGGAGGGAATACTCAATGCATACAGGGACACACCTTGAGCAACTGGCTCAAGAGACCAGGGAAGACTGCACCACTGAGCTCTACAGGACACCTACTACATAAAGCCACTCTAATAAGACTGGGAGACTTAGCATCCCTACCTAATACATAGAAAAAAACATAGGGAGGTTACCAAACTGGAGAGACAAAGAAACACATTCCAAATGAAAGAACAAAGCAAAGCTCCAGAAAAAGAACTAAACAAAATGGAGATAAGCAATCTACCAAATGCAGAGTTTAAAACACTGGTTAACGATGCTCACTGAACTTAGGGGAAGAGTAGATGAACTCAGTAAAAATTTTAACAAAGAGACAGAAAATATAAAAGAAAGATAGAAAACATAAAAAAGAACCAATCAGAAATCAAAAAATACAATATCTGAGAGAAAGAGTACATTAGAGGGAACCAACAGATTGGATGAAGCAGAGGATCAAATCAATGAGTTAGAATATTTGGTAGTGGAAAACACCCAATCAGAACAGCAAAAAGAAAAAATAATCCAAAAAAAGTGGAGGAAATTGCACACTAAATTATCATTGTTATCTGTGGGCCATGCATTCTTTACAAATAAGGACACGAATTTGTCTGAAAGGAAGAGAAATATCACACAAATTTAATGATATAAATAGTATGTATTCTTAATCCACTATGATGGAAATGCCACTTTACCTCTGAGTTCTTCCTTCCCCAAACACATAACCCTAGTATTCCATCAGACCCAAGCTGATGTTAGCACCTTTGTTTAGGAATGTCTGCTGCACTTGTCCAAGCATACATCACTTGTAGTGTTCCAAAGACATTTCTCCCACTAGGGCCACAATTTTTACCTCGGCCAGCTCTTGTGATTCTTATTATGATTGTAGGATGTACTTCACAAAGAATTCATCAGAGAATTTGAGGAATGAGTTGTATTACTCATAGGTTCTGAAAAGTACATAGCATACCCATGGGCCATTCAATGAGAACATGGGCAAAGAAAGGGAGGGAGCATAGAACTAGAGCTCTACTTTTATTAGTATCCCAAGGCAAGGTGTCTAGAGTTTCATGGGTTCACTGTTTATTGGTGAACTTAAAACATAAGAACAGGAATTAGTGCGCAAGAAAGGAGAAGTGAGGTCGCTCAAGCAGTCAGTTATTTAAGTTACTCAGGGCTTTCTGAAAAAGGGCCCTTCACAGGTAAAAATGGCGTAATTCCTTATGTTGTTGTTTTGCTAGTAGCTATGTTATATAATTGGCAATATGTTTATTTAAGATGAATGTCATTTAAAATGGATGGCTCAGTAATCAAAAGCTTAATGTCAGGCATTTACACTACTTCTAGTCTTACTATGAGAGAAGCATTAGAGAAACCAAAATTGAGAGACCTTTTACAAAATATCTGGCCAGTATTATCAAAAACTGTCAAGGACATCAAAATCAAGTGTGAAAGTCACAGCCTCACTTTTCAGTCACCCTCATGCATGTTTCTTGTGGTATGTGAGCCAGCACAGCTCCTACCCACCTTGCTCTCTAGTACTTGCATCTTTTCATTTTTAAGATGCCTGAAGAAGTGCATCATGGAGAGAAAGAGATGGTGACTTGTCTTCCAGGCAGAAATTGTCCAACTCATGCCTCTCATCATCAATACCTTCTATTCCAACGAGGACATTTTCCTATAGTAACTGATCAGTAATGCTTCTGATGCCTTGGATAAAACACACTATGAGAACCTGACTGACTCTTCTAAGTTGGACAGTGGTAAAGAGCTGAAAATTGTCATCATCTCAAAACCCTAGGAATGCACCCTAACTCTGGTGGACACATGCATTGGCATGACCAAAGCTGAACTCATAAATAAACTTGGAACCATTGCTAAGTCTGGTATTAAAGGATTTATGGAAACATTTTGGGCTGGTGTAGACATCTCCATTTTGGACAGTTTGGTGTTGGCTTTTATTCTGCCTACCTGGTGGCAGAGAAAGTGGTTGTGATCGCAAAGTACAATGATGAGGAGTATCATGACTGGGAAGTCTCCTACTGGAGGTTCCTTCACTGTACGAACTGACCATGGTAAGCTCATTGGCCGGGGTACCAAAGTGATCTTTCACCTTAAGAATGACCAGAGTACTTCGAGGAGAGGTAGGTCAAAGAAGTGGTGAAGAAGCAATCACAGTTCATACATTATCTTATCATCTTTTATTTGGAGAAGGAACAAGAGAAAGAAATCAGTAATGATGAAGCAGAGGAAAAGGTGAGAAAAAAGATAAAGATGATGGGAGAAGCCCAGGATTGAAGATGTGGGCTCAGATGGGGAAGATGATAGTGCTAATATAAAAACAGAAAAGAAAACAAAGAAGATTAAGAAGAAATATATTTATCCAGAATAACCGAACAAGAACAAGTCCATTTTGACCAGACACCCTCATGACATAACCCAGGAAGAATATGGAGAGTTCTACAAGAGCCTTGCCAATGACTGGGAAGATCACTTGGCAGTCAAGCACTTCTCTGTAGATCAGTGTGAATTCAGAGCATTGCTATTCATTCCCTATTGGGCTTTTTTTTTTTTTGGATCTCTTTGAGAGCGAGAAGGGCATTAAACTCTCTGTGTCTGCAATGTGTTCATCATGTTCAGCTGCGATAGGTTGATACCAGAGCACCTCAGCTTCATTTGTGGTGTGGTTGACTATGATGACTTGCCCCTGAACATCTCCTGAGAAATGCTCCAACAGAACAAAATCTTGAAGGTCATTCATAAAAATATTGTTAAGAAGTGCCTTGAGAAAAAATAGTCTAAAAATCAGTGACATCAAAGGCATGGCGGTGTGAGGGATCTCCTCTGATCTCTCTTCTTTAAATTACAACAAACCAAACAGGTATGACCCAACAAACAACAGATAACACACTGCCTAATACGCAGACATATCTGAGAGATTTGCACATTAGAGAATCTGAGGGTGGGTGAATCCAGCAAGAAGAAGAGGAAAAGGAAAGGAGCAGGGACAGATCTGGAGATTGGTGCTGCAGATGCAGCCCAGAACCCCCTGCAAGACACAAGGAGAGGGAGTTAGGTGGTGGTTCTCAGTCTTTGAAGCCTGAACAGTCCTGACTGAGTGGTCAGTATATTCCATGTGGCACACCCCAGTGGTCATGGCAGAGACCAAATACAGAGGGGCAACAGCTATGTCTTAACAAATGCCATTGCCAGGCAGAAAACTGAGTCATGGATCCTGGCTGCCTCCCCCTACCATCCCACAGTGCTGCCACCCCCATACACTCCTAGAGCTAGCATCAAGCCCTAGGGGAATCTGCAGCAACCTGAACTGAAAGATACTGCAGCCGGTTACAGTGACAGGAGTGGAGATACAGAAACAAAGCAGCTGAAGCTTGAGGGCCAGCATTATCTGAAGGAAAACAGCCACACACACTGCTGGCCTCACCCAATCCACCACACCCCCACCAAGTCAGGCTAATTTAGAAAGAGGCAGAAGAGCATTGTATCTGTCTGTTGGGGCAGAATTAATACTTCAAGACCTTTACAGGGGCTCTTCCCAGGTTCTATACTCCCTCATAGGCCTCATACCCGTCACTTTCATATTCTCCCATGGGGGTGGAGTCTTTGGTCGAAGGCAACCTGGTCACAAAAGAGACACACACTTCCTCAGAGAATAAAGGGAATTTTTAAACTCAAAGCTGAGAGCCAGGAGGCTTGGGCAGTGCAGGAGGCTTGAGTGCCATCTACTGGAAATCAAAAGAAAAACCTCTTCTTATCAATCTGCTAAGAAGAGATCACTATATAATAATTTTTCTTTAAAAAAAAATGGACAATACATTTCCATTAATGTCTAGGCAGAGAAATAGTCTATCAAACAACCAAGGAACAACCAACGTGGCAAAGCAGTCCAGAAAGAAAACAAAAGCTTTCCAGAAAATAAGCTTAAAGATACAGAAATATACGATTTAAATGACAGATAATTCAAAATTGCACTTCTGAAAAAACTCAATGAGATGCAAGAAAAATCTAACTGACAGTTCAATGAACTCTGAAACAAAATCAATGAACAACAGGAATATTTTACCAAAGAGACTGAAATCATAAAAAAGAACCAAATAGAACTGGAAATGAAAATATTAAAAGAGGCGAAGAATGAAACAGCAAGCTTAGACAATAGAGCTGACAAGATGGAGGAGAGAATTAATGATATCAAAGACAGAAATCTGGAAATGACACAAAAGGAAGAAGAGAGAGACTTGAGACTGAAAAAATGAAATAACTACAAGAACCAACTGACACCATCAGAAAAAGCAATATAAAAATAATGAGTATTCCAGAAGGGGAAGAGAGGGAGAAGGAAACAGAGCATATTCAAACAAACTGTCAATGGGAATTTCCCAAACCTATGGAAAGAAGTGTATCCTTGAATCCAAGAAGCAAACAGAACACCCGATTATCTCAATTCAAGAAGGCCTTTTCCAAGACACATTATATTAAAACTGTCAAAAATTAATGACAAAGAAAGAATTCTCAAGGCAGCCAGGGGGAAAAACTAACTTATAAAGAAAAAAAAACATTAGACTATCATTGAACAAACTTAACAAACTTAACAAGCAAGGAGGGAGTGGAACCAAATATTCAAATTATTAAAAGAAAGAAATTATCAGCCAAAAATAATATATCCAGCAAAGCTCTACTTTAGATATGAAGGAGAAATAAAGATATTTCCAGACATACAAAAGGTCAGGGAATTTTCCACCACGAGGTCTGCATTAGAGGAAATATTAAAGGGTTTTTTCTACCTGAAACAAAGACAGAAAAATACAAAATAGTGAGTAGGATGATTAACAGACAGACAGAAACAGGAAACTGCAAGAATGGGGTATTATATACTTAAATGTTGCAAAATGTTTAAAGGTAAAAAAAAAAAACAGTTTAAAAAGAGAAGACAACAGCTACTGCAACCCAGAATTGAACTCACAGCATAAATAGAGATAGTTTGAGACAAAACAAAACAAAACAAAACAACAACAACACAGAAATGGAGAAGAATAAAGATCTGAATATGCAAAGGGTAATGGAGATAAGGTACACACAGAAGAAAATGGATTATTGTGTGTGTGTGTGTGTATCTTTTCCTTTACATAAACTTAATGGAAACAATGCACCAAAAATCCAGAACTGAGACACATAACATAAAACAAGAGGAAACCGGGAAAATCCATAGAACACCACCAAATTAAAGTAACAGGCAGGATCACAAGGATAAAGAAATAATGGAGACACTGAGCTAAGAGAAAACAAAAAATAAAATGGCTATAGGAAAACCTTCTATTTCAATAATCACCATAAATGTAAATGGACTGAGCTTATCAATAAAAAAGGCATAGAGTTTCAGATTGGACAAAAAAACAAAATCCAACTGTATGCTGCCTTCAAGAGACACATCTCAGCTGCAAGGACAGATATAAACTCAACATAAAAGGGTGGACAACAATATTCCAGGGAAATGTCATCCAAAAAAAGTGGAGGTAGCCATACTTGTATCTGATGAATCAGAGTTCAAGATAAAAAAGATAATGAGTGACAAAGATGGACATTTCATAATGATAAAGGGAACTATACATGATGAAGACATAACACTTATCAATATATATGCTCCCAATCAGGGAGCACCAAAATATATAAAGAGACTACTAACAGAACTAAGGAAAGAAACTGACAGAAACACAATTATAGTAGGATACCTAAATACTCCCACTGTCAGCTATGGATAGATCATCCAAACAGAAAATCAATGAGAAAATATCATCCTTAAATGGCACATTAGACCAACTGAACATAATCAATATTTACAGAGTCTTTCATTCCAAAATATCAGATTATACATTCTTCTCTAGTGCACATGGAACATTCTTAAAGGTAGACCACATGTTGAAATATGAAACTATCCTCCATAAATTTAAGAAGAGTGAAATCATACCAGCATATTCTGGAGATCACCCACTGTGGAGTCTCTACAGCAGAAGGCAGAGGCAGACAAGAATGACAAGGCTGATGCTGCTGTTGCACTGCTCATTCCAGCTTCTCACGTAAGGAATCTCAGACTCACTACATCTACCAAATGATCAAGCTAGGCCTTGGCATTGATAAAGATGAAATGGCAGCAGAAGAACCCAGTACAGCTGTTCCTGATAAGATCCTCCTCTTTGAGGATGATGAGGATGCCTCTCATATGGGAGAAGTAGATTAAGATTTTCTACATGCAGACCTTGTGACCTCTGTATAGTGTTTTCATTGCTCCCTGAATGGCCATAGCACACCTGGTTTCCTCTACTGATGTCTAGTGGTTTTACCCTCTCCTGTCTTTCTGCCTAAGGCAGGACACAAGGGTCTCAAGCCTTCTCTTCCCACATTTGACATAAGGTGTGGATGTTGTGTGTTGTGGGGTTTTTTGTTTGTTTTGTTTTGAAATTAAGGACTGCAAAATAGAAAAGATGCCATTTAAAAAAATCAAGCGTGAGAAATTGTCACAAACCAGAATAGGCTGAGACATGACAACCAATTATAATGTGGTATCCTGGATGGGATTCTGGAATAGAAAAAAAGACATTAGGGAAAAGTAACAAAATCTGAGTTAAGTGTACATTTTCATTAAAAATAATTCACCAATGTTGATTCCTTAGTTGTGATAAATGTACTAAAGTAATGTAAAATGTTAAACATAGAAGAATATGGGTAAGAAAGATTCTTATAGAGATTCTATATAGAGATTCTCTGTACTATCATTGCAACTTTTCTATAAATCCAAAACTATTTTAAAGTAAAAAAATATTTTAAAATAAAAGTAATCATATATCCAATACAAGATTAATATTTAGAATATACAGAGAATTCCTAAAATGAAATATTGAAAAAAATGAACATACTTAATCAAAAATGGACAAAGGATTTGAATAGACATTTCTTCAAATAAGATATACAAATGGCCAATAAGCACATGAAAAGATGCACATTACTAATCATTAAAGAAATGCAAACTGGCAAATATTTTCTCATTTTCACTGTGTTTTGTATTTTCATTCTCTTGGTAGATCTTTAATGTACAAAAGTGTTTAATTTTGATGAAGTTCAATTTATCTGTTTTTTCTTTTGCTTTCTGTGCTTTTATTGTCATATTCAAGCAATTATATCATATGGCAAAATTATGAAGTACCTTTGTAAAATACTTTGGTGTTTCCTCAAAAAGTTAAACATGAAATTACCATATGATCCAGCAATTACGGCTCTGAGTACATACCCCAAAGAATTGAAAACAGAGACTTGAAGACACATTTGTATATCAATGTTCATAACAGCATTATTACCAATAGCCAATGTGGAAACATCCCAAATTTCCATCAACAGATGAACAGATAAACAAATGTGGTATATACAGAAAATGGAAAATTATTTAGCCATAAAAAGGAGTAAATTATTTATATATACTATAACATGGATGAACTTTGAAAATATTATGTTAAGTTGAATAAGCAAGAAACAAAAATTGTATTATTATATTATTGTATTATCCCATTTTCGTGAGTACCTATAATAGGCAAATTCATGGAAACAGGAAGGAAAATAGGTTATGAAGTGCTAAGGGAGAAACTGGAGTTATTGTTTAATTGGTACAGAGCTTTTGTTTGGGATGAGGAAAAACAATGCAAATATACTTAATGCCACTGAACTGTACACTTAAAATGGTTAAAATGGAAAATCTCATGTACATTTTACCACAATAAAAATAAAAATTAAGAAAACAATTTGAAGGAATGGGAAATCACCAGGTTGTTGAGCTATGAGGTTCCTGACATCTCCTCCTCCCACAAACACATCACATATGCAGCTACACATGGACCAATTTCCTCTGAGAGAAATCCAGAAACTAGTTGAGTGACGCTTGTCCATTGGACACCTGATAAAAAACAACATTAAAAGGAAAGGAGCAGGGACAGATCTGGAGATTGGTGCTGCAGATGCAGCCCAGAACCCCCTGCAAGACACAAGGAGAGGGAGTTAGGTGGTGGTTCTCAGTCTTTGAAGCCTGAACAGTCCTGACTGAGTGGTCAGTATATTCCATGTGGCACACCCCAGTGGTCATGGCAGAGACCAAATACAGAGGGGCAACAGCTATGTCTTAACAAATGCCATTGCCAGGCAGAAAACTGAGTCATGGATCCTCAAATCACCTAGCTTTGATAGCCAATGGAACTTGGCATTCATGAGTCCCACAGTAGCATATTAAACAAAGAATCAATTTTTAAATTGGTGTGTGATCACTTCCTACAGCTATGTCCCTGAGCTCTGTACAGAGGGAACAGGCAAAAACACTCATCTATTTTCTCTCCGGAAGAAGTTTCACTGCATACTTTAGCAGCTGCTGCCTGATGACCTAGCTTTTGACCAACCTGTGCATGGGATCTGACTGGGATGCTTCTGGGAGGCAGAAAGAGCTGGTGGTCATTTCTCCCACCTTCTCCCACTGGCTCATTCGAACAGTAAAATGAAATCTTCAGCTATTTCCTAGAAGGATCTTGTTCATATATCTAAGATCTTAACTGTTATAACTGTCACCTGAGGAATAAGTTCCCAAATCACCTATCTCTGGTTGCTAATGGGGCTTGGCACTTTTGAGTCCCTTGGGAATACACACACAAAGACACACACACACACATACACACATACACACACGCAGACAAGGTGGTTATATATGGGTATATAAGCACTTCAGTGACCATTTATGCTGGCTTAGCAGAGTGAGTAGGAACAAATACCCAGCTTTTGGTTTCTCCCTAAGAAGGGCCAGACTATATATCTAATGTTCTGACCTTCCCACCTGCAACCTGAAGGTCAAGCCTCCAATTAGCCTGAAACAGGGAACCAAAGGGACAGTTGATTTGTCTTTGGGAGCTTGAACAGAAGTGTGAGAATTTCCAAGCATTTGAGACACTGATGGGTCTTGGCACATCTTAATCTACTGAGAGCCACTAAGAACAAAGAGAGTGGCTTGGACAAACACAAAAGACTGAAAGCCCAGGATCTCAGGCTGGACAGACTGACAAGTTTCATTTCATACATGAGACAAGTCTGTCAAGACTGAGAGAGGTGGCTGTTTTATCTGATACTCAGAAACTGATAGAGATTCAGGGATAATGAAGAAGCAAGAGAATATGTTGCAAACAAAAGAACAAGATAACTGTTCAGAAATGAACTTTAATGAAATGGAGAAAACAGATTTTCTAGACAGAGTCCAAAACAATGGTTATAAATATGCTCACTAAAGCCAGGAGAACAATGAATGAACAAAGTGAGAATTTCAACAAAGAGATAGAATATATTAAAAAGTACCAAATATTCAAAAAGCTTTGGTCACACTGCTGCTGCCACCATCGCTTCAGGGCTTTGGATGCATTCGGACACCAAACCTGGTAGACCTAGAGGCTATGGCACTGCACTTTTCCCTGGGGAAGGGGAAGGGCTGAGGGAGTGGCTAAGTGCTGCTCCAAGAACTTGGCCAACTCCTTTGAAACAAGTTGGTTAAAAGACGTAATGGGAAAAATCGTACCATATATCCCTTACTTCATCTTACCCAAGTGGACTCCTGACTGCAGAGATTTTTTTTTAAAAGCTTTGTTCTTTTCAAAGTTATTTCAAAGGTACTCAAAGACTGACGATGGTCCAGGAAAAATGGCATAGATGATAGAGGCTTTGTTCATACCTTTTGCGACCAAATCAAAGTTGTGACAGAAACATGGAGCAAAGAGCAAGCAGAGTTGCCTTGAGTCTAGTGAACAAAAGCACTACAACTAGGGAGAGAAATAAAAAATCACCCTGCCATGCTAGGGGACAGGTGGAGGCAAGGTCGCTATGCTGTCCATCTGGAGTGTCAGAGTGGCTGAGTGGGACAGAGGCTACGGTGGCAGCAGCAGCCAGCAGCTGCAGATGCTTCTAAAATGGCAGTGTTTGTGACAGGACATTCACAGTGATAAACTCACTTGCTCTGAGCACCAACCTTAGGTTAGCTGCTGGGGCGGGGGGCACCAAGGACTTACAGAGGGCCACTGAGTTGTCTGAGTAAGAGCAGGAGGTGAGGCTTTCTCCCATGCAGAAGTGCTGGCAGTATCCATTGTTCCTCTGTTGTGCCCTCTCCACTCCCAGTGTGCGGAATCAGTGCCGCCAGAGCTGAGACATCATCAAATTGGATAACAGAGGTCTCTCTGCCCGGAGGATTCCCTAAAACTCCATCTCTCTCAACTCACGGCCCTTCCAAAGCCACATCCAGGTGTGTCTTCTGTGAGTCCATTGTTCCTTGCTGAGCCAACCCTGAACTCACACTGGTGGCAGCTGACCTAGGTTTCTGGCATGGCCTCTTGAGGCAACTATAATAAAAACATCTGTGGATTGCTTGCTAAATCTTATCAGGTAGCCCCAGAGGAGCACAGGCTGGGGCTAAACGTGGCCTGAAGCTGAACCCCTCTCAGGACTGTGCCACTGGACACCTACTACACAAAGCTATGCTAATAAGACCAGGAGACTTAGAACCTTTGCTTAGTGCATCAAAACAGACACACTAAGGTTGCCAAAATTGGAAGACAATGAAACAGAAACCATATGAGAAAACAGAACAGAAATCCAGGAATAATGGAGCCAAACAATCTAACAGATGCAGAGTTCAAAACACTGATTACAAAGATACTCAATGATCTTAGGGTAAGTGTAGATGAACTTGGTGAAAACTTTAACAGAGAGATAAAAAGCATAAAAATGGAAATGGAAATTATAAAAGAGAACCAGTCAGAAATGAAGAATACATTATCTGAAATGAAGAGTATATTAGAGGGAATCAACAGAATGAATGAAGAAGAGTATCAAACCACCACTATAGAGGACGGGAAAGCCAAAGACATCCAATCAGAATGGCAAAAAGAAGCCAAGACTATAATAATAATTTAAGGAGCTTATGGGACAAAATTAGATGTGAAAACATCCGTGTCATAGGGGTACCTGAAGAAGAAGATACCTGAAAAGATATTTGAAGAAATAATGATGGAAAACATCCCTAACCAGGTAATGAAAATAGACATACAATCCCAGGAAGTTCAGAGAGTTCCAAACAAGATGAACCCAAACAGTCCCACACCAAGACACAATACAATTAAAATACTAAAAGTTAAATTCAAAGAGAGATTCTTGAAAGCAGCAAGACAAAAGTTGTTAATTATCTACAAAGGAGCACCCATAAGACTGGCAATTGATTTCTCCAAAACAAACACAAAAACAGAAACACTATGCAGGACAGAAGGGCTTGGCACAAAATCTTCAACGTGATGAAAACCCAAGATCTATAACCAAGAATGCTTTATTCAGCAATGCTATCATTTAGAGTTGAAGGACAGAGAAAGAGTATCTCAGACGAAAATAACCTGAGTATATGTCTTTTACATCCTTGGTTAAATGTATTCCTAGGTATTTTTTGATATAATTGTAAATGGGATTGTTCTCATAATTTCTCTTTCTGATAGTTCATTATTGGTGTATTAAAAATGCAACCTATTTCAACACATAGAAATGAACACATGGAAGCTAATAAAATGAAAAAAAAAAACAAAGAAACATTCCACAAAAGAAACAACAGGAGAAAACTCCAAAAAATAAGCTAAATGAAATGGAGACAAGGAACCTACCAGAGAAAGAGTTCAATGTAATGGTTATAAGGATGCTCAATAAACTTATGGGGAGAATAGGTGAGCACAAAGAGAACCTCAAGAGAGAGACAGTAAGCATAAAAAAGGGCATAGAACCCTTAAAAAAGAACCAGACATAAATAAAGAATACAATAACTGAAATGAAGAATACACTAGAAGGATTCAACAGTAGATTGGGGGAAGCCAAAGATTGAATCAGTGAACTGGCAGACAAGGCAGAAGATTACACCTAATCAGAACAACAAAAAGAGAAAAGAATTTAAAAAATGAAGATAGTTTGAGACCTGTGGGACAACATGAAGTGCAACAATATCCACATCATACGAGTACCTGAAGGAGAAGTGAGAGAGCAAGGGATTGAGAATCTGTTTGAAGAAACGATGACAGAAAACTTCCCTGACCTGGCAAATGAATTAGACATACAAGTTCAGGAAGCACGAAGAGTCCCAAACATGTGGAATTCAAACAGACCCACACCAAGGAATATCAAAATTAAAATGCCAAAGTTCAAAGACAAAGAGAGAATCTTAAAAGCAGTAAGAGAAAGGCAGCTAATTACTTATAAGGGTACCCACGTAATAATGTCTGCTGATTTTTCATTGGAAATTTGCAGGCCACAGGGACAGTCAAGAAATATTCAAAGTTATGAAAAACAAGTTTCCACAACCATGAATACTCTACTCAGTAAGGGTTTCGATTAAAATGGAAGGTGAGATAAAGAGCTTCTCAGACAGAGAAAAGCTTAAGGAATTCATCACCAACAAGCCAGTATTACAAGAAATGTTTAAGGGACTTCTGTAAAAAGAGAAGGGATAAAAAAGAAAAGAGAAATAACAAATACAAATATTAAAACAGCAGTAACTATATATCTATCTAATCACTTTAAATATAAATGGATTAAATGCTCTAATCAACAGTTATAGGGTAGCTGAATGGATAAGAAAACAAGACCCATGCAGATGCTGTCTACAAGAGACCCACTTCAGATAAAATGAAACTCATAGACTGAAAGTAAAGGGATGGAAAAAGATATTTCAAGAAATGAAAATTAAAAAGAGCCGTGGTAGTGATACTTATATCAGATAAAATAGACTTTAAAACAAAAGCTATAATTAGAGACAAAGAAGGGCATTGCATAATGATAAAGGAATCAATAAATCAGAAGGACATAACCCTAGTAAACATATATGTACCCAACCTAGGAGCAGTTACATGCATAAAGCGAGTATTGACCAACATAAAAGGAAAGAATTACAGTAATTCTCTCATAGTGGAAGACTTTAACATCCCATTTACACTTATAGACAGATCTTCCAGTCAAAGAATCAACAAGGAAACAATGGGCCTAAAAGACACACTAGACCAGATGGATTTAATAGATATTTTCAGAGCACTTTACCACAGAGCAACAAAATATACATTCTTCTTAAGTGAATATGGAAATTTTCCAGGATAGACCATATTTTAGGACACAAAACAAATCTCAGTAAATTTAAGAAGATTGAAATCATATCAACCATCTTCTCCAATCACAATGGCATGAAACTAGTAATCAACTACAAGGGAAAAAAACTGGAAAATACACAAACACATGGAGGCTAAATAACATGCTACTAAACAATGAATGGTTTAACAGTGAGATCAAAGAAGAAATTAAAAGCTACCTAGAGAAAAATAAAAATGAAAACACAATGACTCCAAATTTATGGGACACAGTGAAAGCAGTCCTAAGAGGGGAAATTCATAGCGATACAGGTCTACAACAAGAGACAAGAAAAAGCTCAAATAAATAATCTAACCTTACACTTACAAAAACTAGAAAAAGAATGGCAAACGAAACCCAAAGTAAGTAGAAGGAAGGAAATAATAAAAATCAGAACAGAAATAAATGAAATAGGGTCTAGAAAAACAATACAAAAGAGTAATGAAACCAAGAGCTGGTTCTTTGAAAGGATCAACAAAATTGGCAAACCCTTAACCAAACTCATCAAGAAAAAAAGTGAGAGGACTCAAATAAGTAAAATCAGAAATGAAATAGAAATAACTACAGACTCCACAGAAACACAAAGGATCATGAGAAAATACTATGAGCAAATATACGGCAACTAATTGGATAAACTGGAACAAACAGACGCATTCGTAGAAACATACAATTCTCCAAGACTGAGTCAAGAAGAAAATGAAAATCTGATCCAACTGATTACCACCAAAGAAATCAAATTAGTAATCAAATACCTCCCCCCAAAACAAAAGTTATTGGCCAGATGGCTTCATAGATCAATTTTATCAAACATTTAAGGAAAAGTTAACACCTCTTCTTTTCAAACTATTCAAAAAACCTCAAGAAGAGAGAAAGCTCTGTAACTACTTTTATGAGAATACCATTACCTTGAATACAAAACCAGACAAATACATTACATTACAAAAACAGAAACTAAAGGCTGATATCTCCTGTGAACATTGATGCAAAATTCCTCAACAAAATATTAGCAACCCAAATTCAGCAATACATTAAAAATATCATACATCATGGTTAAATTGGATTTATTACTGTAATGAAAGTTTGGTACAAAATCCACAAGTCAATTAGTGTGATACATCACAATAACAAATTGAAAGATAAAACCATATGATTAGATTTGCATTTGATTTTGACCGAAGGAAGTTTGGGAGCACTGAGTGACATCATTAAATCTAAATCATAATCCTCCCAATGAGCGTAGCCAAAATCTTCAGGCAGTCTCAGGAAAAGGAAACTTGGTGAAGGCCTTCCTTGGAAAAGAAGAACAAGATATTGAGAGTTTGGAAAAACATGGTGAAGTGAGAAACATCCCCAGATCTTTCCTCTTGAAACAGCAATAAGCTGAACATCTAAAACTCAACAATAAACACCTAAACTCCACACAAGCATGCCTGAGCCTGGGATCGGTGCATAAGAGCTACCATAGGTCAGAACCTCAGCTGTTGAGCAGTGGACTGGGAGAAATAAAGAAGCTACCTCTCACAGCCAATGAAGCTCCCTGTAGGAGGAGGGGGAGAAGAGAAGGCAAGTTCCCTGAACAGCCCTGTGTGGGAGGGTTGTGAGCTAGCGGCAGGGCCCAGTCATCAGGGCAGAAAGCAGAGAAGCAGGAGAGTAGAAAAACAACAGTTGACCTTTACCAGCCACGGTTGCAAAACCAAGGTTGAGCTGCAGTCTCCATCCCCAACCCAGAGGTCCCCTCCCAAAAATATCTTCCAAGACTGAAAACTGTGGAGCCCAGGGGAATCTTAGCAAATGCTACCAAAACTGTCGCTAACACTAAGAGGGACTGAGACAAAGTAGTGAACGTGATTAAACATCTATAAGAAAAAAAAGGCATTATTAAGGCTGTATATAAAGCAGGGAGCAAGAGGCTTAGATGCCATGTACTGGAAACCAAAAGAAAAGTGCCTTCTTTGCAGCAGGCTAAAGAGAGAACTTTATATCATAAATCTTCTTTCTAGAAAAACAACAGAATACACTTCCATTAATGCCCAGGCAAAGAAATAGTCTATTAAACACCATAAGCAAACAAGATGACAAGGCATCTCAGAAAGAAAGAGAAAAATCTCCAGAAAATAAATTTACATACTTAGAAATATGCAACTTAAATGACAGAGAATTCAGGATGGTACTTCTGAAAAAAACTCAATGAGATCTGAAACAAATCATAACAACAATTTCAGGAATTGAAAAAATGACTAGATGAGCAGAATGAGTTCTTTAGCAAGGAGACTGAAACCTTCAAAAAGAACTGAATAGAACTTCTTGAGATTAAAAGCACACCGCAAGAGTTGAAAACCAAAATAGAAACAGAGTCGACCAAATGGAGGAAAGAATCAGTGATATTGAAGACAGAAATCTAGAAATAAATCAGAAGGAAGAAGAAAGAAACCAAAGAATAAAAAATAATAAAAAAGAAATGCAAGAACTAGCTGATACCATCAGGACAGGAAAAATAAAAATAATGGGCATTATTGAAGTGAGGAAAAGGAACAGGGACTAGAAAACATTTTCAGACAAGTAGTTGATGAGAATTTCCAAATCTAATGAATGAGCTGGAACTTGGAATTCAAGAAGTCAACAAAACACCCAATTATCTCAACCCAAAAAAGCTTTCACCAAGACACATTGTATTAAAATTATCAAAAATCAATGACAAAGACAGAATTCTCAGGGAAGCCAGGGAGAAGAAGATGGTAACATATCGAAGAAGACCCCTACTAGTAGTAACCAGAGGTGGGGTGTAGGGTAAGAGGGGGGAGATAGACAAGGTAAAAGGGGTCAAATATGTGCTGGAAGAAAGAAATCTAACTATGGGAGGTGAACACACAGTGTAAACATATATATGTGTTACTGTTAAAGTGTACAGCTGAAACGTATTGAATTTTGTTAACCAATGTCATCATAAAAAATAAATTAACTAAAAAAAACATATGATCACATCAATATATACAGGAAAACATTCAACACTATCCAGCATCCAATTATGATAAAGACTCTCTGAAAAGTAGGAATAGATAGAACATACCTCAACATAATAAAGGCCATATATGACAAACCTACAGCTAACATCATATTCGATTGACAAAGGCTAAAAGTTTTTTCCTTAAGAGCAGGAACAAGACAAGGATGCCCATTTTCACCACTCTTCTTCAAGATTATATTGGAAGTCTTAGCCACAGCAATAAGACAAGAAAGAAAAATAAAAGATATACAAATTGGAAAGGAAGAGGTAAAAATCTTATTATTTGCCAGTGACATGATACTATATATTGAGAAACCTAAAGATTCCACCAAATCCACCAAAAAAAAAACTGTTAGAACTGATCAATGAATTCAATAAAGTAGCACGTTACAAAATAAATATTCAGAAGTCAGTGGGATTTTTATACACCAGTGATGAACTTTCAAAGAGAGAAATTAAGAAAATAATCCTGTTTCTGATTGCATCAAAAAGTATAAATTACCTGGGAATAAATTAACCAAGGAGGTAAAAGACCTGTTCTCAGGAAATTATGTCATTGAAAAAAGGAATTGAAGAAGATACAAATAAACGGAAGCATATACTGTCCTCATAGGTAGGAAGAATCAACATCTTTAAAATGGCCATACTACCTACAGCAATCTACAGATTCAATGCAATCTCTATCAAAATACCAATGGCATTTTTTAGAGGGCTAGAAAAAAATAATCCTAAAATTTATATAGAACCAGAAAAGACTCTGAATAACCATGGCAATCTTAAGAAAGAAGAACAAAGTTGGAGGTATCATACTACCTGATATAAATCTCAGTTAATATATGACAAAAGAAGTAAGACTATGCAATGGGGTAAAGATAGTCTCTCCAATAAATGGTATTGGGAAAATTGAACAGATATATGCGAAAAAAATAAGAAGAAAGAAAGAAAGAAACTGGACTACATTCTTACACTGCATACAAGAATAGACTCAAAATTGATAAAAGACTTAAATGTAAGGCCTGAAACCATAAAACTTCTAGGTGAAAACATAGGCAGTAAACTCTCTGATGTAACTTACAGGAATCTTTTCAGATATGTCTCCCCAGGCAAGGAAAACAAAGGAAAAAATAAACAAAGGGGATGACATCAAACTAAAAAGTTTTTGTACAGCAAAGAAAACCATCAACAAAACAAAAAGACAACCAACTGATTGGGAGAATGTATTCTCTACTGATATATCTGATAAAAGGTAAATATCCAAAATATATAAGAACTCATACAACTCAACAACAAAAAAACAGTCAAATTAAAAATTGAGAAGACCTATACAGATACTTCTTCTAAGAGGAAATACAGATGGCCAATATACATAGGAAAAGATGCTCAAATTTACTAATCATCAGAGAAATGCAAATTAAAATCACAGTGAGTTATCACACCTGTCAGAATGGCTATCATCTATACATCAAAAAATAGCAAGTGTTCGGAGGATAAGGAGAAAAGGGAACCCTCATACATTGTTGGTGGGATTGTAAATTGGTACAGCCACTATGGAAAACAGTCAGAGGTTTCTCAAAAAATTGAAAATAGAAATATCTTTTGACCCAGCAATTGCACTTCTGGGTATTTATCCAAAGCAAACAAAAACAATAATTCATAAAGATCTATGCACCTCAATATTCACGGCAGCACACTTTACAATAGCCAAAATATGGAAGCAACCTAAATGCCCATTAATAGATGATTGGATAAAGAAGTTATGGTTCATATATACAATGTAATATCACTCAGCCATTAAAAATGAAATCCTACCATTCTCAACCACTTGAATGAACCTAGAGGTTATTATGCTGAGTGAAATAAGTAAGACAGGGGAAGATAAATATCATGTGATTTCACTTACATGAGGAATCTAAGAACAAAAAGAATCAATTAATCAAAAACAGACTCGCAAATATAGAGAACAATCTGGTGATAGTCAGAGAGGAGGGTGCTTGGGGATCTGATAGAATGGGGTGAAGGTTTAAGGAAGTACAAATTAATAGTTGATAGATGGTTACAGGGATGGGGAGCATGGCATAGGGAATGCAGTTAGCATTAATACATTGGCTAGGTGGAAAACCAGAGGAGAGAAGCCATTAGGCGCATCATATAATAAACTATATAAATGTCTAACCAATGTACTGTATACTTGAAACTAAGAAAAAAAAGAAGCACAGATAGTTACAAAGTAGTCATGGGGATGTAAAGTATGGCATATAGAATATAGTCAATGATACTGTAATAACCATGTATGGTGTTGGGTAGGTACTGGACCATTTGGGGGAAACCCTTTATAAATTATTATAAATGTCTAACCACTGCATATACCAGAAACTAATATAAAATAATATTGAATGTCAATAAAGTAAACATTGATAGTAAAAACATTCCACTCATCTGAATAAAAATGCAACAGATTTCTAAATATTAATTTTGCATCCTGCTACTTTACTGAATTCATTTATCAGTTCTCTTAGTTTTTTGGTGAAATCTTTAGCATTCTGTCCATATAATATTGTGTTATCTGCAAATAATGACAGTTTTGCTTCTTCCTTTCCAATCCAAATGCCTTTTATTTCTTTTTCTTGTCTGATTGCTGTGTCTAGGACTTCCAATACTATGTTGAATAATAATTATGAAAGTGGGCATCTTTGTCTTGTTCCTGATTATAAGGAAAACACTTTCAGCTTTTCTCTATTGAGTATGATAGTAGCTGTAGATTTGTCATATATGGCCTTTACTATGTTGAGGTATATTCCCTCTATTAATACTTTGCTGAGAGTTTTTATCGTAAATGAATGCTGGATTTTGTCGAATGCTTTTTCTGTATTTATTGATATGATCAATGAAATAAGATATTTTCCAATGATTCATCTGACAGGGGGTTGATATTCAAAATTTATAAAGAATTTATACAACTTGACACCAAAAGAAAACTAACAACCCAGATAAATAATGGGCAGAGGACTTGAACAGACATTTCTCCAAAGAGGATATACAGATGGCCAGTAGACATATGAAAAGTTGCTTAAGTTTGCTAGTCATCAGAGAAGTGCAAATTTAAACCACAATGAGATATCACCTCACACTTGTCAGATTGGCTATCATTAATAAATCAACAAAAGACAAATGCTGGCAAGGATGTGAAGAAAAGGAAACACTCATGCACTGTTGGTGGGATTGCAAATTGGTACAGCCACCATGTATAACAGTTTGGAAGTTCCTTAAAAAAAATTAATACTAAAACTATGTTGTGACCTAGTAATTCCACTTATGGTGCTTATTCAAGGAAATCCAAAACACTAATTTGAAAAGATATATATATATATATATATATATATATATATATATATATATATATATATACACACACACACACACCCCCATGTTCACTGCGATGCTATTTACAATAGCCAAGGTATGAAAGCAGTCTTAGTGCCCCTCAATAGACAATTGGATAAAGGAGAAGTGGTGCATATATGCAATGAAATATTACTCAGTTTGTAAAAAATGAAACTTTACCATTTGAGACAACATGGATGGACCTAAAGGATATTATGCTAAGTGAAATAAATCAAACAGAGAAAGGCAAATCCTATATGATTTCACTTACGTTTTAGAACCTAAAGAAAATAAACAATCAAAATAGAAACAGACTCATAGATCCAGAGAACAAACTGATGGTTATTAGATAAAGGGGTGGAGTTGAGAGGCTGAGTGAAAAAGATGAAGGAATTAAGAAGTACAAGTTGGGAATTACAAAATAGTAATTACAGTAAGTACAAATCGATAATTACAAAATGGGGATGTAAAGTACAGCATAAGGAATATAGTCAATAATAGTGTAATAACTATGTATAGTGCCAGGTATTGTAACAGATAAATCAGGGGGTTCACTTTGTAATTTATATACTATATGCCTGAAAATAATATAAAATAATATTAAATGTCAACCGTAATTGAAAAAAATATATAAATATATAAAATAAATAAAATATATAAAGAACTCATTCAACTCAATAACAAAAAAGAAAAAAACAATCCTATGTTTTAAAAATGAGCAAAAGACTTGAATAGACATTTCCTCAAAGAAGACATACAAATGAACCACAGGTACATGAAAAGATGCTCGACTTCACTAATCATCAGGGAAATGGAAATCAAAGCTACAATGAGATATTATGTCATACCAATAGAATGGATATTATTAAAAAAAGAGATAAGAAGTGTTGGAGAGGCTGTGAAGAAAAGGGACTCCTTATGCACTGTTGGTGGGAATGTACATTGGTACAGCCACTGGGAAAAACAGTTTGGATGTTCCTCAAAAAATTAAAAATAGAAGTAACATATAATTTCACAATTCAACCTTTAGGTTTGTATCTGAAGAAATGCAATCACTATCTCAAAGATATCTGCAACTCCATGTTTATTACAGCATCATTCATGACTGCCAACACATGGAAATAACTTAAGTGTTTATCAACAGATGGACAGCTGACTGGATAAAGAAAATATTATATACATTATGTAATATTTGGCCTTAAAAAGAAGGAACTCCTGATATTTGTGACAACATGGATAGATCTGGGGTGTTAGGCTAAGTAAAATAAACCAGAACCAGAAAAACAAATATTGCGTGAACTCATTTATACGTAGAATTAATAAAATAACCAAAAACCCGAATTCATAGTAATAGAGAGTAGAATAGTGTTTACCTGGGCTGTATCATGGGGAATTATTGTTAGATAAGTACAGAGTTTCAGTGAAAAGAATTCTGAAAATGGGTAGTGGTGATGGTTGCACAATATGAATGTACTTTATACCACTGAATTGTACATTTAAAATGATTAAGATAGTAAGTTCTATGTGTATTTTGTTACAATATAAAATAATGAAAATAAATAATTAAAAAGAGAACATTTTTAAAAAATGAATTGAATTTCTGGAAATTTAAGATATTTTGTGACAAGACTCTTTATCTTATTTAAAGCTTATGTTTTAGCAGGCTTCCTCTGACACTGCTCCAGTATTTGAAAGGTGGCATTGCCTCATTCCTGTTAGGTAGGAATGGAAGTGTAGTTTCTTCATTTGGCCTCTGTTGATACCCAGAGCGCAAGAGAGACTCCTTATTATTACTGTGCAAGGTTGAGAGTTCGGCACTCCCATTAGGCTTCTGCTGATACCAACCTGTCTTGGAGAGGCAGAAGCCTTATTACTGCACTCCATATGGCCTGATATAATGGGATGGTGGCCTTTTTACTGATAAGGGGTAATAATGGTCCTGGTTCCCTACAGGCCTTCCCTGACACCACCCCAGTGGGGATGGAGGAGTGCCTCACTGTTGCCGAGTGGCTATAGATGTCTATGCTCCTCGCATTGTCTCCACTGATGCTGCCATGGATTGGGGGCAAGGTGGACGCTTTACCCTAGAGGTGGTACAATTTCTTTCTCTCCACTAGCTATTCTCTAACACCACCAAAATTAGAAGGGGGAAGGGCTCTTCATTACTGCTGGATGGGAATGGAAGTCCAGTCTCTCCTCATGGTCTTTATGACATTTGAGGTGGTGGGTGGAACTAGTTTTTACCCAGAGAGGATAAAAGTTCTGGCTCCCCACTCACCTTTCTCTGACATCACCCTGGCAGGGTCAGAATCTGGAGTGTTTCTTTACATCCATGCAGAGGTAGAAATCTAGGCTCTCTACTTGAACTTCACAGGAGGTAGGGGTTGGGATGCACTGCAGTTTTTTCTATGGTGTTTGGTAGTTACCGTCTAAAAGTTTTATTCCTGGAAGGAATTTTTAAAAAATTATGTTTGCTCCATATTTCTGGAAGCAAGAGTGCCCTAAGTGACTCTTGAAAAGTATTTGTATTACATGCCTCAGGACTAACAATAAAAATCGGCTGAAATAGTTTCATTGTTGTTTTTGTTGCTGATTTGATTTTTCTTCAAAAAGCATGGGTTAAAAATTCCAGAAATGATATCTGCGCAGACTAACATTGAGCACATAAATAAATTATATACACAGTGGATAATGGAAGCTAAGTTTCTCCCTGTCAGCAAAGGGGGTTATAATCATTGAAAGGGAGAAGATTGAAATGAATCCTGTGTTGAACTGGAATTGGGGTAACAGTACGAATCCATGGTTTTTAATATGAATATAAAATAGATTAAAATATGGACATACACATCTCCTAGATCTGTCCTCTGAGAGGACCTAGTAGCAATGATAGATACCTCAATAGCAGTGAGCACACTTAGCACCCAGGTCTTGGTTTATAAATACCATTAGCCACTAGAAAAATAAACAGAAGTCCATGGTGAAATGTATGGGAAATATACAAAATATGTATGTAACATCTTGCTGTGCCCCAAAATAAGAAATGCTCAAAAAATGATGGGGTTGTATCAAATGGACTCAGGAGTCAACTTGAAGGGGTCTCCACTAACTAATGAAATCTGTAACTATTTGCATATTTAAATAAATAAGCTTAGTAAAAAAATATAATGTATTTAATAGAATAATAATCAATGAGTCAACACATACATTCTTGCATGAGAAGGGAAATCTCTTTATAGCAAAAAAAAATCTACAGTATTTTTTTGAATTCTACTTAAAAAGTAGAACAGATGATGAAAATAGAAAGTCATCTCTGGACAAAACACATGGTAATGATTGAATGAGGCAAGAATCATCAATGGATACTAAAACTGGTGGATGAAAAAACTGACATCATGTGCTGGGCTGACTAATGCTCCAGAGGAGAGTCTAAGCTGCTGAGGCTTGTCTTTGAGGTTTTTCTTCAATCTAGCCCCAACCTACATTTTTTCCTCTTATCACCGTTGGCCTGGGCCCCCCAATGCAATCTGCCTATGTCTTTCAATTGCCCCTCTCCACACCAAACCAAATTATTAAGATCAACTCGTTCTACACGTGAGCCCTTTTGTAGTTCAGTGCTCTGGCAGAGACAAAAAAAGTTGGGGCCAGGCCCACAATTTAGATGCCACAGTTTTTCTCTGTTTTCATCCTATCATTACCACCTCCACCTCCACCAGGACATCCAACTACCTACTCGAGGACCCTCCCCCAGGACTCTGCTGGGCACACATTATTTCGAACATATACAGGCTCTTAGGTGTTGTCCTGGCAGTGCACAGATCACAGGACTAGTAGTGACTACCCATTAGCTAGAAATAGTCACAGGACCCAAATAAAACTTCAAAGGTGGCTGGAAAATGTAGGGGAGTTCATGGAAATTTAATAAGCACTAGATTTTGTTGTTGTTGTTTATATTTTGCCAAATGCTGTATTTTTATCATATACTTTCATAGATAAGTAAAGTAAGACAGAGAGAGAAGAAAATACTTGCCTAAAATCACACTACTGGGAAAAGGTAGAATTAGAAGATAGGGCTCTTTGATGGCAAAATCCAACTTCTTTCTACAACATCCTGCTGCTTCTGTCCTCCTAGAGCTCACAGTATCCCAGCCCTTTTCCATATACTCATATGTTCCATCACTTAAGATTTTGATTGTAAGCAATGTGGTGTTGGTAAATGGTTAACAATTGGTTCTCAAAACAAAACAAAAAAATCTCTAGTTGGTGCTAGAGATTTTTAATGGAATAAATAATCCTAGCATGACCAGTTTCAAGTTACCAATTTTATTGCATGCAAAGGCAGGACGAGGTGCACACAGGTGCAAGCTGGCCTCAACATATCAACTGGTTATAAAGGTTGTTTTTTTTGCTAGCATAAATAAATGGATTTTATTAGAAAGATATCAGAGACTCACAGAACTGGAGGGAGACTGGAGAAGATAACTTGAAAACTGGATAGAAAGCACAAAGACAGAAACAGTCTGATCATGATGCTGCCCTGGGTATAAAATCACATAAACCATTTTTTTCCATTCTTGTGTCAAAGGCCAACAAAAAGGCAAGTGATTGAGTAAGAATAGGTTGCACAAGATGAAAGCACCCTTCCCCACAGAAAGGCCACCCTAGTCCCACAGAGCTTGTGTGTTTCACACCATCAAGTAGAATAACCAGCACCCAGAAATGCTGGCACCACAGCCCAGACTTGGAGGTACCATAGAGGTGCGGGGCCAATAAGGACGCAGGCTAAAATTCCCCAAGGCCTGCCTGAGAAAAAAGTCAGGATCCAGGCCTATCTGAAGGAGGGGAGACTAACAGTGAGGACAGCAGACGAGGGGCTGGAACTCCACACTGTTGTCTCCTTCCTATTAATTCTCTCAGAATGTGGATATCACCAGAGAACCTGAAGAAGTCTTGGACACTGTCCCCGCCCACTTAGTCCTTCCCAGGAGACTAAATTGCCTTTGCTCTTGGTTTCTTTTATCCCAGGACCTTCTGCTTCTGCCCTTGCCCACATGCTTAGGTACTACCAAGGCACTGAGGAAGTTATGGCCTAAGCCTAATTTCATCCTCAGTGAGAGCTCTGCTTTCAGCAAAGACCTGCAGCTCCAGCCAGGTCCCTGTTTACAGTTACAGCCAAAAGGCTGTCTAGCTCTGCATAGAGCTTTGTCTTTCTCAATTCTTGTTCTCTAAGCAACAAAGTTTCTTCTTTTTCCCTGCAGGAGGGAAGAAGCCATTGTGCCGGCTCCACTGTCCCTAAGACCTTGTCTTTGAGACATGGCCCTGGTCCTGTGGCATGGGGATTGTGAGGCCTTTCTAGAGGGACAGGCTACGGGTAGCATTTCCAGAGGTGAGAAGGGGGCCTTGTGAGCAATGTGGCTAGGGGTATGAGATCTTCCTTATTATACAGGAGACTTTGGTACCTAGCTCACTGTTCTCTGCTTCTACTCCTGCCCCATCCTGGAGTTATTTCATTTTCCACATGGATAATACAACCAACACCCTGGAGTCCCAGCAACATCATCTCTGGGAATAGTTATCTCCCCTTCAACCACCCATTCTCTGAACTTTGTCATTACCTGGAATTTTACCTCCTGTCTCTTTAAATATAACTGTTTGACCATCTATACCCTTTCTCATTACTTCATCTTTCAGCATCACTCCAGGACACCTAGGAACATATCTTTCACATATGAATCACTTAAATGGCATTTATAAACCCTATTAGTTTTTGGATCTCATTAACACTCATGCTTACTAATTGCTCCTTCATTTCCTAATCCATTTAGCCAATCAACTCCCTTTTCCACCTGTGAAAAGCTGATTTATGCCTCAGGCTAGAACTGAGGCTCTGTCTCTCCCATGCAGACATGTTGATCTCTCCCCAAACACAGGGAAAAATGGGAGCACGACTATTTCACTTTGCAGTTTCAATGTTTATTTTTGATACCAAAACTTGACAGCACACAAGGGGAAAAAAGCAACAGACAAGGAACATCAAATAAATTTATCTTGCATGCCACTTTCAGTCAATAGGATGTGGCTCTCTAGATAGCTGTGTTTAGAAGGACTCCGAGGCTTCAGCCTCACTCAGGGGAAAGACTATTGCAACTGATTAGCAATATCTGTGAACATAAGAAAAAAAATTAAAGATCTATATATATCAAATAGTAATAAATATAAATACCAAACAGTGCTTCCCCATACTACTCTCATCTCCCCGCCATAGGTTTCCTACAACTCCCAGCTTGTGCACATAAATACATTCACACATACCCTACATCTCCCAATGACCCAAGTTGCCCAAACCAAAGTGATATACCTACCCAACATCTCACTCAACCCAGAAGAAACCAATGGCACCAAAGTTGGCAGCAAAGTTGGCAGTGGCTGTACCACCAGGGCCAATAATGGGGCCAGTAAAGGTCTGAGGAAATCTGGAGCGGGCATTCTGGTGGTATCTGGCCCAGAAGGTAAATGGGATTCTGGACCAAGGATCTCCAAAATCTCCTTCCTCATCCCAGGTCAGCAGCTCAAACTCAATGTCATCCCAGCTCCAGGGCCCAGATACAGCTTCATCTCCAATCCCCATGCGGGTTCTCGCCTCAGCCCGGGCCTCAGCCTCAGCTGCAGCAGCATCCAGAGCATCCAAGGCCTCATCTGCGGCCTCCATGAACTGTGCAGTCCAATCACGAGGGTCTCTCTTCTGAACCTGAGATAAGAAATAGAAAATAAAACAAAACCCATAATAGTATTAGTTAATATTTACGAAGCACCTACTACGTATTTAACACCCCACTTTGTGCTGTTTGTTTAATAACATCAAATACCATTAGTAATGCAGCATCTACCGTGTGCAATACCTAAAATTGCATTCCTGCTCTGGACCATTCCTAGCCAGTCACACCTCACCCTTTGACCCATCAAGTCTGAAGCAGGTTCTCTTTTACCTCTGCAATGAATCTCAGCACTTTCATCTTGCTAGTCTCATGATAGGAACGGAGGCCCCAGAGGAACTCATACTCAGGAGGGTTGCTGTTGGGCACTCGTCTATAATCCAGGTACCTTAGAAACAGAAAGAAGATATTTGTTTATATCAAGGAGATTGGTAGTCCATTAATGCCTAATAGTCCTAGACTTTGAAACTCCAGGTAGCAATGTCCGCTCCCCCAAGACTCATTCCTAAACACACTCAGAGTACTGACCCTCTTAATAATCAGGCATTTGAATTCCTACGTCAGCATTACTACACTTAGCAGTCTCCTAGAGCTGCAATAAAGGCTTATGTAGGGCCATAGAAAGGACAACACTTAATCCCACCCCGTCACAGTTCTAGCTCCAGGTTCTTACAATCTTGTCAGTGAGCCACAGATAGGCCCAATGCAATGATTACACTGCAGTGCAAAAACCTTAACCAGACCCTGCCTTGGAGATGTCTACTATGGGAATGGTGGACAACTTCGCTTGCAAGATAACTAAACTGTAGAAAAATTCGAACACAAGGAATATACTCAATAAATACTTCAGAGTGACGTGTGTTTCTGTATGCATATGTATAGGTATAGTTAGTGTAAGAAATGGGCATGGGAAGGACTTTCTGAGGCTGACTAGCACATTGAACTCATGAGGACCAGACACATCCCCTCAGCCATCACTTACCTTTGTTTTACAAACTCATAAGTGAGAAGTTTCCTTAGATCTCCAAGGAGGGGATGTCTCACTCTAATAGTTAAAAAAAAAGGAAGCCATAATCAGAGACTATGACCTTGCCCAAAGAAAAGAGCTTTCCAACACAGAGGTCAGGGATGAGAGAAGAGGCAGAGTTCAGGACTATTTCCCCATCTACCCAGGTCACATTCTTGGGCTCAGTACCTCCCCAAAATCCCTAGACCACCAGGCTGATGAAATCCTGAGACCATTCTCTATTGTCAATGGATAGTATAAACAGGCAAAAGACGAGAGAGCTCAATCATACCCAGGACGCAGTCCCATCTTGCGTAGTGCCTCCCAGAGGACAGCTGCAATGGGAGGCAAGGGGAGAGAAGAGACAAAAAATGAGCATGGAAATCAGGCTGTAGCCGACCCCCAGCTGCAGATCCAGCCACTCACCTTCACTGGCACGGTTGCCATTCATGAAGATGACACCCAAAATCACTAAGAGGAGACCCAGCTTGGGTGTGTCTTTGGTCCTAAAGGAGTACAAAAAGAATATGCTTTCAGCAGCCATTTGCACATGACACCCCAGGCAGCTTAACCATCTAGCTTCCCCAGTATTCCTCGGCTAGGGGATGATAATTCTACCCAGCTCTGCCTGTGACCCTCTATGTGACCATCAATCTTGGACCTGACCTGCCTCCAGAAAAAAAAGCACCACTGAGAAAGGCAATGTTCCACCTCCTTTCCCATCTTACGTTCCCAGTATGCCAGCCAGGGACTCGGGAGTACTGATGAGAATATACAGGTGTTCTTCCTTGTCAATTTCCTTGAGTTGAATCCCAAATTTCTACAGGGAAAAGAAAACAGACTATGAAATTACAAAATCCAGCATAAGCTACCCACACTCAAGTTGCTCACCTTCCTGTGAGACTTGCTCTAAACTCCCAGTAAGAATCCCATGAGTCTTTAAAATCATGACTTTCCCCATCATTCCTTTCTCTTAGGGCTGCCTTCTTACCTTCTCCAGGACAAAGCACGCACGTTCGATGATTTCTGGATAAACATCAGTGTATTCGCGGATGATATCCCTCAGCATTTCTGTAGGAGAGAGGAGGGAACACCTGGGCTGAGCAGGGGCCACAGAGCTGCAGCTCCTTTGCCAGCCCTGCTGGGAAGTGCAGTCAGTGTCCTCAAGGGTGAAAAAAGGAAGAATCAGCCATGGAAGGAGGGGACTGAAAGGAAGGGGTAGATAAGGGCAAAGACCTGGAAGAGGGCACTGGATGCCTACCTGAGCGCTTGATGGGCACCTTTGTGTAATCTTTAAGCATCAGGTACTTGACCAACTTATTTGCCTGGAAAGGGAAAAGGAAATCTTTAAAGTTATATTTACAGAAAACTTAGGTTGAGTTATAAAAGGAAGGATGACAAGAGAGGAGAAGTAACTGAGGAGTTATAGTGCTTACTCTTTCCTGAAGAAGGGCCACATCTCGGGGCTGTGAGGCACCCAGGTTCTGTGAGGCACGTGAGTTGGGAGAGGGTCGCAGGTTTGGTGAAGGTCGCAGGTTCTGCCAGTCAGGTGGAACTGGCCAATCGGTGGGGATCCAGTCAGGTGGGAGTGGCCAATCCGTGGGAAGTGGCCAATCGGGTGGGAGTGGCCAGTCGGGTGGTAGCGGCCAGTCTGGAGGGCCTTGCCAATCTGTAGGACCCTGCCAGCCTGGTGGGGTCTGCCATCCAGGTGGGGTCTGCCATCCAGGTGGATTCTGCCAAGCCAATGGGTTTGGCCAGACAACTGGACCAGGCCAGACAATGGGATTTGGCCAGATCACTGGGTTCTGCCAGATCACTGGGTTTGGCCAGATCACTGGGTTCTGCCAAGCAACTGGGTTTTGCCAGGCTGGTGGGGTCTGCCTAGCTGGGGGGCTCTGACGTGCTTGTGGGGTCTGCCTGGCTGGCTGGTTTTGCCAGCCTGATGGGTTCTGCCAGGCCAATGGGGTCTGCCAGAGCACATTAGGGGGTGCGCCAGGGGGGTTCTGAGTGGTAACTGGAATCGGTGCAGACCTCCAGGTCCCTGAAGCCAGTGGGGCCCGCCTCTGATCACCACTGCTGTTCTCTTCCACATTCAAGTTATTAATCTGCATCATCAAAGAGAAGGAAGGTCCAGAGTCACCAGGTGTTTGTGTCTTCACCCCGTCTTTTCCAGGAAGGTCCCCTAAAACCCTCACCTGTGAGTGACAGCCTGACCCACTAGCCAATTGTCACCCTGAGTCCTGGGCTTGTCTTTCACTGTCTTCCAAGCAGGAGTTTCATCTCTGAACCAGGCCAGGAGCAACCCAAGGGTGGGGTCTGAAGCTGCTCCTCTTCCTATGTCCACCACTGGCTCTGCTTGTACCACCCTGGACAAGTCACTCAAGTCACTTCACCTCTCTGAGACTTAGTTTCCTTTTCTGTAAAACTGAGGCTATCATCCCTAACTCATATGAGGTACCTTGAAGATTTAAAAAGTGAGATAACTTGTGTGAATGTGCCTGGCTCAAGACCTAACATGTGGAGACTGCTATCAAAATGAAAACTGAATTACATACAGGATGTATATATTATGTCTCATCTCTAATCAGTGTGTGTGAACACTCAGACACTCAGAGGGCAGGAATTATCACATTCACCTTATCATCCCTTATAATCTAGCTGAACACAGGCAGATATTGACATAAATATAAACATAGATAACTCTGTTTTTAGAACAAATAACCTCAGAGAAGAGAGAGCCCAAAGCAAAGTGCAGCTAGCAGGGATCTCACCTTGCGGGTCCTCTTGCCCCGAATTATAGTCCTGGACTCCAGATTCTGAGCCTGGGAACCATCTGCTGATGTCTGTGCAGCTGCACCATCAGATTCAGAGGTACCTGGGTCGGCCTCTATGTCAGCCTGGGAAGTGGCCATCTTGGCCTGGTTAACATTCTGTGTCTGGGTATCAGCTGTTGTGGCCTTAGTGGTATCATTCCAAGCCTTGAAGGCTGTCTTAGGCTGAGTGTTGGCCATCTCACTGGCATTGAGAGACTGAGAGAAATTGTAGGTGGCATTTGGGCCCACCTTAGTAGTGGCATTCTGGGCCTTAAATGCCATCTCAGAATTGTTTGCAGTTAACTCACTGGTGGTTGCTGCCTGGGAAAAATCATAGGCAGCATTTGGGCCCTTTGGGGTGGCTTTCTGGGTCATAAAGGCTGCCTTAGGCAGTGTCTCCTTGGCATTAACAGCCTGAGAGAAATCATAGGCAGCATTTGGGTCTTTTGTGGTGGCATTTTGAGCCTTAAAGGCTGTTTTAGGCTTAGCTGCAGCTGCTGAAACCTGATTATCAGCCATCTCACTGGCTGCTGGGGGCTGTGAACTCTGGGGAATAGAATTCAGTCCGCAGGCAGCTGCTGGGGCCTGGTTGGTAGGTGGAGCCTCCGAGATCTGGATGGCCTCCATCAGGGTCTGCATAAGCAAGGTGCTGTCTTCTACGGAGGCCTCAGCCTGCAAATACAGGGGGAAAAATGAAATCTCTGGGCCTCCGAAGCAGGAGCCAAAGAGTAGGTAGAGCAGTGCAAGGGAGGTACAGTAGGGTGGTTGGCGCTTAAAGAGGAGGGCTGAGGTAGAGATGTCGGCAGCTGGCAAAGGACGAAGGAAGGCAAGGGAGTCGTAGTGGTAACAAAACAACTGGCAGGGGCTGATTGGAGCAGGGACTAAAAGAGGGGTGGGGTGGAAAGAGGAGTGGGGGCAAAGTGGAACTGTGGGGTGATCAGGGAATGAGGTTAGAGCAGAGCGGTGTGCGGTAGGAGCTCTGGACTGGGGATGGTGAGAGGGTGTCACCGTGAGGACTTGAGGATGGGGGGGGGGTCGCAGAGAGCAGGGAATGAGAGAGAGACGGAGGGCGGAGTTAGGAAGTTGGGGGAGGGGGTGGCAGACTGCTCTACAAACGTCAGGACTATGGGAAAAATGGTTCCTTATCCAACCCGCATTATCTGGGCAGATTGCCCTGACTACTAACAGGGTCTCCCCTTTCTCTTAGCAGGGACTGATGGCTGAAAAGGGTCGCCCCTCCCCCCTCGATAAACCCTGAGAATTTGAAAGACGACAGTATCTAGCACGAAGAGGGCAAATCGAATCTAGGAGTTTGGGCAGCTAGGGGCCCAGGGGGAACTGTCCGCTGGGGAAATGGGGAGGAGTGGAGATCTCACCTGGAAGCCGAGGAAGCTTGCACCACAGTCCATTTTCTGAGCCATGGCTTCTGTCCCTCTGGCAAGAGCAGAGCCTGGGGGGAGGTGTGGAGGAGGAGCCGGGTGTTATACTACGGAGGACAAATACGAAGAACCGTATTTGTGGGTGGGATGGTTGGGGTTTGATTGTGGGGACAGGTGAGGTGCTGAATGTGAGGAGAATGCGCTGGATCGATGTAGGAAATGTGAATGGGTGTCCAAATGGAGGTTTTGAATCTCGAGAAGCTACTATGGGGAGAAGCTTCAAATCAGAGTTCAAAAAGCATATAAGAGTTCTTCTGAATCTAGAGGGATTGGGTTGGCAGTCGCACTTGGGAAATTGAATGGGTTTCGAATAAGGAAGAATAGATCAATCATATTAACAGTGCAGATCGAGGTCGAGAAATCTGGAGATTTTGAACGATGGGAAGGGTTGAGAGCAAACGAGGGTTCTGAATAAGGTAGGATTGGGTGAGGGGTGTGAATCAGGGTTTGAGGAGTGAAAAGGGGATCAGAATCTGGGGTAAAGGAATAGGGATGAAAAATGGGGGGCCCGCACCAGGGGGCAGATGCCCTGTCTGGGGGCTAATTCTCACCTTGCCTCAGGCCCCAACCCCAACCCCCTCGTTGTCTCCCTTCTTCACGACTCAGAGGATCGGGGTTGCAGTGCTCAGCTCTCAGCAGCCGCACCCTCTCCTTGTCCAGGAGAAAATGCCAGCGCGGCAGCTAGAACGACCCCGCCTCTTCGCCTAATATACCACCCACCGCCTCACGATTGTGCGCATGTGCAAGAGCAGACCGACCAAATAAGAGTCCTAGCCGCTTTCCCAACAAAAGCCTCCTTCTGAATACCATGGTGCGCATGTGCAGCGGGAGGCAGTGCCGCCCCTTTGCCAACACACCACCCCACCACCAACCAGGTCTACAGTATACAACAATCCCTCCCCTTCCTCAACATCCCCTCCCCAAAACAGATGCACTGTGCCTCTAGGTCCCACCCCGTGCCCTAAACACCAGGTCCCTATCTTTTCCGCAATGCGTCTCGGTTCTATCCCTCCCCTCTCAGGGCCCCTCCTGTCAGGTCGGCATGCATCTCCACCCCCTAGCCCAGCACCGCTTAGGTCACTATTAAGGAGGTCTCGATGTAGGGTCTCTAACTGAAACAAGTGCTAGGCTCTACTTTGGGGCTCAGAAAAAGGAATGCCAGAGAGGATACACTATTGGAGGTAGGAAAAGTCTGCTCGCCACGTGACTCTACATGATTCCTCTCAAAAGCTCCGAGACTCAAAAACATTAGCTTCTTTCTTGCCCTTTGTGCAGTTCCAGCCTTGGGCTTATTTTGTGTGTGGAGGCAGGGAGAAGGGGAGGGAAGGGCACAACTTGTACATCACAGAATGATCTTTGCTAGGGCTTTTCCTTCTCTCGCAGCTGCCCTGGGAGGCAAATGTCTCCATTTTACAGATCAAGATGCTGAGGCATAGATATGCCACAGAGCCAGCAAACAAAAAATCCAAAATGTGGGCCTGGGGCTCTTCCTGATTCCCAAACCCATGTTCCAATAGCGCGGGCCTGAGGACTGAGACGCCCTCCCCTCTTCATTTGAGTGAAAGCTCCACTCCCCACCCCCGCTTCCCTGTCAACATCTGTCCCAAACAAGATAAGTTTGTGTTCTCTGAGACCTAAGCTCTAGATCTGCACCTAGGAGGACACAGGTAGAGATCCACACCCCCACCCTTGCCTACTCTACCTGAGTCCATCCTACACAGAGTAGGGTTCACTCCAGCAAACTTTTTTCTACCTCCAATAGTGTATCTTCTCTGGGCATTTCTTTTCCTGGGCCCCAAAGTACATGAGCTTAGCAGGAGCCTAGCACTTGTTGAAATTAGAGATTCCACAGAGACCTCCTTAATAGTGACCTAACTGGTGCTGGGCAAGGGAGCGGAGATGCATGCCAACCTGACTGGAGGGACCATGAGAGGGGAGGGATAGAATAGAGGCCCACTTCAGAAACAGTATATTGAGCTGGTGTATGAGGCAAGGGGCCCACTCCCCACTCTGACTGTCAGGCCTTTTCTCGTGAGTGGCATAAACGCGCTGTCCCTGAGGTCTTCGTGGCACCTGCTGGAGCAGCCGGGACAATCACTTGTGTGTCTGAGCCATGGCGAGCCCTGATTCAGAGTAAATGTTTGTCCTGGTTCCTTCCAGGGCAATTCCTGGGATAAAGTGCTGGGCCAGGCTGTTAGTAGCCATGTGAGCCCACTCAGGTCACTCCACTTTTCTGAGCCCGGCTTCTCAATATGCAAAACAGAAGTGCAAGGAGCACATACTGGGGTCCTGTCCAAGGACACACACATGCCCCTGTCCTTCCAGAATGACTGGAGAGACTCAAAAAGGCAGAAAATGACATACAGATGTGAGGTGACCCAAACTGAACACTTTCCAAAAATCAAAGGCAGATCTTTGTACATTTCACATTTGTTCTGGCATCAGCTCCTGCCAGGAGTCTGAGTGTGAAAGGAAGCTAATGCTAGGAAAGCCCACAGTATTTGGTCCCCAAGGGCCAACATCAATTCTGCCTGGCTGGATGACTTCCCTCATCTGTTGCATAGCAACCTCCCCTGTCAGCTGCCTGTTTTTCCTCAGCACTTCCTCTGTAAAGTGTCTGCAGTGAGACGTGATCAGACTCAGAAAGGTCTGAAACACTATTTTATATGCTGCTTCCATATCTATATCTCCAGTCTTGACTTGGCCTCTGAATCCCAGATCCATAATCCAACTGCCTACATCTCTTCTTCAAGTGGATATGTATCTATTATCTTTTCTTAAAAAAATAAATTTATTGGGGGTAACATTGGTTAGTAACATTGTATAAATTTCAGGTAGTGTTTTCAAAATTAACAGGTCACAAACTGATTCCTCTATATATTCTCTTCATTAACATTGTGTATTTCTCCTTTAGTCATGTTCTTCTCTCCACATTAGATTAAAAGTCTTTTGAGGAGATAGATTTTTCTTTTTTTTATTCATTGCTGTATCCCCAGGGCCTTGAATGATGCCTGGCGTGTTTGATATTCTCAAAAAATATTTAATGAATGAATGAATCCCACCATCTACCCTTTTGCTCAAACAAGAAACCTGAGAAGCATATTGTTTTTCTTTCCTGTGATGAATTCACTTACTTTTTCTCATTATACAAATATTGCATATTAATTATTAAAAATGCAAACATTGCCTAAATATTTTAGAAATTAAGAGAATATTACTCCAAATCTCACTACCTTGAGATAACTGCTATTAAGATTTAGACATAACACTTTATCCATATTCTTATATAAATGGAATTATATATGCCATATTTTAAATCGTGCTTTTGCTTACTGCCTCCCACTCCTTTCTTTCACTTCTACTCTCATCTGCCAGACATGCATTTTAACAACCATTTTTATATCCTTCCGTGTTCAAAACGTCATCCTTTGTTTTATAAAAAATAAGATTATAAACACTTTAATGCATCTGACTTGTTTTAGTTAATGCTAGCCTAACAATGATTCATTCTTTAACACTGCTGCGTAATATTTCATAGATAGGGATGTACCACAATATATTCAATCATTTCCCCACTGGTGGTCATTTATTTTAGTTTCAGGGTTTTTTGTTTGTCTGTTTTTGTTTTTGGCACATACAAACAACAATATGATAAAATACTTGTACGTATATTTTTATATTTTAATGCTTAATGTTTTTTATTCCTATGACATCAGATGCCTGGGAGTAAGACTGACATACTCTATAGCACTTAGTATTAAAATCTTTCCAATTTCTTTGCTGATCCGATGTGTGTTCTACTGGTTCTTTTTCTGGTTTTAATTTACGTTTCTAATAAGTAAGTAGTGGAACACATATTCATATATTAATGGACCTATTAAATTTCTTTCGTGAAGTATTTGTGTAAGTCTTTTACCTATTTCTCTTGTGTTGTCTGACTTTGACTTACTAACTTTTAGGACTTCTTTACACAGTCCTACAAAAATCCTTATTGAAAACCCTTAGGGCTAGATGTATTTCAATTTTTTCACATATTAGTAAGATAATACAGTGTGTATAATCTATTACATAATAGTTACAACTGCAAAAGCCACAACGGCCAGATATTCATTTTTTCACATTCCCTTATCAAGTAAGAGAATATGATCTATAGGATCTACCACTATGGCAGGGTCCTAAAGACCACCATTGGATTCAATGATTTGCTAGGACTCACAGAATTCAGAAAAGGTGTTATACTCATGGCTATGGCTTATTACAGTGAAAGGATACTGATTTAAATCATCAAAGCTAAAAACACATAGGGCAGAGTCCAGGACAAGACCAGGCATGAGCTTCCAGTTGTCCTCTCTCACTGGAGTTGTATGGCCAGTATTTAATTCTCCCAGCAAGATGTGTGACAAACATGGAAGCTTGCCTGACCCTTGGTACCCAGGATCTTACTGGGGATAAGTCTGTAGGCATGGGACACTTGAGTAGCTGACCTTAGTTACTCAGTCTCCAGCATATGCAAAAGTCAAACTAATACCACAAAGTCCAAGGCCCCAGTATAAATTGCACTGTTAGTATAAATTCTCTGCTATGGCCCAAAGCCCTAGGCGAACAAAGACACTCTAATCTGGTAGAATAGTTCAAGGACTTAGAGCTTATCTCCCAAGACTTTGTCAAGAGCCAGACCTTTCTTTGGAATGTGGAAAAATTTTTTCTGTGGAATACACAGGCTTTGAACATCCCAGACCTGCTGAGCCAACTCTTTAACTGCACAAACAGTCACAACACCAACCTAACACTTGGTCAGAAAACATTGATTCAAAGATGGAAAGATGGAATCCAATGCCATAGCTGTGTTGGTAGGAGCAGCAGTCAGTAGAAAAATCTAGTTTTTAGAAGCAGCATTGGTAGCAGGGCCAAAGGCAGCATCCATTCAGTGTTCAGTGGTGGCAGTAACTGGCTAACACATTTGGCATGATTTTCGAAATACTGCTGTGCCAGAGGCTCTTAGCAAATTAGTTTATTAATTCTGCTACTTTAAACAATTTTTAGAAGCTTTTTATTTTTAAATTATAGATACACAAGAAATTGCAAACATATACAGAGAAATCATATGTACTCTTCAGCTGTTTCCACCAATGGGTACATCTATATAACTGTAATACAATATCAAAACCAGGAAATTGACATTGATATGACATGTGTGTATAGTTCCATGTCCCTTTATCCCATATAGAGGTTTCTATGGTAATTACAGCAATCAAGATACAGAAGTATTCTATCACCACAAAGATTTCCCTGTACTACCCCTTTATAGTCACACTCACTTCTCTCCACTATCCCTAAACCATGGCAGCCATTAATGTGTTCTCCATCTATTTAATTTTAACATTTTAAGATTATAAAATTGGAATCATCATCATATTTAGAGTCAGATTTTTTTCATTCAGCATAATGCCTGTGAGATACATCCAAGTTGTTTTGTGTATCAATCATTTGTTCCTTTTTATTGCTGAATACTATTCCATGACAGCTGTATCACAGCAGGCTTAACCATTCGCCCACTGAAGGACATCTGATTGCTTTCCAATTTGGGGCTATTATGAATAAAGCTTCCATAAATATTTGTTTACAATTTTTTTGTGAACATAAGTTCTAATTTCTCCGGGATAAATGCCCAAGAGTGCAATATGCTGGGTTGTAGAATAAGAGCATGTTAGTTTTATAAGAAACCGCCAAACTTTTCCAGAGTAGTTTTATCATTTTACATTCCTACTAGCAATGTGTGAGTGATGCACTGTCTCCAAATCCTTGTCAGCATCTGTTGTCAGTACTTTTTAGCCATTCTGATAAGTGAGCAGTGATAACTCATTGTGGTTCTAATTTGCATTTCCCTAATGGCTAATGATGTGAAACATTTTTACATATGCTTATTTGCCATCCATGTATGCTCTTTAGCAAAATGTCTCTTCATGCCTTTTGCCCACTATCTAATTGGATTGGTTTTTTTTTATTCTTTTTAGTGTTGAATCTTGAGTTTATATATTTTATGCATGAATCTTTTGCCAGATATGCGGTTTGTAAATATTTTCTCCCAGTTTGTAGCTTGTCTTTTCATCCTCTTAATAGAGT
Organism: Rousettus aegyptiacus; assembly: GCF_014176215.1. NCBI lineage: Eukaryota > Metazoa > Chordata > Mammalia > Chiroptera > Pteropodidae > Rousettus > Rousettus aegyptiacus. The sequence goes on along the minus strand of NW_023416312.1, from coordinate 33,143,351 downwards.
CATAAAGTAACATTTTGAAGAGTCCAGTTTATTGATTTTGTTTTCCTTTTAAAGACTGGTTTTTATGTCATTTCTAAGAACTCTTCAAGACCTAGGACCTGAAAATTTTATCCAATGGTATATTCTAAAAGATTTATGAATTTAACTTTTATATAGAAGTTTATCATACATTTAGATTTAATTTTGAATGAGAAGTAAAGTTTAGGTCAAGGTACATTTGGGGAGATATGGGTGGCAGGATTATGGATACTAGCCATTTTAGCACAATTTGTTTAAAAGACAATCTTTCCATTGAATTATTTTTGTAACTTTGTAACAAATTAGTTGACTGTACTTGTGCGTGGCCTATTTCTGAGCCTTCTGTTCAATTGATCTATGTGTCTATTCATCCGCCAATATCATACAATCTTGATTACTGCGGCTATATAATAGTCTTGAAACTGGGTACAGTTTCATTCTTCTTTTTCAGAATTATTTTACCTATTATTCTAGTTCTTTCGTTTTTTCATATATTTTGGAATAATCTGTATCTATAAAACATCTTGCTGGGACATTGATAATAATTGCATTCAATCTGCATATCAATTTAGGGAGAACTAATATCTTTTCTGTGTTGATTCTTCTAATCCATGAATAAAGTACGTCTTTCCTTTTATTTTGATCTTTTTAAATTTTTTCATTAGAGTTTTGTGCTCTCTGCTGTTGTTGGGTGGCATGTTCTATAAATATTGATCAGATTGTTGGTTGATGATGTTGAATTCTTCTATATCTTTGCTGATTTTCTCTCTAATTGTTCTGTCCATTGTTGAGAGACAGATGTTGAAGTCTCCAACTATATAAGTGTAGATTTGTCTATTTTTACTATCAGTTCTATCAGTTTTTCTTTTGGATATTTTGCATCTCTGTTGTTTGCTGTTCAGACAATTAGGATTGCTATGTATTCTTGGTAAATTGATCCTTTCATCATTATGTAATATCCTTTTCTATCCATGGTAAATGTCTTCACCCTGAAGTCTCATTCCTATTTCTATCACCACTACTGTTTTCATTTGATTAATATTTGTATGGAATATATTTTAACATCCTTTTATTTTCAACCTACTTTTATCATTATATTTGAACTGAGTTTCTTATAGACGGCATATAATTGGGTAATGTGCATTTATCCACTCTGCCAATCTGTCTTTTAACTGGTGTATTTAGAACATTTACATAGAATTAAATTATGCTATATTAGTGCTTCGTGCTGCCTTTTTATTTTTGTTTTATGTTTTTTTCCCTCTATTTTTCACTTCCGTTTTACTCATATTTTTAACTTCCTGTTAGTTAAACTTTTTTTTTGTAGAATTCTGCCATGGTCTGAATGTTGTGACCCTCCATAATTCATATGTTGAAATCTTAATCCCCAAAGATGATTTAATTGGTGGTGAACCTTTGAGCCTGTCTAGGTCATAAAGGTAGAGCCCTCATGAATGGACTTAGTGCATTATAAAAGAGGCTTTAGAGAGATCTCTAGCCCCTTCCACCATGTGAGGACGCAGCAAGAAGGTGCCAGCTATAATCCAGCAAGAGGGCCTTTATCAACTGTGACCACACTGGTACCTTTATTTTGGACTTCTCAGCCTCCGGAACTATGAGAAATAAACTTCTGTTGTTTATAAGTTATGCCATCTGTGGCAAGCTGTTATAGTCGTCCAAATGGATTAAGACAAATTCTATTTTGATTTATCTGTAATGCTTTTGAGTATATAAATTTGCTAGACTTTTGTAATAGTTGATATAGGTATCACACTATTATATGTAATGTACAACAGTCTACTTGTGTCAATATTTTACCATTTTAGAGAAGTAGAGAAACCTTAACTCTGCTTACATTTTTACCGACATTTATAATAGAATTTATATTTATAATTTATATTAAATATATAATTGTTTTAAATATTTCTTCTACATAAATTGAGAACTACAGTTATAACTCTTGCTTCAATCATCAATCTAGAGAACTTGAGAGGAAAAGGAAAGTCTATATATGATGTAACATTACTCAGCTATAAAGAAAAATGAAATCCTATTATTTGCAGCAACATGAATGGACCTAGAGGTGGTTATATTGAGTGAAATAAACCAGAGAAAGACAAATACTATATGATTTCACTGATATGCAGAATCTAAGGAGCAGAAAGAACAAATGAATTGAAAATGACTCACAAATATAGAGGACAATTGGGTCATGGCCAGAGGGAGTGGTAGGCTGGGAGAAAGTGGTGAGAGGTTGAAGAAGTAGAAACTGGTAGTTGATAGAGGGTCAGGGAGTTAAGGAGCACAGCACAGGGAATGTAGACAGCACTGAGGTAATGGCTATGTGTAGAGCCAGAGGGAGGGTAGAGTAATCAGGGGGATTGTTTCAAGGACTATATAAATATGTAATCAATGTATTGTATACTTGAAACTAATAAAACAAAATTTTTAAAGTCTATTATGTTTATTCATATTTTACTTTTTGTTGTTCTTTTTTCCTTACTGATGGTCCAAGATTCTTTCTTTTATCATTTCTTGTCTTTTTTGAGAACTTCCTTTAGCCATGCTTTCAGAACAGGTAGGCTAGTGACAAATTCTCTTTAGTTTTCCTTCTGAAAATGTCTTGATTTCTTCTTTATTACTGAAGAATATTTTTATCAAGTATATAATTCCAGGTTGATAGTTTTTTTCTTAAAGCACTTTAAAATGTTGTGGTCTCCATGGTTTCTATGAGAAATCTGCTGTCATTGGTTTGGTGTTCTCCTATAGGTAAAGTGTCATTTCTCTCTCTCTGGTGGCTTTCAAATATTTTTATTCCTGCCTTTAGCTTTCGAAGTTTGAAAATAATTTGTCTTGATGTGAATTTCCTTGACTGTATCTTGTTTGGAGTTTGCTCAGCCTCTTGAATCTATGAGATTACGTATTTTTCCAAATTTGGGAGATTTTCAGCCACTTTTTCCATCCTTCATCTTTTTTCTTCTGTGACTGTGATGATTCCTATGTTAAATCTTTCATAACAGTCTGAGTGCCTGAGGCTCTGTTCATTTTTGATTTTAAGTCTATATTTTTATCTTTTGTTCAGATTGGATCATTTCTATTATTCTTAAAGTTCACTGATTCATTCTTCTGTCATCTTGTCAGCTGTTGAGCTCATCTACTGAGTTTTTTTTCTTTTTAAGTTCTCTTATTGGATTTTTCAGTTATTAAATTTATTTTTGATTCTTCTTTATGTTTTCTATTTCTTTTGGAAACTTTTTACTTCTTTGTTGAGACTTTCTATTTTTTTATTTGGTCTAAGGATGCTCACAATTGCTCATTAAAACATTTTTATGATTGCTGCTTAAAAATCCTTGTTAGATGATTCTAATATCTGTATCATCTTGGTGTTGGTGTTTGTTGACTGTCTTTTCTCATTTGAGTTATGATTATCATAGTCCTTGATGTGATAAGTGATATGATTGAATCTTGGGTATTTTGCTTATTATGAAGATCTGAATCTCATTTAAATCTTCTGTTTTGTTACTTGTGGGTGAAATTGCACATATCTATTTGGCCTCCGTTGACACCTGGGAGGGACAGTTCCTTGTTACTGAGGGCTAAGTGAGAGTTCCAGCTCCATGTTAAGCTTTTTCTAATATCGTCCTGACTGGGAGAGACGTAGGTGCCTAATTACATGGTGAATGGGTACCATTGTTAGTGCTGGGTGGTGATAAAAATTCTTACTCTCCATTAGGTCTTCTTTTGACACCACTCCATTGGTTAAGTGAAAGGGAGCCTCTCATTATCATCCATTAGAAATGGAGATCCAGGCTCCCCAAATGGTCTATGACATCGTGAGGACTGGGCTGTTTCTATTCTCTATTTGCTCTTCTCTGACATTTTGTCAGGGATTCTGAGACCTCATTCAAAGTCTGGCAAGGGTGGAAGTACAGGGTCTCTAGGTGGCTTTTGCTGGTAGGGGTGAGGCCATAGACTTTCCTCTGGAATTTAGCTATAGTAAAGCAGTTATTGTCTTAATTTTTGTTTTGTCTTGCTATGTTGTCTTTATCTTTCATATATAGAGAGAGCAGACTTATGTTAGGACTATTTTTGTGCTCTGTGCTCTTTGGTGTTTCCAGTTTGCCAGCTTCTCCAGCATCTAACTGGGATGGACATTATATATATATATATATATATATATATATATATATATATATATATATATATATATATATATATAAAGCCAAGGAACTCACCACCAAGTCGTGCCTTGGGAGCCAAGACCCCTAGAGAGTATGTCATTTTATCTCCAACTTTCAGGGTTTTTCCAAGTTTGGTTTATATATAATGCTCATGGATAAATAGAGAAAAGTACATATACACCATTTACCCATTCCTGTTGGGAACATAAGTCCCCAATTTTAGTGCTTTTAAAAAAATTATAACTATTGGGATTTCTAATGTACAATCATACTATAAGAAAAAAGAAATAATTTTATCACTTCTTTTACTATATATAGCACTTATTTTGTTGTCCTAAATGATTTCTTTCCATGGAAATCTTTAGTAAAAGGTGAAAGAGAGTGACAGGAAAATGAGAGGAGACAGAAAGGTTAAGGAATAGATGAAGAAGAAAGGAAAATAAAGAGGAGGAAGAAAGAGAAGCGAGTAGAGGAAATCATTAGGGAGAAAAGAAAAGCATTTGAAGTAAGGGATAAAGACAGGGTGAGGAGGAGGAGGAGGAAGAGGAAGAGGAGGAGAAAAAATGATGTAAAGTTACCTCACTAATGGAGCTGACATTCAACATTCTGCAAAAGAATGTTGAATGTCAGCTCTCTTTTTTTTCCCTCAAATACCCAGTTCCCTTTATATTTGGTACCCATCAAAATATCAGAGATCACTTCTCACATGATGTCACTCTTGCCCTGAGATAAGACCACTGCAGGTTTTCAACTAGCCATATGCCCCACCTTTTGAATATATAAATTTGTCTGCTATACTCAGCATTTATTACATCCTTTCAGCTGCTGGTTGTTCATCAGGTATGGATATTATCTTGCAAATTCAAGTCTGCAGGAAATGTAATTTTTCTTTTTCTCTCCAACTCAATTTAAATTCTATATCAAGTTCCCAATCTATTGAGTCATTGAAACTTCATCTCCAGAAGTATGGAATTTCTCTCACTTCTTTCTTTGGGGTTGTGACTAAGTTATGGGATCTTAGTGTCAAAACATCAGGATGGGTTATACTGTTGAGTATCATGTATCCATGCTGGTTCACCAAAGTCTGTCCAAGCAGGTAGCTGTTGAGTTGAGCCTCATTCTTTACTACAAAGTCCCCTTGGGGCCTGACTCTGAGGGTGTCATATGCCACTCATACACATGGGAAATATTCTGGGACTCCTATCATATGCTGGGTGCTTTTCATCTCTGTGAGGCTGTCTTTGCCTAACATATTCTTATATTCCAATGATACCCCTGAGCAGAGGAAACTATGGGAGGAGGCCTAAGGTTAAGAATGCCTATAGACACCACATAACCATTTTTATTTTGTAGTCTTGTCCTCTCCTGGCCTTACCCAGGAAGTGAGGCACAAGGCCACACTGCCAGAGGATCTTACAGAAATATCTGGGGTTTCTTCCCACCCCTGGAATAAAGGGCCTATAATATCTACCAACTCCTTGCTTCTCCCCTGCTTTTCTTCCAAACAGAATGTAAGGCTGGAGATAGAGCCCTGAAAAAAAGTGCTAACATGAAAAAAGCCAGATGAACTAAAAATCAATGAATTTTCTTGGACCCGATAGAGAAATAAGGTTTCAGAGCAAACTGCGTTCCTCAAATTTGAAAGACAGAGTCACAGTCAAGATATGCCTACCTGAAGCAGAAGTCATCAGAGCCTTAAACATGTAGAAACACTTAAATGATAATTTTGACAAAGTTCTGGAAGCTGAATGTGGACTAGAATGAGAATGAGAAACTCCTAGGAGTGGATGTCTGGGAGGAAGGAAGCATACTTTCATGGGCTTTACTTCTAGGATTCTCACCAGGTTCTCACCGCAAAGATTCAAGAAAGACACCCTTGTGGCACTAGCAGGACTAGGGGAAGAGTCTCTGTGAATATCCTTGTAAAATATGACCAGGGACTTCTCATAAAAAAGACTGACTTTCCAGGAAGAAAGACTACCAGAGCCCATCCCAGAGCCATGCAGGAAGGATATTCCTCTCACCAGCTTTCCTGTCTCACCTGATGTGGGGGCAGGAACTGGGCAGAGGGGGAATGGGTATACATGAAGAAATACTTATAAAGGTCATAGGCCCACTAAAACAGTGAGATTTAGTTGGAATATTACAAAACACTCATTTTCCTACATACCATACCACCACAACAATAGGGCTTCAGTATAACAACATTAGATTATAGCTGAATGAGCTGCAAGGCAAAGACTCTCTAAGGAAGAGTACTTAAGGAAGCCCAAAACCAAGAGAGGAGAGAAAATTAAGGACACTAGAGGAATAGGGAGCCTCTGACACATATTGCTAAAGGAAACTTTAAACAAGGCCAAGTCCTAGTAAGATTGACATATATCTCTATACTAGAGGTCTAAGAAAAAGAATGAAAAAAACAAAAAACAACAAAAAAAAACCAGAATACTCAAGAACTGTTGGACAATTTCAAAAGATGCAAAATAAGTATAACTGGAACACCAGATGGAGAAGAAAGAGAAAATAAATGCTGAGTATAGCAGACAAATTTATATATTCAAACAGAAGAAATATTACTAATAATAATAGCTAACATTTTCCCAAAATTAATGAAGATAACAAATAATTGACCCACGAAGCTCACAGAACACCAAATAGGTAAATATTAAAAAATTATACTAAGGTACATCATATTCAAATTGCAGAAAACCAAATACAAAGAGAAAATCTTGAAAGAAGCCAGAGGAAAAAATACCTTATTTATAGTGGACCAAGGATAATTACAGAAAACGTCTCATTAGAAATCATGTAAGCAAAAAGAAAATGGTGCAAAACATTTAAAATGCTAAAAGAAAAAGACTACAGACCTAGATTTCTGTCTACTAAAAATATTCTTTAAAAGTGAAAGACAAATAAAGACCTTCTCAAATAAAAACTGAAGAAATTCATCACCAGTAGATCTGCCCTGTAAGAGGTGTTAAAAGATTTTCTTCAGGTAGAAGAAAAATGATACAGGAGAGAAACTTAGGAACTAGAGAAAAATAGGAAGCACATTGGTAGGGGATAAAAGAAGCTTTCCTTCAAAGAGGAAATCCAAACTCCATTTATAGATAAAATCGGGATGCTTCGATCAAAGGAAATTTGTGAAATACATTTTTCTATTATTAAATAACTACAGGCAATTCTCAAACAAACATATAACAAGGATAAAAATAAAAGGATGGAATAAATTATGGCACATAATTAATAAACAAAAGATGTATTAATATCAGACAGCATTTTCAGTTGAAACATTATTTTAGATAAAAAGTTCATTATGTGATGTAAATAATATACAAATCATAATTTAACAGATGGGCAAGAAGAAATCATAGCATGATTATAACACCCTTTTCTAACTGAATGACAGAATAATTATATGAAATAATGGGTCCTTCTTGAAACTTCCACATATATATTATACACTGAGGCCCCAACATAAAGTATTATGGTGCCTCAAAACAAGCACTACAGAATTTTTAAATCCCTCTTCTATGTTTTCTGGACTGGAGCTATCTTGACTCTATCTCTTTTATTTACATATATGCATTTACATAAATTTTAAAGCATGCCTACTAGATGCTATATATTGTGATAACTGCTGGAGTAATAATGATGAGCAAAAACACATGTATTACCTACATTGGAGGACTAATGGATCTCAGTCTAATATACATAAATTTGAGTCCAGTCAGATTTGCACAATTTTAAGAAACTTTAGTGAGTTTTTGTTGCCAATCTGCATCATGACATCAGGCAAAGTGACATCTCAAGATTACATCAAATTAATTTGGCATAGACTTAACTAGGTTTCATCTTCCTTTAAACTGCACAATTCCCTTCCAATTAATTCTTCACTCCCATCACCACAGAAATGAACATTTCATTAATAAGAAGGTTATCAGAAAAGACAATATAAAGACACTTGTAAGGAGCACCTCCGAACCATAGCTTAAAGATATTTGTTTGATATCTCATTAGATATCATTTGCCTCTGGAATCATATACCTCTGTCATTTGCACTGGAAAATTCAGAGGTATATCTGAATGTTCTCATATATCTGGAATATAACTTAGTTCCATATGTGTCCTCAAGGTTCAGCATCAATATAAAACTTATGAATTGCTTAATTTCAGAACTATGAAGCATTAACAATAACTATAACTGATAGGAAGCTGGATTTAGATAAATCACTATATACTTCAGCTTATGGAATTTTCTGTTTCATTTGTGAAACAAAGATCATCTGAAAAACATTGGGGAAATGGTCCATACCAACTCCAACATTGCATACACCTACCCATGGGTGCCATGAGAATTAATATACGCTATCTGAAACTGTTTTTAGCACATAATGTTACATCACAATTATTTTGACATAACATATCCTATGACATTAAAAAGGCTTTGTAAATTTTTTATAACTATGTAATATCCCATGATACATTTTTACCTATTTAACTAATTAACAAAAACATTATTTCCATTTATTTTCCATTGTTCATTAGATTGTCATTGTGATCCCCCCTTCCTGCCACAAACTGCTATGCCTATCTCCAATTATTTCCTTATAGCATATAATTAGAAATGGAATTACTAGGTCAAAGTGGTATGAACTATTTTAAAGCCATTATTCAATAAGACCAAGATACTTTCCAGAAAGATTTTTATCAACACCAGTAATGTAGAAGAGTTCTCACGTACCCTTGATAGTACTGAGCATCTGCTTTAAAAATATATTTTCTAGTTTGCTAGACAAAATGATATTTAATTGATTTAAATTATATTTCTTTCATGGTTAAGGAAGGAGAGCGTACTTTCCTATGTTTATTAGTCTTTTGTACTTCTGCTGTGAGAGTTCTTTAAATACTAAGGATATTAACCTATGTTTATCATATGTGCTGCAAATATATTGTTCATTTGTGGCTTGTTTCTTAATTTTGTTTACGAATTCTTGATATAGGCAAACAACGTAAACCATTACTTTCTTTCCAGTGTCATTTCTTCCATCTTTTTAATGCTAGGGATGTCTTTCTCTATCGAAAAGCCAAATAAATATTCACCTTCCTGGAAGTTAATTTGGAAATGTGGTTTTAGGACCTAAAATATATCTATACTTTCTCAGTAATTTACCTTTGAAGATTATGTTCTAAGTAGAGAATTATAAAATCTGAATGATTTATATTTTTAATGACAGAAGCATGCTTTCTTTGCAGTATGAAGTAAGAAAACACAATACAAATTTAACATGATATTGAAAGAGACTTTATAGTGGCTCCAGAATTTTGGTTAAAGACACATAGCTAAAAAAAATATTCTCCAAGTACCCTCGAACTCTAAAGAGAGCCACCAGGGAGTTCTGAACACAGTCCTTTAGGGCTTACACAGGGACAGCTGACTAGTCATGCTACTTACTGATTGATTACTCATTCCATTTCTTTTCAGGCCAAATTTACATAGAGACTAGAGAGAATTAGAGAAGAATTTGTAGTGTTTGTGAGTCCTTGGTTTGGGAAAGAGTGTTTTCTCCTCCCTTGAAGGTCAGGGACATGCAACTCCCTTGCAAAGGCATTTGAGGAGGGATCCAGAGGATCACTTAGAGAGACTGGGAAAATATTCATAAGATAAGAACAGAGGGAAGTATTTTATCACATTTTGGGTATCCAACAGTTTCTTTTCAGATTGAAATTTCTGATGATCACTCAGATTTGACTTGCTTCTAAAGGCTTTTCTGCACTGACTACATTCCTATGGCTTCTCTTCACTGTGTATTCAACTATACTAAATAACATTTGAACTCTGGTTTGAAAGATCACCCATGATCACTATATTCATAGGGTTTACTTCTTGATAAATTACTACTTGATAAATTCTCTAATGTTAAAAAAATATGAAGCCTGGCTAAAGCCCAGCTCCAGTCCAGAAAACATAGAAGAGGATTTAAAAATTCTGTAGTGCTTGTTTTGAGGCACCATAATACTTTATGTTGGGGCCTCAGTGTATAATATATATGTGGAAGTTTCAAGAAGGACCCATTATTTCATATAATTATTCTGTCATTCAGTTAGAAAAGGGTGTTATAATCATGCTATGATTTCTTCTTGCCCATCTGTTAAATTATGATTTGTATATTATTTACATCACATAATGAACTTTTTATCTAAAATAATGTTTCAACTGAAAATGCTGTCTGATATTAATACATCTTTTGGCTCTTCAATGTTCTTCGCACATGTTTTCTCACCATCATGACCTTTTTGGTGATTTATAATCTCTGAAACTGGGCTGAAGCTATGAACATGTAACCCACACCATGGGCTGCCTGTCCAATGTATTTGTTCATCCTCATGTAGGACAGTGTCTGAGATTAGAGCACACTTATTCTTATACTACAGTCATGGAAGTTCCAAGGCTGGGAGCCAACTCTGTGAGTATCTATTCCAAGTCTTAAACATTTATCCTTTGAAGGGAGGCTAATTTGCCTCTTTAGCTTGTCTTTACACTCAGAATTTTAAGTTTGGAGTCATGAAGAGCAACCATTGGAATATGTGGTCACTTTCCCTGTGATCCAAATTCTTCCTCAAATCCCTGATTTTGAATGAATTTATTGTTCTTGTTCAGACTCTTTAGCCTCATCTGATAAAAAGTACAGCTGTTATTTATATCTGATACTTGGCAGCTGAAGAAAACGACCAGCTCAAAAAAGAGAGGAGGAAGAGAGAAAAGGAAAAAGAAAAGGGAAGAAATTATATAAGTCTCCACCATATAGCTTCTTAAAAGGCAAGTCAGGGACTGGATTTATGTTCCAATCTGAAAAAAAGACACTAAAAAGGTGGGACAAAAATATGGAATAATGGGTTTCAAAACACTGGACATGAACATCAGGCCATGAAGAATAGTGATCCCTGAGAGATGGGGAAATGAGGTGAGCCTTTTCTACTTGGAAGTTTACAATATGTGGTGCAATAAGGTAGAATACAGTCAGAGCCCAGTTGAGATGTCATAGACAAGAGGCTGAAAGACCAAGGTGGCTAGTGTTCAGTGAACAGAATACCAAAAAAAGAGGTCCTGCCTACTGAATCTTACAAGCAAGACTTGAAAAAGATTTAACTGCTTCCAAATAACTGTATTTCATAATAAAGCTCAAGGAGATGTGTAATAATACAAAAATATCTAGCACCAAAAGGTACAAATTTACCAAAATTTTACCAAAAGGTAAAGTTCATAATGCCTGGCATCTGATAAAAAAATAATTAGGCATGTGAAGAAGTGGAAAAAAGTTATCCATCATGTGGAGAAAAATCAATCAATACAAACTAAATTTACATAAATGTTATATTTAGCAGGCAAGTACATTTAAAAATTTATTATAACTCTGTTACATATGTCCAAAAGCTAGAAGAATGGTCATGTTAAGTAGAGAAATTAGATATATTTAGTAAGGTGCAAATCATATATCTAGTGACAAAAATCATAATATCTGAAAAATACATGGATGAAATTAACTAGTAAAGATTACTGAACTTGAAGACATGAAAAAAGCAAATATGCTACATGAAATAAACATAAAATAAAATGTAAAAACAGAGCATAAATGACTTTGTTCATTCTGTTTCCTCTTCCGGGAACACTTTTCCTCCATCCTAATCATCCATCCATCCATCAACCAGTTATTTCTGAATCTGCCTTCTGGTCTCAGCTCAATCATCACTTCCTCCTTACTTGACCTTCCTGAAAAGATCAAATCCTCTTTAAACCTATTCAGAGAAACATTTACTTACCCTCCACAGTACTTATGACAGGGTCAACTTCACAAATATTTGGGTATGTAATTAATATCTGTCATCTTCACAAGACAGCAACCTCCTTGAATGTAAAGAAAACATGTCTGTTTTTGCTTACCATGATATCCTCAGCATCTCAAACTGTGCCAGTCATAGAGTGGCCCTGCACCCTGAATCCTGTCTGTATCTGCCACCTCTGGGATTCTGATCTATTAATTATACCCTCTCCTATATCTTCAACTTCTCCTTCTCTACTGGCTGTAACCCATGAAACATCTCTTCTTCCCTACTAAATAAATCTTGATTTTTATTATGGGTGACAATGTTCCCAACTGTAAATTTGCATTTTGCAGACACCCTTGTAGATAATGGTGGCCATGCGTCACAGTTCTATCTAATGGATGTAGGTGAGAATTATTTGGTAAGATTTTGCGGAAAGCTCCATATCAAGGAAACTAATTCTACTGACAAGGTATTTTGCCCTCTCCTCTTCCTCATCTTCCTACCTGGAATGCAGAAATGATGGCTAGAGTTGCAGTAGGCATCCTGAAACCCTGAAGCACCTGAGAGATGGGAGTCACATACTAAGGATCATGGAACCAAAAATATATATGAGGGGCCCGAGACATTGATGAAATCATGAAGGTCTTGAATTTGGATTTGTTTTAGGTAAGATAAAGATATCCCCTCATCATTTTAAGCAACTCATTTTCAGATCTATTACTCATAGCCAAATACAATTCCAAATGCCCATCACAATATAGGAAATCTCTCTCCTTTCCCTCCCTCCCTTCACCCCTGCTCTTCTCTCTCTTTCTTTCTCTCTCTCTCTCGCACTCTCTCGCTCTCTCTCTCTCCCTCTCTCTCTCACACACACAGTCTTTAATACACTCTCATTCATACATAATTCCTTCTATGACTTATCGACTTATATGATAATGACTATGATTTATGACTTATGATTTCCCTGCACTTTCCTAATTCTCCAAACTATCCCTCTGACACATACACTGTCTCTATTATTTCCATTTCTGCACATGCCATCTTATCCTGTACTATTATACACACAAAGTCCATACGATATCATGATACTCACCGTCAAATACAATTAGCTCTAACCAACCCCCATTATCACATACACCATCTCCATTACCCATGGTCACAACTACATTAACTTCATCCCTACATTATGACAATGTCTGCCCATATCCACTATCATATATACAGTTCACATCCCCACTATAAAATCTTCAACATCCTCTAAAACTTCTTTCCCGTACGCTTATGCCATCTCCATATTATACAGACTCAGAATTGACATCCACATCATCTCCACTTTCGCACACATACACTTCCTATTCCTCACTGACACTTTGAAACTCTGTATTTTCCATATCATACACTTTATTCAACAATCCCATTCATATACTCATGATTTCCACACTCCAAATTATCATGCATTTTTCCATTCCCCCATTATCATACATTCTCACTGTACCTATCTGCCTCCACAAATACATACACTTCTTACTTCCCCCAGTATCACACACGCACAAACACACTAACTTTATAACTTTATCACTTACACCACATACTTATCTTCCATCACCACATTACACTTTCCCCATTCCACCTATGTCTACATCCTCCTATTATTACTTGAAATGCCCCATCCATATTTTCACATGCATAGTGATCCCAGTGTATCATTATCAATGTGTTCTTTCTCACTATTCTCTCTCCCTTCCCACTCTCCCACACAACCACACACACATATGCACAATTCTCATCTTCCACAGTATGACACACACTGTGTCCATGCCACCATTATCACACACATTCTGATCTTATACTGTCACTATCATTTACATTGCCTTGCTTCATTTTCACAATGACTTCATACCATTCTATGCCATTACTCACATTGTCCGCATTGTCACCATCATCATACATACTTTGCACACATCACCCCTGCTGTCAATACTCTCAATACTTTCTCCTTCTTTGTATCAAACACATGGCCCAGATAATCTACGATTTTACACATGGTTCCCATCCCTTGACATCTCCTCATTTTGTCTCTCTTTTGTCCCTTTCTTTCTCCTCTTTTCTCCCACCTCCACCCTCATCCCCACACTTTCTCAATATATGGATATTACATGAACCCAGATTAATGGAGAAATGTCTTTCTTGAAGCCTTATTTCAAAGCTCTAAGTAAAGCCAGTAAAGAAACATCATACACAAAAGGTACATACAATATGTAGTGTTACCACTTGGTAGATAGTTCTGAATGTATTTCTTTTCATACATTTGCCTTTAAGAAGCATTTCTTCATGTTTTGTTATAGCATTTAGATGAGAGTTTTAAATATTCCATTGATATGTCTTTAATATGATACTATGCAGTTAAGCTATTTGCACTATACTTAAGTTTTCCTAAAATATCCTAGTAGCTTTTTTTGTTGCACCAAAATTGTGATATTTTTGGCCCTGAAGAGATAGACAGGTTCAAACAAATGGCAATACTGAATATACCACTGAGCTGTGTTAGAAGGAACCCTTAATCTTGACTTCTCATATTTCCATGTGGAAGAACTTTGACTAGACTAACACTCCTGCTTTTCTTCTCACAGAGGGAGGAATGAGTTATATGATTATTATGTTTGAGAGAAATATCTGAGTGTGCTTGGCTTAATCTCTTGCCTTCTGCTCTTCTCTCAGGGTTCTGTATGCCTATAGAAAACATAATTTCTGACTGGCTTCTTGCCATGCAATAGGGGGCCTAATTTTGGCCTGGAGTCTTGTGTTTTTTCAGCACTGTTTGCAATTGTCTGAGTAAGTCTCCCTAATTCTGTAGTCCAGTATTAGGAAGTCCACACTAAAATGATCTTCTCAAATCATATTTATTTACTAATGATAATAATATTCTGATCTCCATCTAGCTGATTCTTAAATTCATATTTCAATTAGTTCTGAACCTAAGCAAAGAAGATAAGTGATACATGTTGATCTCTTACAATTACTACACTATGTAGACCATTGATATCATGTAAATTCTCTTTACTGGCTTTATATGAATTTTAATACAGAGAACTTTCTATGTAAAATTTTGTATTGATTAACACTTGAGACAAACACTTGGCAGTAATTAAGAGTAGGTCTAAATAAGGAAATTGTATGTCTACCACACCTAGACTCCTGGTTTCCCCTGGATTAGGCAGTCCAAATGTTTAAGGGGTAGAGTTATCATAATATGGTGGTGCTACCTAATTATTCAAGATGGTGGGGAGTAGACACTAGTTGGATATGTCTTCTTTGGCTGTACTGCTAAGTCCTAGGAGGGCATAAC
Organism: Rousettus aegyptiacus; assembly: GCF_014176215.1. Lineage (NCBI taxonomy): Eukaryota > Metazoa > Chordata > Mammalia > Chiroptera > Pteropodidae > Rousettus > Rousettus aegyptiacus. The sequence continues at coordinate 33,127,979 of NW_023416312.1, read as the reverse complement.
TAAAAGAGCTCTTTCATGGGATGGGGTGGCAAACCTTTATATGGAATATTAGAAAAGGGTTTAGATATTCATCCAGATGTATGGAAGCCTTATTAAAGAAAGACACATAAGTGAATCATTTTTTGAGAGGCAGAAAAACCCCTTTGAATAAAAAACTAAAATTTAGTCTGATAGGCTGTTCTTGTTAAAACAAGTTCTCTGGAAATTTAGATCTAACAGTCATTCTTGCTCTCTTTCTTTTTGCTAGCTATCTTTGTGCTAGCTTTGGAACCCTTCCATACAAACTTAAATACTTTGTCTGTTCTCAGTGAAAGAACACCATTTCAGAGTATAGTTTGTGTCCAAATTAAATAGTCCCAAACATTGGAATTGTCATAGTTTTACCATAGGACAATCACTGTTGTAAAGAAATGACAACCATTCTCTGGAAATAAAGCAATGTGATGATTCAGCTTTGCAGGTAATCTTTTTTGCATAGGAATACTTTTTATACTACACATATTTACTGTTCTAGCGGTACTGACCCAAATATACTTTTTTAAACCTACATCAAGGCTCACAAAGTGATCATACATAAAAACAAAAGTATAAACAAACAATATCTCAGAAGTCAAAGAGAAATGAAACAATACTACTGGACAAGATATATGAAAACCTGAGTGAAAAGTAAGAAGACCTAAAGAAAGTCAAGTACAGTACAGACACAACAAAAACTTTCTGGAGCTCAAAGCTTAAAAAACCCAATTAAAAAATAGAATGAAAGATGAAGGTCCTTGATGAGCTTTGAATTAATGGACTAGAAAATCAAGTGTAAGATTTATATGAAAGCACTGAGCAAAAAGTAATAATAATAATAATAATTATAAAGCAATCGATTCAATAAGGGACTAGTTAATATATTTAGGTAGTTCCAGGGGACCTACCATGTTAATATGGTTTGGGTGGATGGGGTGTTAAAGGAGAAAAGAAACAGAGGGAAAGGAAGCAATATTTAAAAAATGATAGAAGAAAATTATCCCGAACTAAAGAGTGGGCCCTCTGAATTTTGGACAAGATTGATTCATTGACTGATTAATTTATCCATTTGTTAATTTATGCTTCTATTCATAAATTTAATCAGTACACTTAATGAGGACCTATTATGTGCCTGGCACTGTTTTAGGCACTTGAGATATATTAGTGAACAACAATCAACAATCCCTGCCTTCATGGAGGTTACATTCTAAGACACTTAGGCATACCCTGAACGGATTCCTGAACTCAAAGAATAAAGAAAACATCTTACAAGCTTATAGACAGAAGGAAAAAATTACCTACAATAGAAAAATTAGATGGACATAGGACTTTCATGAGTAACACTAAATTTTATGATTGCATACACTAATTTTCCCAGAAATGGCTTTACTAAATTCTTATGGAAGCTGAAGTCACTCTTTGACTCATAATCTCTGTTTTCTTGGAGGACTTTATCTAATAGGGACAATACTACCTTTTTCTCATACAACTAAATTCGTGATTGCTTTTCAATTTTTTCAAAACTAAATAACATATTGTTTAAGGACACACATATAGGTGATAAAACCATAAGAAAACCAAGGGGATTGTTAATCAGAAGTCAGGGTAGTGTTATCTCTAGGTCGAGGCAGACAGAAGGGTGTGATTGGAGAAGAAGGGACTAAGGTACTGTTAATGTTTTATTTCTTGTCCTGGATGATGGGTTTATTGGCATTATTTTAAATGTAAATAGTAATAAATTTATTCAACAAATAAAAAGTGCCTATCATGTATCAGGCATTATTCTAGGCACTGGGCACACATAAATAAATAAAATAGATGAAAATATGTCCTTATGAAGCTGGAAAATTATTAAAGAAATAATAAAATTTTCCAGAGCCTAAGTACAAGAGCATGCAAAATGAAAGAGTCTACCAAGTGTCTGGCACAACAGACATACAAATATCCAGACAACATCATGGAATTTCAGAATATCAGTGATAAAATGGAAATATAAAAGCTTCCAGGAGTCAGGGTTAGTCAAGATTGGAACAGAAGAGAATGCTCTAGAAAGGGGACTTCCAGAAAATAGTCTGACTTACTTGAGCATGTTTCAAAAAAAAACATGGTATATCTCATGGAAAGGATAAGTATAAAAATATGCAGATTAAAAGCAATTATTAACTCTAGAAATGAAAGCAATTTGTACAAGGAAAGAAGTGTAATCACAGTTCACTACTTGTCTCTGTAGTAAACAATGTTTGCACAATCACGAGAAGTCACAAGAATATAAACATTACCATTAACCAAAATATATGCTATAACTATATTAGAAACATGAGGAAGGGAAGTAGGAGAGAAAATATGAGAGTTTAATCTTAATCTACCATAAAGAGAAATCAACAGCTAATTCTGAAATTAGTAACTCAAGAAATAATAGTAGAGCTATATTGTTTAGAATTACTGAGATAACCAAAAGAAACAGCTAATATATTTCAAAGTTGGCTACTTCAGGTATTTGACCCTGGTGGATGAGAAGGGGTAAAGGTAAATACTGCGATTTTTTGTTACTATTTGGTTTTTAATCCAAATATAGTTCTTACTATAATACAGAATATATTATATCCATATATTATACTTACTATAATAAAAATACGAAATAAAACATATTCTTATTATAAAGGGAGCTATTTAATTATAAAGGAAAAGGATACAATGAGAACTTGGATTTACTGAAATTAAAATGGCTAACAGAATAAATCAAAAGAGGTGGGGGCACACATATATAGAGAATTAAGGGCCCCCAATGTTTGCTTTTTATTCTTTTTCAACATTTGGTAGGGTATGTTCTAAGTTGCTCTTAAATAGTAGCAATAATCAAAGAAGAGTTTTACACTTGAGAGGTGACTGCCAGGAAACCTAGTAGCTCCGGTCCCACAAGTACAGTAAAAATGGAAATTATGGGTCCAAAATAGTCAGGAACAAGGAAGACCGAAGACAAGAGAGAGGACATTCATTCTGGATAAGAAAACTCAGATGGCCAGAGAGGGCACAGTTAGAATGTAGTATTTCATCTGGTTCCCTTCCAACCTCTCCTGCTGCTCATTCTCAGCTTTCTTTGCTCTTCCTTAAAATACCTGTTTCTGAGATTCTGCCCTGGATGTTGCCTACCTTCTTTTTTTTTTGTCCTCGCTCCACACACTCTTCTAGGGCAATCTCATTCGTACTTTAATTAAAACCACCTCTATACTTGATGACTTCCAAATCTATCTGTAACTCTACTTACTTCACAGCTGCAGAATAAATTCTTGACTGCCTACTGGATAATTCTTGGACATTCCAAAGGTGCTTCAGGATCTGTACATTCAAAATTAAACTCATCATTTTCCCCCTCAAACCTGCTCCTTATTCTGAGTTCTCCGGCTCATGAAATGGCTTTTATATCTTCTCAACCAACCAAAGCAGAAAGAAAACGGAGGAACATCCTGGATTCATTCTTCTCCATCAGCCCCTATGTCTACTTAGTGACTGAGTTCTTAATTTCTCATATATATATATATATATATATATATATATATATATATTCTCATATATATATATATTCTCTTTTCATTCCCACTGTTTTGACTTAGGCTTCAACATCTCTCCTCTTTTTCAATAGCCTCTGATTTAATCTCTCTGTACCCAGCCCTGTCCTCAGTCTATCCAACATACTCTCATCCACTTAATATTTCTAAAATGCAAATGTGATCCTGTTAATCCCTTGATTAAAATCCCCAAATATCTCCCCACTGTTCTTAGTATAGCATTTAAGGGTCTGCATGATCTGGCCACTATCTCCTTCTCATTACATCCTCTCTCACTCTCTATGTTCCAACTATACTAAACTGCTTGAACATACCATAAAATTACTGTAAACACTAAATTATTTCATATAATGTCTCTTTGCTCATATCACTACTGCTTGGAATGACTCTCTTCTATTCCTCAGCACCAGCAGTTAACACTGACAACATGTACATACCTTTCATCCCACCTAGTAGAATTAATAATTTCCTCTTTCTACCTAGTCTGTGGTACCTTGTTATGGCAGGACTGGCAAACTAATATAGCAAGATACAAAACTGTATATATCAGTTAATAGTAATTATCTCTAGGTAATGAAATAGATTTTTATTTCCTTCCTTATAGTTTTGTTTTCCAAATTTTTCACGAGCATGTCTCTACTTTCATAATACAAAATATAACCATACACAAAGTCTAAAATAATAAAGAAATATATAACTTTTACTTGAATAAAAGAAGCTGCCAATATAAGGTAGAAAGAAAATTAATCAGGAAATTAAGGCCTGCTAAGACCCAATAACTTGATGGCTTTGTTGTATTTTTAGCTGACTTCCCAACAGAGGGAGAAATGGACTAGGAGAAACAGTGATATGAGGATGACTGGTTTGTTTGGAGATCAATGCAGAGACAATGAAAGAGATTCAACTGAGTAGGGAAATGGGGAAATTATCTGAACAAAGGAGGTGTTGAATATGTGGAACTAGGCAAAAAGCAAGGATTTGAAAGGTAGAAAGCAAGTGATTCATTTGTAGGGTACTACAAAAGGGGAAGCATTAGAGAAGGGAGAAGTAACTTGACATGCAAATAAAAGATGACCACAAAGAAAACAGGAAAAGAAAGAACTCTTTCTTGCCTGATGTTATGGCACCCACCAGACGAATTTGAGAGGGGTATAGGGGTTCAGAATGTCACCCAAAAATATGATACACTGGAAGACTATTTTGAAATAAAGGTACTTGAGAAACAGTGGGTAAAAAAAGGGATACTCTGATCCTCTTTGTCCCTCTGAAAGCAGGAGATAAATCTCCCATGTGACAAGTACCTCCCTGTAACGGAAAGGTAGAAGGCATCCTTATCACCAGAGATAGGGAATTTAGGGCAGAGAAGCCTGTATAAACAAACCTTGTTAATTTTTTACCATTTATTGCCCCCAGCTCAAACCTGTCTGCCTTGTCAATTCTTCACAAATTTACCTTTTCTTTGTCTAAAAGTTATAAAAGCTTCTTAAAGCTTTCTGCTCTGGTCACTTCTTTGAGTCTTATATTTTGATGTGGTTCTTGTATATACAAAATTAAATTAGTTTTTCTCCTGTTAATCTGATCTTACATCAATTTAATTATTAAATTGAGCAGCCAAAGGACATAGAAAGGAAGAAGGGAAATTTTTTCTGCCCCTACAGTTGCAACAACAATGATTAACAACTATGACAACTATTTAGTGAGCATGTACCAAACATAAACACTTCACTGAAATACATTATCTATATTTCACATAGAAACCTTGAGAGATAGGTATTATTATTCCAATTGTATACATAAAGAAATTGATGGTCAAAGAGGGAAACTGACTTATCAAATATTTTAGAGTTAGTAAGTAGGGGAACTGAGAGTCAACTCATGTGTCTGGGTCCAAAGCTCCTGTGTCTTCTACCATGTAAGGTGCCTTGTGCACATTCATCGACCAATATTTCAAAACTGCCTAACAGTATCTAACAAAGCTGTAAAGTTCGTAAGCCCCTACCTGTTTCATTCTCCCTCCTTCTCTCACCTAAGATTTCTTCCTGGATCCCTCTGTCCTTAGTTCTGTCCAAACTCAGCTGGGAATTCATTTTGGTCTTTTGAGGTAGAAAATTCTGCAGTTGAAACAGAAATGAAACTTTGTGGTTAGAGCTAGGGTACTGAATGTCCATAAATTCTGTTCTGAAAGGTAGAGGGAGGGTGTTGAAAGGAGGTCTCTTATTTATTAGGATATCTTAGGAACAGGCAAGGGCCTTGTGAAAGAGGCATAGAAATGCATGTATTTCCCAGAGGTAGGGAGAATGTCGGCCTTGAGGAATAAAACCTGATAAAGAAAATACAATGAGTCATTTACTCTCTTCTTAGAAGAAAGATGTCCCACAATTCAGGAACTTTTACAGTGGGATCCAAAGGATACAGTGCATTAGACCAGTTAAGCACAAAGGTTTCAGAGTTGAATAGAGCTCAAGTCTCAATATTATTACTTATTCGTATGTAGCCTTGGACAAGTATCTTTACTTTTCTGAGCACTAGATGTTTCCACTATAAAATAAAGGAAATAAAATCCCAAAAGTAATAAGAATTTCTGAGCCTAAATCTAATGTCAAAGAAAATGTAGCAAAGAGTTATAGGAAATTTTTCTAGTTCTGGTAATTGCCCATCAGGTTGTTTGGACAAACTCTCATGCTGAAAACAACTTTAAAAAATCCTGATGAAAAAGAAGTAGCATCTACATAGAATGAATAAAAGAACAGCACAATAAAAATATGGAAACATCAGGCAGGGCAACACCATGGGATAAGGGGATCCTAAAGAAGTAAATAAGCTGGGAGGCAAATTTCTGCCCTGAGCACATTTGTCCATTCTCCCTTCCACCCCTCCCCCCCCCCCCCCAAATAAGTTTCATTTTGGTTGCTTTGAAAAGCAAAGGAGATAGAGATTAAAAAGCCCAGAAAAACACAGAATAGGAAAACCAACAGGAGACCCTCTCTATGATAAGATTGTATCCCTAAAGGGCTACCCATCTCAGGGTTACAATGGATGGAAAGCAGGTCATTTTGCAACTCAGGTTGAATTACATAACTTGCCCCGGGATCCTTGAGCTTTGAATTAGATAAAGAAGCAAATCAGCAGGATCAGCTGATAACAGAAAAGACTTCAAACCCTGGGGTTAGCAAACACAAACTATAACTATTTTACTATGGATAAAGAAATCAATAACACACCTGAAGATATTTCCAAACAGCAGGAAACCAAAACAAATAGTATACCATAATTAAACCTGATCAAACTTTTAGAATAAAATACAGTATCTCAAATGAAAAGGGATAAAAAGCTATCAATTTAAACCATAAAAAAGGTGAAATATTGCCATTTGTGATGAAGGAAACCAAAGTTTTGCCACCATGAAGTTGCCTTTTTCGGGATACTGATTTTTAATCTGTTTATTAAGAGACAAGACTCAGAAGGAACCTTTCACCCTCCCCATTTCTGTCCAAGAAAAACCTGCTTCAGGAAGGGAGTATTAGGATGTTGCCTTAGCCTGATCTGAATTAAGTATGGTAAATAGTGAAGCTTCAGCCAGTGGCCTGGTAAATAGCGAAGCTTCAGCTAGATACCCTGTGTTCCGTTGCTCCTGAGTTGCCTATCAAGAACTTGTCTGCCATGTGTGTTCCCCTCTTCCTCAACTACCTGTAAATCACCTGCTCGCAATTCTGAACTCTAAGACCTCCCCTATTTCCCCCTTTTCTCCTTTGTCCAAATGTCAGCTAGACCCAATGTTGCCTCACTGTGTTTGGAATTTTCATGCATATGTGAATTCCACATGTGCATGCATTAAAATTTTTATTTTCTCTTGTTAATCAATCAGTTAATTTGATTATTAGCCCAGCTAGAACTTAGAAGGTGAGAGGAAAATATTAATTGTTTTTTAGCCCTCACAGAGACAACATGGATGGATCTTGAGATTATTATGCTAAGTGAAATAAGTCAGATAGAAAAGGACAATTGTATTATTTCACTCATATGTGGAAATGTGGAATCTAAATAACAAAGAACAAACAAAACAAAAACAAACTCATAAATACAGAGAACAGATTGGAAGTTAAAAGATGCAAAGGGGGTGGGGGAGGAGGAAGGTGAAATAGGTAAAGGGGGTCAAATGTATGATGACAGATAGAAACCTAGCATTTTGGTAGTGAGCATGATAGTGTGCACTGATAGCTAATTATAATATAATATACCTGAAACTTATATAATATTATTAACCTATGTTACATCAATAAAAAAGAAAATAATTTGTTAAAATTTAAGACAGGTCAAAGGAAATCATTAGGGTACAGGACAAAGAGATAAAAATGTGTAAGGTACAAAAAAAGTGTAAAAGAAAAACTGCTCTTGTTCAGCAAGCAGGTGTCAGGGCCTTGTAAAAGTAAACAAACCTCATCTTAACAACTGCTGTACAAGGCACAAAATACAAAATTTCACTGAAAATAAAAAAGTCATTTTCAGCCCTTTTTCCATTTCTACAAGCAAAACTGAGCTCCAGAACTGTTTTTTCTTTAAAAATAGATAATGAAATTCCAGAGCCTACCTTTATAAATGCAGATCTCCACAATCAACAAAAGGAAACTTAAAAAGATGTGAAGGCTCTATATTTTCTTCCCTGCAGCAATGGAGGGGCGGAGCCGATTTTGCTTCCCCATTACTTCAAATAATCTAAATTTAAAAGATGTTAAATTGATAATTTTAATAAAGATGTCAATATGGTTCTCTTTTACAATATGGAGACTTAGGAATATTCATAACTGTTATCAACTGGTTCCACTCACTCACTGTTAATATATATATATATATATATCTTTCCTTGGAAGTATTATTTTAAAAAAGGCATTTTGTGAGACTCCTATAACTTCGGAAACAGATGCTTTGTTCTATGAAAATGACATATAAAAGAAATGTGTAATACTAATCAGGTATCTTACTTGGTAATTCATTAACCTTGTGTGGTAGACAGATAATGGCCATCCCAAGATTTCTAGGTCCTGATCTTGTGAATATGTTACCTTACATGGCAAATGGGACTTTGTATATATGATTAAGGATCTAGAGATGGGTTAATCATCCTGGATTATCATAATGGACTGAATGTAATTACAAGAGCCCTTATAAGAAGGAAGGAGGAGGATCAGTGTCAGAGGAGGAAACATGACAATGAAAGAAGGTCAGAGTCAAAGAGTTTAACATGCTATATATACTGTTGGATCTGAAGATGGAAAAAAGGACCATGAACTAAAGAATACAGGCAGCCTCTAAAAGCTGGAAAAAGTAAGGAAACATTTTCCCTTACAGCCTCTGGAGGGAGCCAACAACTTGATTTTAGGACTGCTGACCTCCAGAATTGTAAGACAATAAATCTGTATTTATTATCTATGTTTGTCATAATTTATTGCTACGACAAAAGGAAGTTAATACATCCGGTGACAAATTTTCAATTGTCATCTCTATATCTGGAAACAGATTAATACTTCTAAGATCATTTTGACAAATTAGGACAGGATCATTGACAGTTTCCTCTTCACCCACAGGCATGGATAAACAAATATAAACCCACGATTCTCTTGGATTTACTATATAACAAATATTTTGAAAGGATATATTTCTTTTAAATCAATAGTGTCATGATTCTATTTCACCAGTGAGAAAAATGAAACTCTCAAGAACTAACTTGCCTAAAGTCGATCAATGCACAAAGAAGTAGGATTCAAATCCCTGTCGACTGTCTACAAAGGTCAATATTTTCTCACTACATCTAGCTGCCTGCCTCACACACTGCTTGGGTGTGATGAAAAGAGGGCAGACTATCCAAATGCATTCATCAAATAACTCATATCTGCACAAAAGACTCCATGTTTGTAAGATTCTCTACCTTCCTTGCTTTGATTCCATGTTCACAGTAAGCAATACACTGTTTTCTCGGTTTCACTTCCCAAGTACCCCAGTACCGGAACTGACATGTCCTGTAGAGAGGCCCTGAGTATTCTAGTCACTGGAAAAAAACATATTATACTAATACATATACTAGGTCCTGATCCTGTGAATATGTTACCTTACATGGCATATGGGACTTTGGATATATGATGAAGGATGTGTGTTTTTATCTCTATGTCTACTTTAGTCTCAATATAATAATTTGTACTTGTTTGTCATCAAACTTCATTTCAGCATTTCATAAATGCTGAAGACCAAATCCTGGGCTATGGTCAACTAACTGAAATATCACCACCCTGTAGGCTCTTTTATTAACTTCTGTTGGCATTTCCAAGTAAAGGCAATTTCCTTTCTTTAATAACTTCAAAAGTACTTACATATTAAAAACAGCTAATTAGAGCATAAGCCCTCAGGGATACTTAGTAGTAACATCATTTCAGAAAAAGAAATTCTACTTTATTTTATACAGAATAACATCAAATTATGAAGATATAAGGACTGAAAGGTAAAATTACAATTATTCACTAATTACACTTGATGATAAATCATTGAGCTGTATACTTATGACTCATGAACTTATAATATGTTTACATAAATATTTAATAGTTATGTAAATACTTAAAAGTTTATATAAATACTTAATAAAATCTAAAAACAAACAATCAGACCTGAAGAAAGAGGTTAGCAAGGTGTAAGGATCTAAATCTAATATACCGATTATCACTGCAGCATTATTTACAAGACACAGAAACAATCCAAGTGCCCATCAATAGAATAATGGATAAATAAGATGTACATATATACAATGAAATATTACTCAGCCATAAAAAAATGAAATCTTGCCCTTTGCAACAACATGGATGGACTTAGAGGGTATTATGCTAAGTGAAGTAAGTCCAAGAAGAACAAATTCTGTATTTTATTTATATGTGAAATCTATAAAAATATAAACAAAACAAAACAGATACAGACTCATATATACATATATAGACAACAAACTGATGGTTGCCAAAGAGGAATGGGTTGAGAGATAGGTGGAAAAAAGTGAAGGAGAATAGGATACAAACTTCCAGTTATAAAGTAAATAAGCCACAGGGATGTGATGTACAGCACAGGTAAAATAGTCAACGACATCGTAATAACCTTATACAGTGTCAGATGGTTACTAGACTTATAGTGGTGATCACTTCATTAGGTATATAAATGCTGAATAACTATGTTGTACATCTGAAACTAATGTAATATTGTATATTAACTATTTTAATTAGAAAATAGAAAAAATAAATTAAAAATAAAAATAAATAAAAATAAAAATAAAAACAATACACCAGAATCAAGCATTTCCATATACCAGTCACAAACAATTACAAAATGTAATTTAAAAACATTAGTAATAGCAATAAAAACTATCAGGTACACAGAAATATGTCTAACAAAATATGTGTGAGACCCTTACGGAGAAAATTATAAAACTTTTTTCAAAGACATAAAAAATACTTAGATTAAAGATATTTAATTGTAGAGGTGCCATTTCTGTCTCTATAATCTGTAAATAAAATGCAGTTCTGATCAAAATTTCAGTGTTTCTTACAGATCATGTTAAACTTGTCTTAAAATTCATATGAAAAAATAAAAGGCAAAGAATATACTTTTGAAGAAGAGAAACAAGGAAAGGCTCTTTCCCTACCTAATATGAAGATGCATTACAAAGCTATAATAATTAACAGTATAGTATTAGTATAGGAGTAGACAAATAGACCAATGGAACAGAATAGAATGTCTAGAAGCAGACACATCTTATAATCTAGTGTATTACAGAGACAGCATTAGAAATCTGTGGAGAAACACTAGACTAGCTAGTAAACAGTCCTGGAGCTACTGATTAATCATCCAGAAAAAAATGAAGATCTCTACATCATATAATAAACAAAAATAAATTCCAAGTGGACCATAAACTGATTTGTGAAAAAATCATAAAAGTTTTACAGGAGAATATAGAACACCTTTATGAAACCAGGTAAAAGGATCCCTTCTACGTCCACGCCACCCTGAACAAACCCAATCCTGTCTGATCTTGGAAACTAAGAAGGGTTGGGCTTGGTTAGTACTTGGATGGGAGACCACCTAGGAAGACCAGGTGCTGTAGGCATTAAAAAAAAAAAGATCCCTTAAACAAGATGAAAAACACATGGCATATATAGAAAATGATAATAATTTCATGGTATATTGGGGAAAACAGAAGAAGCTGCTCTTCCATGAGGGCTAAAGTAATCAATAGTATAGCATAAATTTAACCATTTATGAAATTATTCCTTTCTACTTGCCCCCTTTCCCTAGCTCTACTAGATCATAGAGTGGCCTCTCATCTGCCCATTTATTCAGGTATTTCCAAAATGCAAGGCTAGATGATGTATCCAGCAGCTATTATACATATTCTAAATGACAGTTTGCTCTCTGGTCCCCACTCAGAGGATTCTCATCCACTGCCAAATTAGTGGCTAGTGGCTACTTCTATGTAAAATTAAATTCTTAACATGGTGCCTTCCAGGAGGCCTTCCCTGAGCCTTTAGGATGGGTTAGAGGACTCTCCTCCATATTTCTACTGATAGCACCACACCCTGGTCTCTCCATCACAGTACTCCCTGTTACAACTTCTGTGTATATCTCACCCACCAGAGACATTAGAAAATACATCTAATTCAACCGTGTGTCCTCATCATCCAGCAGAGTCTAGATTACTACATTTTTACTTACTTGATTGGCTGATTAATTAATGAATTAATTAATGGTCTATCTAAGTTTTCTAGGCTTCTTATCAATCTATCTTGCCCACTGGTATCCTAGCACTTCTGACATTCTCAGACTGTGTACAGTTCCTTCTCTCACCTTCTGACTTCCTCCTTTGTTCACTCATACTTCTTACCTGCCAGGATCCTGGGAAAATATTCTGATAACCAAGAAGACAAAGAGAAGGAATGAACAGTAGGAAGTCATACTCATTTTCTCTTGAAGCTATAGGTTCACTACATTCCTTCCTACCTAGAGTCTTTCCTTCGTGATCTCTAGAATCCCCCACTTTGAAAAATAAGCTCACTCATACCCTTCATTGATTTATAGAACATCTCCTTCACTTCCTAGTCATAAATGAGATAGTTCTCTCCTAAGCCCGATGATTCTCCCACACCCCTGCTCCCAAAATTCCCCATTGGTAAGCTGAGGCTCACTGATATGCCAAATAAACAATATTTGTCACACAGACATTATCAGGTGGTTTCCATGTGATAAAGAACAGAATGCAACATGTAAGAAGTAACAGGATTAGTGTAGTGTCCAATTACTAATAAAGAAAGACGACATGTTTTCTAGAATAACTTCGTCTTGTGAGTATGTAAGGGACTGCCATTGGATCATTAAAAGACCTGACACAAATAGTAGCCAAAGGATGAAAGAATATCAAATGAAGAGCCATAATAATTATACCATTGTTTTCAAAGACATTTTGAAAAGTCAAATTCTCGACATGTGTAGAGAAAGCAAAAATAATAATAGTAAAAAGAAACAGTGAACTAAAACATGAAATAAGCATTTCCTAATTGTAAATATGCTTTAATATTAGCTAAATAACTAAAAAAAATAGTCAGATCCAAGAAGTACATTAAATACTATTTTTTATTAAAGTTTGGAATTATTATTCCATTAGCTTTAAAAAATCAATAATGCATATATATAACATTTCACATTTCCATATAGAACATTTTGTCAATTTTCCAAAAGTTGATTAACTCATAGACAATGTTTAATCACTACAAATGTATTCCTACAAAATTCATGTTAGTAACAGTGTGCCATAAACAAACAAATATCAGATGAAGCTCTAGGAGGCTAACCCAGACATCTTCACTTCTAGCTGGCCATAGGAATAAACCAGCCAAGGTTCTTGGTATTTGAGATTCTGGGAAAAAAAATAAACAAGCCAGAGCCCTCCTTAAGGAAGACTCTCTAAGGGACAGACTCTGGGAAAGAAAAGAACAAGCCAGCTCCCTCCTCGGAGCTGGCTAAAAATGGTTGTTCAAGAACTCGCCAAAGACACAGGGTCATCTAAGCTACCCCTGCCCCTGTCTTTACACTCTGCCTCCACAGATGCTGGTTATCTTTGATCACCTCCTGGTTCTGGTTCTTGAGCCTTGAGTCTGAAGAAGACAGCTGAGTCAGAGCTCACCTACAGAACCCCTGGCTAATTGCTAAATTCAATTGTTTGGACCTTCCACAAAAGGGGCATTGTAGGATGCTAACTCAGTCTCCAGAATTCTCAAGTGGCCTCAGAGGCTGGGCAGCCACATTCAATTCTGGGGCCCAATTCTTGGGCTTTGAGATTCTGAGAAAGTACCAAACCAAGGTTCTCCAATGGAAGCCCATTGAAGTGGCTAAGGGCAATTGTTCTGGGAGAAATGTGAAATAATAACCAATTACCCCAAAGCCACAGCAAATAACAGGTCCTGGCTAACCCTAATTATCTCCAACCGGTAATTTTCTGGCCTCAAGACTGTGGAGAAGAAAGAACCAAGATATGAATCCTCATATGCTTTTAGTGGGAGTCGAAATTGGTGCAATTCTTTAGCATATCAATTTTTTTTCATTTATCAAGTAAAGTTGAAGATACGCATCAACTATTAACAAGTAATGTCTTCCCAGATATACATCTTAGAGAAACTCATGCACATGTGCCACAGGGGACATGTACAACAATGTTCTGGGCAGCAGTGTTCACAACAGCCAAAAATGGAAAGCAATCCAAATGTCTATGAACAGCAATGTGCATAAGTAGGTGTGTATGTGCATGTGTGTCTGTATACTCAGACAAAGAAGTGATTTCCATAAAAGTAAAGTCAGGATAAATGGTTACCTCTGGGAGAGGGACAGGGGTAAGACTGGAGGCTTCTAGGTAACTTGAAATGTTCTCTTTTTGGTCCTGGAAGGTTCTTTCATGGGGGTTTACTTTATAATCATTCATTATAGTGTACATTGACATTTTATGCAACTTTTGGTATTTTTGTTATGCTGCACAATTTAAAAGCAATTTTTTTTAAAAAGAATGAATCCAAGGCCTTCTCAATCTTTCTGAGAAGAGGAACAAAGTAATATAAAAAGCATCCACCCCTTTCTGTAAAAGCTATGGAAACTGGCTATCCACATTTGTTTGCAATAGGATTCTTGGAAAGGAATACCTGGGCAAGCCAGGGTCTAACCAGCAGTATCATTTCTCTTAAAGTTGCTTAGGGCAGTTGTTCAAGTCCATCCAACTATAGGAATCGATATAGAATGCTATCTTAGCTCCAATTACATTCAAGATTTTAGCGCCAGTTCAGTCCTTTCCTGGTCACTGGAAAAAAAATGTGAAGCAGACACAAAGTTGAAACCAATAGAGGGCCATCCAAGGGGTCTGCTACAAAACTGGTTAACGGCAACTAATCATTCTGGCCCTTGCTGCTTCCATTCCCTAAATCTTCCTCCCTGCTATGAAAATCTCTTCTCCTTTGATTGTCATACCATCTGCCTCTCAGCTACATTAACCCATTCTACATAATATAGCATCTTCCTCGCCTTCCTCTCCTCTCTTATACCCTATCTTTCCCACTATATTTGATGATCCCATGGCTAACTTGTCCATCACCTCAGCTTCACAGTTCCTGGACCTTCTCTACTTCAACTTACCCACTCACTGAACCTTTTCATCATCCAGAACTATTTCTCCTCTGAAATCTTAAGCTCTAATATTCTACTCTGACTGAAATGTCTTGTCTGCCATTCACCTTTTAAATATCCACTCTTTGGGCTCTGAAACCGCTATACAACTTCCCCCACACCCACCCACATATTCACACAGCTTGTCTTTCTCTGGTTCCCTACAATCCTCCTGAGAATACACTCTTCTATGATGAGATTAGATCCCATGTTCTACAACCTGATCAAATCTCATCGGTAACCTCAACAACTTACTTATCCCCTCAAACCTTCCACCAACCACAATCACCACCACTGTATTCACAAGTCTAAAATCAAACTCAATGTCTGTCTTCTTTCATCCCACTTCTTGGCAGCTGAGCACACCTGGAAAAGGAAAAAAAACTAAAAACACCTTATTTCCAACTCAGACAAGTGTCCATTACTGCCCATCAATCTTCTCTCACATTTCCTAAACAAGGTTGCAACTTTCCTCCTTTTTCCTCTGGCTCCTGGCCATCTCCTCTCACACTCCAGATTGTCCTTACTACTTTATTCAGGGGCAATTTAGGGGCACTAAGAAAGAAATTCCCTCAATCTCTTGCCTTTTCCAAACCCCAAAAACATGTCTTTCTGAATCTCCTTAACTCCAACTTCAGAAGTGATGCCTTTTCTCTTGTTCATGGTCAATCTTTCCAAATCTTTTTCACATCTTGCTTCTCCAGTTATCTTCTTTCTCTCCTATATTGTCAACCTCTCTGTTTTTATCAGCTCCTCCCCTGAAGAACATATAAACATGTTCCAATCTCTCATCCTAAATACACACACACACACCACCTTTTATCTATTCTACTTTTCATAGACAAGACTCTTGACATGGTAGTCTACACTCACTTCATCAACACTTTCACCAATTATATTATTGGCCCTCTGCACTTTAGCTTTTGCAAACATTGATCCATATACATTCACTATCCAGGTTTCCCCTAAAACCCTCATCTAACAGAACTCTCTCAGTCTACATCTTATATAATCATGTAGAGAAATTTCATATTTTATATTAAAAAGTTCAAGATAATAGTTTTAAAAAATGAATGCAATGCATGCTCATTAGTATACAAGTACCTGGGACAGAGAAACACATAAAAAGAAGTAAGCATCTTCAATTGTCATTCCACCCTCCCAGAGACAACTGTTAAAGCTACATTCTAAATTGAGGAAGAAGCTGAGCAATTGCCTCACTTTCTTCATACTCTTAAATCCCAGGAAGAAGAGGAGGAAGTTGAATTCTCAGTTTACTCAAAGGTATACAACTGGGCCTCTGTGCAAACTGGTGGAGCTTTGAAGAGGAAGAGCACAATGAGCAAAAGTTTTGATGTGGCCTATTAAAGAAAAAAAATATTTCAACACTCGTTAAAATGGTAGGAAAGACTTTATTAAGGCCTATTGTGATAGGTGTCAAGACTATTGCAAAAGGGGAGAGAGATTAAAATCAAATCTGTATACAGTAAAGAAAGCTGAGATTTATAGCCAAGGAGAACATTTTTTTTGGTGGGGGAGGAGTCAGTGGGTAGAAAATTACTAAAAGGAGAGACATCAAGGATAGGAAGATTCTTGATAAACTGACTTAGGATTCTTGCTGAAGGCAGACCAAGGTGATCAGATATTAAGGGTGGGGTGATTCTCAGTAAATTAGCAAGATTCTTTCTAAAACTGCCAAGCCAAAGACAGTGCCCAGGGATAAGGTTTAGCTGAAAAGAGGGCTCAAAGGAGCATGACTAAAGTTTGGTCAAGGAGAGTCTTTAACCCTTTCCCATTCTTCTGCTTTCCTTGGGAAATGTTTCTCCACTGAAATATTGTCTATTTTAGACCTGTGGCAATGAGACAACCCATGAATATACATGCACATACAGAATTATAGACATACAACAATATGTACATATGTATGCACAGATCTATTTTATATATATTATATATTACATATGTATATAATGTCATGTTACACTGCATCTTATGTGTGTGTGTACGTGTGTGCAAGAGTCATGTGGTATATGGAAGAGTTGTGTGTGTACATATATCTATAATTTGCATATATTTTAACATTATAAAACACATATACATGCACACACACAACTCTCCCACACACCACTCACATACACACATAGTGTAACATGACAGTATCTCTCCTGGACAGCTATACCTCTCTCATCCTTACCAGTCCCTTACTGCCTGACTCCCATTTATCCACCCAGTGTCTCATCATACATCACAAGGGAGACTGCATATCTCGTTTGCTTAAGACAATTCCATTACTTCTTCCTCATAGTCTTCAGAGTGAAATCTGTTTTTTTGGCCTGGCCTTTGGGAGTCTCAACATCCTGGCCTTTATCCCTGCCTCAGTTTTGTTTCTCCTTCCCTATATGAAACTACTGTTCTAATTATAACCAACTACATAGATGCCTTCCCTTGAATACATCGAGATCCTTCCACCTCTTTCAGTTTTCATAGCTCATCTACCTTCATATCTCTTCTACTCATTAAATATCACACATTATCTCCTCTTTCTAAAGCAATTTCAGATGCTTTCTCTGTGTTCCCACAGCCTGTCACCCCCCATTTAGCTATGCCTACCATAGTACTGATCATATTCTTTAGACATTGTTTATTTACTCATATCTCCTCTATAATGGATCTTCATTGAGGACAGGAAACCATTCAGGTTTACCTTCATATCCCCTGTACCCAGCATAAGACTAGATACATATTAATAAGTGTTCTATAAATTTTTGCTAAATGAATGATTAAAGAAACAAATGACAGCCACGCTTAGCTAATTTTCAATGGAATGCTGGTGGAGCCGTTCAAATATATTCAAAATAGTGAGGAAAAGGGCACTAAAGGGCACTAAAAAATAACAATCCCTGAGCACTCACATCTTGCTTTCTAAGTACCAGTCTCTACTGAAAGAATTTATGATTCCTCACAAAATGGCTGATTCCAGGGTGTGGGCAGGGAGTGTACACGATGAATATAAATATCTTGTGTCAAAAAGCAAGGAAGCTGGGTGGCTCCATAGTGTAGTGGTTAGCATGTCTGCTTTACACGCAGAAAGTCCTGTGTTCACGCCCCAGGTGGAGCCACGGACCATATCCTGGTATGCCAGGCCCCCTGAGTGCACTGGGTTCGCAAGGCCCCAGGTGCCGGGTGAGAGCATGTGGGAGGAGACAACCCGCCTTCAGAGATTCAGTTCTTAAGGGGAGAAGGCAACATCCATAGACCAGGGGTGGAAGTGGGAGAGGGAAGGAAATTAAAGGAACCTCCCCCAAAAAAGCAAGGAATCCAAGATCTAATGAGATCAT
Source organism: Rousettus aegyptiacus (assembly GCF_014176215.1). Classification (NCBI taxonomy): domain Eukaryota; kingdom Metazoa; phylum Chordata; class Mammalia; order Chiroptera; family Pteropodidae; genus Rousettus; species Rousettus aegyptiacus. The sequence continues at coordinate 33,109,333 of NW_023416312.1, read as the reverse complement.
GTAAAGAGGATACAGGAGGCAAATAGAAAAGGGTCCTAATTTCTAAGATGACACAATTTGAGCATTAAAAAAGATCATTGTCTACAGCCATGAACAAGCCCGATCCTGTCTGATCTCGGAAGCTAAGCAGGATCAGGCCTGGTTAGTACTTGGATGGGAAACCATCTAGGAAGACCAGGTGCTATAAGTGTAAAAAATAAGGGATTGTAAACTGACATGATCCTTACAATCTGTGAGGGCAGCCAAAAGTCACCTAGCCTTAAAGAGAGAGAGAGAGAGAGAGAGAGAGAGAGAGAGAGAGCTCACAATAGATACACATTAAATACATAAAATTCATGAATTCTTAATGTTATTATTAAAGAAAACAATAAATGTTATTAAAGAAAACAATGAATGTTTCTAGGAAACCAACTCATTACTCTGAAAATTGATAAATGAAAGAAAGAAGCATTTATACTGAATCTTTTCATGAAATATATTTCAGAATAAAAAAAAAAGGATCTATAAGGAAAAGTCTTTTTTATAAAATAATTCCACCTAATAAGTGCAGAAGGGTTGACAGAATTAGAATACTATTTTTCAACCACTATTGAAATAATGAATTTATACCATTATTTTCAATGGCTGCTCAACCCAACAAGAGAAAGTTTGGTAGGAGACACCACAATGGAGGATCAGGCTAACAACATCTGAAAACACAAATCAATCTCAATATCAGTTAAAAAGGTAAAACCAGACATGATGAAATACAACAGAAAGTGCATATCACTGCCTGAAAACGATCCTTTCCGATAGAAAATAACCTAAACTGAATTCAATCAAGCCCCTAGTTCTAAATGTCAGTGAACAGGAAACATGGGGCTAGGAAAACAAATGCAGTCTCAAGGAAGCAATCATCCAAATCCATCTGTCAACAGGACAAATGACTTCGTTTCTCTAATAAATCAATGCTCTTTAAAATAGAAGTTGCTATAGAGGGTTTTATAGGAAAAGAGACTTAAGAGAAAAATATCCAATGGCAATAAACAGCCCTTGCTTAGATACAAATTTAACAAAGCTACTGTAAAAAGACATAAATTTGAATATGAACTGAGTATTAGATGATATAAGGAGTTATTGTTAATCTTATTAAGTATAAATGTCTAGTGGTTACTTAATACAATGCATCTATGAACCAGGGATGCATAATCAGTTATTCACCTGTATAATGACATGATGCCTGAGACTGTTTTAAGATACAGCAGTGAAAAAAGTGGGTGAGGTGAAAAGATTCAAACAAAATTGGCAAAATGGTATTAATTGTTGAAGCTCAGGAATGGATATGTGCATGTTTATTTTACCAGTTTCTACTTAAAATATATTTGAAAATTTCACTAATAAAGAAAAAAGACAGAGGCCAATGTGAAGGGGAGCCAACTCGCCCCTTCCAGACTGGACAGTTTGAACATCAGAAGAAATAATTACTGAAATAAATCGAAAAGTACTAAAGATATAAATATCCATAGTTCAATAAAATAGAGAAAACAACAATAAATCTCAAATACAAAATACAATATTCATGGTTGGATAATGGTTTTAAATACAAGTTATAAAAAGCTTGTTGGGGAAAATTTTAAATAGATTAAGTATTAGTTGATATTAAGAAATTATTATTTTTGGTGAAATCATAGTAATTAAATTATTTACAAAATGTTTCTAATATTAGGAGTTGAATGCTGAAATATTTAGGGGCACAGTGCCATAATATGTACTCCTCCAAATGATCTATTACATGGTATCTCAATTAAAATGCCAAGAAGAATTTTTGTGGAAGTTAACAAGCTGATTCTAAAATGGAAATGGAAATTCAAAAGATCATGAATAATCAAGGTATTAATGAAGAAAAAGAACAAAACTGTAGGACTTAATGACCATACATAAGATTTATTATAAAGTCATTAATTATGACAGTGGTACTCATACAAGGAGAAAAATAAACCAAACTGAACAGAATCCAGAAACAAACCCACATATACAACCTAATCATGATTTGTGGAAAAGATGACACTATAGGAGGGAAAGAATAATCTTTTCAATAAGTGGTATGGCATTGACTGGATGTCCATTTTGACAAAAGAAATGGGCCTTGAAACCACACCCATAACTTATCCTGGCTACATACACAAAAATCAAATTAATTGTAAATATAAATGAGAGATTAAACAATAACACAGCATAGAAAAATATCTACGTGACCTAGAGAAAGATAACGATTTCTTAACCAGGACAAACAAGTACTGGCCATAAAGGGGAAGACTATGAATCAAACAATATTAAAATTGAGATATTTGGTTCATCAAAGACACCATTAAGAAATGGAAAATGCAAGCAACTAAGACTTGCAATAAATCTAGAAAAGTATTCACATCCTTAATATGTAGAAAGATCATCTGAAAATCAATTAGAAATATGCAAATTAAACACAATGAGATACCATTTATAATCACCAGAATGGCTGCTTTTTCTCTTAAAAAGAAAAGATAATCACAAGTGCTGACTATATTCTGATCAACTGGAACTCTTAAAATTTTCTCTTCTGAGTTTCTAAGTCCCATCACTTTATCTACTAAAGTTAACTATATAGGTAACCTGTATTCAGCAATTCTACTCTTAGGTATAGGCCCAACAGAAATGTGTGTGCATATATCAAAAAAAGACATGTACTAAAATGTTTACAGTACTGTCTGCAGGCCAAAAGTTGAAATGACCCAAATGCCCATCTATTGTGGTATGTTCACATAGTGGATGGAATATATATCAATGAGCATGAAGGAATTATAACTACACCCAATAACATGGATGAATCTCAAAAACAAAATCTTAAGCCAAAAAAGTTAGACACACACACAAAATGTATACTATGTTATTGTATTTTTATAAAATACCCAAACAGGTACAATTATTATACAGTGATAGAAGCCAGAATTGTCATTAATTTGGAGTTTAGCTGTGACTGGGAGACAATACATTCAAGGTCTTTCAGATACTGATTGTGTCCTATTTCTCAGTCTCCATGGTAGTTATGTAAGTATGTTTATGTTGTGAAAATGCTTTGAGCTGTGCAATTATGATTTGTGCACAATTCTGCGTGTATTTAACGTTGCTTAAAAATAATGCCTGTAAATCTCAAATAGTTCAGCCAAAATTGATAGATCGAAATATAGATAAAAAAAATTATGCCTCAATTGAAAAAGGGATAGATGGATAGATGGGCAGAGTGAGCAAGTGAGTGAACAAGTTAGCTAACAAGGCAAAAATTAACAACTGCTGAATCTAGGTTCAGAGTATACAAGTATTCGCTTTACTCTTCCTTCAACTTATTGTTTAAATTTTTATTAGAAAATGTTCAAGTGAAAAAAGTCGTCATGCCTCTCAACTCTTAATATTTATAACTAGGAAGTAATTCAAGCACTTGATATAGTCTGACTTGTGAAAGCGAACTTTAAAAAGTGAAATTTCCATATCCAGATTATATCCTATAAAATAATAAGACATTCTACATAGTTTCTATTCTCATTAACAAGAGAGACAGAGAGAAAGAAAGAACCAGGAATGAGTATATAGACCAGTGGTTGCAACCTTTTTGTCACCAGGGACCAGTGCTCCTATGAGAATCTAATGTCTGATGATCTGAGGTGGGGCTGAGGCAGTGATGCTAGCACTGGGGTGCAGCTACAAATACAGATGAAGCTTCACTCACTCCCCTACAGCTCAACTTCTGCTATGCAGCCTGGTTCCTAACAGGCCTCAGACTGGTACTGGTCTGCAGTTTGTAGTCCAAGAGCTGGGGATCTCTGTTATAGACCTTAACTCCATGAATTCCACTACCATTTAGCAAGTAACTATCCACCTGAGTCTTGCTTTTATCATTAGTAAAATGGCAATGATAATACTGACCTTAGAGGGTGGTTTTTAACATTAGGTGGCCAACTATATTTAAAAGCTTGTCTGTTACAAACAAGCACCGAATTCATTTCCATTTACCATACCAAACATCTATCGGCAACATATTATGAAGACACAGTGATAAGAGCAATGAGAGAGGTAAACAAATATGCTATAGGATAGGCCACAGTGCTCCACGAAGAAATAAATTAAGAATGGAGATAGAGCTATGTTTTCCTAGAGGGGCTGGTAACTGACAATTCACCTAAATGGTAGGAAGAAGCTAGCTAGCCAGGAGGACGAGACTATAAGGAATTTATGTCGATGGATTAGATTAGCTGAGTATGCAGTGTTGCATTAATGCTATGCAGAAAAGTGACCATGGGTGGGTGGGGAATGTAAGAACAAAAGCGAACAAATGACACTAACATAGGTATATCCTGTTTTCATGCCCTCACCTCCTCTAGGTTTCTGCTCAAATGTCACCTTACCAGGAGGCCCTCCTGACCATCCAATCTAAAATTGTATAGCCCCTCCCCATAACAACCTATTACATATTTATTATATATTCATTTATTGTCTGTCTCTCAGCTATAGTTTAAAAGACTTTGTTTTTGAGGGTCAATTCAAGAAGAGGGCATATCATAAATATCTATGCACTCAACATAGGAGCACCTAAATATATAAAGCTAATATTAATGGATATAAAAGGAGAAATTCACAACAATATGATAATATTTTAATATCCCACTCATATCAATGGGTAGATCATTCAGAGAGAAAATTAATAAATAGTGGCCTTAAATGTCACATTAGCCAAAGCCATCTTAAACATTTACAGAACATTTCATCCAAAAACTGCAGAATATAATTTTTTTCAAGTATACATTTTCCAGCATAAATCATATATTAGGCCACAAAACAAACCTCAATAAATTCAAGAAGACTGAAATATTTTTTAACAACAGTGGCACGAAACTAGAAATCAATTACAGGAAGAAAACTAGAAAGACAAATACATAGAGACTAGACTAAATAACAAGCTACTAAACTACCAATGGCACAAAAAGGAAATCAAACAGGAAATCAAAAACTATCTTGAGACAAATAAAAAGGAAACACGACATTTTCAAATTTATGGGATTTTTTGTTTGTTTGCTTTTATTTTCCACTGTTATACCCTCAATGCTCAGAACACTGTCTGGCACATAAATTTATTTAATAAAAATTATTGAATAAGTAGATGGATGGATGCACAATGGGCTGAAGCCAGTGTGATGATATTTAAAGCTTGTGTAATTACCATCTGAATTGAGAATTAGAGACATCAGTAATACGCTTTGAAAAAGTTCCTAAGTGTTTTGGTGTCATAATATCTTTGCCTCATTGTTTATTCTAAACTGAAAATTATACCTGGCCTAGAAAAAAAGAATTACCTCTTTTTACACTACTTACAAGAGGAGGAAGTAATAAACTGTTTGTTCAAGGAAATACTTGGTTAAATTCCCTCTTAGAGCCTGAACAACCCTGAACTTCATTATAAATTTAATGATCATTTCCCTTCTCTTGGGTAAAGAATTGAAATAGTAAATTGTGATCATTAACTAATATTCTCACAGGATAAATTACACATGATAAATTAAACAGAAAAATACATTTCACATTGCAACAAATGGGAAAAGAAGGCTGTTCACAATGCATCAAAATAGACACTTGCAAAGCTCCTAGGAAAAATCTTTTAACAAATCTGCCAGCTTGCAATTCAATGTTACTGCCAGAGACCAAAAAAGTATTTGCATAATAAACCCAACTCATGAAATAATACATCTGTAATTGGATGTTGTATCTATCAACCATTTCTGCTCTAAGAGGTTCTAAAAGGAATGGGAAAGCTTCCACCTTCTGGAAGTTGACATCAGGTTATAGGCAAAACCTGCTATGCTTGCCACTCTATTACACAGTGGAGATTCAGTTCTGTGCCACAATTTAAAATTTAAAAAAAAATGTTATGAGTAAAGGGCTGAAACCAGTGCACTATCCGATGTGTAATTTTGTTTAGAGTAAAAATATAAATAAAATGACATAATAATTTGAACACATCCTTTTGTCTCTTAGGGCTTTAAAATTTGTTTCTTTGCTTATTTTTAAAAGAAAATCACCTTGACCTTGAAACTGAAGTCACATTTGATTTTGTAAAGTATATAATTCACTGGCCTCTGAAGGATGGGGACAGGAGAAATAAGCCTTCCAGGGATGTAAAATATTGGGGTCAGAAAGGAGCAAAAAAGAAAGAATGTAGGTGCAGAGTGGGGAAAGGGGATTACAAAAAGTTCTGAGGCTTAAAGGGGGCGGAGCGAAAGGTAGGAGTAAGTGACAGCAAAGTAATCTGTGGTAGAGGGAGTGACTCAGGCTCAGAAAGCTCAGGAAGAGGATGCGAGATAAAGAGAAGAGGTGAAGAACAAGGATAGATAAAAGGACCACGAGGGTCAGAAGGGGGCGTGGATAACAGCCTGTATTCTCCAGAGGATTAGGAGATAGTGAGGCGATTATAACCAGGAGCGTCAGAAACATCCTTCATACTCTAGGGATGAATTCTTCTTTCCACCCTGAAGCAAGGAAGAAAGCTTCTCTGGCAACGTTTGGGGATTCACTTGTGAGAATTACCACTCCCTTCCTTTGCACTCACCTTGACGAAGAAAGCCGTGGCCGAGGACGGTGTGACCGGAAGTGCTATTTTCTTTTGTTTGGCGGAAGCTTTAGTTTCTGCCGCCACCCACGTTCCCCCCACTTTCACTCCAGGCAACTTCCTGTGCCTCTCTGGCATGCTCTTGCAATACTTTAGCTCATTGGTTCTCTCACCAGATCAGCATCTAGATAGAAATGTAAACCGGCTGGAAATCAGTAAACGTTTTTTTCCAAATCCTAACTCTCCTCCTCCCGGGAACTGCAATATTCCACCAAATCCCTCATGTCCAATTTGTCACCTAGCCTTGTTGATCCAGCTTTTAAAATACCTCCCTTACCCTTAGTCCCTTAACTCTTAGATGTCTACAGTCACATATTTACTATACCAGTTTACTGGCATACCGTTTTGCAGGGGATGAGTTCATTTTTATTAGTGGCATACTTCGATTTCAAGATTTTTTTCTTAAATCTGAATCATTTTTGTCTTAGAATGGTTTCCAAAGAGTTACATACCATATTAAAATTTCCAAATAAATAAAAGTGAACTCGTTTAGAAAGCATTCTTGTATACTTACATACTCCCTCCTCTTCAAAAAACGAAATGAAGAAAATGAAAACTTACAAAAAGTTTCAGTACAGTAATAAGAGTAATCCTTACTATGATTAAAAATTCGACATTGAATTACCTATTGCCACTTCCTACAGAACGCAATCCTGGTCTCAAAACCGGAACCTCAGTTCTTCTTTTATTGTTATTTTCAGTCAGTCCACAAGTACATACTGAGCACCTACCCTATCTCAAACACTATGCTACACCCAGAGGCATTGCACTAGGAGCCCTCAGTGTAGGGGCTAAAAGTGACATTTAAAGAGATAAGATCCTAGCATGAAATAGGTGCTTATTGATGTTTTCTGAATAAATAAATGACCAAAATGTGCCCAGGGCAATGACAGGGGCCAGCACAAGTTCCTTCCTTTTGCTAACATTTTTATAGTACATTTCGACATTTGACATACCTTTTCATTTAACCAATAGATCTGAACAACCACTCGGTGTAAGGTTCTGTTCCTAATATTGCTAATATAAAGACTAAGACACAGTCCTGCATTTCAACATCCTCCAAACAGCAGGGGGAACAAACACGTAAACAGCTAGAATCACTATAACATAACAATAATAATCAGTAAAGAGGAGAGAAGACAATGTAGGAATTCCGGCTATCCTATTGACTAGTGAACACTAAAATCCTAAAATAAACCTGTCTCTAGAGGGTGGTCAATAAAGACTTGTTCAAGGTTGAATAAATAATTGAATGGATGAATGGCAGGGAAGAATGTCAGTGGAGTTGAAGTATAGTGTGGAAGGAGCCATGATGAGAGGAGAGGTTGAATATAAGAAAAGGCCTGAGAAGGAAGAACCTTGCATTCCATGTTATGGAGTTTGAGTTTAATTATGAGGAAAACAAAAAACCAAAAAATTTTAGGCAAGAAAGTATATAGTAATATTTTAAACCAAAATATAGAAAATGTATTATACTTGTACAATCTGGAGGCAGAGAGGATGGTTTAGAGGATATTGTGGTAATCGGTGAATAGATACAGAAAATTAGGAGCTTATGCTATTAAGAATTAATTGCATTTGGGAAATGAACTGGAAAAAATAGCCAGTGGATTACCAGAAATCCAGAGGCATTGAAACATGGCCATTTTTTACTCCCTCCATGCCATACAAATTGTTTATTGAGCAATTAATATGCACTAGGCCCTGAGGGTAGACCTATAACTAAATTGGACACAAACTTCTGCCTTCAAAGGATATACATTTTTGTGTTAAATAATACAATATTTAAGAAAATACATGCTAAATGGTGACAAGTGCTATGAAGAAACAAAGCAGGTAAGTACAATATCAATGTACATGGGGAGGGGGATGTTGCCATTACAGAAGGGCTCACTGAAAGGGTGATGTATGAGTAACATTTATAGACTTCAACCACTTCTCTTAGTCACAAGGATCACTATTTTATTTTATTTCAGACCCTCCATATTTCTCCCTAAATCCCAACTTTTTACCGTGGTATACAAAAGCCTTGATAGTCTAACTCTCTCTAGCCTCATGGCTCATTACTCAGCCTCCCCCGCCCTAAGTCCAAGTCTCACATAACTGCTTATAATTTAGAAAGTACACCAAGATCTCAAATCTCTATGCTTTCACACTCTGCTAACTCATATTCACCTTTCAAAAGTCAGCTTACATTTTATCTCTTTCATGAAACCTGGCTGACTTTTCCTTCCAGTCATTGACCAAAACCAGACAACTACTCCTCTTCTCTGCTTCTCTCATGTATCCTATTCTTATCACTTTCTTTCATTCACTCAACAAATATTTGTCATTCAACTACTGCATGGTTGTCACTGTTCAAGGCAACATAGATACATACGTAAAGAGTGAAAAAAATCCTTACATTCTTGGAACTTACATTTTAGTGAAGAAGACAAGCAATAAACCAAATAATATAATAAATATGGTACTTATAAAACAGTAGTTCTCAACTCTGGGTCCCCATTAAAATCACTAGGAGAGCCTTTGTCTTCTTTTTTGTTTTTAACACCAATACCTGGGCCCTATCCCAGACAAAATTAATCTAAAGCTCTAGGGCTGAGGTCAAGAATATATATATATATAAATCTCCCTAAAGTGTTTCTGATACCCAGAGGAGATTGAAAATTACTGCCCTACAGGCTACACCTCAGAATAAAAGGAAATCATCCCAGAAGGATGGTCTGAAAAACTAGAAGGAATGGAAAACAAATAAAATGATAAAAATGTGTGTCAATCTAAAAAAACATTTTATATATGAAAACATAATAATCAGGATTGAGTTGTGGAATTGAAAAAATGGTGATTCAAATATTCTGAACAAAAATATATAACTCAGAATTGGATATCAGAATTGAATTGTTTGGGAGAAAGGTTAGCATATTATATTTATATATTAATATATATTTAAAATATATTAATATATTTTTAAAGTTGACATTGTTAAGTTAATAATTATAATAAATATTTAAAAGTTACCACTGAAACAGTGGAAGGGGAAGTATAAAATAGAATAAGAAAAAATGGATAAATTTAAACCCATAGAGAGATAAAATAAAATGAGATAAAACTTTAAATCAATTAAAAAAAGGAAGCACATACTTATTAAAAAGAAAGACATACAGATTGAAGAATGGTGTTTACCTGTAGGGTAGGTGATGAGAGGAGGCATGGAAGGGTTTCATAGCTGGAAATTTATTAATAATAATCTTGCCCTTGGCTTGAGAAATAGTTCAGAAGGGTTCATAATACCATCATTGTTTATAATTTATAAATATATTACATGTATCATTTTGTATATATCATATAATAAAGATATGAAAAATAATATAAAAACAATTACAAAAAAGGAGACAAATGGTATGCAATAAAATATTTCCATCTTCTACTTGGATCCTAGCCACCTAGTGAGTTGTTTATTCTTTCAAAGATATTTTGTACCTGTGCAAGCAAACACACACACACACACACACACACACATATTTTTTACATTTTTACCAGACAACATCATATGACATAAGCTATTGTTGCACCATGAATATTTTACTTAACTATACAGGTAGACATTCATTTCACCTGGATACATAAAAAGATTTATTTTTAAAATTTACACACTGTAAATTACTTTGTTGGTCTATACAATACTACGAGTACTAACACATTCATAGATTCTTGTAATGACACCACAATCAGGATAATAGAACAATCCCATAACCTCCCAAAGTCCCTGTGATATTCGATTTTAGTTTCACAGTCCTCCCCACCCCTAAATCCTGGCAAAGGCTCATTTATTCCCTTTCAATCTAGTTTCTTCTTTTCTGAAATGCCATGTGAATGGATGCAAAGAATATGTAATCTTTTGAGACAGACTTTTTTTTTTACTTAGGTTAACACCTTTGAGATTTATGCAAGTTGTTGCATATATGACTTGTTCATTATTCTTATTTCTGAATGGTATTTCACTGTATGGATGTATCACAAATTGTTCATCCATTCACCAATTTAAAGACATTTTTGTGGTTTCTACTTTTGGAGATGATGATTTAAGCAGCTATAACGTTCGTGTGCAGGTTTCTGTGTGAATGGAAGTTTTAAATTCTCAAAAGAAATGCCTAGCAGTGGGATTGCTCATAAATAGTCATGGTATATGGAAGTTTAAGTTTATAAGAAACTGCCGAATATTTTCTAAAGTGGCTGTACCATTTTGCTTCCTCACCAGCAACATGTGAAAATTTTACTTGCTCCACACCCTTGCCAGCACTTGGTGTACTTCATACTTTTTTTATGTTAGCCATTCTAACAAGTATAGTAAAATCTCTTTATGATTTTAGTATGCACACCATTTGTTAAAAGAACTGTTATTTTTCAATCGAATCTGTACCTTTGCAAAAAATAATTTACCATGTTTCTATTGGTCTATTTCTAAACCCTCCATTCTTTTCCAAGGATCTATGTGTCATCCCTTCACCAAAATCACACTCTCTTGATAACTCTAAAGTAAATCTTAATCTCCAGTAGTGTGATTCCTTCAAATATATTTTTTTTCAAAATTGTTTTGGCTATTTTATTCCTTTGAATTTCCCTATAAATTATAGAATCAGCTTTTCTATAAATACAAAAAAGATCCTGTTGTAATTTGGGTTAAAATTGTGTTAAATCTACAGATTAATTTGGGCATAATTGTCATCTAACTATATAGATGCTACAAATCCATGAGCACTACTTGTCTCTCCATTTCTTTACATCTTCTTAGATTTCCTTAATGAGCATTTTATAGTTTTCTACATGCATTTTATGTTTATTTTTTGTTAAAGTCACATCTAATTGTTTCCCTTTTTGAGCTATCATAAATTGTATTGTTTTCTTTAATTGTCTTTAATTGTTGAGGCTGCTGTAAATATTTTCTTAATTTCATTCCTAGTTTATAGATACGTGATTAATTTTGTGTGTTGATTATATTTTGAGTTTTTCTTTTATCTTTTTTTAAAGCCTACAGCACCTGGTATTCCTAGGTGGTCTTCCATCCGAGTACTAACCAGGTCCGACCCTAATTACCCTTCGAGAGATCAGACGAGATCCGCATGTTCAAGGTGGCATGGCCTTAGATATGAGTTTTTCTTAAACTCACTTGATATTTATAGGGTTTTTTAAATGGTGACATTGGTTTATGAAATCTAATAAGTTTCATCTGTACACTTGTATTATCTCTACTAGGTTTTGGTATCAGAGGAATATTGGCCTCATAAAATGAGTTGGGAAATATTGCCTCCTCTTTGATTTTTTGGAAGAGTTAGAGGAGAATATGTATAAAATCTTCAAATGTCTGGTAAACTTCACTGGTGAAGCCATCTGGTCCTGGACTTCTACATTTGGTAGGTTTTTAATAGTTGTTTCAATTTCCATACTTCTGATTGGTTTATTTAGATTTTCCAGTTCTTGATTCAGTATAGGAAGGTTGTATTTTTCTAAGTACTGGTCCATTTCTTCTAGATTATTAAATTTGTTGTTATATGCTTTTTCATAGTATTCTTGCATGATCCTTTGTATTTGTGCGATGTCAGTCGTAATTTTCCCCCTTTCATCCTTGATTTTGTTTATTCGAGTCCTTTCTGTTCTTTCTTTAGTGAGTCTAGCCAGGGGTTTGTCATTTTTATTAACCTTCTCAAAGAACCAGCTCCTTGTCGTGTTTATTTTTTCTATCACTTTTTGTTTTCAATTTCATTTATTTCTGCTGCTGACTTTAGACTTCATTTGTTCTTCCTTTTCTGGTTTTTAAAGATGAAATGATAAGTTGTTTATGTGAGCTCATTCTTGTTTTTGGAGATAGGCTTGTAATAATATAAACTTTCCTCTTATGACTGCTTTTGCCATATCCCAAAAGTTTGATATGTTCTACTGTCATTATCATTCATTTCTATGTATCTCTTGATCTTTCTTTTTATTTCTTCCCTGACCCAGTCGTTCTTCAGTAGCATGTTGTTTAATCTCCATGTATTTGTGGTTCTTCTGCTTTCTTTTTCCAGCTGATCTCTATTTTCAAAGCATTATGATTAGAGAGAATGGTTGGTGTCATTTCAACCCTCTTATATTTGTTGAGGCTATCTCTGTGTCCCAGGATGTGGCTGATCTTTGAGAATGTTCCATGTGCACTAGAGAAGAATGTATAAGCAGCTGTTTTGGGATAGAAGGCTCTGTCAATGTCAATTATGTCCAGTTGGTCTAATGTGTCATTTAAAGATGTTATTTCCTTATTTATTTTCAGTTTGGAAAATCCGTCCATATCCGACAATGGGGTGTTTAGGTCCCCTACTACGACAGTGTTTTGGTATGTTTCTCCCTTTAGTTCTGTTAGTAATTGCTTTACATATTTTGAGGCTCCGTGATTGGGAGCGTAGATAATAATATCTATGTCTATATTAATATCTATGTTATGTCTTCTTGATGCATGATTCCCTTAATCATTATGAAGTGTACCCTCCATATCTTTCTTTACCTTTTTTTTTGAAGTCTATTTCGTTTGATATTAGTACCGCTACTCCCACTTTTCTCTGAATGCATTTTGCTTGAAATATTTTCCACCCTTTCACTTTGAGTCTGTATGTGTTTTTAGAACTGACATGTGTCTCCTGGAGGCAGCATATGGTTGAATTTTGTTTTGCTTTTTTTATCCATTCTGCAACTCTGTGTCTTTTTATTGGTGAGTTCAATCTTTTTACATTTAGGGAGATTATTAAAATATGAGGTCTTCTCATAGCCATTTTATCTTCTGCTTTCTAGTAGCTTGGTGTTTTCATTGCTTCCTTGTACTGGTGTTTCTGTTTTCTTTATTTTGGTTGGCTTTTGTGGGTTTTTCCTCTGGTTCTCCTTGTTTTATGTTATATACTTCAGTTCTGGATCTTTGGTGTGTGGTTACCATTATGAATATCTAAAATCTAGTTATATATATGCAGTCGTCCATTTTCCTCTGCATGCACATGTCTTATCTCCATTCCCCTTTGCGAATTTGGGTCTTTGAATCCTCTCCTTTTCAGTCATTGTTATCTCAATTTGTTCCTATTTATGCTGAACATTCATTACTATCTTGCTATAGCAATTCTCTTATAATTATTTAAGCTTATAATACCCTGTTCTTAGTAAGAGTTGCACTTCTCTGCTTCTATTTGCCTGATACTCACCTTCCTCCTAATTAAGTTTTTTGTTTGTTTGTTTGTTTGTTTCTTGGTCATTTTGTTTTAGGTGAGCTGATGTCTTTCAGTATTTCCTGTAATGCAGGCCTTATAGTGGGAATTCCCTCATTTTTGTATGTCTGGAAAGGTCTTTATTTCTCTTTCATATCTAAAAGAGAGCTTAGCTGGATACATTATTCTTGGCTGGTTGTTCCTTTCACTTAATAGTTTGGATATTTCATTCCATTCCTTTCTGGCTTGTAAGGTTTATGCTGAGAACTCTGACGATAATCTAATGGGTTTTCCTTTTTACGTTACCATTTTATTCTCCCTATCTGCCTTGAGGATTCTGTCTTTGTCGTTTATTTTTGATCTTTTTAATACATTGTGCCTTGGTGAAGGTCTTTTGGGGTTGAGATAATTGGGTGTTCTGTTGACTTCTTGAATTCCAAGCTCTAGTTCCTTCCTTAGATTTGGGAAATTCTTGTCAACTATTTGTCTGAAAATGTTTTTAGTCCCTGTTCTTTTCCCTCGCCTTTGATAAATCCCAAATTCTTATATATTTTTTCCCTGATGGTATCAGCTTATTCTTGCATTTCTCATACATTATTTTTCCCCTTCTTTAATTCTACCCCCACACTTCCACCCCTGACCTACGGATGTTGGCATTTCCCCTTAAGAACTGGATCTCTGAAGGCAGGGAGTCTCCTCCCACAGGCTTGCAATGTGCACCCCAGGCCCAGCGCACTTGGGGTATGGTTCCTGGCTCCACCTAGGGCGCTAACCCAGGACCTTCTCTGTGTAAAGCAGACATGCTAACCACCACGCTATAGAGCCACTCCCTCATTATTTTTCATTCTTCAGTTTCTCTCTCCTTCCTTTTGATTTATTTCTAGGTTTCTATCTTTGATATTACTGATCCTTTCCTCCATTTGGTCAACTCTATTTCCCAAGCTTTCTATTTTGTTTTTCAACTCTCGCGGTATGTTTTTCATCTCCAGAAGTTCTATTTGGTTTTTTTTTTTTGAGGGTTTCAATCTCCTTGCTAAGAACTCATTCTACTCATCTAGTTGTTTTTTCAATTCTTGAAACTGGTGTTATGACCCATTTTGGATCTCAATGAGTTTTTTTTTTCAGAAGTATCACCCTGAATTCTCTGTCATTTAAGTCCTATATTCTATGTGTGTAAGCTTATTTTCTGGAGATTTTTCTCTTTCTTTCTAAGATGCCTTGTCACCTTGGTTGTTCATGGTGTTTAATGGACTATATCCCTGCCTGGGCGTTAATGGAAATGTATTCTGTTGTTTTTTTCAGAAAGAAGATTTATTATATAAAAGTATCTCTTTAGCATGTTGCAATAAAGGTACTTTTCTTTTGGTTTCCAGTAAGTGTCGTCTAAGCCTCTTGGATCTTTGTTTTGTATAAAGCCTTAATGTCTCTTTTTTTTCTTGTAGATGTTTAATCATGCTCACTACCCTCTGTCTCAATCACTGTCAGTGTTAGTGACAGTTTTGGTAGCATTCGCTCAGACTCCCCTGGGCCTCTGTGGTGTTCAGTCTCAGAGAATATGGAGGCAGAGGCCCTCTGGTTTGCAGGTTGGAAGTTGTGGCTCAGCCTTGGTTTTGCAACCGTGGCTGGTCAAAATCAACTGTTGTTTCTCTGAAATCCTGCTTCTCTGCTCCTTGCCCTGATGGCTGGGCCCAGCCATTGGCCATGTGAGCTCACAAGTCTCTTAGGCCAAACTGTTTGGAGAACTTGCCGCACCTTCTCCCTTTCCCCTCTTCCTACAGGAAGCTAAGGCAGCTGGGAGAAACAGCTTCTTTATTTCTCTCAGTCCATTGCCCTGATCCCGGGATTCTGACCTATGGTAGCTCTTATGTGCAGATTCCACTCTCAGATGTGCTGGTGTGCAGTTTGGGTGTTTTTTGTTGAATTTTAGATGTTTAGCTTATTGCTCTTTTAAAAGGAGAGATCTGTGGATGTCTCTCATTCAGCGATATTTCTCTAAACTCTCCTGTACAGGTTTTTGTTTTGTAGATTCCTTGGGATTTTTTTCTAGACCATTATGTTGCCTGCAAATAGAGATAGTTTGTTTTTCATTTTCCAGTTAGTATTAATTTTATTTCTTTTTTATGGCTAATTGCGCTGTTTAGCACTTCTACTACAATGCTAAATATAAGTGGTGAGAAGAACCTCTTCTCCTTTTTCCAGAAATTAGGTGAAAAGCATTTCATTTTTCACCATTAACTATCACAGCTGAAGTAGCTATAATAATATTGGAACAATAGATTTTAAAACATAAAAATACATTACAAATAAAAAAATTATAATGATAAAATAGTATATCCATCCTTAAGCTATTAAAATTGTAAATATATATGCACCAAAAAACAGAGGCCCAAATGATAGAAGCAGGAAGTTACAGAATTGAAGAGAATTTTTGAGAATTCTAAAATAATAGTTAGAAACTTGAGCACTCCACTTTCTGGAATGTATAGAATAACAAAGCAGAAGATCAAGAAGGAAATAAAGGTCTTGAACAGGATTAATAAAGGATTAAGACTTAATAGGCATCTATAGAATACTTGATCCAAGAAAGATAGAATATATATACTTCTCAAGTACACATGAAGCATTCTTCAGTATAAACAATGTGCTAGGCCACAAAACAAGCTTCGATACATTGAAAATCAAAACAAAAAATTGGTTATCTGAAAAGACCAACAAAATTCATAAATCTTTAGCTAGACTGACTGAGAAACAGAAAGAGAGAAGACTCAAATTGTTAAAATGAAGAACGAGAGTATTACTACTACATTGAAGAAACAGAATGAATAAGAATGCTATGAGCAACTGTTTGCCAATAACTTAGGTAAAATGGGCAAATTAATAGGAAGAAACAATAAATAATTAGAACTAATAAATCAATTTAACAAGTTTGTAAAGTACAAGATCAATATATAAAAATAATTATATTTTTATATATTTGCAATGAGCAATTTGAAAATAAAATTAAGGAAACAATTCCATTTACCACAGAATTAAAAAACATACTTAGAGGAGATAGGAGAAAAATGGTGTAGATGATAGAGACTTTGTTCATCCTTCTTGCAACCAAATCAAAGTTGTGACAGAACCAGAGCAAACAGCAAGGGGAGTCACCTGGAATCTAGATGAACAGAAGCACTACAACTAGGGAGAGAAATAATTAATAACCTGCAACAGTAGAAGGTAGGAGGGGAGAAGACGTGAGTTTGCCCGGTCCCGAGTAGCTTAGTAGGACAAAGGCTGTGGCAGTGGCAGCGAGCAGCTGCAGACACATCTTAAAGGGTCCATGTCCAGAAGCAGACTTTCGTGATGACGAACCTGTTCACTCTGAGCACCAGAGCCAAGTTAGCTGCACAGGTGGCACCAGGGACTTATAAGGCAACACTGAGTTGTCAGAGTGAGGGCCAGAGGCAAGGCCCTCTCCTGGGCAGAAGTGTCTGCAGTATCCATTGTTACTCTTTTGAGCCCTGCCCCGTCCCAGTGTGCAGACACAGCGGTGCCACAGCTGAGACATGATCAAACAGGATAAGAGAGGCTGCTATGCCTAGAGGATTGCCTGAAACTCCACCTCCCCCAACTCGCAGCCCCAACGAGCCATACCCAGGTGTGGCCTCAGTGAGTCCCATGCTCCTTGTTGAGCAGTGCCAAGACTCAAACTGGTGGCTGCTGGCCTTAGTTCCTCTTGTGGTTTCTTGAGGCAACTAACCACAGCATTTATGGATTGCTTGCTAAATCTTAACAGGTAGCCCTGGAAGGGCACAGGCTGGGAGTGAACTTGGCCTGTAGCTGAACCCCTCTCAGGACTGTGCCACTACACAAAGCCATTCTAATAAAACCAGGAAGCTTAGGAACTTTGCTTAGTACATAGAAATAGACACAGAAAGGCAGCCAAAATGGGAACACAAAGAAGCAGACACCATGTGAGAGAACAAAACAGAGATCTAGGAATAAAGAAGTCAAGCAATCTAACAGATACAGAGTTCAAAACACTGGTTATAAGGATGCTCAATGAACTTAAGGGAAGTGTAGATGAATTCAGTGAGAACTTTAAAAAAGAGATAAAAAACATAATAATAGAAATGTAAATTATAAAAGATAGCCAGTCGTAAATGAAGAAAACATTATCTAAGATTGAAGAGTATATTGGATGTAATTGACATAGTGGATAAAGAAGAGAATTGAACCACTGATACAAAGGGTGGGGAAGCCAAGGATATTCAATCAGAACAGCAAGAAAAAAGAAGCCAAGATTATAATAATAAATTAAGCAGACTATGAGACACAGTTAAATGTAAAAGTATCCATGTAATAGGGGTATCGAAGGAAAACAAGAAGCTAAAGAGGTATTTGAAGAAATAATAATGGAAAACTTTCCTAACTTGGTGAAGGAAATAGATATATAACCCCAGGAATGTCAGAGGATCCTCAAAACCAGGAACCAAAAGGGACTCACACCAAGGCACATCATAATTAAAATTCCAAAGGTTAAATACAAAGAAAGAATCTTAAAAGCAGGACAAAAAAATCAGTTAACTACAAGGGAGCACCTACAACACTGGCAGCTGATTCCTCAAAAGAAACAATGCAGGACAGAAGGGCACAGCACAAAATATTCGATGTAATGAAACCTCAGGATCTACAAACAAGAATACTTATTCCAGCAGAGCTATCTTTTAGAGTTGAGTACAAAGTGCTTCCCAGACAAAAATAAGCTAAAGGAATTCATCAACAACAAGCCAGTATTACAGGAATTACAGGAGGGACTACTTTAAGGAGAAAAAAAAAACCATATCAAAAACAGGAGTAAAGAATAGTTATAGTAAGAGGGTGAGGAAACATGGAAAAATGAGAGATATTCCCAGATCTCTCCCTCTGAAACAACAATAAGCTGAACATCTAAAACTCAACAAAAAACATTCAAACTGCACATCAGCACATCTGAGCAAAGGATCTGCGCATAAGAGCTACCACAGGTCAGAACTCCGGATGTCAGGTGATGGACTTGGAGAAATCAAAAGGCTGCCTCTCACAGCCGCCTGAGCTCCTTGAAGGAGGAGGGAGAAGGGTGAAGGCACAGAGACTTCCCTGATCAGCCTGCCTGCAAGTGCCGGAATTTCTAGCAGTCGGCAGCAGGGCCCAGCCAAAAGAGCAGAAAGCAAAGAAGCAGGATAGGACAGCAGAGAAACAGCAGTTGATTTTTGGAGCCATGGTTGCAAAACCCAGACTGAGCCACAGCCCCCAATTCCCAACACAGAGGGACCTTTCCTCTATACCCTCCAAAACCAATCATGGCGGCGCCCCAGGGGATACTGAGCAAATGCTACCAAAACTGTTGCTAACACAGACAAGGACAGAAAATGAAAGTAGCCAGTGTTATTAAATATTTACAAGAAAATAAAAAAGACATTTAGGCTGCATATAAAGCAGGGACCCAAGAGGCTTAGATGACACCTACTGGAAACCAAAAGAAAGCACCTATATGCAGCAGGCTAAAGAGAGACTTTTATATAATAAATCTTCTTTCTGAAAAAAAAACAACAGAATACACTTCCAGTAATGCCAAGACAGGGATATAGTCCATTAAACACCATGAACAACCAAGGTGAGAAGGCATCTCAGAAATAAAGAGAAAAATCTCCAGAAAATAAGCTTACAGATATAGAAATATGCGACTTAAATGACAGACAATTCAGGATAGCACTTCTGAAAAAACACAATGAGATTCAAAACAACTCAAATCAATAATTTCAGTAATTGAAAAAACAACTAGATGAGTAGAGCAAGGAGTTTGAAACCCTCAAAAGGAACCAAATAGAACTTCTAGAGATGAAGAACACACTGAAAGAGTTGGAAAATGAAATAGCAAGCTTGGGGAATAGAGTCGACCAAATGGAGGAAAGGATAAGTGATATCGAGGACAGAAACCTAGAAATAAATCAGAAGGAAGAAGAGAGAAACTAAAGAATGAAAAATAATGAAAGAGAAATACAAGAACTAGCTGATATCATCAGGAGAGGAAACATAAGAATAATGGGCATAACCAAAGGAGAGGCAAATGAGCAGGGACTAGAAAGCATTTCCAGACAATTGCATGAGAATTTCCCAAATCTAAAGAATGAGCTGGAGCTTGGAATTCAAGAAACCAACAGAACACCCAATTATCTCAACCTAATCAGGCCTTTACCAAGACACATTGTATTAAAGTTATCAAAAATCAATGACAAAGACAAAATTCTCAGGGCAGCCAGGGAAAAGAAGATGGTAGCATATAAAGGAAAACCCATGAGATTATCATCGACTTCTCAGCAAAAATCTTACAAGCCAGAAGGGAGTAGAATGAAATATACAAACTATTAAGTGAGAGGAACTACCAGCCAAGAATAATGAATCCAGCTAAACTCTCCTTTAGATATGACTGAAAATAAAGACCTTTCCAGATATAAAAAATCGAGGGAATTATCCACTATGAAGCCTACACTACAAGAATTACTGAAAGGGGTCAGCTCACTTAAAAGAAAATAGCGATACAAAGCAAAAAATAAATAAATACATAATTAGGAGTAAGGTGACTATCAGGGAAATAGAAACAGAGAAGTGCAACTCTTACTAAAAATAGGGCATTATAAGCTTAAATAATTATAAGAGAATTGCTATAGCAAGATAGTAATGAATGTTCAGCATAAATAGGAACAAATTGAGATAATAATGACTGAAAAGGAGAGGATTCAAAGACCCAGATTTGCAAAGAAGAATGGAGATAGGGCATGCGCGTGCAGAGGAAAATGGATGAGTGTGTGTATATATATATATATATATATATATATATATATATATATATAACTATCCTTTTCATATTCATAATGGTGATCATACACCAAAGATTCAGAACTGAAGTATATAAGATAAAACAAGAAGAACCAGAGGAAAAACCCACAAAAGCCAACAAAAATGAAGAAAACAGGAACATAAGGAAAGGGAGCAATGAACACTCAGGTACCAGAAAGGAAAAGATAAAATGGCTATAAGAAGACCTCGTATTTCAATAATCACCCTAAATGTAAAAGGACTGAACTCACCAATAAAAAGGCACAGAGTTTCAGAATGGATCAAAAACAAACAAACAAACAAACAAACAAACAAACAAACGAACAACAACAACAATAAAACCTAACCATATGCTGCCTCCTGGAGACACATCTCAGCTCCAAAGACAAACATAGACTCAAAGTGAAAGGGTGGAAAATGATATTTCAAGCAAATGGCATTCAGAGAAAAGTGAGAGTAGAGGTACTAATATCAGACAAAATAGACATCAAAATAAAAAAGATAAGGAAGATACTGAGGGACACTTCATAATGGTAAAGAAAATCATGCTTCAAGAAGACATAACACCTATTAATATCTAATCTTCCAATCAGGGAGTCCCAAAATATGTAAAGCAATTACTAACAGAACTAAAGGGATAAACATACCAAAACACTATCATAGTAGGGTACCTAAATACCCCACTGTTGGATATAGACAGATCATCCAAACTGAAAATCAATAAGGAAATCACATTGTTAAATGACACTTTAAACCAACGGGACATAATTGATATTTATAGAGCTTTAATTGCAAAAAAAAGCTGCTTGTACATTCTTCTCTAGTGCACATGGAACATTCTCAAGGACTGACCACATACTGGCACACAGAGATAGCCTCAACAAGTATAAGGGAGTTCAAATCATACCAACTATATTCTCTGGTCATAATACTTTGAAATTAGAGATCAACTGTAAAAAAGGAGGCAGGAAGAACCACAAATACATGGAGATTAAACAACATATAACTGATGAATGACTGGGCCAGGGAAGAAATAAAAAGAGAGAACAAAGATACATAGAAATGAATGATAATGAAAGTACAACATATCAAAACTTTTGGGACATGGCAAAAGCGGTCATAAGAGGAAACTTCATATCATTACAGGCCTATCTCCAAAAACAAGAAGGAGTCCAAATAAATAACCTAATGCTTCATCTTAAGAAACTTGAAAAGGAAGAACAAATGAAGCTTAAAGTCAGCGGAAGGAAAAAAATAATCAAATTAGAGCATAAATAAATGAAATAGAAGACAAAAAAATAGAAAAAATAAATTCAACAAAGAGCAACCTTTAAGAAGGTTAATAAAATTGGCATCCCCTGGCTAGAATCACTAAAGAAAAAAGAGAAAGGACACAAATAAACAAAGTCTCATATGAAAAAGGGGAAATTACGACAGACACTGCAGAAATACAAAGGGTCATAGAATACTATGAAAAAGTATCTAACACCAAATTTAATAATCTAGAAGAAATGAATCAGTAGGTAGACAAACACAACCTTCCTAGACTGAATCAAGAACTGGAAAATCTAAATAGAACAATCAGCAGAAGGAATATTGAAACCATCATCACAAACCTACCAAAAGTACAAGTCCAGAACCAGATGGCTTCACCAGTAAATTCTACCAAACATTCAAGAAGATTTAATACCTATTCTCCTCAAACTCTTTCAAAAAATAGAAAAGGAGGCAATACTTTCCAACTTAGTTTATGAGGCCAATATTACCCTGATACCAAAACCTGGGAAAGATACACAAATAAAGAAAACTACAGATCAATATCTCTCATGGACACAGATGCAAATACCCTAAATAAGATACTAGCAATCTGAATACAGCAATATATTATAAAGATTACACACCACGATCAAATGTGCTGCATCCCAGAGGCACAGGGATGGTCCAACGTACATAAATCGATTAATGTGTTACACCACAAAAACAAATTAAAAAATAAGAATCATATGATCATATCAATAGATGCAGAACAAGCCTCTGACAAGATATGGCATCCATTTATTATCAAAACACTTAACAAAATCGGTATAGAAGGAAAGTACATTAACATAATAAAGGCCATCTATGACAAACACTCAACCAACATTACACTTAATGGTGAAAAACTAAAGATCTTCCCTCTAAGATCAGGAACAAGGCAAGGCTGTCCACTATTGCCACTGTTATTCAATATAACATTAAAGGTCCTAGTGAGTGCAATCAAGCAAGGGAATGATATAAAAGGCATCCAAAGAGGAAACAAAGAATTCAAACTGTCTATTTGTGAATGACATGATTTTCTATATAGAAAACCCTAAAGACTCCACAAGAACACTACTAGAAACAATAACCAAATACAGTAAAATCTATGGATCAAAATTAATGTTCAAAAACTCAAAGCATTCCAATACTTTAACAATGACATGTCAGAAAAAAAGTGTAAAATTAATTCCTTTTGCAATTGCAACAAAAAGAATAAAATATTTAGGAATGAATTTAATGAACCATGTGTAGGACATATATAATGAAAAGTACAAGAGCTAATTTAAAAAATCGAAGAAAATAGAAAGAAATGGAAAGATATTTCATGTTCTTGGATCAAAAGAATCAACATAGTTAAAATGACCATATTACCTAAAGCATTGTTCAGATTTAATGCAATCCTGTTGGCAATTTTTAAAGAAATAGAACAAAAATTCATTAGATTTGTTTGGAAGCACAAAAGACTCTCAATTGCCAAAGCTATCCTGAGAAAAGAGAATGAGACTGGAGGCATCATTCTCCCCAACTTCAAATTGTACTACAAAGTGACAGTCATCAAAACAGCATGGTATTGGCCTCAAAACAGATACACAGACCAGTGGAACAGAATCGAGAGTCCAGAAGTAAATCCATATTTATATGGGCAAATAGTTTTTGACAAAAAAAAAGCCTAAAACATACAGTGGAGAAAGAAAAGCCTCTTCAGTAAATGGTGCTGGTAAAACTGGAAAGCCACCTGCAAAAGAATGACACTAGACTGTTGTCTATCACAACACACCACAATTAACTCAAAATGGATTAAGGACCTGAATATAAGACCTGAAACAATAAAATGCATAGAAGAAAACAAGAACTAAACCCAAGGACCTTGGACTTAAAGTCGATTTTATGAATTTGACCTCAAAATCAAGGGAAGTAAAAGCTGAAATAAATGAATAGGACTAACTCAAACTAAAAAGCTTCTGCTTAGCAAAAAAAAATCATCAACAAGATAAAGAGGCAACCATCCAAATGGCAAACTACATTTGCAAGCAATACCTCCAATAAGGGCTTAATATCCAAAATATACTAAGAACTCATACAACGCAATAAGAACAACAACAACAACAACAACAAAAATGATTCAATCAAAAAATGGGCAGAGGACCTGAACAGACACTTCTACCTAAAGTACGTACAAATGTCCCACAAATATTTTAAAAGATGCTCAACATCACTAGCTATTAGGGAAATGCTAATCAAAATGACAATGCGATACTATCTCACACCTGGTATAATAGGTATAATTAACAGGATAAGCAATAACAAATGTTGGAGAGTATGAAGAATAATAGGAACCCTCATATACTGCTAGTGGGACTGCAGATTGGGTACAACCACTATTTAAAAGAGTATGGAGGTTCCTCAAAAACTAAAAATTGATCTACCTTATGATCCAGCAATCCCTCTACTGGATATTTATCCCAAAGACTTGAAAACCAATATCTGAAAAGATGTTTGCACATTGATGTTCGCAGCAGCATTATTCACAGTGGCTAGGACATGGAAACTACTGAAGTACCCTATAGTAGATGATTGGCTCAAGAAGCTGTGGTACATAAATACAATGGAATATTACTCAGCCATAAGAAGAGATGAAATACTGCCATTTGCGACAGCCTGGATGGACCTTGAGATAATCATGCTAAGTGAAGTAAACCAGACAGAAAAGGTTGTAAACCACCTGATATCACTTATATGCGTGATATAAACCTAAAAGTAACAAATGAACAGGACCAAGAAACAGAGACTCATGGACATGGACTATAGACTAGTGGTTACCAGAGGACTATAGATTAGTTGTTACTAGTGAGGTGGCAGAGGAGGGGAGAGGTAGACAGGGTAAAGGGGGTCAAATAAAGGGGAGGGGGGTAGAGGGATGGTGAAGTGGGTTAAGGGGATCAAATATATGGTAGCTGAAGAAAACTAGACTTTTGTGGTGAACACACAATAGAATACAGAGATGTCACATGATAATATATACCTGAAAATTACATGATTTATTATCCAATGTTATCCGAACAAATTTAATTTAAAAATAAATATATAAATAAATAAAAATAAATAAAGGTTCAGTTTCACTCTCTCAGGAGGAAGAAACAGATAGAACAGAAAATGTGAGCAGTAATATAGTTTAATTTATTAGGCTTGATGGTACATACATGAGCCTACCCAGTAAAATTCTATATACTTTTTTTATGTCTTTAATATGTTATGAGTTTTAATTCAGTGATAAGAACTTTAGATCAATTTAGTTCACTCTCTCTCTCTGAACTTATAAAGTCATTTTATAGCACCAGTAAGGTATGTGTAGAAAACCTTTCTGCATCTAATTCACTTTAATAATTTTATCATGTATTGTTCAGAGTCCAAAATGCTCTTATGTAACATACCATTGACTACCACATACATAAGCCATGTTTACAAATTTGCATTTACACTAATTTAGCAATACCTAGATCATTATGTTACAAGAGTGTAATATCGAAAGTGGTAGGATGGAATCCAAGACACTTGAAACTTAATCAACTCTATTGGGCAAAGACTGTAGAAAAATATTAAGCACATGAGGAGCAGGCTGTCAGTACGGAGTTCCTAAAGTGGTGTATAAGAAGAAAATTTGAACATTTAATTCCTTTTTGGTGGGAGTGATGAGTATGTTAGGCTCATTGACATAACCCATAAGAATTATAACCTGTAAGAACTATGACTCTTATTTTTACACCAAGGAACTTTCTCATTAGGATTTTTCCCCCAAAGCAGTTAGGAAGAGAACATGTTGATACAAAGATACAAATCATTGGTTCACTTTCAAACTGAAATTCTCACTAAAAATTGTCTGTCTGTTTATGGTTAGATATATTTCTCTCTATTCTTCTCACTAAGTACAACTAAAAACCCTACATGTAATATATAAAATACACATAAGAAGACTCTTAAAGTTTGAAAGAAATCAGGACACAAGGTACAACACAGCAGTGAGTTTCTGGATTTTCTTTTTGCTTCTCATATGTCCAAGACTGGATACTACAGAATCTGGAAGAAAGGAAGAAAGAACAATGAAAAGAGCAAAATTAGGAATAAATACAGAAAACTTTCCCTTGCTTTATTTTTCTAAATTATGTTTGAAAATCGAAGTAAAAATTATAGCATTGTCTTATGTGGTTCACAAAGTAGATAAAAAATATTTAAGGTGATTATATCATAAATAGAAGCGGTCAAAGGGAATTAGAGGCAGAAAAGTTTTCTACATTTAACTGACAAAATGAAGACATGGGTAGACTGTGGATAAGTAATGTATGCATAATATAATAATATGTTTAATTGTATATGTAAAATAATTAAAACAATAACTAAAAAATCTAATACAAAGAGTTACACTAAAAATACTATAAATAAAAATGTAATTCTAAAAATAGTACAAGTTAACATCCAGGACTTGTTATTTCCTGTTCTTCCCTTCTAAGTACAATTATAATAAACTCTGGAAATAATGCAAGAAGCCAACAAAAGGGAACTCTGAAAGGTGGAAAGAGGAAGGCAAACTTGTTAGGGATCCCTAACTGTAGCAACATTAGGAACAATATAGTGCAGAGTGTCTCTTGTCTCCCTCTTGCTCAATAGAATAAAGGCAACCCGGGCCTAGTATTTTCCAAACTCCAACCTATTAACAACAAAAACCCAGGTAGGCTTATTTCTCCCCTGGACTGAACTGAAGTACCATCACCAACACCAATGTGACCTGGCTGGTAATGGCTGGGAGGATCTATCAGGAGTCCTGCTGATAATAAGCAACCAGGGGAAGTGTTTTTCTTCCCTGCTACCCGCCCCCACCAGAGATAAGGAGTAACACAGTGGCAGGATCCAGGGTGTTACTACCAAAACAAGCGGCTCCACCCAGGAAGCTTCTTCATCCTTAGGGCCTGAGACACCTTTGACAAGAATTTTAAAGCAGCCATCACAAAAATGCTTCAATGAGCAATTTAAAATTCTCTTAAATGAAACAGTAGAAACACTCAGTAAGAAACAAACAATGTAATAACTGAAGTAAGGATAATCTACCTAGATATAGGTTCAATAGTAAAGTGGAGAAGACAAAGGATAGAATCAGTGAATTCAGGACATATCAATAGAATTCATCCAATCTGAACATTGAAATGAACTAAAAGCAACCAACAAAGCAGAGCCTGAAGAACCTGTGACAAAATAACAAAAATATCTAACTATATGCCACTGTTTATAAGAAACTCATCTTAAATTTAATTATAGGTATATTAAAGTGAAAACAGAAAAAATATACAATGTAAGCATTAACGAAAGGGAGTTCTTCAAAATAGTCAACAACACTGACAAATCTTTTGCTAGAAAAGCAAAAATAAAAAGAAGAGAATTCAAAAATCACCAACAAAAGTAATAAAATTTACACTTATAAATTTGACAAATAAGAAAAAAAGACACATTGTTCAAAAATCACAATCTGACAAAATTCAACCATAGTAATATACATAAGCTGATAATCTAATTAGTACTATAACCATGAAAGGTGATAAATTTGTGATTTAAAAGATCCTGAAAATAAGTTTTCATGCCAAGATGGTTCCACTGGACAAGTCTACCAAACATTAAGAATAATTAGCATCAATTTACACAATCTCTTCCAGAAAATAGAAGAGAGGGAAACATGTTTTGTATCATTTTGATTCAAATATTACCCTAATTCTGAAATGGGACAAAAGAAATACAAAAAAAAAAAAAAGAAATCTACATATCATTATTTCTTATGAACTTAAAATTCAATAAAACCACAACATATTAAAAATAAAGTCCAAAATGCAAAAAGGAAAAAGAAAAGAATTATATACCATGATAAGGTAGAATTCATTCACCACTAAATTCTCAGCACATATCACAATTTTTGGCACATTGCAAATGTTCGACACTGTTTTGTGGGATGAATAAATGGATTAATTCATTCTTATCAGACCATCCTCTCCACCCAGCAGTCCCAAAGTCAGCTCAAATGCAAGATGATGAAAAATTGACTTATTAATTGATATGTGCCTCTTTGCATTCAGCACAATGCCTGAAACATACTCAATAATTTGTCGATAATCAATATTTACTGAAAGAATTAATGTATCAGTTAAAGACAGGCAACTACTCTCCAACAAACTAAGCAAAAACAGAAAGCCTATAGTGGTAAATGGCATGGAATATGGAGTCAAATAGAATCACATTCAAATTCAGTTTTATTTATTTGATGTGTGAATATAAACAAGTTTCCTAACTCCTGTGAGCTTCCAAAAAACTTATTTTTCACCATCTATCATTGGACTGCTAAGTCAATGCTGCATATTTTAGGATTTTATTGATTTTGTTTCTACAACATTCCGCTTACAGTACCAGCAGCTACTTTAGTCAGGTTCAGTTAGATTAGGCTGCTTTAATAAAAAAAACCAAAATCTCAGCAGTTTAACACATTAACATTTATTTATTGCTATTATACATGCATATTATGGATCAGATGAGATATTTGTTCCATATTATACTAATTCAAGCACACAAGATGGTGGAAGCTACATACTCAGGAACTTCATAGCAGCAGGAAGAAGAAATCATGGAGAAGCAGTCATTTTTTCTTAATTGTACCCAAAAGTAAGTGACATTTTTACTTCTAATCATATTTTACAGATAACACAAAGGGACATAACTATGCCTAATATCAAGATGGCAAGGAAGGGTGATACTCCCCATTGCACAGAATTTCCCAGACTCAAAATTGAAAATGAATGGTAATATTTACTACATATTGACTTAAGATAAATATTAATAAATATTTGTCTCAGATGGCATATGATGTACCAGCAAATCCTGTCAACTCTAACTTCAGAAGTTATCCTGTCTACTTCTTATGTCCTGCTATATTAATTTCTGCCACAGAATGAAACAGAGAGAAAAATATGTACAAAGTCCCTGTAGCAAGAGAGAAATTGGCATATTTGATAACCTGAAAAAACAACCGACATTGTATATGTCAATGCCCTCCAGCCAGAGAGCACGAGGAGTACACAGGTAGTTAAATAAGTTGTGTTTATTACTCCTTGCAGTGAAGAAATGCATGACATGAGGAGCCGTGGTTGTGTTTTGGGAAGATCGTGTTAGAAAGAACCTATTGTTGAATTTGAGTTTGGTTGGGTGATTTATTTTATTATGTTCAAAGGAAGAACAACATTAACCATGAATATCAGGCCATGCTACTGACAACGCTGAGACGCCTTTGTGAGTGTCGGGCCAGTGTCCAGATGTCAGGCACTACTTTTCCTCCTACATATGACTGTAGAACAGAGAGATTTGGGGGAAAGTGGAATAAGCACCAGGATAGGTAGGCAGGGTCAGGCCATGCAGGGGCTGGAAGACCATGTTAACAGAGTTGGTCTTTATCCTAAAAGCAAAGGGAAACAGAGGAGTGTTGTACTTAAATTTGTGAGTTAAGAACTGTGGAGAGTCTGAGATTTTATGCACTTGCAAGCTTACAAGCTAATTTGCCACAAATCGATGGATGTCGGCAGAAGACAGAGGACTCCTGGGTGCGAGACAAATATTACTCACAGCTAAAGCAGTAGCGAGAGCACCATGTTACCACTGGTTGTATGCGTCCCCTAAATCCTCTGGGGGCGAAGAAGGTAGACTTGCCTGGAAGCCCGCACATGCAGAGGGTTATGATGCAGGAAGGGTACCCTGAGCATGGAAGATTTACTGCTTTGATAGTGAGCGGAAGCAATCCTGCTCTTTGGAGTAGGTGTTCCCGCATCCCTCAGGATTGCTCAATACAAACTCAACCCTGAGAAATCTCCCAGGCAAGAGTGGTTAGGGCTTTCAATTCTTGGAATACCCAGCAAAAATATGAAGGAACACACAAGGTCCATAGTGAATTTCCTCTCCCAACACTGTTTTCTTAAAGGTCAACATTTAAAGAACTGGCTTATTACATTAAAAAAAAAAAAGGGCACTGAATCACCACCATACACTTGATATAAATCATTCCCATCAGCCTATAAACACGCTATTTCTCCTGTGTTGAGGCCAGCATTCCCCTCCAGCTACTGCCCCATCCCGTCACCCTCTTAATGGAAAGGGGGAATGTGACACGCCCTCAAATAACTCCGATGACAAAAGTGCATAAAGGGATGGTGGCACTTTGATGAATGAAAGAAGAGCCACCCCATCCCCTGAGGAAGGAAGGACAGGTGGAGGAAAGGTAAATGGTGTACTGGGCTGGTGACATGGAAGATGCCTGAACTTATGGGCACCAGTGTTCCATGGAAGCATGGAACTGTCATCCCAAGAGATTATTTTGTGCTAGACAGTATAGGCCTGGTGTAAAGTGGACAGAACTCAGAAGAGAGGCATGGGAACCCACTCACCAACGTTCAAGCCTGCCTCTTAGAGAAAGGCTCGCCCTGCATTTTCTTTGGGAAGTGAATCTCGCCGATATATTTGGTTGCCGTGGGAACTCAGGTACTCGCCTGAGTTCCTGTGGCTTCTGTGAACCACGTGCGTCTCACCAGGACCAACTTTTCCTAAGATGGATTCATAACGGTCAGAGGCTTTGTTCTGAACTTGTTGATATCATCTGCAGATGGGTGAAGAGCTGGCATATTTGGGCTTTAGGGATGGATGAGGACATATTTCTTCATCAAATCTGTAGGAGGACTACCCCTACTTAACCTGTTATAGTCCATGGTTGTATCCGTTGTGATGTCTATCTGTGTTCATTATATCACCTTTACGCTATTTTAATAGAGTATTTAATAATTAGAATTCCGATAAAATAGTCATTGATTGTCAATTAAAAACATCTTATACATTAGTCTCAGTAATAATTTAATAGTTAATATTCAACATGTAATGGTTGGTTATACTGTGCCAGGTGCTATGCTAAAGCACTTTACATATAAAATCTCATTGAGCTTCGCCAAAAATGCTATGAGGATTTTTAAAAATCTCTGTTTTACAGATGAAGGGACGGAAGCCCTACTGAAGTTAAATAGTGGCACGCAGGTCAGACATGGCAGCAGGGCCAGCTTTAAAGGCATGCAACTAGTGCAATCCCACAGGGCCCATGCCGAGAACAGGTCCCTGGGCTTGTGGGTTAACGTTGCCCTCTTGAAATTCTTAATCTTTTTTTCTTTGAATTTGTGTTTTCTAAGTGCTGTCTCATAGGACAGTGCAGTTGCGCTGGGGACCTGGAGCCTCAGTTCTGCCGCGGTCCAGTCTCACCAGCTCTGAGTCTTGCTGAGACAGGTTCTCTGCTCACCAAGCACCCACCCATCCAAACTCCCCTTCCTCCCCTGAGCAAATGACTGCTACTGCACTCCACCCTCTGGCGGGGTCCTGAGTGTCGGTGCAAGGAGGGTCAGGATTGAGTGTGTTAGGTCATACGTGGTGGGGGGGGGGCACCTGGGCACCTGTGAGGAACTCCGCAACATTAAACAGTAAATACGAAACACCATGACAAAACATCAAAAGAAAGACAGTGGAAGAAAGGGGAAAAAAAGTTTTTCTCTGCTTTATGAATGAGAAATCCCACGTTTCCATTTTGCACTAGGCCCCTCATGACATAGCAGGGCCTGCATGGTAGAGAAAGTCACAATTCAGATTGCTATCTCCAAAGCCTGTGCTGTTGCTCTTTCTTTTCTGCCCTTGCCTTTAACAAAAAGAAAAAAAAAAGGCTAGGTGATACATGCACCCATGGTATAAAGCTCAAAAGCTTCCAAGCATGCAGTCAAAAGCATGCCTCGCACCCCAGATGCGGAAGCATCCAGTCCTCCTCTGCATAGACAACCACACTTTTCCACCAGGTTCTTCTATAGCCTTCCTTCCAGAGGAACATTATGCATATACAAGCACAGATGTATATTTCAACCACTCCCCCTTTATATACAAATGGTCAAATACCAAACAGCTTTCTGGACCTGCATTTTTTCATTTCTCATGCATGTTGGAGAACTTTCCATGTGATCATAATGAGAGCAAAAGCTAGAGTGCTTGTCATGCCATTGTTTTAAGTGTTTTAAACCTATTAATATAATCCTCATCATACCAATGAAGCAAATAGTTATCCTCATTGATTGATGAGGAAACTAAAACATGGAGAATTTAAATAACTTACCGAAGGTGACATGGCTAAAAGTGGGAAGGACCAGGATTGAACCATGCAGTGTAGTTCCACAATGTACACAACCACTGAACCAAAGACATTCTGCTTAAAAAAAAAAGAGGAAGAGGAGAAAGAAGAAAAAAAAGAAAAGAAAAATAGCTGCATAGTATCCTTTTATGTGGATGTATCCTCTTTTATTTATTTAGCCAGTCTGCTACTGATGGACAGTTGTGATTTTTCTAACCTTATTTAATTACGGACAGTGCTGCATTGAATAAGTTGATATGTAACTTAACTCCACACATGTGCACATACATCCAATGGATAAATATGTAGAAGTTGGATTCTGGATCAAAGGGTAAACGCACACTTAATTTTGACATTACTGCCCTCTCTAGATGTTATATCAGCTTACACCCGCACTCACAATGCAGGAACGTTTCTGTTTCTCCACAGCCAAAATAGTGTGTTTCAAAAGCTGGTATATCTGGCAATGTATAGATAATGGATGGTCTCTTATTGTAGTTACAATATGCATTTCTTTTACTACGAATGAGGCTGGGGAGTTTTAAAACACACATTTAGGGGCATTTTGTATTTTCTCTCCTGCAAACATATTTGTTATACCCATAGCAGAGACTGACTGGTTGTTCTTCAACCCATTTCCTTTTCCTCCTGGAGTTTCCCAGACCCCCAGCAGGTAAATGTGGTCAGCGGACTGAGTCCTGGCCAAGGAAAAGTGAGCCTAAGTGATGTACAGCACTGACCAGCGTGACTCCTAAAAGCCTCCTGTGAGATCCTCCTGTTCTCTTTCTTCCTCCATCTGCTGGCACAATGTGCACGCTCATAGTGAACTGTGAAGCCAAATGCTGAAGGTGGCAGGGCTTCCATAAGTCTGGTCCCTGAATTATTTCAGAAAGCAGAGCTGAGACTCCCAACCCTGCTTCTATTTGGGTTTTGCCTGGGCAGGAAACATTTCTATGGTATCAGGCCACTAAGATTTGGGAGTTCATCTGTTACAGCAGCTAGTGTTGTCACAGACAATAGAGTAGTACCCTTTGTTCCTTTCTTCGCAGTTAGGTCGATGAGAGACTTTATTTTTCAAGGGAAGTTATCTCTTCGTCTGTGATATGGGTAGCAAATATTTTTGAAACTTTGCCTCTTGAGTTTTAATAGATAGAGTTAGCTTGCCAAGTCTCTTTTCAGTCTTCATGTATGCAAATTTGTCACCTTTCTCTTTTATGAATTCTGTTTTTGTGACATGTCTAGAACGACTCTGTTGACTCCAAAATTATATCTACGAATCTCTCTGAGAGTCTCTTTTGTTCTTCTTTTTCTAACAGTTGTGTCATCACGAATGAATAATGGCTTTTAACAAAATATGTTTCTGCATCTACTGGGGCAATCGTTTTTAGTTTTCTTTTCCCCATTAATCTGTTAAGGCAGTGAATTACATTGATTTATTTGCTGATGTTAAACCAATCTTGCTTTCCTGGGGTAAACCCAACTTGGTCATGATATGGTATCATTTTTGTATATTGCTAGGCTTTTCTTTTCTTTTGCAAGTATGTTGCTTAGGATATTTTCATCTACGTTTATGAGACAAGTTTGTTTGTCATTTAAGCTTCTCAAATTTTCCTGCCTAGTTTTGGTGCCAGTGTTATACTCCACAAATCGCAACAGGTAGTGTGCCCTGTATCTCTAGTCTCTGAAACGTTTGTGTAATGCTGGAATTATCTCTTATTCAACTATCGACAGAACTCATTTATTAAGCTATCCGGTACTAGAGATTTTTTTTGTGACAATTACTGAATTTTCGATTTCACTTTTTCATGGTTTTAGTTCAAATCATGTTTTTACATCTTCTCTCCATTTGTTAAGTTGTATTTTCCTGTATTTCCACTTCCTCTAAATTTTCAAACTTATTGGGCCAAAGGTCTCTAGCGATGTCATCCCCTTTTGATTCCTAGTATTAGTAACTTGTGCCTTTACTCTTTTTTCTTTATAAGTCTCACCAGAGATGTATTCATTTTACTGAGTTTTCAAAGGATCAGTGAAATGTTTTGTTAAAATGCTGCATTGTATGTTTTCTCTTTCGTTATTTCCGTTTTTACCTTTCATGATTATTTTTATTTCTTTGTGTTTATCTTGTTACTTCTCAAGACGGAGGCTTAGATCATTTTCCAGCCATTCTTCTTCTTTTCTAAGAATACATGCATTTAGGGATACAAATTTTCACCTAAGTTAGGTGTCTTCCCAAGCTTGGTCTGTAACATTTCCATTGCCACCTACTTTAATGTATTTTGTCACTTACACTCAAATGGTGCAAAGTCAGGCTTAAATGAGAGCTGATTTACTTACGGTTTGTTGGTCATGAATTAGAGGGTGAATGCCGCGTTGGGGTGTCAGCTGATAGTGGTGGTTTACCATCATCACCACTGTTGGTTAGCTCTGAATACTGACACTTTCATCTCTAACAGTGTCACCAGAGGGAAGCTCAGTTTTCGAGCTGATTACTTTCAGGTAGGGAATTCTGGGTAAAAGCAGTTTTAAGTTCTAGGCTTGCTCTGCAGGTCCTGTCTTCTCCTATGAGACCCAGTCATTGGACCCAGTAATTCCTCCGTGCCCTCTTAGAACTAAGTTGATTTAATTTTTTTCTTCACATATCCCCTGGGCGTTTTAGTTACTCTCAGCAGGCACACTGGCCCTTACAACCTACTTCACATTTATCAGATTTTGAAGTCTCTAATCTCGATGCAGGTACAGAGTATCGTTTAGGTCTAAATATGCATCATTTAGACCTATCACATTCATTATTTATTTAGTTCTATGTTCTTATTAACTGTGTGCTTTTAATCTACTATACACTGAGAGGCCATTTCAAGTCTCATACTGCTATCCGTGTCTGTCACAGTCCTATGTGTTATACCTTCCTCAGATATTGTATTCTTTTGTAATAGAATATGCCCTTCTTTTCTGGTTCATTGCATTCTAACCTTAATTATTCTCCTATTTTAAGATTGTGACTTGTGCTTAAAATATATATATATATAGTCTGGAAAATCAGCCTGCATAGGCGAGGTCATACCACAGCAACAAACAAATGCAATATGAATTTTCCTTATGGTTTGGCGATGGCGCAACGCCATACCATGTTCATTCCAGGATGTAGCTTCCTTCCACTTAAGATATAGCTAATTCTTAAATTTTTTGATCGGAGGTAAGAGAAAGCATTATATAATGTTATGTAGAAGACTTGGAATGAAATGTATCTTGACATACGGATACACGTTAATAGTATGCTATGACCTATTTTAAAGACTTTCCATTAGGATTACATGTGCCATAGACCAAGATAAATTGCATGGACATGCTTGAGTTCAACAGGGAGGTACAACACTCCCACTGGGGATAGTCGCTTCAGGGTGTGGTGGTGAATATTTTGTAGACTAATATGAAATACAACATTTGCTATAGTTTGTTCTTTTAAATGTTCATCCTTCAACATTTATGAATCATTTGCTACAGATCTGTCTTGAGAATTTAGCATAGAGTTGAGTTTTACTTTGTAATCCAATGTGAAAATAGTGTTATCAGTTCCTGGCAGTGGAGTATTAAAGTTTCCAACTATAAGTGTGGATTTGTCTATTATTCCTTTCAGCTCTACTAGTGTATGTTTCATGTATTTCTAGGCTTGATTCTGGCTGCATACACATTTAGGACTGCTTTGACTTCTTGCTGGATTTACCCTTATACCTTTATGCAGCATGCCATCTGTGCCTGGTAATTTTATTGCTTTGAAGTACACAGTCTCTAATCCTGATATAACCACTTCTGTTTTTTTTTTTAATAAATTCCGTAAGCATGATATATTCTTTTCCATCAACCTACTTTCAATCTATTCTTGTAGTTGTGTTTGAAATGCATTTCTTTCAGACTAAATCTACCTGGGTCACTTTTCTTTCATCATTTCTGCTCATCTCTATCTGTAATTGGTATATCTGGAGGATTTATATATATTTTTTATTTTTTCCTGTCTATATTGAAATAAAATAGACAATTGGTTGCTTGTATTTACATTGTAGAATTCAATGAGTTTTTTTTCAGTTATACTTGGCATACAATAATATACCAGTTTCAGTTGTATAGCATAGTGATCAGAGATCCACATCACTTGCAAAGTGATCACCCCACTAAATCTAGTACCCCTTCCCCCCTTACATATTTATTACAACATTACTAATGATCTTCCCCACGCTACACTCTACATCTCCACGTCTACTCTGCAAATATCCATTTGTACCTCTTAATCCCTTTGCCTTTTCTGTCCCATCCCGCCAATCCCCCTCCCATCTAGCATCCCTCTAAATGTTCTCTCAAGTTATGAGTTTATTTCCGCTTTTGTTGTTGTCATTGCTGTTTATTTCGTTCTTTAGATTCCACATGTACACGAAATCATGTGATATTTCTCTTCCTCTATCCAACCCATTTCACTCAGCACAATACCCACGAGGTCCATCAAGGCAATGTTTTTTTTCCATCCTCTTCCTTTTAGTCTCTGTGTATCTTTTAATGTGAAGTGAGTCTCTTATAGGCAGCATACGTAGGGGTCTTGTTCTCTTGTCCATTCAGCCACTCTATATTTTGGTTGGAGCACTTAATTCTTTTCCATTTGAGGTGCTTGTTGATAGGAATGTAGTTATTATCATTCTTTGTTCCTATTTTTGAGACTTTTTTTTTCTTCTTAAAGAAGTCCCTCTGACATTTCTTGTTATACTTGCTTAGTGATGCTAAATTCCTTTACTTATTTTGGTCTGAGAAGCTCTTTATCTGTCCTTCGACTCTAAATGATAGCTTTTCTGTATAAAGTATCCTTGGTTGTAGATCCTTGGTTTTCATCACATCGAATATTTTGTGCCAAGCCCTTCCATAGTTACCAGTCTTATGGGTACTCCCTTGTAGGTAACTAACTGCTTTTTACTTCCTGCTTTTAAGATTCTCTCTTTGTATTTAACCTTTGGCATTTGAATTATGATGTGTCTTGGTGTGGGCCTCTTTCCATTCCTGGTTTTGTGGACTCTCTGAGCTTCCTTGGGTTTTATGTCTATTTCCTTCACCAGGTTAGGGAAGTTTTCCATTATTATTTCTTCAAATGGCTCTTCAAGGTCTTGTTGTCCTTCCAATACCCCTGCGACATGGATATTTTTACATTTAATGTGTCCCATAGGCTCCTTAAGTTATTATTATAGTCTTGGCTTCTTTTTTCCTGCCATTCTGATTGAGTGTCCTTGGCTTCCCCATCCTTTATATAGGTCATTTGATCCTCTTCTTTATTCACTCTGCTTATTCCATTTAATACACTTCCCATCTCAGACAATGTGCTCTTCATTTCCGACTGGTTCCCTTTAACAATTTCCATTTCCATTTTCATGTTTTTATCTCTTTGTTAAAGTTCTCGCTGAATTCGTCTACACTTCCCGTAAGTTCATTGAGCATCTGTATAACCAGTGTTTTGAACTCCGCATCTGTTAGATTGCTTGACTCCATTATTCCTGAGTCTCTGCTGTTTTCTCTCATATGGTTTCTGCTTCTTTGTATTCCCATTTTGGCCGCCTTTCTGTGTCTGTTTCTATGTACTAAGCAAAGCTCTTAAGTCTCCCGGTCTTATTAGTGGGGCTTTGTGTGGTAGGTTTCAGTGTCACAGACCTGAGTGGGGTTCAGCTGCAGGCCAAGTTTAGCCCCAGCCTGTGCCCCTCCAGGGCCACCTGTTAAGATTCAGCAAGCAATCCACAGATGCCGTGCTTATAGTTGCCTCAAGAAACCACACCAGAAACCGAGGCCAGCTGCCACCAGTGTGAGTCTAGGCGCTGTTCAGCAAGGGGCACCTGAGAAAGGGAGGAAACACGTGGATGTGGCTTGTGTAGGGCTGCGAGTTGGGGGAGGCAGAGTTTCAGGGACTCCTCTGGGCGGAGAGAGGTGTTATCAGCTTGATGATATCTCAACTATGGCAGCACTGCTTCCAGCACACTGGGACGGGGGGTGGGGGAGGGCTCAACGGAGAAACAATGGATACCACCGGCACTTCTGTACAGAGTGAGTCTCACCTCAGCCCTCACTCCGACAACTCTGTGTCCCCCGTAAGTCCCTGATGCCCCTTGTGCAGCCAAACCAGAGCTGGTGCTCAGAGCGAGCAAGATTGTCACCACAGGAGTCCGCTTGCAGACACGGCCCCTTTAAGAGGTGTCTGCGGCTCCCGCTGCTATGGCCTCTGTCCCACTCAGCCACTCGAGACCGGGCAGCCTTGGGTCCTCACCCCGTCCTACTGTCTCCTGTTACAGGGTGCCTTCTAAGTTCTCTCCCTAGTTTTATGGCTTGTTCTTCTGGATCCCAGGTGATTTTCCTTGCTGTTTGCTCCTTGTTTCTGTCACAACTTCGATTTGGTCTCCAGAGGGATGAACAGAGCCTCTAACATCTACGCCGTTTCGGAGGCATTTATATTTAAAGTAGAGAGTCATATGTTAGGACTTCAGTCTTTCTCATTTTAAAGTTTTTGTTCCCCGTTTCTCATTTCTGTATCTCTTTGAAGCGGGAGAGGGAGAGAGGGAGAGAGGGAGATAGGGAGAGAGGAGAGAGGGAGAGAGGGAGAGAGGGAGGGAGGGGGGGGAGGAGGATGAGGGAGGGGGGAGGGGGGAGTGAGGGAGGTGAGAGCGAGATAGAGTAGAGAGAGATATAGGTGCTGGATTGTTGGGGATCTGTGAGGTATGTTTTAGTCAAGATTCTACACTCACCCCTTCCCTCCCTCCCACCCTCCTTCCTTCCTTCCTTCCTTTTTTGCATCGCTGTGCATTACTTGAATATATTTTAGAGTTCCATTTCAATTCTTTGATATTGTTTTGAAATAGACCACCTTGTACCTTTATTTAGTGGTTGTTCTAAGTATTATAATGCACATGTGTAACCGCCATCTACAGATATTGATATTTTATGATTTTGCATGAAGTTAGAATTCTTAATTCCATTTAGGTCTATTTACTCTCCTAACTTTTAAAATAGAATTGTTTCAAGTATTTTCTTTACATGCAATGAGCATCAGATAGACAGATTTTTGTTTCAACCATTGAGCGTGATTCAAGAAGCTCATGAGAACATGGATCATTTATTTTATTTACACCTATCTTTAATCCATTTTGTCAGTCTGATGTTCCAAGCTCTCTTCAGTTATCCTTTCCTTTTTGTTTGGAGAGTTTCTTTAAGCCATTGTCTAAGGGTACATCAGCAAATCACAAATTATCGTAGTTTTCCTAGTTTTGAGTATGCCTTTATTCCACCTCATTCCTAAAGGGTAGTATCTGCAGATATAAAATTTAGAGTTGTCAGTTCTTTTTTCGAGGACTCAAAAAATATTTGTCAAAGGGTACAAACTTTCAGTCATATGAGGAATAATTTCTGGGAAGCTAATGTACATACAGTATGGTGACTATAGTTAATAATAGCACATTGTAAACTTAACATTTGCTAGGAGAGTAGATGTCATGTGTTCTCAACACACACAAAAAGGTAATTATGTGAGACAATCAATGTGTTAGTTAACTTGATTCTGGTAATCATTTCACCATGTTTACGAATATGAATTTATCACATTTTATATCCAAAATAACTTTAAAAAATCGCCCCCACTTCTTACTGTCTTTCATGCTTTGAGACAAAAGCGTCTAGTGTCACTGGAATTGCTTTGCCCCTGTAAATAATGTGTCATTTCTCGGTGCTTCATTTCTTGATTATTTTCTTCATCTTGAGCTTTTCGTAATTCAAATATCTTGTGTCTCCAAAAGGCTTACTTTTGGTTTGTCTTATTTGGAGTTCACTCATTTCCTTGAATCTCTAGATCAATGGTTATTGGGTTTTTTCCTTTCATTAAATTTGAGAATTATTCAGCCACTATTTTTGAAAAAAAGAAAATGGCATTACAAGTTGGTAGTTACTCCTCCTTCTGGCATTCCAGTTATGTATATGTCATATAATTTGAAATTGTCCCACAGTTCTTGCATGTTCTACTTTACATGTTTTTCACCTTTTTCCTCTTCACGTTTCACTTTGGGAAGTTTCTACTGGTCATTCTTCAAGGTCACTGCTTACTTGGGCAGGTCACAACTATCAATGAGCCCATTGAAGACTTTTCACAACTCTTGTAAAGTAGTATGAATCCTGGAATTCCCTTTTTAGTCTTTCCTACCATTTTCATCTACCTACCTATTCTTGTGTGTTATCTTTTTTAAATTAAATTTATTGGGGTGACATTGGTTAATAAAATTACATAGGTTTCAAGTGTATAATTCAATAACACATCATCTGTATATTGTGTTGTGTGTCCACCACCCAAAGTCAAGTCTCCTTCCATCACTGTATTTTTGACCCCCTTTTCCAACTTCTGTGTCATACCTGAATTGGAGCTGATGTTTGCTTTGACTGTTTTTTCTTTCTGGAACTCCGATGATTCAAGTGTTAGACTTTTTGTTTTTATTTCACAGTTCCTAGAGTCTCTGTCCATTTTTGTTTGCTTGTTTTCCACATGACTATATTCTGTTGATCCGTGCTCAAATTCGTTGATTCCATCTTCTCTTTTCATCGTTCTACAATGGATCCCAGCCAGCAAGTTTTTAAATTTGTTTATTGTAGTTTATTTTTAGTTTCGTAATCTCCATTTGGCACTTTTCATATAATTTCTGTAAACTGGCAGAGATTTTCTATTTTCCATTTATTTCATAGTAATCCATAATTACTCCACCGAGCAATTTTACAGTGGCTACTTTAAAACTTTTGTGTGATAGTCCCGACATCCGATTTGTCTCTGCTGGTGTCCGTTAACTGTCACTTCTCATTCAAGTTGTGATCTCTCTGGTTTTAGGTACGAAGAATGTTTTCTCCTTGTATGTTGCATATTTTGAATATTATCTAAAGAGACTCTTGATCCTTTTAAGAAAATTGCCTTGTTTAAACATTTGGCCTGATGGTTCTGGCCTACTTAGGTGGGCTGTAGTTCCATAAGCATTTAGCTTAGTGAGCCTTTGCAACATATTCCTGAATTGCACTGGTCTTCCGGCTCCACCTGAGTTTGTGATAGATTGTGGCTAAAGGTGCCTATAGGGGCAGAAATGCTTCCGTTGGTCGTCGGGTATCCTTAGGTAAGGGTGTGGGATTCAGGACTCACAGAACATAGAGCTTTTTCCCTAGGCTGTTGTTCAGCTCCCAGTGCCACTGGCTTTCCTACTCTATATCTACCAGTATCCCCAGGGGAGGGAGGCATCCACCAGGGCACCTGCTGCTGGTGATGGGAGGGCTAGGATCTGCAGGACTGGGTGCCTCCCTGTCATTTGGTAGAGTGCTGAAAGCCCCCGGAACTGGTTCACCTTCTGGTGCACGGTGGACATCAGTGAAATGCAAGACATAGTTGCCTTCTGTTGTTGGGCGGGGGGGTAGGGGTGGCGGCTGGGAAAGCTTAGCCTTGATATTCTACCACTGGAAGAAAGGCCATGAGTCACCATGTCTGGTTGGCACTCTTCTGTTGGATGAATAGAAGAAAGGCACTGGCCTTGGATCACCTTCTGCCATTGAGTGGACACCTAGAAAACACGGGTCCTGCTGGAGTCACCTGTGCAGGTGGCGAGGCACGCCTGTGGTTGTCCTGAGAAGGATACGGGGTGGGTCAGTCCTCTTAGGATCAGCTACGGGTACTGCTTTAGGGAAAGAGAGCCCTCTGTTTCTTTCATTATGGTGTGCAGAGCGGGTGATCCTGCCCAACAAGGCCAGGATTAGTTGTTATAACTACTGCATGCAGACGGGCCTGTTAGATAGGTCAAGGGTCTCAAGGCCTGGGCAGTTCTTCTAAATGTTGAAATGCAGCACAGCATTTTGCAGACACAGCTGTAAGAACTGGGTAAGTGTAGCCAACTGGGGAGGAGAAATCAACATGTAATTAACCAAATAGTGTACACGAGCAATGGCTAAGCCTCCTTTCTGGGAGACAGAGGTTTAGATGTGAGTCCCCTGTCTCCTTTACTTGCTGCAAGTACATAAAAGAAGCTAACAACCACGTCTCATTCTTGAATTCAATACCCCAAGCAGTGAACCCCTTGAGTTTGGAAATAAATCTGGTGACTCGGATGGGACTCCCATAAAGGGCTTCCTTCTCAGCTTCCTGTGGATGGTTGGGAAAGCAGTCGGCAGTGGCAGCTCATTCAGGTCTTACTTGCCTGCATCTCCACTGGACTGAGGATCTGTTCTATAGGAGACTCCTGCTTTGGTGCTGACCAGTGGAACCGCTGCCTGTTCTGCCACGACAGTGAGGTGGTGTAGCCACCTGAACCTGTTTCGTTCAGCGCTGTGGAAGGGAAGTGGGTAGTTCAGCCCCTGTGCCCGCTTTAATCAGTGTTCTATTCTCATTTGGGGTATAGGGTTGT
This sequence comes from Rousettus aegyptiacus, assembly GCF_014176215.1. Classification (NCBI taxonomy): domain Eukaryota; kingdom Metazoa; phylum Chordata; class Mammalia; order Chiroptera; family Pteropodidae; genus Rousettus; species Rousettus aegyptiacus. The sequence continues at coordinate 33,066,631 of NW_023416312.1, read as the reverse complement.
CAGAAGGATAGTTTTATTTCTGGTGCATGCTTGGTTTCAGGTTGGTCGGGAAGGAACTGCCTCTGAGATGTTGGATTCTGAGCCATACCTAGGTCTAACTCTGGAGAGTTGAGGCATGCCTGCGGGGCAGTCCAAAACATGCTCGGGTGATGCCCTCTGGTCTGGTTGTCTGGTTGTCAGGGGACCCTGGGTCACTGACAGTGTTTCCTGTGGGCTAGAAGTTATGGGATCGTAGTGCCCACCACCCTTTAGTTGCTGTCCTGCACGAGTTGGATTTGTTCTTTATGTGTATGTTTGCATTTGCCTTGTTAGATGTAAATGTGCCGGCTATGGGAAACTCAAATTCAATCTCTGAATGCAGCCCCTTGGGGTGCTTTCTCCAGAACTGGATATAATACAACAAGTGGGTCAATGGTAGGAAACTGCCTGCCCTGTCCAAGGCAGCCTTGCTCCAGGCTGGGAGTCTATCGTGGGTTTGGGAGGCATTGTTTTCAGTTTCTTTGCTTCCTCGGGTTTCAGTATTTCCCAAGAGTTCTCCCGCAAACCCTGCCCGCTTCCGTCCAAGGAGCGCACTTTCTGGAGCACCTGCAGACAGAGTGGAACTTATGAGGTGAAATGGGAATGGTTCCCAAGCAAGCACGATGCCTTGCGATTTCCTGTACATCAGGGTTCCGGTCAGACAGGCTGTACCACCCTCAAGTGAGCTCATGCTTTCTGGTGGAGGTGTTCTGGGATAGAAGAGAGGCTCTTTACCTAGAAGTCGAGCAAGAGCGAACGGCCACGGTTTGGCTGTGGGACTCAGAGGCCAGTCTATGGCTAATGGTGTCAAAATAGACGCTTGGATTTTACCAGTTTTATCTATGAGCCAAAAATGAAGCATGTTTTGTAGACTGTTTGAATACATGACCTTCCCCGAACAATCATAGTTCTTAGAAAAATAGTTACTATTAATTTATTCATGCGGAAAACTCCCACTGCCTCCTTTCCTCTGAAGGATAAGGAGAAACAATTACCAATTTATAGCAGATGTGATTTCAGAAATTTTACCAAAGGTGTGGCAACAGAAGCCAAATAAAACTGTACATAGAAAGCAGAGAACCCATGGTCAATGGATATGAGGTGATATATTCCTTCAGAGATAAGTTTTGCCTCAAACTCGAGGCAACAAGTACTCTGGTTAGAGAAGCATGGGCAAAGTCGAAAGTAGTGGTTTCCACTCCTGGTCACACATCAGAATAAGCTGGAGAACTTTTGAGAAACATAGATTCCGGGAACCCATGCTAGGCCTGCTGAATCTGAACATCTTGGAGTGAGAACTGGGAATCTATCTATCTATATATATATATTTTTTCAATGCCCTCCAGAAAACTCTGACAGGCAACAAGGCTGAGGAAGCCCTGTTTTAAGACGGTGGTGAAAAAAGACAAACCCAGGTGATCAAAGGTGTTTTCCAAGCCGCAGTGGAACATCTACACATGTGCAGAAAGGTGACAACAGGTAGGACCAAAGCTGTCCATGCTTTGTCTTTAGCCCCAAATCTGCAATCCAGAAGAATGACTTAGAAATTTCTGTTGTTCGGGCTCTGTTGTGCTCCCCCCCCCACTTTATGAAACTGATTTATTTTGCCATTATGGGTTTTTTCTTTCTCATTAGAATGAAAAACCTTGACAGAGCCGACCAGTAGTTGTCCTCTTTCATTAATTTTATCTACTACTCAACAAATTCATTTGAATTATAGAGTCAGACCTTCTTTTAGTTCAAGGACAACTTCTGTATACACTTTGATAATTGTTTCTCTTCACAGCATTCAAGTTTACTCCTTTGGAACAACAAAAAACTTAGGTTGGGTTTCCAAAACCCACCTTTTATATTTGTCAGTCACTTTATTTCTTTGCCTTTTCCCCTTAATACTGGAACAGACTTTTTTTTTTTTAGCTAGTTCATCACATTGCTGAATTTATTTTTTACTGTATCATTTCAGCACTGTAAAGATCCCAATGTCTGTTTATTTCCATTGTTGCATTTTAGGTTGTCTTGAATGAGTTTTATATTTAACCAAGTTTCTTTTACATCTATTAGCCTTCTATGTCAGTATTTCGTTTTTAAAAAAAAAATTTTATTTTGTTAGTTTAAAGTATACAGCATGTTAATTAGACAGCTACATAGTTTATAAAACGATCCCCCTAATTGCTCCTTCTCTCCACCTAGCCAATACATTAAAGCTAACTGCATTCTCTATGCCGTGCTCCCCAGCCCCCGTGACCATCTATCAACTACTAATTTGTACCTCTTTAACCATTCACCCCATTCTCCCAGCCCCCAACTCCCCTCCCCTCTGTCCATCACCAAATTGTCCTCTATATTTGTGAGTCTCTTTTTGATTAGTGTGTTCTTTTTGTTCCTTAGATTCTGCATATAAGTGAAATCGTATAGGATTTATCGTTCTCTGTCTGACTTATTTCACTCAGCATTATAACTTCTAGGTCCATCCATGTCATTGCAAATGGTAGGATTTCATTTTTTAATGGCTGAGTAATATTCCATTGTATATATGAAACATAACTTCTTTATCCAATTGTCTGTTGATAGGCATTTAGCTTGCTTCCATATCTTGGCTACTGTAAATTGTGCTGCCTTGAATATTGGGGTGCATAAATCTTTACAAATTATTGTTTTGGCTTTCTTTGGATAAATATCCAGAAGGGCAATTGCTGGGTCAAAAGGTATATCCATTTTTTATTTTTTCATAAACCTCTAGACCATTTTCCATAGTGGCTGTACCAATTTGCAATCCCGCCAACAATGTATGAGGGTTCCCTTTTCTCTTCATTCTCTCCTGTTTGGCCTTTTTTTTCCTCTTGAAGATTATCTGATTGGATTGGTGCCAGATAAAAGAAAGGAAAGTCGCTATGGTTTTAAAATGTAGTTTGACTCGACTTACTGGAGTTGCAAAATGAAGGAGGTAGAATCAACCACATGTATGTACTTTGAGTAACAGAAACCAAAAAGTTGGGCTCTCTAGCTGCACGGTGTGGGAAGAAGGTGGAAATGACACAGGGAACTGAAGTGCTTTCAGTCTGATGGGGAAAAAAATTGTTTTGAAATGGTATAAAGTGGGCTTGAAATGTTAGAAAGGTTTTCGAGAGGTCTTAAAAAGTAATTTACTGGTTCCCTGTCCATTCACTTAGCAACCAAGTAATGGTGGTCGTCATATCATCATCGCTGTCATAATCAAACATTTTAAGTGACATCAGCATTTTTCGTAGGCATATGAAAGAGCGAATATCTGCAAGGATGATTTTGAGAAAATCATCATCAGAAGGAAATGGGAACCTGAGAATGGTCCGTAGTGGTAAATGGTAGATAACGAGTCTTTCACAAATAAATAGTGTCAAGGAAATGCTCTTGTAGGAGGAGAAAACCCAGTGATCGCCAACTCTGAGCAGGTGCACAGCCGTGCGGTCCCTTGTGTCAGAGCCCAATCACATCAAGAAGACTCATGAGACCTCAGCTTCTTTGCTGAGCAGCAGTCCCATGCTTCCCCCTCTGGGACTGCCGTGCTCTTTCTCATACATTCTTCATCCACTGTGCTCGCCCTTTCTGCATAGTCGCTTCCTGCCCAGATCCTATCTGTCCTTCAAAGTCCCGGTAGACCTCATCCCCCCACAGGGCCCGGTGGCCTCTCTCCCTGATTTATGTGGCGTACGTCTCCCGTTAGAGTAGTGCTTCTATTTGCCTCTCTCCCCACCAGAGTATGAGCTTATGTGTGGCAGGGGCTCAGTCCCCCACTGGAGCAGGGACTATGTCTGTTTTGTTTATCCATTGTATCCCCAGCATGAGGACAACTCTAAATATGCAGTAGGTATTCTTTAAGCATGGTCAAAGTAATGAGCTTCATTTACCCATGAGCCCTTGTGCTTGAGGAATACTTAACATCTACATCTTGCATTTGTAAACACATATTTGCAAGATTTACATGTTGTCTTTGCAAACACCTCATTCACTCTCAGTTCATTTCAAGGGATTTTTTTTTAACTTTAGTTCCCTGAAAATCCTTGGAGAGTCTGAGCCCATATATTAAAAGATAACTTTGTCCTGAATGGAAATCATGGCTTGGTATCCTAGAATACATGGAAAGAAGATTCAAATATGATGGCACCTTTTCTTTCTGCCCCCTTCTAGCAAATGTGTTTTCTCCCTTGCCTACTGCAATCCATTCTGAGAGGTTCAGAATGCTTCGTCCTCAGGGAGGCTGTCCATTTTACTATTCATTGTGCTTTTCCGTGGTTCTCTAAAGAGAACTAAGCTGTGTTTTATGAACTGGTCTAGAACAGCAGGAAGCGGCCACAGTGACCACAGCCAGGTCAATGGCTCAGAGCACAGGCCCGTGGATTAGGCTGGCCCTTGGTTAGCATCACAAGATGATTGCCAGCTTTAAACAGGGGGATGTAGAAAAGGTGTAGCCAAGCCTATTTGCTACTATTCTATTCCTATTCTATATTCTGTCTCTTTATGCACTCCTGTTCTTAGGAATCCCAGAACCTAAGGAACCCAAAACTTTCATAAGTCAGGCAGCCAGAGAACTTCACCTCTCTCTAACTCATGTGCGTGTTCAGCAGGAAGCAGTTACAGAAGTATGACCCTCATCCCCATTCCCTCAAGAATGTGAGTGAAAAGTCTCAGGGGGGAATGGTTAGCTAAGATAAGTGTCTCGAGGCCTGGGTGGTTCTTCTGAATGTTAAAATGTAACACAGTGTTTTGCAGATGGAGCTATAACAGGATGAGCTTGACGGGAACTCAACCGGATAAGTGTAGCCAACTGCAAAGAAGAAATCAGCATGTAATAACCAAACAGCATATATAAGCAACAACCAAACCTCCCTTTGGGGAGACAGAGCTTTGCATGTGGATGCCCTGTCTCCTTTACTTGCTGCGAGTAAATAAGTCTATCCAACAACAATCACGTCTTGTTCTTGAAAACAACGACCCATGCCATGAGCCGCTTGAGTTTGGTAACCAGCCTGGTGCTTTTGTTGGGCATCCATCTCTCCTTTGTGTCACTATTGGGCTTCAACTCTTCCAGACAGCTGCCCATTGACATTAGGCTTTGCTTTTTCATTGTATTTGTTTCACTTCATGTTATCGTTGTTGTTGTTTTGGCTCTGAGTATTGACGTGTCTTTGTTGCACATATGGAACCCGATTCCGGACATATGAGTGATAGAAAGGTTGGGGAATTCACCACAGTGTAGATCTTCATGTCCTTAGGTTCCTAGTCAGACCTAGTCTTTTTCTTTCCACTGTTTACAGTCCTTTTATGATTGTCTGTTGAAATATTTCAAAGGTTATTATTCGAATTTGGAAGAGAGAAGCAGGCAGAAAGTGAGTTTATATTATCTTCCCCACGAACCCAAATTCCCTGTAGGCATCTTTATAAATAGAAATCTATGAAATGCTCCTAATCTTCTGTCTCTTTAGATATACTTTATTAATGCCTACCTGTGAGAAATGATCAAATTAGGAAATCCCATTCCTCTCTCCTTCCTTCTGTTTGCCTTAATAACGTTAACCATATTTATATCTAGTTCACTTGATTTGTTAATGTAATGAAGAGTTCATTTGCCATAGGTTGTTTTTTATTATTATTATTATTATTATTATCATTATCATTATCATTATTACTGGTTGGCTGAAGTCCATACCCTCCCAAATTCTTTAAAACAGAGTCATTAGACTAAACTTCCCTGAGTTAATACATGTTCAAAATTGTTTGCCTATTGCTTTTGTACTTGTGCCACAGATTGGTTATGTAAAAAAATTTGGGGGTTGCATTTTCTTTCTTGATGATTCTGTAGGTTTTGTTCCACCAAAATTTGTGTTCTAAATCGCAGCATTACACTGATATCTGTCAGGAAAAACTGCCGACGTTAATATTTTGGGAGAAAGTATTTTAGAGCTAGACCTGCATATTTATATCTAGGAAATAAACTTAGAAATCGTGTGTGAGTAATTTCCACTTCCAGCTATAGCCATGATAAAATAGCTTGTTGCAGTCTTATTATCTCATGAGGAAAAAAATAAAACTAAAAATCTGGATAGGAGAAAAATAAACGTCTGCTTGAAGACATCGGGGAATTTCTTTTGTATCCAGGACATCAGGGTAGAAGAATCTCGAGAGTAGGGATGCTCACTGAGGAGAATCCAACAATCTTGTGCTGCATTTCCCTTCAGGGAATTTGCTGAATCTGAAACCACCCCGGGTGAGCGAATGTCATTCAATAGGCAAAACACCTACTAAGAGGCAGAGAAGACCTCAGCTCTTCAGAACGCTCATGGGACTAGGGAAACAAAACCCGAGGTCAGACTTACAAACCATTCAGTATTTGAGAAGTCAAGATCTTAGGAAGAAGAAAGGCAGACACTGGAGATTCCTTCCTCGAGGCACTTGTCCATACCTAAATTGCATAGGACATGTGATTAGAAAGCTGAGCAGGCAGCAGGTAGAAGTCTCAGCAGATTTCTCTGCAGTCCCATAGTGCAGTAGATGATAAAACTGAGTTCAAACTCACCAAAACGAGGGCCCCTGGTAAACACCTCAAGCTGACATCCAGGACCCATGGAGAACTGCATCCTGGTGGGGAGGGAAAACCAGAGGCAATCTAAGCCTTAGAAAGCCTGAAGCATCCTGAGTCAGCTCAGTCCCTGACTGGACTGGAGAGGGTGAAACTTCTGTGGAGGGAGAAGCATCATCCAGAGCCTTTCAACTTTGTCGTAAACCATGCCTGACATTTAATTCAATCAGCAGACACATAAACAAACCCCCAAAAAAACAAAAAAACAAAAAAACAAAAACAAAACAAGTTAAGAGAAGAAGGAGAAGAGAAAAGAAAATACCCAGAAGACCCCAATATTGGAATGATCAGACATGGACAGTGAAATAATTAGGATTAATATGTTTAAGAATATGGATGACAAAATTGAGACTTCATAGGAAAACTGGAATTTAAAAATCAATCACATGGATACACCGAAAATGGAAAACTGAAAAACACTATCCCCGACAGTAAGAATTCAACATTTGAGTGTTAACATCATACTGGAACCAGCAGAATAGATATGGATAAAAGCAAGCACAACACTGACATGTGTGTGTGGTTTGTCCTTAAGACCTCAGAGATACAATTTCTGCATAGAAGGGACAAGGACAGGCAATGGTCTAAGTGACAGCTGATACCTATGGAGCCCTTGCTGTGTCCTGCACACTCTGCCTGGGCTCTGCAGTCATTATCCAGAGACAGACTTAGGGATCCCTTTGAGACAGCTACATCTGGCCTTCAAGAGACACTTCTGCCTCTTGATCAAAAAGCCCTGAAGAGTTTTTAAAATGTTTTTATGGTGGTAATGTATTGCAATTTTCCTCTTTAACCATTTTTGAGCGTACAATTCAGTTAGATTCACAATACTGTGCAACCATCACCACTATTTCCAATCTCTTTCATTACCCTGAACAGAAACTCTGTACCCATTGAACAATAACTTCCCCTTCCTCCCTCTCACCCAGACCCTGGTATCCTCTAATATACTTTCTGTCTCTATGAATTTGCCTATTCTAGACATTTTGTGTATGTGGGATCATCCAATCCAACGTTTGCCCATTTGTGTCTGGGTTATTTCACTTAGCATAATGTTTTCAAGGTTAACCATCTTGTAGCATGCGTTCTAAAGACACTCTAAAGGATAGAAATAACATGGTTTCCATTTTCATTCGGGGCTGTAAGAAAAGTTTAAAACTAACCTTTTAGTAGCCCACCAAAGGCATGTGCATAACTCACTGTATGCCTTTCCAGTCTCATCTCTGATGTTTCAGGGGAATGTTGAGGCAAAGATAAAGCAAGAGGCCCCTCTCCTTGATAAGCCTGCCAAGTAATAGATGTGATGCTTCAATAACTGAGTGAGATGCTCGGACTTCTACGAAACAGAAGAGAGTTGAAAGGTTTTTCATCACAGACCATTTATTTTCTACTCAAGATTAAATTAAGCAGGATAAGAAATTATCTACACTGATTTTCCAGACCTCTAATGGTGAGGTTTCCTTTATTGGCGGATGAATTACTTCAAGAGCAGAGCAGAGAAATTGTCACTCCTCTCCAACCCTCATCGAAGGAACTCAGCCATCTCAGGTCAGAAAGACAAAAGAAGAGATGTTTCTAGAATCAGTCTCTGTGGACAAAACCTGCTCACCGTTTCTCCCCCTTTAGGTGACCCTTCTTCTGATATACACCGAGACGACTGACAGCGATAGCAACTAGCCACTCTGCTATTTCTCCTTGATCGTCTGGGTATCTGAAGGGCTTGCTTCACTTATTGCAAAACATATTTTATAACTAATAGGCAAGCATGAAACTATCAGCAAGATATAATAGAAGTAATAAAAAAGGTCATTCTACTGTGCGTTCTGCTTCCTTGCTCTTAATGCACCTACAGTGTCTACTGTGAACAGAAATGTTTCCACCTTGCGGTGCCTTGATTTTTTTAGGGAGAGCTTTGTAAGTGTACAGTAGGTTATCAGGAGAAAGAGAAATTGTCACATGTCAACTGGCGAGTCTGCAGGATTACGACGTCTCGATCACTGTTCCCATGATATATTTAAAAATGATTAAAATTTAATGGTATGTTTTTCAAACATCCAAAGACTAGATCCTGAATTGGTTGAATAATGGGAATCTCCCCCTCTTCCCGGGTTCTTCAGAACAGACTCACACAACAAGAAGTTGTCAGTCTATATATAGTGTCTAAGCACATGCACCTTCTTAACTAGGATCACTTGGCGGGATCTATGCCTCAGGAGACCCGTGTCTTAAAGGATGGAGATTAAGGACAGAGGAGAATTGAGTCACAAGATTCTCGCATTGCGTAAAACTTGGTGGTAATGCTGACATAATAAAAAACAGCTATTTGCCTCCATGAATGGCAACCTGTTATTGGCATGAAGTGGAGTTATGGGGCTCAAGAAAAGCCTTCTAGGAACTTTCTTTGATATGCTGGGCAAGACCTGGATTGGGCTCCATAGGTGCTCATTGAACCACATGCCCATCAGACTCATTCTTTATGAATAGATGATCAGACTTGCTGACAACATGACAAGCATGGCAGCCACCTATGTATGGTAAGATTGCCACGTTTCACAGCATTCCTTGTTGAGTGTTAGGTCCCGTGCTCCTGTGTCAGTGCATGGCTGAATTCATGTGATCTCACTTATCATGTTTCATCTAGCTTTGCAGTACGGGCAGCGGAAGTAGTGTGGGGACGTGTATTAATTTGTAAGGGCTACCATAACAAGATACCGCAGACTGAGTGGCTTAAACAACAGAAGTTTATTTCTCACAATTGTGGAGGCTGGAAGTCTAAGATCAAGGCGCCTGCAGGGTTGGTTTCCCCTGAGGTCTCTCTCCGTGGTTGGCACATGGACGCTCTCCTGCTGTCTCTTCCCGTGGTCAATCTTCTGTGCTCATTCACCCGAGGTTACCTTCTATGTGTCCTAATCTCCTCTTATAAGGAGTAGGGCCTACCTTAACACCTTCGTTTTAACCTAATTGCCTCTTTAAAGGCAAAATCTCAAATATAGTCATATGCTGAGGTATCGGGGATTCAATATTGCAAATTTTTAGGGAATACAATTCAGCCCATACAGGCAGGATAAGCCCCGAGCCTCCGTCAGCCCCATTTCTGTCACCATCTCCCATCATCAGAGAAGTGGCCAGAATCAAAATATGTCCCCTTCCTGACATGAAATATGCCTAGCACTGTGCTGAGCAAATAATGGACCTCTTTCCCTTCCCCTGTTTGTGTTTCCCATGGTAAATTTGGTAAGCCAGAGACAGTGCTATCTATGATCCATGGCAGAGGGAAAATAATGCGCAGTGCAACCACTAATCTGAGCCCTGAACGAGCCGCCTCATTGCTCCTCTGAGTCTCTGGTCCCTCATGCATAACATGGAGAGAATGCCAGTTACCTCGTTTATAGGATGTTGTGAGGCTTGAACAAGGTAGCAGGCCCAAAAGTGCCTAAAAACAGTATGTGGCTCAATCCTTGTAAGTTAATTTCCTTCAGCGTATAGTCAATCCTTACTTTTTACTCTTTTTCCACCCTGGATCCCTGCTCCTTATTCTCACTAGATTTGTCAATTTCTGACCCAACAGCCTTTCATACCAGTGCCCAAAATCAGGTAAGAAAAACTGACTTTGTTCCAAAAGGTAATATATTCAGTCTCAGGGTGGGACTCAGGATTTCCCCAATCCAGTCATGGCTATCCCATTCCCTTTGTCTGATGACGGTTTGTCCAGCCTCCCCTACACCTAATGATGATCATGAGAACGAGTTCTGCCCAATGATCGGGAATGTTCTATTCCTCGATATAAAGATTCTATTCCTCGATATAAAGAAAGTGCGTATACTGGAGTATTTTTCAGCCAGGAGAAAGAAGGAAGATTCTATTCCTCGATATAAAGAAAGTGCGTATACTGGAGTATTTTTCAGCCAGGAGAAAGAAGGAAATCCTGCAAATTTTAATAGAGAGTTAGCTATCTAGATTCTTTATGTAATTAAATTATCATATTTTGGTAACAATGTTTCAGATATAGTGTTGCTAGTCCATCAGAAAATACGTTATTGTTGGATGTCCTTTTTGTAATAGGAGGAGATATTTGTGCTCAATGCCTAGAGCACTGGAGTCCTTTGTAGCTAAAATGGAGATGTTTTAATTCTCTCTATCCTTATTCATTTATTCATAGGAATTATTCTCTAATGAGAAACTTCCCCAATTCTTTATTTGGTAACAAGTCTTATAGTTTATATGCCAAAGAAAGGACAATTTTTTCATTATTTGACTCTGCTTATCTAATTTTGAAATAATAAATAAATTTTCTAGCATTTAATAATGACAATTAGGAAATCTTTGTTCCTTAATAGCCACTATGGAGCAATCTGATGTCAATATAATTCATCTAACAGTGTTCTTCTCTTTTAAAGATATTTCTTAACATATAGCAATCATAGAATATTATATTAGTTGCAGTCGTACATTATAGTTTTTCAAGGTTTATGTACCTAAAAAAGTCATCACCGTGATAAGTCCAGTAACTATCTGACACCATACAATGTTATCCCAATATTATTGACTATATTCTCTATGCTGTACATCACATTCCCATGACTTCTTATTTGTTATATACCTGGAAATTTGAACCTGTTATTCCCCCTTACCTTTATTTCTTATTTGATTTTTTTGAAAAGACTGTATTTTATTAACTTTGCATCGCCAATGCTTAGAATATATTCAATGCATGTTTGAAAGCCTAAATTCCAAATTCCATGTTTTTTTATGGTGACTTTGGTTAACAAAATCCAATAAGTTTCACCTGTATACTTTAACAATAAAGCACATATATACACTGTGCGTTCACCTCCCATAGTTAGATTTTTTTCTGTCATCACATATTTGGCTTCCTTTACCCTATCTACCTCCCCATCCCCCCATATGCTACCCTTGGTAACCACTAGTCTATAGTCCATGTCCATGAGTCGCTGTTTGTGCTGTGTATTTGTTCCTTTTAGGTTTGTATCCCACAGATAAGTGATACCATGTGATTTTTAACTTTTTCTATCTGGCTTATTTCGCTTAGCATGATTATCTCAAGGTCCATCATGTTGTCGCAAACTGCAGTATTTCATCTCTTCTTTTGGCTCAGTAATATTCCATTGTATATGTGTACCACAGCTGCTGTAGCCAATCATCTATAGTAGGGCACTTTGGTTGCTTCCATGTCCTGGCCACTGTGAATTAGTTTGCTGGATCATACGGTAGATCAATTCCTATTTTTTGAGGAACCTCCATACTATTTTCCATAGTGGCTGTACCAATTTGCAGTCCCAGCAGCAGTGTATGAGGGTTCCTTTTCTTCTCATCCTCTTGAACCTTTGTTATTACTTGTTCTGTTGATTATAGCTATTCTTACAGGTGTGAGATGGTATCTCATTGTTGTTTTGATTTGCATTTCCATAATAGCTAGCGATGTTGAGCATCTTTTCAAATATTTGTTGGCCACTTGTATATTCTCTAGAGAGACGTATCTGTTCAGGTCCTCTGCCCACTTTTTGATTGGATCATTTTGTTATTGTTGTTGTTGTTATAAAGTTGTATAGGTTCTTTGTATATTTTGGATATTAGGCCTTTATGGGAGGCATTGCTTGCAAATATATTTTCCCATTTGAATGGTTGTCTCTTTACCTTGTTTACAATTTCTTTTGCTGAGCAGAAGCTTTTTAGTTTGATGTAGTCCCATTCATTTATTTTAGCTTTTACTTCCCTTGCCTTTGAGGTGAAATTCATAAAATCACTTTTAATTCCAAGGTTTTTGAGTCTAGTTCTTATGTTTTCTTCTATGCATTTTATTGTCTCAGGTCTTATATTCAGGTCCTTAATCCATTTTGAGTTAATTTTGGTGTGTGGTGATTGAAAACAGTCTAGTTTCATTCTTTTGTAGGTAGCTTTCTGGTTTTCCCAGCACCATTTATTGAGGAGGTTTCCTTTCTCCACTGTATGTTTTTAGATTTTTGTTGAAAATTATTTGCCCATACAAATATGGATTTACTTGTGGACTCTCGATTCTGTTCCACTGGTCCGTGTGTTTGTTTTGCTGCCAATACCATGCCGTTTTGATGACTGTCGCTTTGTAGTACAATTTGCAGTTGGGGAGAATGATGCCTCCAGCCTCGTTCTTTTTTCTCAGGATTGCTTTGACAATTGGGGGTCTTTTGTGCTTCCATACAAATCTGATGATTTTTTTGTTCTGTATCTTTAAAGAGTGGCAATGGGATTTTGATGGGGATTGCATTAAATCTGTACAATGCTTTAGGTAATATGGTCATTTTAACTATATTGAACCTTCCAATCCAAGAAAACCCAAGAACATGAAGTATCCTTTCATTTCTTAGTACCTTCTTCGATTTCTTTTAATAGAGTCTTATAGTTTTCATATATAGGTCCTTCACATGTTTTGTTAAATATATTCCTAGGTATTTTATTCATTTTGTTGCAATTGTAAAAGGAATTATTTTTTCTACTTCTTTTTCTGACACTTCATTATTAGAGTATAGGAATGCCATAGATTTTTGATCATTGATTTTGTATCTAGAAACTTTATTGTATTTGCTTATTGTTTCTAGTAGTGTTCTTGTGGATTCTTTCAGGCTTCTTATATAGAGAATCATGTCATCCCAAATAGTAACATTTTGACTTCTTCATTTCCTATTTGCATGCCTTTTATATCTTTCTTTTGCCTGATTGCACTCACTAGGACCTTTAATGTTATATTGAATAACAGTGGTGATAGAGGACAGCCTTGCCTTGTTCCTGATCTTAGAAGAAAGGTCTTTAGTTTTTCGCCATTAAGTATAATGTTGGCTGAGTGTTTGTCATAGATGACCTTTATTATGTTAAGGTACTTTCTTTCCTTCTATACCGATTTTGTTAATTGTTTTGATAATAAAGGGATGCCATATCTTGTTGAAGGCTTTTTTCTGCATCTATTGATATGATCATATGATTCTTATTTTTTAATTTGTTTTTGTGGTGTAACACATTAATCAATTTATGTACGTTGGACCATCCTTGTGCCTCTGGGATGCAACGCATTTAATCGTGGTGTGTAATCTTTTTAATATATTGCTGTATTCAGATTGCTAGTATCTTATTTAGGATATTTGCATCTGTGTCCATGAGAGATATTGATCTGTAGTTTTCTTTTTTTGTGCTATATTTAGCACGTTTTGGTATTAGGATAATATTGGCCTTATAAAATGAGTTGTGAAGTATTACCTCCTCTTCGATTTTTTAGAACAGTTTGAAGATCGTAGATACTAAATCTTCTTTGAACGTTTGGTAGAATTCACTGGTGATGCCATCTGATCTGGACTTTTACTTTTTGTTTGATTTTTGATATTTGTTTCAATTTCCATATTGCTGATGGGTCTATTTAGATTCTCCAGTTCTTATTGATTCAATCTAAGAAGTTGTATTTTTCTAAGTACTGGCCAATGTCTTCTAGGTTATTAAATTTGGTGTTATATACTTCTTCATAGTATTCTTATATGATCCTTTGTATTTCTGTGATATCAGTGGAAATTTCTCCTCTTTTTTTACCAGATTTTGTTTATTTGTGTCATTTCTCTTTTTTCTTTAGTGAGTCTAACAAGGGTTTTTAAAATTTTATTAATCTACTCAAAGAACCAGCTATTTGTCGCTTTTATTTTTCTATCACTTTTTGTTTTCAATTTAATTTATTTCTGCTCTAATTTTGATGATTTTTTCCTTCTGCTGACTTTAGGATTCATTTGTTCTTCCTTTTCTAGTTTTCTAAAATGAAGTGTGATGTTGATTATTTGGATTTATTCTTGTTTTTGGAGAAAGGCTTGTAATGATATGAACTTTCCTCTTATGACCACTTTTGCAGTGTCCCAAACGTTTACATATGTTGTACTATCATTGTCATTAGTTTCTATGTATCTATTGATCTCTTTTTCTTTCTTTCCTGACCCAGTTATTCCTCAGTAGCATGTTGTTTCACCTCCAAGTATTTGTGGTTCTTCCCACTTTCCTTTTACGGTTGATCTCCAGCATCAAAGCATTATGAACACAGAAAATGATTGGCATGATTTCAACCCTCTTATATTTGTTGAGGCTATCTCTGTGTTCCAGTATGTGTTCAATCCTTAGGAATGTTCCACATACACTAAAGAGAAATATATAAGCAGATGTTTTGGGATGGAAGGCTCTGTCAATGTCAGTTATGTTTAGTTTGTCTAATCTGTCATTAAGGATGTGATTTCCTTGTAGATTTTCTGTTTTGATGATCTCTGCATATCCGATAATGGGGTATTTAGTTTCCCTACTACAATGGCGTTTTGGTCTGTTTCTCCCTTTATTTCTGTTTCTCCCCTTATAATTGCTTTACATATTTCAGGGCTCCCTGATTGGGAGCATAGATATTAATAAATGTTGTCTCTTCTTGGTGCATGATTCCCTTTATCATTATAAAGTGTCCCTCCATATCTTTCTTTACCTTTTTATTTTGAAGTCTATTCCATCTGATATTAGTACTGCTAATTCCACTTTTCTCTGAATGTCATTTGCTTTAAATATAATTTTCTACCCTTTCAACTTGGAGTCTATATTTGTCTTTGGAGCTGAGATATGCTTCCTGGAGGCAGCATATGGTTGGATTTTGGTTTTTGATCCATTCTGCAACTGTGCCTTTTTATTGGTGAGTTTAGTCCATTTACATTTCGAGTGATTATTGGTATATGAGGTCTTCTTATAGCCATTTTATCTTTTGATTTCTGGTAGCTCAGTATTTCCATTGCTTCCTTGTCCTTGTGTTTCTGTTTTCTTTATTTTGGTTGTCTTGAGGGTTTTGCCTCTGGTTCTTTTTGTTTTATGTTATATACTTCAGTTCTGAATCTTTGGTGCGTGGTTACCATTACAAATATGTGAATCATAGTTTTATATATTAGCCCATTTTCTTCTGCATATGCCTTATCTCCATTCCCCTTTGAGAATTTGGATCTTTGAATCCTCCCATTTTCAGTCATTGTTCTCTCAATTTGTCCCTATGTATGCTGAACATTCATTACTATCTTGCTATAGCAATTATCTTCTTATTGTTAAATCTTATAAGGTCTTGCTCTTATTAAGGGTTGTGCTCTTCTGCTTCTATTTGTCCGATAGCCACCTTACTCCTAGTTATGATTTTTTTTGTCATTTTGTTTACGTGAGCTGACACCTTTCAGTATTTCCTGTATTGCAGGCCTTGTAGTGGAGAATGCCCTCAATTTTTGTATGTCTGGAAAGGCCTTTATTGCTCCTTCATATCTCAAGAAGGGCTCAGCTGATACATTATTCTAGGCTGGTAGTTTCTATCACTTAATAGTTTGAATATTTCATTCCACTCCTTTCTGGAGTGTAATGTTTGTGCTGATAAGTCTGATGATAATCTAATGTGTTTTTCTTTATAAGTTACTGTTTTCTTCTCCCTGGCTGCATTGAGAATTCTTTGTCATTAATTTTTGATATTTTCAATACAATGTATCTTGTTGAAGGCTTGTTTGGGTTGAGATGATTGGGTAATCTGTTGACTTCTCGAGTTCCAAGCTCCAGCTCATTCCTTAGATTTAGGAAATTCTAATCAACTATTTGTCTGAAAATGTTTTCCAGCCCTTGTTCCTTTTCTTCACCTTTAAGAATGCCCATTCTTATTATTTTTCCTCTCCTGATGGTATCAGCTATTACTTGTATTTCTGTTTCATTATATTTTATTCTTCGTTTTCTCTCTTCTTCCTTCTGATTTATTTCTAGATTTCTGTCTTTGATATAATTGATCCTTCCCTCCATTTGGTCAACTCTATTTCCCAAGCTTGCTATTTTATTTTTCAACTCATGCAGTGTGTTCTTCATCTCCAGAGGATCTATTCTGTTCTTTTTGAGGGTTTCAATCTCCTTGCTAAAGAACTTGTTCTGCTCATCTAGTTGTTTTTTCAATTCCTGAAATTGTTGATATGACTCATTTTGGAACTCACTGTGTTTCTTCAAAAGTACCATCTGAATTTTCTGTCATTTATGTTGCATATTTTTATGTCTGAAAGCTTATTTTCTGGAGATTTTTCTCTTTCTTTCTGTGATGACTTGTCGTCTTGATTGTTTATGGTGTTTAGTGAAATATTTCTCTGCACGGGCATTAATGGAAGTGTATTCTGCTCCCCCCCCCCTCAAAAGATTTATTATATAAAGGTCTCTCTTTAGCCTGTTGTAAAGAAGGCATTTTTCTTTTGATTTCCAATAGGTGGTGTCTAAGCCTCTTGCATTCCTGCTTTATATAAAGCCTTAACAATGCCTTTTTTCTTGTATACATTTAATCATGCTCACTACCCTCAGTCTCAGTCCCTGTCAATGTTAGCATAAGTTTTGTTAGCATTTGCTCAGATTCCCCTGGCACTTCGCTTTGTTTGGCCTTGGAAGGTAAGCGGGGAGGTGCTTTCCATGTTGGGGATTCAGAGCTGTGGAACAGCCTCAGTTTTGCAACTGCGGCCAGTAAATATCAACTTTTGCTTCTCAGCCATCCTGCTTCTCTGCTTTCTGCCCTGATGACTGGGTCTTTCCATTGGCTGGGTGGAGCTCACAGCACTCCCAGGCAGGGCTATTCAGGGAACTTGCTGCACCTTCTCCCCTCCACCTCCTCCTACAGAGAGCTCTGACAGCTTCAAGAGGTAGCTTCTTTATTTCTTCTAGTCCACTGCCTGACACTCAGGGTTTTGACCTGTGGCAGCTCTTATGTGCATATCTCACGCTCTGATGTGCTGATGTGCAGTTTGGGTGTTTTTTTGTTGTTCTTGAGTTTTAATTGTTTAGCTTATTGGTGTTTCAAGGGGAGAAATCGGGGATGTCTCTTATTCCACCATGTTTCTCAAAACTCTTGATTTTATTATAGTTGACCTAACACAGTGTCCATAACCCTTATTTACTAGCCCTTTGAAATTTTCCTGTTATTCTACTTTCAACATCTGAAAATGCTATTCTTATACCAGGGTGAAACTTAAAACTCTGCTTGTGCTCTCAGCCACCGAATGTTGCTAGGTATTTGTTGGGAGAAGAGAGTAATCTCAAAACCAGTGAGTATGATGTTTTCCAGTCTAAAGTGCTTTTGTTTAATTGGCATTCTTAAGAAAATAATTTTACTACTCCTAAGACAGCAACTTATCCTACATTCCAAAGGTCTATTCTGAATCTCCCCCATTCCTCATTTTTTTTTTTAAAAAAAAATTACAATCCTCCTTCAGTCTCCACAGAGTCATCTCTTACTTCAGGAAGAACACTTAAGTCCTCATAAAAGAAATTTACAAAACTATCCTTTTTCTCTCAAATTCACCCATATATCCATTCTCTTTAGATATTCTAAGAAGTTACCCTCCTCTAATGGTGATTTCAAGCCACCAAATCTCTCTATTATTTTCTTAGTATATAATAGAGGTTATAAGCCACTATAGCCTTAGAATTATATTGTCTGTGTTTGAACACCAAGTTCACTAATTACTATGTGACTTTAGATAATTCACTCTGAATCACTAACCATCCATTTCTTGTCTGTAAAGTAGTATGATAAGATTACCTTCTTCACAGAATGGTATGGGAAGTGAAATGAGAGAATTCATAGAGAATAATTGAAATATTACCTGTGCCTGGGAAACACTCAAGAAAAGTGAGTTATTATCAGATAGATACAGTTCAACTATGACATACTGATAGTGAATATGGAGAGTTTATCAAAAAAAATTTTCTCTAATCATATTGTCGATGGTCATACTGAGACTAATATGTGTGTGAGATAAATCAAATGAATATTTTTCTAATGTTATCATCCTTTGTTATCATTGAGAACCAGCATTCCTGGTTTGGCAGAAATGTATACAATTGGTCTGGTTCACTTTGTCATGCTAGATAATAAACCATCGAGGGCTACTAGCATAATTAAAAACCATTCAGAACCCAACTTGAAGAGGCTTCCACTGGACAATGATGGGCCATCTTAACATCAATAATATAGTAAGGGAATTGTTTAAAATGCACCAAATATATGTAATTAAATCCAATAATTCATAATTATTCTTTTGATGTATTCTTATCTGTCATTTGTGAAGGATTGTAGGCAACCACATCATAAATCATGATTTCAAAAACTGTCAAAGAAAAGAAGAAAAATAATCAAGCACTTCCCTGCCTTTCCTTTCTTTACAACTTATACCTCAAAGTAACAAAATAGTTGAAGAAAAAATCATTTTAAAGTAATATTCCAGTTAATAAAGAAAGGAAGAATGACAGAAGTACAACATCACAATTTTGCAACCCCCTAATGATATGTTTCTACACAATTGCTGTTAAATGTAAAAGGAGTCACAATCTTACTTAATGTGTCTCTTTATGGAAATACCCAAAATCCTCCTTGAAGTGTTTTTTGCTAAAAAATTTCACCTATATCTGATAAAACTCTTAGATTCAAGTATTGATACACAAGAAATACAAAGGAAAAAAAGAAATATTCTAATCTTTACCATTGGGATACAATCAGCAAAGTCAAGAATGTGAAAAATACTACAAGTTACACCATCCACTTTCTTCAATGAATAAATGACATGAAAAAAGTGAACCTGTAGCTAATGAGAGACTTAAAGAAGTATTGAAAAAGCTAGGCAAAATTTAGCTGTAGTGTTTGAGCATACATTTGTGTGCTAAAACTATATAGAAATCATGGAGGTGATTACCATAAATGCCAGGATAGTGGTTACATTTTGGAGTGGAGGGACCAGGTTGTGATTGGACAGGGTGCAGATAGGCCTTCTGGGCTGGCCAACAAATTTCTAATTGGTTTGGGTGGTGAGTATAACGTTTCCCTTATAAGTCAATAAGCTATCATTTTGTTTTATGTGATTTTCTGTGTCTGTGCTATATTTTACAATAAACTTTTTGCAATAAAATTATCAAAGGGGGAAATTATTAAATCAAACAATGACCAGATATTACCTACATTATTTTTAAGGCTTTGGTAAAGAGAATTCCTTTATTTACTGAATGAACTCTTTCAAAGTTCAAGGCATCAATTTTTATCAAAATGGTGGAGTGGGTAAACGCTGTGCTTACTTCTTGTCACAACCACATGAAAATTACAACTAAACTACAGAATAGTCATAATTGGTAGTCATCTGAAATATAGCTGAACAGAAGTCCTACAACTGGGAAAACACAGAAGAGGCCACCTTGAGACTGGTAGGAGAGGTGGAGATGCAGACCAGGCTGGTCCCACACCCACATGGGGAGGTTGAGAATCTAGAGGGATATCTTGGCTGTAGAGGTTACTCTGAGGAGTGAGGGATCCAAGCCCCACAGTGGGCTCCCAAGTCCAGGGTTCTAGTGACAGAAAGAGAAATTCCTACAACTTCTAGCTGTGAAAAACAGAGGAGATTGTGGCTGAGTGAAACAAGGGGCCACTGGAATCACAGACATTCCTCTTAATGGGCCTGCATGTGAACTTACTCACTGATGGGCTCACTCACTCTGAGTTCCAGCCCTGGGGCAGCAATTCGAAAGGCACCAGGGACCTATGAGGAGAAACTGAGTTGTCTGGCTTCTGGATGAGGCCTAGATGGGTGGCTTTCTCCAAGACAGAAGTTCTGGCAAAGGCCACTGTTGTTTTGTTGAGTACTCCCCTGACTGGCTTGAGGCCCAATTGACTGCCATTTCCAAGTATCCATTAACCAGGTTATACTTGTTGCCCCACCTATATAATTTCCTGAGACCTTGCCCACTGAAATTGCATGCCCACCTAAGCCTCTATCCACTAGTTTTTCCATACAAACAACCTCTCTTGGCTTATGCTACAAACTTTCCAAAAATCTCTCATGGGTTCAAAAAACCTAAACAAACAACACTTGGGCCTCGAACCCAACACTAGTGGCAACCAGTCTCAGTTTCTGGCTTGGCCTCTGGGGGAACATCCAAGCCCAACGTGAGTGGTGGCTATCTGCGGATTGATTGGTGGCCCATGCAAGGTGACCCCAGGCAGAGCACAGGCTGAAGCTAAACATGGCATGCAGCAGGGCCCCTCCCAGAAGGACACAGTCTGTATGCCTGGTGGCCAGCTTCCAAGTGAGATGAAGCACACCCAGGGTAACATCCAAGGATGACACACCCAAAGGGCAGATGGGGCAGGAGCCAGAGCCCTGTTATAGCAAATCCTACTCCATAGGGTTAGCCCTTGCAAAACATCTCCTCCACTGTAGTCACAGGCTAGTCCTCACAACAAATCATCCAAAGGGTTAATCCCTCCCACCGACCAAGCAACCAAGGCTCAACTATAAGATGTTACACACAACCCATACAAGGGACACACCTGGAGTACCAAGCTCCGATGACCTGAGAGACTGTGTCACTGGATCCTACAGGACACTTACTACAAAAGGTCACTCTACTATGACCAGGAGACATAGCAGCCCTAACTAATACAAAGAAACAGCCAAAATGGGGAGATAAAGAAACATGTCTCACATGAAAAACAGAACAAAGTTCAAGAAAAAGAACTAAACAAAATGGAGATACAATCTACCAGATGCAGAGTTCAATACAGTTTTTACAAGGATGCTCAATTAACTTAAGCTAAGAGTAAATGAACTCAGTGAGAACTTCAACAAAGAGATAGAAAACATAAAAGTGGAGGTAAAAAAAAACATAAAAAAGAACTACTCAGAAATGAACAATGCACTAGGAGGAATCAACAGGAGATTAAATGAAGCAAAGGATTGAATCAATGACTTAGAAGATAAGGTAGCAGAAAACACCCAATCTGAACGGTAACAAGGAAAAATAATTTTAAAAATGAGCATATTTTAAGGAGCCTCTGGAACAACATCAAGAATATCACCATTCTCATCATAGGAATACCAGAAGAAGAAGAGAGAGCTCAAGGAATTGAAACCTATTTCAAGAAATAATGACTGAAAACTTCCCTAACCTGGTGGAGGGAATAGACATTCAAGTTCAGGAAGTGCAGAGAGTCCCAAACAAGACGAACCCAAAGAGGCCCACACCAAGACACATCATCATTAAAATGCCAAAGATTAAAGAAAAAGAGAGAACCTTAAAAAGCAGCAAGAGAAAAGCAATTAGTTACCTGTAAGGGAGCTCCCATAAGAATGTCAGCTTATTTTTCAATAGAAATTTTGCAGGCC
Organism: Rousettus aegyptiacus; assembly: GCF_014176215.1. Taxonomy (NCBI): domain Eukaryota; kingdom Metazoa; phylum Chordata; class Mammalia; order Chiroptera; family Pteropodidae; genus Rousettus; species Rousettus aegyptiacus. The sequence goes on along the minus strand of NW_023416312.1, from coordinate 33,044,803 downwards.
AGAAAAGATTGGCAGGAAATATTCAAAGTGATGAACAGCAAACATCTACAACCAAGACTACTCTACCCAGAAAAGGTATTATTTAGAATCAAAGGACAGATAAAGAGCTTCCCAGATGAAAAAAAGCTAAAGGAGTTCATCACCACCAAGCCAATACTACAGGAAATGTTAAAGAGACTTCTTTAAGAAGAAGAAAGAAAGAAAAAAGATAAAAATATGAATAATAAAATGGCAATAACTACCTAACAAGTAACAATTACTTTAAATGTAAATGAATTAAATGCTCCAATCAAAAGATAGGATAGCTGAGGAGAGAGAAATAAAATGGCATAGATGACAGAAGCTCTATTTATACCTCTTGCGACTAAATCAAAGTCGTGACAGAAATAATGAGAAAACAGCAAGGAAAATCACCTGGGATCTAGATGAACAAGCCAAGCAACTAGAGAGAGAGAGCTAAGAAAGCGCCCTGCAATGGGGGGAGGTAGGATGAGGCGAGGCCACAAGGCTGTAGCTTCCCAAATGGCCGAGTGGGATGGAGGCCATACTAGTAGCAGCCATAACTACAGATATCTCTTAAAGGGGCCATATCTTTAAGTGGACTTTTGCAGTGATTGACCTGCTTGCTCTGAACAGCAGCACTGAGTCAGCTGCTTGGGGGACACCAGGGACTTACAGGGGACACTGAGTTGTCAGAATGAGGGTCAGAGGCGAGACTTGCTCTGGACAGAAGTGCCGGTGATATCCATTGTTGCTCTATTGAGCTCTCCCCACTCCCAGTGTGCTGGAAGCAATGCCGCCATAGCTGAGACATCATCAAACTGGATAACGGAGGTTGCTCCACCCAGAAGAGTCCCTGAAACTCTACCTCTCCCAACTCGTGTCACCACCCAAGCCACATCCAGGTGCGTCTTCCCTTTATTAGGTGCCCCTTGCTGAGCATCAACTAAATTCACACTGGGGGCAGGTGACCACAATTTCTGGCATGGCCTCTTGTGGGAACTATAAGCACAGCATCTGTGGATTGCTTGCTGAATCTTAACAGGTGGCCCTGAAGGGGCACAGGCTGGAGCTAAATTTTGCCTGCAGCCGAACCCCTCTCAGGACTATGCCACTGGACGGCTACCTCACAAAGCCATATCAATGACAGGGAGACCTAAGAGCTTTGTACTAAGGTACGTAGAAACAGACACAGAAAGGCAGCCAAAATGGGAACACAAGGAAGCAGAAACCACATGAGAGAACAAAAGGGAGATCCAGGAGTAATGGAGTCAAGCAATCTAACAGATGCATAGTTCAAAACACTGATTATAAAAATGCTCAATGAACTTAGGGGAAGTGTAGATGAATTTAGTGAGAAATTTAACAAAGAGATAAAAACATGAAAATAGAAATGGAAATTATAAAAGGGAACCAGTCAGAAATGAAAAGCACATTACCTGAGATGAGAAGTGTATTAAATGGAATAAGCAGAATGAATAAAGAAGAGGATCAAATGACCTATATAAAGGATGGGGAAGCCAAGGATGCTCAATAAGAATGGCAAGAAAAAAGAAGCCAAGGCTATAATAATAATTTAATGAGCCTATGAGACACAATTAAGTGTAAAAGTACTCATGTCATAGGGGTATCAGAAGGAAAACAAGACCGTGAAGAGCTATTTGAAGAAATAATGACTGAAAACTTCCCTAACCTGGTGAAGGAAATAGACATAAAACCCCAGGAAGCTCAGAGAGTCCCAGAAACCAGGAATGGAAAGAGGCCCACCCAAGACACATCATAATTCAAATGCCAAAGATTAAATACAAAGAGAGAATCTTTAAAAGCAGCATGAGAAAAGCAGTTAATTACCCACAAGGGAGCACCCATAGGGCTTGATGCAAAATATTCAACGTGATGAAAACCCAGGATCTACAACCAAGGATACTTTATACAGCAAACCTGTAATTTAGAGTTAAAGGACAGATAAAGAACATCCAAGACAAAAATAAGTGAAAGGAATTCATCAATACCAAGCCAGTATTGCAGGAAATGTTGGAGAGACTTCTTTAAGAAGAAAACAGGAATGTATCAAAAACAAGAATAAAGAATGGTAATAATTACATATCTATCAACAAGTACCTTAAATGGAAAAGAAGTAAGTGCTCCAACCAAAAGAAGGAGTGGCTGAATGGACAAGAAAACAAGACCTCTACATATGCTGCCTACAAGAGACTCTCTTCAGATTAAAAGACACACACAGATTGAAAGAAAGGGGTTGGAAAAAGATATTGCCTTGATGGACCTAGAGGGTATTGAGCTGAATGAAATGAGTCAGATAGAGAAGGACAAATATCTCATGTTTTATGTACACGTGGAATCTAAAGAACAAAATAACAACAACCAAAGCAGAAATAAACTCATAGATACAGAGAATATTTTGAAGGCTACTAGATGGAAGGGGTGTTGGGGTGATGGTAAATAAGGCAAAGGGGTTAAGAGGTACAAACGGATAGGTGCAGAATAGACATGTAGATGTAGAGTAGCATGGGGAATATGGTTAATAATGTTGTAATAAATATGTAAAGGGGAAGCGGGATACTAGATTTAGTGGGGTGATCACTTTGTGAGTTATGTGGATCTCTGATCATTATGCTATACAACTGAAACTGGTATACTATTATATGCCAAGTATAATTGAACAAACTCATTGAATTCTACAATGTAAATACAAGCAACTAATAGTCTATTATATTTCAATAAAGCCAAAAAATTGAAAACAAAGATAGGTTAGCTGAATGATTAAGAAAACAAGACCATTATATATGTTGCCTACCAGAGACTCATTTCAGATCAAAAGACACACACGGACTAAAAGTAAAGGAATGAAAAAAATATGTTTCATGAAAATGGAAACAAAAAAAACAGCTGGGGTTGCAATACTTATGCCAGACAAAATAGACTTTAAACAAAAGCTATAACGAGAGTCAAAGAAGGACCCAGTTATCCAACTTCTGGCTATATCTGAAGAAACCCAAAATACTACTTCGAAGGGACATGAGAATCTATATGTTCATTGCACCATTATTTACAATAGTCAAGATATGGAAGCTACCTGGGTGAATGGATGAATGAATCAAGAAGAGGTGGTACATATATAGAATGAATTATTACTCCACCATAAAAAAGCATGAAATCTTGCCATTTGCAACATGAATGGACCTAGAGGGTATTGTGCTGAGTGGAGTAAGTGAGACAGAGAAAGGCAAATGCCATATGATTCCACTTACATGTAGAATCTAAAGAATGAAATAAACAAACAAAACGGGAAAAAAAACTCATGGATACAGAGAACATTTTGAGGGTTGCCAGATGAGATGGAGTTGATGAGTGCATGAAAAATGTGAAGTGATCGAGAAGTATAAACTGGTAGTTACACAATAGTTATGGGTATGTAAAGTATAGCATAAGGAATATAGTCAATAATATTGTAAAAAACTATGTACAATGTCAGATAGGTACTAGATTTATCAGGATGATCACTTTGTAATTTATGTAAATGTCTAATCACTGTATTTATTGTCTGCCAACTATAATTAAAAAAATAAAAATTATTTTAAAAAAGAAGTACCAACTGACATTTAAAAAATTGTCACAGGGGTGTAAAATTCAGTATGGGAATATTATAATGAATGACATTATAATAACTATGTATGATGTCAGAATGGGTGTGCGCATTTTCTTTACATGACAGTAAATAATTAAGCTATTACCTGAGGCTGAAAAAATGAAGAGGTTTGATATCTAATGGCTTGGGAACAGCGCAGAGCTAGTAAAATGGAGCCAGCCCCAGAATGAAATCATCAAGGGTCCAGGTTTGTTAGACAAGGGATATTTTTTCTACCTCTGAAATCTGGAGAGCACAATTCTCAAGTTATAAATTTACGACTAATTTTTATTATATTTTAACTTGTTGAATTTATTTAATATCCAACTCTATGACTTCATTTTGTACTAGCAAATTGTATTTCCCCAGGGATTTTTTTTCTTCTATTTCAGTTTGACCTAAATTAAGGTAATTTACAAAGTAGCTCTTCTAGGCTTTGGCTTAAATGTTGCAAACTCTTTGAGAATGAGATTCTACTGTTTAAGGTCTTATGGATTTTGTCCATTTCAAAGGTTTTAATTGGTTTAGTTAGACTGACACCCACAGCCCCATATCATTGCCACTAACTGAGGGAGGTTCCAACATGACACTGATTTTTTTCTTAGAGAAATCCCATTACTAGAAGTGAGTAGGGTTCCTGGTGCCCAGAATGAAGCAGGAAAGCCTGTGGACCTAGTGTACTCTGGGGAGGTGCTGGTGAGTTGGACAGGTACAGAATAAAGTGACCTGAGTGCAGTGCTTGTCTATGTGATCTACCACAACATCGCAGGCCAACCATTTTTCAGGCACCTGCACAAATAGTGTAGGTTGGACAGCCTCTCTGGGACAAGGGTCTCCTTGGGTCTTCCTTCCATGCAGAGGGCCAGAGTACTTAATATGAAAAGACATTATAACTCCATCCTTACAGCATAGAAGCCATCGGCAAAAGTTACAAGTTTATGGGGGCCTACCGAAAAAGGAAAAATCAAAAGGCCTCTGGTATTCAACTTAATGAGTGATCTTAAGTTGTATTTTCTAGGTTTAGCTACATCTTCATGTGTTTCATGAGTGCCTCCCTGTCACTCATTTCTTCCTTTGGTTGCTCTGTTTCTAGGTAGTTAACCCACATCCTGGCTCCATTCGTTCAATAGGAATTTTCATTTTTTACTTGAATCTCTGAGTAGAATTGTAAATCAGGTGTGCTGGTCTAGGTTTAATCATTAAATCATGGTCAAATTGCTCTCCCAGATCGTGTGAACAAAGTAACCATAAATTTTCATTTTAAAAATTATACTTTTAGACTTAGCCCATGACTGAGAACTAAGGAAGCCCAGCGTACGGATGGCAGCAAGGGGTCAATCCACCCCCGACGCTGGGTTGGCGGTGGAGGAGTCGGAAGTGGTTGGGGTTTAGGGGAGGAGATCCGCTCAAACAGAAGAGGAGAGGCTTGAGCCGCCATATCTGCTGCCGCCGCCGCAGCTGCGAATGCGGTATTGGGACTTAGCTGCCTCCGAACTGCCGCTAAGGTTCGTGTCATTAACCCTTGGTCCTGCGCGCTTGCTGCCTTCCCCTGTCGGCATAGCCCACCATTTCTGTCCTGCTGACCCCGCTCCCTCCCCGCCGCCCATCAGGTCCTCAGACCATGGATACCGGCAGCAGCAGCGACTCGGCGCCTGACTGCTGGGACCAGGTGGACATGGAAGCCCTGGGTTCGGCCCTAAGTGGGGACCGAGACTCCTCAGCGGTGACCGAGACCCACCGTGAGCCCATTAGCTCGGCCTTCAGCCGTCAGCTCAACGTCAATGCCAAACCCTTCGTGCCAAACGTACACGCCGCTGAGTTCTTCCCATCCTTCCTACGGAACCCATCCCAGTCGCAGACCCCCGGGACGGATACCACCAGCATCGAGGAAACCTACGCTGGTGCGGGCGACCCTCAAGGTAAAAGGCTGGGACGGGGGGCACCTGTGGAACATTCCAAAGAGGAACAGATAGTGTTGCGTGAAGGTTCCAATTCATCCGTTACCATGGAACTTTCAGAACCTGTTGTAGAAAATGGAGAGGTGGAGATGGTCCTAGAGGAGTCATGGGAGCACAATAAAGAAGTAAGTGAAGCTGAGCCAGGGGGTAGTTCCTTGGGAGATGCAGGGCCCCCAGAAGAAAGTGGCCAGGAAATGATGGAGAAAGAGGGAATGAGGAAATCTAAATCTGTGGTCGTACCCTCAGGTGCTCCTAAAAAAGAACACGTAAATGTGGTATTCATTGGGCATGTAGATGCTGGCAAGTCAACCATTGGAGGACAGATAATGTTTTTGACAGGAATGGTTGACAAAAGAACACTTGAGAAATATGAAAGAGAAGCTAAAGAAAAAAACAGAGAAACTTGGTATTTGTCCTGGGCATTAGATACAAATCAGGAAGAACGAGACAAGGGTAAAACAGTAGAAGTGGGTCGTGCCTATTTTGAAACAGAAAAGAAACATTTCACAATTTTAGATGCCCCTGGCCACAAAAGTTTTGTCCCAAATATGATTGGTGGTGCTTCTCAAGCTGATTTGGCTGTACTGGTCATTTCTGCCAGGAAAGGAGAGTTTGAAACTGGCTTTGAAAAAGGTGGACAGACAAGAGAACATGCGATGTTGGCAAAAACAGCAGGGGTAAAATATTTAATAGTGCTTATTAATAAGATGGATGACCCCACCGTAAATTGGAGCAGCGAGAGATATGAAGAATGTAAAGAAAAACTGATGCCCTTTTTGAAAAGAGTTGGCTTCAGTCCCAAAAAGGACATTCACTTTATGCCCTGCTCAGGGCTAACTGGGGCAAATATTAAAGAGCAATCAGATTTCTGCCCTTGGTACACTGGGTTACCATTTATTCCATATTTGGATAATATGCCAAACTTCAACAGATCAATCGATGGACCAATTAGACTGCCAATTGTGGATAAGTACAAGGATATGGGCATTGTGGTTCTGGGAAAGCTGGAATCAGGATCCATTTTTAAAGGCCAGCAGCTCGTGATGATGCCAAACAAGCACAATGTCGAAGTTCTTGGAATACTTTCTGATGATGCTGAAACTGATTATGTAGCCCCTGGTGAAAACCTTAAAATCCGACTGAAGGGAATTGAAGAAGAAGAGATTCTTCCAGGATTCATACTTTGTGACCCTACTAATCTTTGTCATTCTGGACGCACATTTGATGTTCAGATAGTGATTATTGAACACAAGTCCATCATCTGCCCAGGTTATAATGCGGTGCTACACATACATACTTGTATTGAGGAAGTTGAGATAACAGCCTTAATCTCCTTGATAGACAAAAAATCTGGAGAAAAAAGTAAGACACGGCCCCGTTTCGTGAAACAAGATCAAGTGTGCATTGCCCGTTTAAGGACAGCAGGAACCATCTGCCTTGAGACATTCAAAGATTTCCCTCAGATGGGTCGTTTTATTTTAAGAGATGAGGGTAAGACCATTGCCATTGGAAAAGTTCTGAAACTGGTCCCAGAGAAGGACTAAAAGTTTTCTTGATACCCCTGCACAATACTGTGAGAACTGACTACAGAATTTCACCACCTTCTCCTATTTACTGTTCATTGACAGACTTTTCTCCATATTTTGCAAAGAGAAATTTCACAGCAAAAATCCGTGTTTTGTCAGCTTTCTCATGTTGAGATCTCAACTATGTCACTGATGAACTTACCCACAAGTTTCCTCTTCCTATACCATTCCACTTCCTTGGACAGAATCAGTAATAGCTTTGTAAGTGATGTGGATGTAATTGTCTATAACAATGAAAAATTAATATATTTTTTAATTTTTCATTTTCCCTTACATTTAGACAACCTTTGTTCAAGCAGACCAGAGTGTATCAGTGTGTGTGTACATGTTACAAAGACAACTAACATGAATAAAATATTCCATTTGAAACTCTAATCAGTATTTGAAATTTTTTGAATACTTTTAAAATTTGTATAAAATACTTTTCATTTATTTTTTACTTTATGAAGTACTCGAATACATTTTATTAGGCTTCTAAAAACTGTCCTCCACTAAGTTTTAAATCAGACATTTACAAACAATGCACAGGTTTGCATTTAAAGAAAATTTTAATTTTGAAAACAAATTACTTTAGGGCTCTTCCTACTTGGCTTTGTTTTCTGTATCCAAGTCCAGTCAATAAAGGAGCTCTTCTGCTTCCCAACTTGTGATTTTAAAAAAGAAAGCTTCAGGCCATCTATCAGTTCCCCTAATGTTGAGTATGGCAATATTCCAAATATACCTGTAGATTCAGATCATGTGTTGACTGGACTCTTATTTTTACTCCATCATGTTAACATACCCGTTTGTTTTGTTCACCATGAGACTTGAGATGTGGGAAACAACACAATAAGGGACATGACTACTGAGAAGATAAATTCTTGCATTAAGGCTGCAAATCATTTATTGAAAAGCAAGGGTTAATGAGAGTCCTGAGCTGGGAAATGAGACCGTTTCACCCGTATTCAGTGTTTGAGATTAGTAGGAAAGGTGGAAGGTCATTTTGACAATCAGATCACAACCCACATTTGGGGGCAGAGATACTGGATTTGTCACTGAACAGCACATTGAGGAAAACACTAACTGTGTATCTTGAGGGTACTACTTTTATTGCCTGCATAACTATCAACAGCTGTAAGAACTTTCAATCTTGGTGAGTGGGTAGTGGCCCAATAGAAACATCTGCCCAATGGTGGGCAAAGCCAATTCCTCCCACTCATGGGCTGGTTGAACAGGGGGAGACTACTGCCAGAACACCCTCAGGCAAAAGCAGTGTCTTCTCCATTTCCCTTTTGTGTACCCGTGTAACTTCAGGGTGTCTAACCTATGAGATAGCCACTGATCTTGTCAGAGTACCAATAGCATGATTCTGTGAATCATTCATCATAGATATGCAGGGCACCCACATGGGAAATGAGGATTTTTATTTGGTCATATGTCAGTTAACCTAATCCACAGAGATGTGCCTCATATTGTCTTGGATACAGTCCTTTAATAATTAGAATGTCAGTGGCAAGAGTTTCATCTTTATTTTAGAGTTCCTTCTCTTGCCTCTGTGCTTTGAACTTGGTACAAAATACAGGTAAATCCAGTGTTTGCTAGAAGTTTTGCCTTGGCAGCCGCTTTTTAAAAATGTATTTCTGATGCTTCATCAATCTCATTGTTTGGCAATTTTAGTAATTTACCAATGGGATTATTGTGGATATCTTTCATTAATGGGCCAAAGCCACAAGGCAGGACAGAACTCTTTCCTCATCCAATTTGGATAATTTCCCATCAAAAATTGGCTCCTAAATCTTTTTCTCATTAGCCAGTTGTATAGAGATTTCTCCACTGGGAGCTCTAAACTGTACTAAAACTTTCAGAGAGCAGGACAGACATCTTTACAAATAGATTTTAGAAACCAATTCTTCTCAGTGAGAAGTAGATCATCCAGGTGGTTGGAAACACTAGATTGGCTCTTTAGGAAAGTAGATATAAACTCATGATAACATTTCTTTCTAACATCCTGAATACATTCCTTTATAGTTCTTAATGTCTGGTGGTATTCTCCAAATACTGCAAATTGGCATCATTTACAGTTACTAGTTTCCCCAGGGCATACAAAGTAGTGTCCCTTCAGAGGTCCCCTCTTGCCTCCAATTCAGACCAATTTAACTGAACTATCAAAGCATCATCTCAAATTCCAAGGTTGGGTTTGGTAGAAGCTAGCAGACCTCCACATTGTTCACTCTGAGCATCTTTCTGTGGCACCCAAGACAAATTGTCAGTGCTTTTAATATCCGCTACATGTTCATATTTTCAAAAGGCAAATCTTTTGTCAAAATAGACCCTCCCTTCACAATATCATAATTTTGGTTTACTACAATGTGAGAACCTGCTCTTTTAAAAGTTTACTTATAAATATTTTGTAGGACAAATATTCCACTCACTCATTTTAGTCAAAATGAACTTTTAAGCAGCAAGGAGATGATCAGTTACCATTTCATGGGCATTAAGGAAGAAACTAACAACTATAGAAGTTCTCCCAAAACCTGAGCATTGGAACATGTTCACATTGATCCAGTGCCTATTTTTATGTTTGGTATGGTTCTTTCCATATTTTCTATTTAAGACTTGGGATATTTCCATTTGTCCCAGTTTTCAATTACAATATCTACTCATGGTTGGCCACTGAGGAGAAAAATTTGATCCAAGGTTTCTCGCCAGGGATACCACTAACTCTTTCCATGGAGTGGAGAAAGTGGACTTGCCTTAGAATTTGGGAGATGCTTTTTCAAAACACCCCATGTGTGTTTGTTAATGTTAACCAGATCACCAAAATCAATAAGGGGAAGGTAAAAGAAAAAATAAGAACCTACTGTATAAGCATGCCATATATGAAGAAAAAAAAAGAAGAGGAAAAAAATGCTTGCTTACATACAGGAGGGCACAGCTTACAATTTTATGCTGTAGCCTGTAGAATATTGATTGTTGGCTTCCCTCACAGGTCTGTTCTGAACACAACAACGCCAGATTGTTTTAGAGGAAATTTGTCTAAATTCTAGGGGGATTTTCCTTCATTTACCCTTAAAAAATTATATATGTTTTTTAAGTCAGTGGATGAAAGTTTTGTGCTCTAAAAATAAGACATCAATCAAAAGGGGTTTGCAAAGCCCCTTATTTTCTATTCAAATTAATATTAAATGGTCAGAACTTACATATGCATGTAATTTGCAAACATCTCTCAGCCCTCTAGTAAAGATTATTTTCTCTTTGATTGTTGAACTTCTTTAAAAATCAAAGCAGAGAATATTGAGACCTACCCCCAGTTTTAGCATGAAAGGACTCCCCCACCCCCCCCAAAAAAGATTTGTCCAAGGTTAGGCTGGTTAGGCTGTCATACACAATCATGTTCATGTATCCAGTTATAGCTCTTCTTTCATATTTGGGGCATTGAGTAAAAGGCTTCCTCTAGTCTCTAATAGACAGTTAGATGAGTTATCTCCTCCTGAGATTGCTTTTACTAGCTCCACCATGGTTTATCAGTAACCTTTGGCCGCACCAGAAGAACACATTGTGGTAAGGCAAATGACCAACGAAAGAGCCCAAGGACTTCTGCATATTATCTGACAGTCCCTGGATTAAAGTTTAGTGTTTGATTTCTACCTTTGTATTTGTTTTTGCACGCTGCTTTAATTGATGCTTATGTGACATTATTTAGCTTTCTAAACTGCATTAGCCTCTTTTGCCAATTTGATAGAGAATAAATGAATAGGTGAAATAAAATGTAATAATACACTTTTAAACATTTAAAGGCTCAGATCCTGGGTGATGCTAATGACATTGCTCCATTCCCATCCATGTTCAACACATGCTAAGCCAACAAGAACTGGTCTGAAAGGGTAGATAAACCATAAGTATACATTTCACACATTTAAGAAGGAAACACAGAGGGTTTGAAGGACAGGAGATATAGCTAAGGAGGCTTTAACCTAAATGGATGATGATTCAGGATGAATAAGACATGGCTTCACTAGATCCTGGTGGTGAGTAAAATGTTGCAGTGACCAGAAATTAACAGTTTAAGAACTGTTTGCTTCTATAGATGGCACAGTATTCAAAGCCTGGAGGGAAGTCGGGGACATGAGGAAGGTTATATTGCATTCCTAGCAGAATCAGCTGGGTCCGCTGTTGGCTAGGGGACGAATGCACATCACACTCATTCTAGAAGACAAAAAGATCAAAACTGTTGGCCATAGTGGCAGCATGGAAACCAACTCTGAGGATGGTGACATTGCCAAGCCTCACAGACTCCAGGTATGGGTGTGAAGCTCTACATTATCAATGTCTGACTGAGTTAATGGGATTCCAGATAACACATATGACCTAAGTGTGCAGACTAGTAACAGCTACAAGGAAAGGCAAGTTCTGCTCTTGGCTACCCTAGTGCCCCTACCTCTGCCAGAAGATCTCATAATCAGAGATGTGGCCAGAATCAAAATATGTCCCCCTATGACATGGAATATACTTAGCACTGTGCTGAGCAAATAGTTTTTCCTGTGTTTATGTTTCATACAGTGATCTTGGTAAGCCAGAGAAGGGACCATAACCCATGACAGGGGTAAAGTAATGCACCATGAAGCCACTAATCAGAACCCTAAACAAGCCACGTCTCCCTTCTTCTATGAGCCTCTGGTCCCTCATGCATAACATGGAGGTAATGTCAGTCACCTTGTTTATAGGATGTTGTGAGGACCAAACAAGGTAGCAGGTCTGAAAGTACCTGGAAATAGTATGTGGCTCAGTCCTTTTAAGTTTTTTTCCCTTCGGTGTATAGTTAGTTTGTACATTTGACTGTGTTTTTGACCCTAGAAGCTCTGCTTTTCTCACTGGATTTTTTGATTGCTAACCCAACAGCCTTTCCTACCAATGTCTTAAGAAAACCTGATTTTTTTTAAAGCATTATGTCTGGTCTGGAGTGAGATAGACTCAGGATTCCTCCAGTGCAATCATAGCTATCCCATTCCCCTCTGTCAGATGATGGCTTTTCCAGCCTCCCCTACACCTACAGGGGCCAATGTGGTCCAGTTTTGTCCAATGAGATGTACAGGAAATGTGTTAGGAACTTCTGCTACAGAAAAGGTTGTTTATTAATAAAAAGGGTAGATGTGAAAGAAAAGGATAATGGTACTTAGAATGTGATAGAGATGCCCAGCCATGTTAAAAGAAGCAAGTGGTCATAGAGTCAGCCTGCTGAAAATAGTTGAACAGGAGAATGGAAGATGCGGTATTCTTGTGGCATCTTTGAGCAAATACTTCCAGACTTCTTATTGAGATTTTTAAAAAGTAAGGCCCTGTTTATACTTCTGTCTCTAAACATTAACTGCATAGTAAATTCGTTTGAAAGTAGCTTTTGTAAATACTAATACCCCAGCCTATATTATGGCTTTGGACATTAAAAAAAAATTTTGCTATAAGTAGTGCCAGATATATGACAAGATGTAATATAAAGAACCCATGTAGACCTCACACAGCTTTTACAATTAAGAACTTTTGGTTAATCTTATTTTATCCATACTCCGACCCACATCTCTCTACCCAGATTATTTGTAAACTAATACTAAATACCATATCACTTTAAGAAAAGATTATTTTTCAGTATATATCTATAAAAACATATCACAAATATAAGTGAAATAACATCACATGTAAAAATTAATTACAATTCATAAATATCTTCAGATATTCACTCCTAGTTTAAATTTTCTGATTTTGTCATAAATGCTTTTTTAAAAAATTTTATTTTCAACTTGGAGTCAGTTTACTCTCATGCATTATAATTTGTTAATATTCCTATTATGTCTCTTTCAACCTATTCGTTGACACTTCTCTTTTGTTTTTCTTATAATTTATTTGTTGAAGAATTTGGATCCTTTATTCTCTGGAGTTTCATACAGTCTGGATTTTGCTGACGTCCTCCCCCTGTTTTTGTTTAACTTGTCCCTTTTGTTTCCTGACTTTCATGTAAATTGGTTGTTAGAGGTTTCACTAGATTTAAATTTGCTTTTTCTTATTCTGTTTGTATGTTAGCAGACACTGATGATTATTGCCTAGATCCAATATTTCATTACAGATTATAGAATGAAGATATTCTATTCATCCTTCTTCATTGATTAGCTAGAATACTTATCTAAAGAGAATCCCTCATTAATTATTTGGTAACACAGTAGATATACAAATGGAAGTATAATTATTTAATTCTTTCCTTCTATTTACATTTCAAATTATGAATTCATTTTCTAGTACTTTTAAAGGTGACCACCCAAGTGTATTTTAGAATCACCATGAATACAATATTTAAACACACTGTGTTTAAATCTATTTATTACTTTTTAATAGATGCCCAAATTGTCCCATTTTTAGACATTTAAGCTCTTCAGATTAGCTCTTGAATTCTTTTTGCATGATCCCAGTAGTACTTCCTGTTTCCTGGCTCATCAAGTTGTTAAAGACTCACCTATATAGTTCCTCAAATCAGCTAGTTCATCATGTAAACTTGATTTCTTTTTCAGTGGAAAATGCTTTTTAAAGAGTAACATCATGGTGCTTGGTTGCATGATACTGAGCTCATCATGGTTTCTAGTGAGTGTAGGGGGCAGAGCTAAGAAATACATATGTATTTTTAAAGCAAAATATAGCATAAGGTTATACTTCCCATTTAAATTCAGGGCTCTGGTATATATACTTTATATCATTGGTATTTCATCAATATATCCTTTTTCTGGAGCCACAAGTCTCCTGACACCAACAAAATTACTCACTAGTGTTATTCTACAATTCACAATGAACAATGTCAAAAAAAATCCATGTCAACACTGACAGTGAAATTACTGATTCTGAAAACAGTTTAAATGTTCATGTTTCTTTTGATCCTCAGGCCATATCCCTCTAGCAATGAACAGAACAAATGATTATATTTTAAAATCACCAACTGGATGGACAATAAAGTCTATTAGATTCATATTGCTTTTCATTGCTATTATTTAATTAGTTTTTTATAAATATGTAGAATATTTACACAATACCAAAGTCAAACCTACGAAACAACATATTTTAGTAGAGTCTAGCTTGTTTTCTTGTCCCTCCTACTATCTATACATTCTTTCTCCCACATGTACATTTATTTTAGTTTGTTGATTGTAATTCCATAAGTGTTCATACTCACCACGTGTGATAAGTGATAATGTACTAAATGGTTTTCCCCATCTTGATTTTTTTTCACTTGTTAGTATTTCCTGGAGAGTGTTCCAAATTAATATGTAGAAATAGTCATCATTTCATTTTATAGCTGCATAATGTTCAATTAGTTTATTTTTCAAACCCTCTACTCATGGACATTTAATCATTCTAGTTTTTGTTAAAACACATATTACTAGTAAATCAAATTTTCATATTTTCCCAGTGTTTCTTTGATTTTAAGAATTGGAATTTATGAGCCAACGGGTACATGCTAGATATTGCCAAATTCTTCTTCATAAACATTTTACAATTTTTCAAGTTTATCTTTAAAAAAAAATTCCAGGTGATATTGTGGCTCTCAAAGGGTCAAGAACCACTGGTTTAAGTCATTCATTGTTGGTTGTTTATGTAGTCATTTATCTGTTTGATCTGTTTGAAGTTTTTTGTTGTTGTTGGAACTAAATGCATAACAAGCTAATGCACAATTCATAATTGGGATGTTTGCACTCAGTCCAATACTAGCAAAGATCAGAAACTGTGCCGCATTCATCTCTATATCCACAGCAGCTAGCACAAGGGCTAGAACAAAGCAAGTAGTTATTAAATGTGTTGAATGAAGAAGTAAAGTATAGTAACATCATATTTTGTTGATTTCTTATAAAAATATATTCTTGTGCCTGTCTCTACATCAAATGTTTCATTCTCTGAAGGCATGGAGTGGCTATTATTCATACATTATGTAGCAACCTTTTATTTAGAGTGTACCATGTGATTGGCAGTATTCTGGATGGTATAGATAGGATGGAAAAATCTGTGGCTTTGTAGAGCATATATTTTAATGTAGAGAGAGATATTAAAGAATATAAGAATTAAATATGAGCAAAGGAGTACTAAGTACTGAGAAAAAAATTAAAGCAGTGTAACAATGAGTCTGACAGTGGTTTTGGCTGTGATTAGACCTGTCTGTATCTTTTAAGAAGAAGCCTGAACTCAATGAAAGATTGCTTGTCATAGATGACATTTTTGAACATTTATTGAATAAGTGAGTGCTTATTATTGCCAAGAGATTCTTATATCTCTGGCTATATACCAGTCCTCAGATAAAAAGCACCCTCCCCTATTTCTGTGTGCCAAGCTCCTCCTTTTTTATACCCCTAAGGTGGCCCACAAAAAGTCTTCCTGGGAAAAACTGGACCTCATTCCATATAATCAATAAGGCATATCTTCTGGATATATCAAATTTTATAGCTAGAAAATATAAAAATACCTTCTCAAGAACATAAAGAGTATTCATAAAACTTTACAATATGCCAGGTCACAAAGAATGTGTCATCAGATTCAATAAATTAGAAATAAAACAACCGGCATTCTTTTCTTACCATTATCGAAGGTAACTTTTTAAAGAAGCATTTTCATCAGAAAAAATTTTAAAACTCTGTTAAGAGCAGCTGAGTCATGCAGCAGAAGTGTGCTGGTCCCATAAAACTCTCTTAAAAGCTCTTTCATGAAAGAGGAAATACAAACCAAAATTGCAACATTGAAAAGAAAAAAACAATGTTAATGGAAACCCTACATATCATAACATGTGGGATAATGTTAATTATTAAAGGAAATTTAATAGTCTTAAGTACTTATATCAATAAAAATTTTAAATAAAATGAATATATTAAATTTTCAACTCTTACAGTTAGGCAAAACTGCAAAGGAAACCAGAAGAAAACACAAGAAAGCAATGCCAAAGATAAAATAAAACATTAAAGATACAATAAATGGAAAAATAGTAGAATGGAATAAATCAAAATACTGACTTCTTAAATTAACAATAAAGAATCAAACAGTAATTAACATAATCTTGAAATAAGTACAAAACACAGATACACAAAATATGAAATGAAAAGAGGAAAATAACCATTAAAACAGAGCACAAAATTAATCATAATAACAGACTTCTTTGCACAATAAATGGAAAACCTAAATGATAAGCATGGTTTCCTAGGAAAAAATAAGTTGTCAAAAATGATTACACTTGAGATAGAGATCTTAAAGAAACCAATTTCCATAGAAGAAATAGGGAGATTTACTAAAGAACTTCCTCACAGAAAAACAGTAGGCCTTAAGATTTTCACAGAACTTACCAAAACTTAACCACCAACTAATCACAATGCTACATAAGTTATTACTTCCAATGTTACATGAAATCCAAAATCCAAAACATAAAAAATAAAGAGAAATTGAAATTATTTTTATGATTGAGTATAACATTTAATAGTATACCAAAACCTAATAAAGACAGTATAATAAAGTTATGGAACAATTTGCATTATAAGTATTCATAAAAGTCTCCTAAATTTAACATCAGTGGACAAAATTTAACACCACATTAAGAAAATAATACACCATGAAAAAGTGGGATTTATTCTAGCCAATCATGGATGATTCAATAATTAAGAAATCTGTTAATATAAGATACCTATGATCTAAGGATAAAAATCTTATGAAAGTCCGTAGAAATCCTTAAAAAGAACTTAATGAAATTCAACACTCATTTTTAAAAATTCAAAATAAAATTAAAAACTCAGCAAAATAGGAAATTTTCCTATATGCATATATACACTATATATGTAATGTCTGTGTGTGTCTCTGGAGGTCTAGCTACACAAACACATACACAAAGGAAATATCATATATATTAGTATTTACTTATATATTCATAAAAGTACTTATATATAAGTAAATACTAAATTTCTAATGGAAAACACAAGAGGCAATCCTGCTAAGGTCAAGAACAAAAAAAAATTTGTCTATGTTCTGACTATTCAAACTTGTAGTGGAGCTATTAGCCAACAAATTAAAAAACAAACACTAAAAATAATTATAGGCATAAAAATTGCAAAAAATATTGAAACTGTATATTATATATTTTACTTGGACAAGTTGAGAAATATAGTGATAAAACTAACACGAGCAATAAAAGATTTGGTAAATGTTGGAGAATATAAATTGGTATATAAAAATCAATGATTTTATATATACAAACAATAACCAAAAACAAGATATTATGGAAGGGAAAAATCTCATTTATAATAGCAGCAAATAACATAACGTTCTTAAGAATAAACTTGACAAGAAATGTGGAAAAGTTATATGAGGAAAAGTTTAAAGACTCCTCAAAGGTATAAAAAGTAAGAAAATATCTTTTGGTCTTAGATGGGAGGGTTCAACATCATTAAGATACAATAAGTTCACAAATTTAATGCATTCCTAATAAAAAAAAAACTATACCAGCAAGTTGTTTTCTCATTTTTTTTAAATTTTTAATTGTTTATTGGGTAACATTGATTAATACAATTATATAATTTTCAGGTAAGTTGTTGTTTTTTTTTTCAACTTGAAAGACAGGTTAATTCTAAAGTTCCTTTGGAGAAAAAACAAACAAACATGCAACATAGCCATAATATACTATGAAAAAATAATAGCATTCAATGAAGAAAGACTAACCCAACTAGGAATAAAAAATACTATAAGTCTTGATAATTAAAACCCTATAGTACCAGCACTTAACTGAAACAGAATAGAGAGATTTGAAATACACATGTATATTTGAAATATACATGTCAAAACTTAATATATAATTAAGATGACATCACATAGGACTAGGGAAAAGATTGACATTTTAATAAAGGCTGTTGGGACAATTGGATAGCCATTTGATAAAAGGTAAAATTAGATCCATAATTCATATCTAAAAAAATACGATCTCCGAATGGTTTAGAAATCTATATTTTAAAAATGAAGCTCTTCCATACTATAAGGGAATACAAATAGATTCTATAATAATCTAGAATTGTGGAAAGGACTTCTAACAAGGAATTAAAATCCAAACACAAAGGAAAAACTGATAAATTATCTACCTACAAATTAAGAAGAAGAAATGTTTTGGCATGGCAAAACACAAAAGCAATACAAAAAAATACAAGCAAGTAAAAATTGGAGAATATATTTTCCAATATACCAAAATATATAACCAACTTGGAGAATATATTTTCAAAATATACAAAAGATATTTTATAAAGTGCTAATAACCCAAATATATGCAAAGTAATCTTTAAAGTCAAGTAAAAAAGACCATAAATCCATTATGTAAAATTGCAAAAACCTGTAAAAGTAGTTTTCGAAAGACATATGAATGGCTCTTAAATATATGAAAAGATGATCAAATCTATTCATAGTCAAAGAAAGGTAAATAAAAACTATTTTGAAAAATCATTTCTCACCTATCAGGTTCTTTTATGTTACTATTATGCACTGTTATCTTATGCATTTTTTATTTTAAGTTAAAGTAGAGCCTTGTAGATAGAAAGTTCTCAATAACCCCTAGCTATCTTTATTCCAGTTCACTCCAATCATAAATAATATATGACCTGTATGTTTCTCCAACAGTGGGGAGTAATTGGTATGTTCTATGTGGTACATTTCCATTATACAAATGATCTATATGTGCACACACCTGCTAACAATAAAAATTCCAAAAGCGAATTTTTTCCAATTATGAAAGCAAATAACTTATAGGGTAGTGAATATCTTCAGGGAAATAATTCTGTTGGCTCTATATTCTCACTCTGAACTGAAAGGAAATAGTGCTGGCAGCTGAGAAAAAAACTGCCTTTGGTGTTTCAAGTCTGAACAAGATTGGGTCAAGTGTATGAGTTACCATGGCAACAACACAATCATGATGCATCATCTCTCATAGCCACTGCATTGAGGAGGCCTAGTGTCTGAGCTTTCTCTCACTGTCAGGCCTTGTTTGAATCCACATCTACAGCTACACCCCAGAGTGCTAGTTGCAAGGATACAAAAGGCCACAAATGACTACAAAGGCTGGAATTATAAGTCACTTCAGCAGCTTCATTTTTCAGACACCATTGCCCACCACTGTTACAGTAAGGAGCATGAGAGCAACCTCAGGGCTGAAATTCCCCATAGCCAAGTGTGGGAGTAACTCACTCAGAAAATAGCCTAATTTTTTGATTAAACAGGAAAAAATGTATCTCTATTCTAAGGCAACATCCACACTACACTCTGGGATGTTATTCATCCATTGTTTCCAATGCTAAATGAAAATAGAACTATAAAACCAAAGCTGACACAACAATCCTGTTGCATTCAGATGAATTCATACAAAATTCACATGGGAAATATGAAGAATTCTGAAAACTGGGATCATTAGTCACTCAGCTTTGTTCATTTTCCACCAGTACCCACAATTGTCACTAAAAAAAAATTGGCGCAGCACCCTTCACCAGAATTGAATTGCCTGATAGCCAAGTGCTGGAGTAGCCTACCCAGAAAATAGTCTAATTTCAGGGTTAAAAGGTGGAAAAAGTATATCTATACATTAACATGTTGGCCAACCAATTCCTGTATATATCCTAGTCATCCTTGTGTAAATATTACTGTGTTCTTTTAAAGTAATGGCATAAATTCAAAGCATTGTCTAATTACCCTACATTAAATCCAATACTTCCTATATAAGTAGCCTGTTTTACACATCCCAGTCATTGTATGTTTCATAATGTTCTAATGATCTTTCATGAAGCTCATCTCACAATGACAGAGGAGAGGTAGCTCTTAGCCTAATATTAGAAATCAGAAAATTGATGTTTGAGGAAAAGGAGGTATTTGATATTACCAAGGCACAAAACACTCAGCCTTCAAAATGCACATCCATAATTGGAAAAACCATTGAGATAAAGAAGCAGAGTAAAGACACTTGGTGATTTATTGACTGCTTCCATAGGAGTACTGGTAAAATGATAAGGAGATGTGTTAGGGAAAGAGGAAATTTGAGCTATGCAAGGTTCTGGGAAGTGGACCGGTAGCAGGAGATGGCACAGATGAACACAGAATTAATAGTGTTGAGTGAAAATTAATGGTAATGTAGGGAAATGAATTTTGTAGACCAAAAGATAATCAAATACATGAGCCTAGTTGAGGCCAGTTGTCCACCTAAATAAGTAAAAAGAACCAATGAGGTGCATGTTAATTTTTCTGTCTCCAAATGTAGTAATACTTGAATGACACTGAAGATGGCAAAGGGATGATGTCAGTTTCCAACATCTGGTGGAGGGACGGCACAGTAATATAGCATTATAATAAAACAATCAAGTATTATGTCAATACGGCTCACTCAGTTATTTGACAAACTTTATGCACACATTTACTAAGCACTTGATTTGTGATCTCCCTTGCATAGGCAGATTCAGATTATGAGCCTACATCACGTAGGGACAATTTGAGTGTCGATAAGAATAATAACTAAAATGGATTCAAACGCATCATTATTGCATCCATAGTGGCTTCAAAGGAATGAAGAATTCATGGTTACCATTATTAAATGCTAGGAAATTAATTCATTATTTTGAAATTGAGTAAGCAGAGGCAAATATGAAATAATTACCCTGTATTTAGCATATAAGCTGTAACACTGGTTACCAAAGAGGGTGGGGGAAGTATCTCATTGAAGAATTCCATCTAGTAAATAAAGATGGATAAATAGAATTAAAACATCTCCATTTTTAGCCTCAAATGATACAAGCATTCTAGGACATAAGGACTTTAGGCAATGAACACCAATATTTACTCACATTACAAAAACAGGGATAACCATACAGTTTCTTACTCCTAATGGACTAATGCAACACTGTCTCTGAAAAATTCTTGCCAAAATATAAAGACTGAATCAGAAGAAGACTCTAGATCTAAATCCCAATTTATAAGAAAGACAAGGGACAGAGGAGTGTGTAAAATGATGCCAATAAAAAGAAATTAGCAAATTGTGCATATAGATGACTCTATAAAACAAAGAAATCATTTATCACAAGAAAAAAAGAATAAGAGAGGATGAATTTTACAGAGAATTGACAGGCATATTGAGAAATTGCAATGCATGAGACTAAATGGGTCCAGAGTTGAAGAAAACAGTGAAAACATTATCATATGTGTCATTTATGTTTGACAGTATTTATAACAAGGTTTTAGAAAATATTCAAGGCCACAATATAGACTAATAAAATCAGAATTTCTGGACATAGGGCCAGTATAAGTATTTGTAAAAGTAAACTTCAAATGAAGTTGATCTTGAGTTTGGAGCCAAAAGTATATAAAAAAATGACCTTATTTTTTTTCTTGTTATAAGAATTCTGTAAACAACTGTTCCCTGATTTATCTGCTAAAAGATCCCAAAGGAAAACCATGGTTTCCATGATACCATTCCACTATTTTCAGCAAGTTGAGAATATAACCTCACGTTGCCATACAGGCTGCCAAAGAGCAAGGAATCTCTATCAAATTTCAAGTACTACCACCCTCTTCTGCCAAATCTCTCCTTCTTATTAAAAACAAAAACAAAAACAAAAAACGAAAACAAAATATACTGCAGAAGAACTCTACTCATTCCCGATCATTGGGCAGAACTCGTTCTCATGATCATCATTAGGTGTAGGGGAGGCTGGACAAACCGTCATCAGACAAAGGGAATGGGATAGCCATGACTGGATTGGGGAAATCCTGAGTCCCACCCTGAGACTGAATATATTACCTTTTGGAACAAAGTCAGTTTTTCTTACCTGATTTTGGGCACTGGTATGAAAGGCTGTTGGGTCAGAAATTGACAAATCTAGTGAGAATAAGGAGCAGGGATCCAGGGTGGAAAAAGAGTAAAAAGTAAGGATTGACTATACGCTGAAGGAAATTAACTTACAAGGATTGAGCCACATACTGTTTTTAGGCACTTTTGGGCCTGCTACCTTGTTCAAGCCTCACAACATCCTATAAACGAGGTAACTGGCATTCTCTCCATGTTATGCATGAGGGACCAGAGACTCAGAGGAGCAATGAGGCGGCTCGTTCAGGGCTCAGATTAGTGGTTGCACTGCGCATTATTTTCCCTCTGCCATGGATCATAGATAGCACTGTCTCTGGCTTACCAAATTTACCATGGGAAACACAAACAGGGGAAGGGAAAGAGGTCCATTATTTGCTCAGCACAGTGCTAGGCATATTCATGTCAGGAAGGGGACATATTTTGATTCTGGCCACTTCTCTGATGATGGGAGATGGTGACAGAAATGGGGCTGATGGAGGCTCGGGGCTTATCCTGCCTGTATGGGCTGAATTGTATTCCCTAAAAATTTGCAATATTGAATCCCCGATACCTCAGCATATGACTATATTTGAGATTTTGCCTTTAAAGAGGCAATTAGGTTAAAACGAAGGTGTTAAGGTAGGCCCTACTCCTTATAAGAGGAGATTAGGACACATAGAAGGTAACCTCGGGTGAATGAGCACAGAAGATTGACCACGGGAAGAGACAGCAGGAGAGCGTCCATGTGCCAACCACGGAGAGAGACCTCAGGGGAAACCAACCCTGCAGGCGCCTTGATCTTAGACTTCCAGCCTCCACAATTGTGAGAAATAAACTTCTGTTGTTTAAGCCACTCAGTCTGCGGTATCTTGTTATGGTAGCCCTTACAAATTAATACACGTCCCCACACTACTTCCGCTGCCCGTACTGCAAAGCTAGATGAAACATGATAAGTGAGATCACATGAATTCAGCCATGCACTGACACAGGAGCACGGGACCTAACACTCAACAAGGAATGCTGTGAAACGTGGCAATCTTACCATACATAGGTGGCTGCCATGCTTGTCATGTTGTCAGCAAGTCTGATCATCTATTCATAAAGAATGAGTCTGATGGGCATGTGGTTCAATGAGCACCTATGGAGCCCAATCCAGGTCTTGCCCAGCATATCAAAGAAAGTTCCTAGAAGGCTTTTCTTGAGCCCCATAACTCCACTTCATGCCAATAACAGGTTGCCATTCATGGAGGCAAATAGCTGTTTTTTATTATGTCAGCATTACCACCAAGTTTTACGCAATGCGAGAATCTTGTGACTCAATTCTCCTCTGTCCTTAATCTCCATCCTTTAAGACACGGGTCTCCTGAGGCATAGATCCCGCCAAGTGATCCTAGTTAAGAAGGTGCATGTGCTTAGACACTATATATAGACTGACAACTTCTTGTTGTGTGAGTCTGTTCTGAAGAACCCGGGAAGAGGGGGAGATTCCCATTATTCAACCAATTCAGGATCTAGTCTTTGGATGTTTGAAAAACATACCATTAAATTTTAATCATTTTTAAATATATCATGGGAACAGTGATCGAGACGTCGTAATCCTGCAGACTCGCCAGTTGACATGTGACAATTTCTCTTTCTCCTGATAACCTACTGTACACTTACAAAGCTCTCCCTAAAAAAATCAAGGCACCGCAAGGTGGAAACATTTCTGTTCACAGTAGACACTGTAGGTGCATTAAGAGCAAGGAAGCAGAACGCACAGTAGAATGACCTTTTTATTACTTCTATTATATCTTGCTGATAGTTTCATGCTTGCCTATTAGTTATAAAATATGTTTTGCAATAAGTGAAGCAAGCCCTTCAGATACCCAGACGATCAAGGAGAAATAGCAGAGTGGCTAGTTGCTATCGCTGTCAGTCGTCTCGGTGTATATCAGAAGAAGGGTCACCTAAAGGGGGAGAAACGGTGAGCAGGTTTTGTCCACAGAGACTGATTCTAGAAACATCTCTTCTTTTGTCTTTCTGACCTGAGATGGCTGAGTTCCTTCGATGAGGGTTGGAGAGGAGTGACAATTTCTCTGCTCTGCTCTTGAAGTAATTCATCCGCCAATAAGGAACCTCACCATTAGAGGTCTGGAAAATCAGTGTAGATAATTTCTTATCCTGCTTAATTTAATCTTGAGTAGAAAATAAATGGTCTGTGATGAAAAACCTTTCAACTCTCTTCTGTTTCGTAGAAGTCCGAGCATCTCACTCAGTTATTGAAGCATCACATCTATTACTTGGCAGGCTTATCAAGGAGAGGGGCCTCTTGCTTTATCTTTGCCTCAACATTCCCCTGAAACATCAGAGATGAGACTGGAAAGGCATACAGTGAGTTATGCACATGCCTTTGGTGGGCTACTAAAAGGTTAGTTTTAAACTTTTCTTACAGCCCCGAATGAAATGGAAACCATGTTATTTCTATCCTTTAGAGTGTCTTTAGAACGCATGCTACAAGATGGTTAACCTTGAAAACATTATGCTAAGTGAAATAACCCAGACACAAATGGGCAAACGTTGGATTGGATGATCCCACATACACAAAATGTCTAGAATAGGCAAATTCATAGAGACAGAAAGTATATTAGAGGATACCAGGGTCTGGGTGAGAGGGAGGAAGGGGAAGTTATTGTTCAATGGGTACAGAGTTTCTGTTCAGGGTAATGAAAGAGATTGGAAATAGTGGTGATGGTTGCACAGTATTGTGAATCTAACTGAATTGTACGCTCAAAAATGGTTAAAGAGGAAAATTGCAATACATTACCACCATAAAAACATTTTAAAAACTCTTCAGGGCTTTTTGATCAAGAGGCAGAAGTGTCTCTTGAAGGCCAGATGTAGCTGTCTCAAAGGGATCCCTAAGTCTGTCTCTGGATAATGACTGCAGAGCCCAGGCAGAGTGTGCAGGACACAGCAAGGGCTCCATAGGTATCAGCTGTCACTTAGACCATTGCCTGTCCTTGTCCCTTCTATGCAGAAATTGTATCTCTGAGGTCTTAAGGACAAACCACACACACATGTCAGTGTTGTGCTTGCTTTTATCCATATCTATTCTGCTGGTTCCAGTATGATGTTAACACTCAAATGTTGAATTCTTACTGTCGGGGATAGTGTTTTTCAGTTTTCCATTTTCGGTGTATCCATGTGATTGATTTTTAAATTCCAGTTTTCCTATGAAGTCTCAATTTTGTCATCCATATTCTTAAACATATTAATCCTAATTATTTCACTGTCCATGTCTGATCATTCCAATATTGGGGTCTTCTGGGTATTTTCTTTTCTCTTCTCCTTCTTCTCTTAACTTGTTTTGTTTTTGTTTTTTTGTTTTTTTTGTTTTTTTTGGGGGTTTGTTTATGTGTCTGCTGATTGAATTAAATGTCAGGCATGGTTTACGACAAAGTTGAAAGGCTCTGGATGATGCTTCTCCCTCCACAGAAGTTTCACCCTCTCCAGTCCAGTCAGGGACTGAGCTGACTCAGGATGCTTCAGGCTTTCTAAGGCTTAGATTGCCTCTGGTTTTCCCTCCCCACCAGGATGCAGTTCTCCATGGGTCCTGGATGTCAGCTTGAGGTGTTTACCAGGGGCCCTCGTTTTGGTGAGTTTGAACTCAGTTTTATCATCTACTGCACTATGGGACTGCAGAGAAATCTGCTGAGACTTCTACCTGCTGCCTGCTCAGCTTTCTAATCACATGTCCTATGCAATTTAGGTATGGACAAGTGCCTCGAGGAAGGAATCTCCAGTGTCTGCCTTTCTTCTTCCTAAGATCTTGACTTCTCAAATACTGAATGGTTTGTAAGTCTGACCTCGGGTTTTGTTTCCCTAGTCCCATGAGCGTTCTGAAGAGCTGAGGTCTTCTCTGCCTCTTAGTAGGTGTTTTGCCTATTGAATGACATTCGCTCACCCGGGGTGGTTTCAGATTCAGCAAATTCCCTGAAGGGAAATGCAGCACAAGATTGTTGGATTCTCCTCAGTGAGCATCCCTACTCTCGAGATTCTTCTACCCTGATGTCCTGGATACAAAAGAAATTCCCCGATGTCTTCAAGCAGACGTTTATTTTTCTCCTATCCAGATTTTTAGTTTTATTTTTTTCCTCATGAGATAATAAGACTGCAACAAGCTATTTTATCATGGCTATAGCTGGAAGTGGAAATTACTCACACACGATTTCTAAGTTTATTTCCTAGATATAAATATGCAGGTCTAGCTCTAAAATACTTTCTCCCAAAATATTAACGTCGGCAGTTTTTCCTGACAGATATCAGTGTAATGCTGCGATTTAGAACACAAATTTTGGTGGAACAAAACCTACAGAATCATCAAGAAAGAAAATGCAACCCCCAAATTTTTTTACATAACCAATCTGTGGCACAAGTACAAAAGCAATAGGCAAACAATTTTGAACATGTATTAACTCAGGGAAGTTTAGTCTAATGACTCTGTTTTAAAGAATTTGGGAGGGTATGGACTTCAGCCAACCAGTAATAATGATAATGATAATGATAATAATAATAATAATAATAATAATAAAAAACAACCTATGGCAAATGAACTCTTCATTACATTAACAAATCAAGTGAACTAGATATAAATATGGTTAACGTTATTAAGGCAAACAGAAGGAAGGAGAGAGGAATGGGATTTCCTAATTTGATCATTTCTCACAGGTAGGCATTAATAAGTATATCTAAAGAGACAGAAGATTAGGAGCATTTCATAGATTTCTATTTATAAAGATGCCTACAGGGAATTTGGGTTCGTGGGGAAGATAATATAAACTCACTTTCTGCCTGCTTCTCTCTTCCAAATTCGAATAATTACCTTTGAAATATTTCAACAGACAATCATAAAAGGACTGTAAACAGTGGAAAGAAAAAGACTAGGTCTGACTAGGAACCTAAGGACATGAAGATCTACACTGTGGTGAATTCCCCAACCTTTCTATCACTCATATGTCCGGAATCGGGTTCCATATGTGCAACAAAGACACGTCAATACTCAGAGCCAAAACAACAACAACGATAACATGAAGTGAAACAAATACAATGAAAAAGCAAAGCCTAATGTCAATGGGCAGCTGTCTGGAAGAGTTGAAGCCCAATAGTGACACAAAGGAGAGATGGATGCCCAACAAAAGCACCAGGCTGGTTACCAAACTCAAGCGGCTCATGGCATGGGTCGTTGTTTTCAAGAACAAGACGTGATTGTTGTTGGATAGACTTATTTACTCGCAGCAAGTAAAGGAGACAGGGCATCCACATGCAAAGCTCTGTCTCCCCAAAGGGAGGTTTGGTTGTTGCTTATATATGCTGTTTGGTTATTACATGCTGATTTCTTCTTTGCAGTTGGCTACACTTATCCGGTTGAGTTCCCGTCAAGCTCATCCTGTTATAGCTCCATCTGCAAAACACTGTGTTACATTTTAACATTCAGAAGAACCACCCAGGCCTCGAGACACTTATCTTAGCTAACCATTCCCCCCTGAGACTTTTCACTCACATTCTTGAGGGAATGGGGATGAGGGTCATACTTCTGTAACTGCTTCCTGCTGAACACGCACATGAGTTAGAGAGAGGTGAAGTTCTCTGGCTGCCTGACTTATGAAAGTTTTGGGTTCCTTAGGTTCTGGGATTCCTAAGAACAGGAGTGCATAAAGAGACAGAATATAGAATAGGAATAGAATAATAGCAAATAGGCTTGGCTACACCTTTTCTACATCCCCCTGTTTAAAGCTGGCAATCATCTTGTGATGCTAACCAAGGGCCAGCCTAATCCACGGGCCTGTGCTCTGAGCCATTGACCTGGCTGTGGTCACTGTGGCCGCTTCCTGCTGTTCTAGACCAGTTCATAAAACACAGCTTAGTTCTCTTTAGAGAACCACGGAAAAGCACAATGAATAGTAAAATGGACAGCCTCCCTGAGGACGAAGCATTCTGAACCTCTCAGAATGGATTGCAGTAGGCAAGGGAGAAAACACATTTGCTAGAAGGGGGCAGAAAGAAAAGGTGCCATCATATTTGAATCTTCTTTCCATGTATTCTAGGATACCAAGCCATGATTTCCATTCAGGACAAAGTTATCTTTTAATATATGGGCTCAGACTCTCCAAGGATTTTCAGGGAACTAAAGTTAAAAAAAAATCCCTTGAAATGAACTGAGAGTGAATGAGGTGTTTGCAAAGACAACATGTAAATCTTGCAAATATGTGTTTACAAATGCAAGATGTAGATGTTAAGTATTCCTCAAGCACAAGGGCTCATGGGTAAATGAAGCTCATTACTTTGACCATGCTTAAAGAATACCTACTGCATATTTAGAGTTGTCCTCATGCTGGGGATACAATGGATAAACAAAACAGACATAGTCCCTGCTCCAGTGGGGGACTGAGCCCCTGCCACACATAAGCTCATACTCTGGTGGGGAGAGAGGCAAATAGAAGCACTACTCTAACGGGAGACGTACGCCACATAAATCAGGGAGAGAGGCCACCGGGCCCTGTGGGGGGATGAGGTCTACCGGGACTTTGAAGGACAGATAGGATCTGGGCAGGAAGCGACTATGCAGAAAGGGCGAGCACAGTGGATGAAGAATGTATGAGAAAGAGCACGGCAGTCCCAGAGGGGGAAGCATGGGACTGCTGCTCAGCAAAGAAGCTGAGGTCTCATGAGTCTTCTTGATGTGATTGGGCTCTGACACAAGGGACCGCACGGCTGTGCACCTGCTCAGAGTTGGCGATCACTGGGTTTTCTCCTCCTACAAGAGCATTTCCTTGACACTATTTATTTGTGAAAGACTCGTTATCTACCATTTACCACTACGGACCATTCTCAGGTTCCCATTTCCTTCTGATGATGATTTTCTCAAAATCATCCTTGCAGATATTCGCTCTTTCATATGCCTACGAAAAATGCTGATGTCACTTAAAATGTTTGATTATGACAGCGATGATGATATGACGACCACCATTACTTGGTTGCTAAGTGAATGGACAGGGAACCAGTAAATTACTTTTTAAGACCTCTCGAAAACCTTTCTAACATTTCAAGCCCACTTTATACCATTTCAAAACAATTTTTTCCCCATCAGACTGAAAGCACTTCAGTTCCCTGTGTCATTTCCACCTTCTTCCCACACCGTGCAGCTAGAGAGCCCAACTTTTTGGTTTCTGTTACTCAAAGTACATACATGTGGTTGATTCTACCTCCTTCATTTTGCAACTCCAGTAAGTCGAGTCAAACTACATTTTAAAACCATAGCGACTTTCCTTTCTTTTATCTGGCACCAATCCAATCAGATAATCTTCAAGAGGAAAAAAAAAGGCCAAACAGGAGAGAATGAAGAGAAAAGGGAACCCTCATACATTGTTGGCGGGATTGCAAATTGGTACAGCCACTATGGAAAATGGTCTAGAGGTTTATGAAAAAATAAAAAATGGATATACCTTTTGACCCAGCAATTGCCCTTCTGGATATTTATCCAAAGAAAGCCAAAACAATAATTTGTAAAGATTTATGCACCCCAATATTCAAGGCAGCACAATTTACAGTAGCCAAGATATGGAAGCAAGCTAAATGCCTATCAACAGACAATTGGATAAAGAAGTTATGTTTCATATATACAATGGAATATTACTCAACCACTAAAAAAATGACATCCTACTATTTGCAATGACATAGATGGACTTAGAATTTATTATGCAGAATGAAATAAGTCAGACAGAGAACGATGAATACCATACAATTTTACTTATATGTGAAATCTAAGGAACAAAAGGAACAAACCAGTCAAAAAGAGACTCACAAATATAGAGGACAATTTGGTGATGGACAGAGGGGAGGGGAGTTGGGGGCTGGGAGAATGGGGTGAATGGTTAAAGAGGTACAAATTAGTAGTTGATAGATGGTCACGGGGGCTGGGGAGCACGGCATAGAGAATGCAGTTAGCTTTAATGTATTGGCTAGGTGGAGAGAAGGAGCAATTAGGGGGATCGTTTTATAAACTATGTAGCTGTCTAATTAACATGCTGTATACTTTAAACTAACAAAATAAAATTTTTTTTTAAAAACGAAATACTGACATAGAAGGCTAATAGATGTAAAAGAAACTTGGTTAAATATAAAACTCATTCAAGACAACCTAAAATGCAACAATGGAAATAAACAGACATTGGGATCTTTACAGTGCTGAAATGATACAGTAAAAAATAAATTCAGCAATGTGATGAACTAGCTAAAAAAAAAAAGTCTGTTCCAGTATTAAGGGGAAAAGGCAAAGAAATAAAGTGACTGACAAATATAAAAGGTGGGTTTTGGAAACCCAACCTAAGTTTTTTGTTGTTCCAAAGGAGTAAACTTGAATGCTGTGAAGAGAAACAATTATCAAAGTGTATACAGAAGTTGTCCTTGAACTAAAAGAAGGTCTGACTCTATAATTCAAATGAATTTGTTGAGTAGTAGATAAAATTAATGAAAGAGGACAACTACTGGTCGGCTCTGTCAAGGTTTTTCATTCTAATGAGAAAGAAAAAACCCATAATGGCAAAATAAATCAGTTTCATAAAGTGGGGGGGGGGAGCACAACAGAGCCCGAACAACAGAAATTTCTAAGTCATTCTTCTGGATTGCAGATTTGGGGCTAAAGACAAAGCATGGACAGCTTTGGTCCTACCTGTTGTCACCTTTCTGCACATGTGTAGATGTTCCACTGCGGCTTGGAAAACACCTTTGATCACCTGGGTTTGTCTTTTTTCACCACCGTCTTAAAACAGGGCTTCCTCAGCCTTGTTGCCTGTCAGAGTTTTCTGGAGGGCATTGAAAAAATATATATATATAGATAGATAGATTCCCAGTTCTCACTCCAAGATGTTCAGATTCAGCAGGCCTAGCATGGGTTCCCGGAATCTATGTTTCTCAAAAGTTCTCCAGCTTATTCTGATGTGTGACCAGGAGTGGAAACCACTACTTTCGACTTTGCCCATGCTTCTCTAACCAGAGTACTTGTTGCCTCGAGTTTGAGGCAAAACTTATCTCTGAAGGAATATATCACCTCATATCCATTGACCATGGGTTCTCTGCTTTCTATGTACAGTTTTATTTGGCTTCTGTTGCCACACCTTTGGTAAAATTTCTGAAATCACATCTGCTATAAATTGGTAATTGTTTCTCCTTATCCTTCAGAGGAAAGGAGGCAGTGGGAGTTTTCCGCATGAATAAATTAATAGTAACTATTTTTCTAAGAACTATGATTGTTCGGGGAAGGTCATGTATTCAAACAGTCTACAAAACATGCTTCATTTTTGGCTCATAGATAAAACTGGTAAAATCCAAGCGTCTATTTT
The DNA here is from genome assembly GCF_014176215.1 of Rousettus aegyptiacus. Classification (NCBI taxonomy): domain Eukaryota; kingdom Metazoa; phylum Chordata; class Mammalia; order Chiroptera; family Pteropodidae; genus Rousettus; species Rousettus aegyptiacus. The sequence goes on along the minus strand of NW_023416312.1, from coordinate 33,013,391 downwards.
GACACCATTAGCCATAGACTGGCCTCTGAGTCCCACAGCCAAACCGTGGCCGTTCGCTCTTGCTCGACTTCTAGGTAAAGAGCCTCTCTTCTATCCCAGAACACCTCCACCAGAAAGCATGAGCTCACTTGAGGGTGGTACAGCCTGTCTGACCGGAACCCTGATGTACAGGAAATCGCAAGGCATCGTGCTTGCTTGGGAACCATTCCCATTTCACCTCATAAGTTCCACTCTGTCTGCAGGTGCTCCAGAAAGTGCGCTCCTTGGACGGAAGCGGGCAGGGTTTGCGGGAGAACTCTTGGGAAATACTGAAACCCGAGGAAGCAAAGAAACTGAAAACAATGCCTCCCAAACCCACGATAGACTCCCAGCCTGGAGCAAGGCTGCCTTGGACAGGGCAGGCAGTTTCCTACCATTGACCCACTTGTTGTATTATATCCAGTTCTGGAGAAAGCACCCCAAGGGGCTGCATTCAGAGATTGAATTTGAGTTTCCCATAGCCGGCACATTTACATCTAACAAGGCAAATGCAAACATACACATAAAGAACAAATCCAACTCGTGCAGGACAGCAACTAAAGGGTGGTGGGCACTACGATCCCATAACTTCTAGCCCACAGGAAACACTGTCAGTGACCCAGGGTCCCCTGACAACCAGACAACCAGACCAGAGGGCATCACCCGAGCATGTTTTGGACTGCCCCGCAGGCATGCCTCAACTCTCCAGAGTTAGACCTAGGTATGGCTCAGAATCCAACATCTCAGAGGCAGTTCCTTCCCGACCAACCTGAAACCAAGCATGCACCAGAAATAAAACTATCCTTCTGACAACCCTATACCCCAAATGAGAATAGAACACTGATTAAAGCGGGCACAGGGGCTGAACTACCCACTTCCCTTCCACAGCGCTGAACGAAACCGGTTCAGGTGGCTACACCACCTCACTGTCGTGGCAGAACAGGCAGCGGTTCCACTGGTCAGCACCAAAGCAGGAGTCTCCTATAGAACAGATCCTCAGTCCAGTGGAGATGCAGGCAAGTAAGACCTGAATGAGCTGCCACTGCCGACTGCTTTCCCAACCATCCACAGGAAGCTGAGAAGGAAGCCCTTTATGGGAGTCCCATCCGAGTCACCAGATTTATTTCCAAACTCAAGGGGTTCACTGCTTGGGGTATTGAATTCAAGAATGAGACGTGGTTGTTAGCTTCTTTTATGTACTTGCAGCAAGTAAAGGAGACAGGGGACTCACATCTAAACCTCTGTCTCCCAGAAAGGAGGCTTAGCCATTGCTCGTGTACACTATTTGGTTAATTACATGTTGATTTCTCCTCCCCAGTTGGCTACACTTACCCAGTTCTTACAGCTGTGTCTGCAAAATGCTGTGCTGCATTTCAACATTTAGAAGAACTGCCCAGGCCTTGAGACCCTTGACCTATCTAACAGGCCCGTCTGCATGCAGTAGTTATAACAACTAATCCTGGCCTTGTTGGGCAGGATCACCCGCTCTGCACACCATAATGAAAGAAACAGAGGGCTCTCTTTCCCTAAAGCAGTACCCGTAGCTGATCTTAAGAGGACTGACCCACCCCGTATCCTTCTCAGGACAACCACAGGCGTGCCTCGCCACCTGCACAGGTGACTCCAGCAGGACCCGTGTTTTCTAGGTGTCCACTCAATGGCAGAAGGTGATCCAAGGCCAGTGCCTTTCTTCTATTCATCCAACAGAAGAGTGCCAACCAGACATGGTGACTCATGGCCTTTCTTCCAGTGGTAGAATATCAAGGCTAAGCTTTCCCAGCCGCCACCCCTACCCCCCGCCCAACAACAGAAGGCAACTATGTCTTGCATTTCACTGATGTCCACCGTGCACCAGAAGGTGAACCAGTTCCGGGGGCTTTCAGCACTCTACCAAATGACAGGGAGGCACCCAGTCCTGCAGATCCTAGCCCTCCCATCACCAGCAGCAGGTGCCCTGGTGGATGCCTCCCTCCCCTGGGGATACTGGTAGATATAGAGTAGGAAAGCCAGTGGCACTGGGAGCTGAACAACAGCCTAGGGAAAAAGCTCTATGTTCTGTGAGTCCTGAATCCCACACCCTTACCTAAGGATACCCGACGACCAACGGAAGCATTTCTGCCCCTATAGGCACCTTTAGCCACAATCTATCACAAACTCAGGTGGAGCCGGAAGACCAGTGCAATTCAGGAATATGTTGCAAAGGCTCACTAAGCTAAATGCTTATGGAACTACAGCCCACCTAAGTAGGCCAGAACCATCAGGCCAAATGTTTAAACAAGGCAATTTTCTTAAAAGGATCAAGAGTCTCTTTAGATAATATTCAAAATATGCAACATACAAGGAGAAAACATTCTTCGTACCTAAAACCAGAGAGATCACAACTTGAATGAGAAGTGACAGTTAACGGACACCAGCAGAGACAAATCGGATGTCGGGACTATCACACAAAAGTTTTAAAGTAGCCACTGTAAAATTGCTCGGTGGAGTAATTATGGATTACTATGAAATAAATGGAAAATAGAAAATCTCTGCCAGTTTACAGAAATTATATGAAAAGTGCCAAATGGAGATTACGAAACTAAAAATAAACTACAATAAACAAATTTAAAAACTTGCTGGCTGGGATCCATTGTAGAACGATGAAAAGAGAAGATGGAATCAACGAATTTGAGCACGGATCAACAGAATATAGTCATGTGGAAAACAAGCAAACAAAAATGGACAGAGACTCTAGGAACTGTGAAATAAAAACAAAAAGTCTAACACTTGAATCATCGGAGTTCCAGAAAGAAAAAACAGTCAAAGCAAACATCAGCTCCAATTCAGGTATGACACAGAAGTTGGAAAAGGGGGTCAAAAATACAGTGATGGAAGGAGACTTGACTTGGGGTGGTGGACACACAATACAATATACAGATGATGTGTTGTAGAATTGTACACTTGAAACCTATGTAATTTTATTAACCAATGTCACCCCCAATAAATTTAATTTAAAAAAGATAACACACAAGAATAGGTAGGTAGATGAAAATGGTAGGAAAGACTAAAAAGGGAATTCCAGGATTCATACTACTTTACAAGAGTTGTGAAAAGTCTTCAATGGGCTCATTGATAGTTGTGACCTGCCCAAGTAAGCAGTGACCTTGAAGAATGACCAGTAGAAACTTCCCAAAGTGAAACGTGAAGAGGAAAAAGGTGAAAAACATGTAAAGTAGAACATGCAAGAACTGTGGGACAATTTCAAATTATATGACATATACATAACTGGAATGCCAGAAGGAGGAGTAACTACCAACTTGTAATGCCATTTTCTTTTTTTCAAAAATAGTGGCTGAATAATTCTCAAATTTAATGAAAGGAAAAAACCCAATAACCATTGATCTAGAGATTCAAGGAAATGAGTGAACTCCAAATAAGACAAACCAAAAGTAAGCCTTTTGGAGACACAAGATATTTGAATTACGAAAAGCTCAAGATGAAGAAAATAATCAAGAAATGAAGCACCGAGAAATGACACATTATTTACAGGGGCAAAGCAATTCCAGTGACACTAGACGCTTTTGTCTCAAAGCATGAAAGACAGTAAGAAGTGGGGCGATTTTTTAAAGTTATTTTGGATATAAAATGTGATAAATTCATATTCGTAAACATGGTGAAATGATTACCAGAATCAAGTTAACTAACACATTGATTGTCTCACATAATTACCTTTTTGTGTGTGTTGAGAACACATGACATCTACTCTCCTAGCAAATGTTAAGTTTACAATGTGCTATTATTAACTATAGTCACCATACTGTATGTACATTAGCTTCCCAGAAATTATTCCTCATATGACTGAAAGTTTGTACCCTTTGACAAATATTTTTTGAGTCCTCGAAAAAAGAACTGACAACTCTAAATTTTATATCTGCAGATACTACCCTTTAGGAATGAGGTGGAATAAAGGCATACTCAAAACTAGGAAAACTACGATAATTTGTGATTTGCTGATGTACCCTTAGACAATGGCTTAAAGAAACTCTCCAAACAAAAAGGAAAGGATAACTGAAGAGAGCTTGGAACATCAGACTGACAAAATGGATTAAAGATAGGTGTAAATAAAATAAATGATCCATGTTCTCATGAGCTTCTTGAATCACGCTCAATGGTTGAAACAAAAATCTGTCTATCTGATGCTCATTGCATGTAAAGAAAATACTTGAAACAATTCTATTTTAAAAGTTAGGAGAGTAAATAGACCTAAATGGAATTAAGAATTCTAACTTCATGCAAAATCATAAAATATCAATATCTGTAGATGGCGGTTACACATGTGCATTATAATACTTAGAACAACCACTAAATAAAGGTACAAGGTGGTCTATTTCAAAACAATATCAAAGAATTGAAATGGAACTCTAAAATATATTCAAGTAATGCACAGCGATGCAAAAAAGGAAGGAAGGAAGGAAGGGAGGGTGGGAGGGAGGGAAGGAGGGAGGGAGGAAGAAAGAAAGAAAGAAAGAAAGAAAGAAAGAGAGAGAGAGAGAGAGAGAGAGAGAGAGATAAAGAAAGAAAGAAAGAAAGAAAGAAAGAAAGAAAGAAAGAAAGAAAGAAAGAAAGAGAGAAAGAGAGAAAGAGAGAAAGAGAGAAAGAGAGAAAGAGAGAAAGAGAGAAAGAGAGAAAGAGAGAAAGAGAGAAAGAGATACAGAAATGAGAAACGGGGAACAACAAAAACTTTAAAATGAGAAAGACTGAAGTCCTAACATATGACTCTCTACTTTAAATATAAATGCTCCGAAACGGCGTAGATGTTAGAGGCTCTGTTCATCCCTCTGGAGACCAAATCGAAGTTGTGACAGAAACAAGGAGCAAACAGCAAGGAAAATCACCTGGGATCCAGAAGAACAAGCCATAAAACTAGGGAGAGAACTTAGAAGGCACCCTGTAACAGGAGACAGTAGGACGGGGTGAGGACCCAAGGCTGCCCGGTCTCGAGTGGCTGAGTGGGACAGAGGCCATAGCAGCGGGAGCCGCAGACACCTCTTAAAGGGGCCGTGTCTGCAAGCGGACTCCTGTGGTGACAATCTTGCTCGCTCTGAGCACCAGCTCTGGTTTGGCTGCACAAGGGGCATCAGGGACTTACGGGGGACACAGAGTTGTCGGAGTGAGGGCTGAGGTGAGACTCACTCTGTACAGAAGTGCCGGTGGTATCCATTGTTTCTCCGTTGAGCCCTCCCCCACCCCCCGTCCCAGTGTGCTGGAAGCAGTGCTGCCATAGTTGAGATATCATCAAGCTGATAACACCTCTCTCCGCCCAGAGGAGTCCCTGAAACTCTGCCTCCCCCAACTCGCAGCCCTACACAAGCCACATCCACGTGTTTCCTCCCTTTCTCAGGTGCCCCTTGCTGAACAGCGCCTAGACTCACACTGGTGGCAGCTGGCCTCGGTTTCTGGTGTGGTTTCTTGAGGCAACTATAAGCACGGCATCTGTGGATTGCTTGCTGAATCTTAACAGGTGGCCCTGGAGGGGCACAGGCTGGGGCTAAACTTGGCCTGCAGCTGAACCCCACTCAGGTCTGTGACACTGAAACCTACCACACAAAGCCCCACTAATAAGACCGGGAGACTTAAGAGCTTTGCTTAGTACATAGAAACAGACACAGAAAGGCGGCCAAAATGGGAATACAAAGAAGCAGAAACCATATGAGAGAAAACAGCAGAGACTCAGGAATAATGGAGTCAAGCAATCTAACAGATGCGGAGTTCAAAACACTGGTTATACAGATGCTCAATGAACTTACGGGAAGTGTAGACGAATTCAGCGAGAACTTTAACAAAGAGATAAAAACATGAAAATGGAAATGGAAATTGTTAAAGGGAACCAGTCGGAAATGAAGAGCACATTGTCTGAGATGGGAAGTGTATTAAATGGAATAAGCAGAGTGAATAAAGAAGAGGATCAAATGACCTATATAAAGGATGGGGAAGCCAAGGACACTCAATCAGAATGGCAGGAAAAAAGAAGCCAAGACTATAATAATAACTTAAGGAGCCTATGGGACACATTAAATGTAAAAATATCCATGTCGCAGGGGTATTGGAAGGACAACAAGACCTTGAAGAGCCATTTGAAGAAATAATAATGGAAAACTTCCCTAACCTGGTGAAGGAAATAGACATAAAACCCAAGGAAGCTCAGAGAGTCCACAAAACCAGGAATGGAAAGAGGCCCACACCAAGACACATCATAATTCAAATGCCAAAGGTTAAATACAAAGAGAGAATCTTAAAAGCAGGAAGTAAAAAGCAGTTAGTTACCTACAAGGGAGTACCCATAAGACTGGTAACTATGGAAGGGCTTGGCACAAAATATTCGATGTGATGAAAACCAAGGATCTACAACCAAGGATACTTTATACAGAAAAGCTATCATTTAGAGTCGAAGGACAGATAAAGAGCTTCTCAGACCAAAATAAGTAAAGGAATTTAGCATCACTAAGCAAGTATAACAAGAAATGTCAGAGGGACTTCTTTAAGAAGAAAAAAAAAGTCTCAAAAATAGGAACAAAGAATGATAATAACTACATTCCTATCAACAAGCACCTCAAATGGAAAAGAATTAAGTGCTCCAACCAAAATATAGAGTGGCTGAATGGACAAGAGAACAAGACCCCTACGTATGCTGCCTATAAGAGACTCACTTCACATTAAAAGATACACAGAGACTAAAAGGAAGAGGATGGAAAAAAACATTGCCTTGATGGACCTCGTGGGTATTGTGCTGAGTGAAATGGGTTGGATAGAGGAAGAGAAATATCACATGATTTCGTGTACATGTGGAATCTAAAGAACGAAATAAACAGCAATGACAACAACAAAGCGGAAATAAACTCATAACTTGAGAGAACATTTAGAGGGATGCTAGATGGGAGGGGGATTGGCGGGATGGGACAGAAAAGGCAAGGGATTAAGAGGTACAAATGGATATTTGCAGAGTAGACGTGGAGATGTAGAGTGTAGCGTGGGGAAGATCATTAGTAATGTTGTAATAAATATGTAAGGGGGGAAGGGGTACTAGATTTAGTGGGGTGATCACTTTGCAAGTGATGTGGATCTCTGATCACTATGCTATACAACTGAAACTGGTATATTATTGTATGCCAAGTATAACTGAAAAAAAAACTCATTGAATTCTACAATGTAAATACAAGCAACCAATTGTCTATTTTATTTCAATATAGACAGGAAAAAATAAAAAATATATATAAATCCTCCAGATATACCAATTACAGATAGAGATGAGCAGAAATGATGAAAGAAAAGTGACCCAGGTAGATTTAGTCTGAAAGAAATGCATTTCAAACACAACTACAAGAATAGATTGAAAGTAGGTTGATGGAAAAGAATATATCATGCTTACGGAATTTATTAAAAAAAAAAACAGAAGTGGTTATATCAGGATTAGAGACTGTGTACTTCAAAGCAATAAAATTACCAGGCACAGATGGCATGCTGCATAAAGGTATAAGGGTAAATCCAGCAAGAAGTCAAAGCAGTCCTAAATGTGTATGCAGCCAGAATCAAGCCTAGAAATACATGAAACATACACTAGTAGAGCTGAAAGGAATAATAGACAAATCCACACTTATAGTTGGAAACTTTAATACTCCACTGCCAGGAACTGATAACACTATTTTCACATTGGATTACAAAGTAAAACTCAACTCTATGCTAAATTCTCAAGACAGATCTGTAGCAAATGATTCATAAATGTTGAAGGATGAACATTTAAAAGAACAAACTATAGCAAATGTTGTATTTCATATTAGTCTACAAAATATTCACCACCACACCCTGAAGCGACTATCCCCAGTGGGAGTGTTGTACCTCCCTGTTGAACTCAAGCATGTCCATGCAATTTATCTTGGTCTATGGCACATGTAATCCTAATGGAAAGTCTTTAAAATAGGTCATAGCATACTATTAACGTGTATCCGTATGTCAAGATACATTTCATTCCAAGTCTTCTACATAACATTATATAATGCTTTCTCTTACCTCCGATCAAAAAATTTAAGAATTAGCTATATCTTAAGTGGAAGGAAGCTACATCCTGGAATGAACATGGTATGGCGTTGCGCCATCGCCAAACCATAAGGAAAATTCATATTGCATTTGTTTGTTGCTGTGGTATGACCTCGCCTATGCAGGCTGATTTTCCAGACTATATATATATATATTTTAAGCACAAGTCACAATCTTAAAATAGGAGAATAATTAAGGTTAGAATGCAATGAACCAGAAAAGAAGGGCATATTCTATTACAAAAGAATACAATATCTGAGGAAGGTATAACACATAGGACTGTGACAGACACGGATAGCAGTATGAGACTTGAAATGGCCTCTCAGTGTATAGTAGATTAAAAGCACACAGTTAATAAGAACATAGAACTAAATAAATAATGAATGTGATAGGTCTAAATGATGCATATTTAGACCTAAACGATACTCTGTACCTGCATCGAGATTAGAGACTTCAAAATCTGATAAATGTGAAGTAGGTTGTAAGGGCCAGTGTGCCTGCTGAGAGTAACTAAAACGCCCAGGGGATATGTGAAGAAAAAAATTAAATCAACTTAGTTCTAAGAGGGCACGGAGGAATTACTGGGTCCAATGACTGGGTCTCATAGGAGAAGACAGGACCTGCAGAGCAAGCCTAGAACTTAAAACTGCTTTTACCCAGAATTCCCTACCTGAAAGTAATCAGCTCGAAAACTGAGCTTCCCTCTGGTGACACTGTTAGAGATGAAAGTGTCAGTATTCAGAGCTAACCAACAGTGGTGATGATGGTAAACCACCACTATCAGCTGACACCCCAACGCGGCATTCACCCTCTAATTCATGACCAACAAACCGTAAGTAAATCAGCTCTCATTTAAGCCTGACTTTGCACCATTTGAGTGTAAGTGACAAAATACATTAAAGTAGGTGGCAATGGAAATGTTACAGACCAAGCTTGGGAAGACACCTAACTTAGGTGAAAATTTGTATCCCTAAATGCATGTATTCTTAGAAAAGAAGAAGAATGGCTGGAAAATGATCTAAGCCTCCGTCTTGAGAAGTAACAAGATAAACACAAAGAAATAAAAATAATCATGAAAGGTAAAAACGGAAATAACGAAAGAGAAAACATACAATGCAGCATTTTAACAAAACATTTCACTGATCCTTTGAAAACTCAGTAAAATGAATACATCTCTGGTGAGACTTATAAAGAAAAAAGAGTAAAGGCACAAGTTACTAATACTAGGAATCAAAAGGGGATGACATCGCTAGAGACCTTTGGCCCAATAAGTTTGAAAATTTAGAGGAAGTGGAAATACAGGAAAATACAACTTAACAAATGGAGAGAAGATGTAAAAACATGATTTGAACTAAAACCATGAAAAAGTGAAATCGAAAATTCAGTAATTGTCACAAAAAAAATCTCTAGTACCGGATAGCTTAATAAATGAGTTCTGTCGATAGTTGAATAAGAGATAATTCCAGCATTACACAAACGTTTCAGAGACTAGAGATACAGGGCACACTACCTGTTGCGATTTGTGGAGTATAACACTGGCACCAAAACTAGGCAGGAAAATTTGAGAAGCTTAAATGACAAACAAACTTGTCTCATAAACGTAGATGAAAATATCCTAAGCAACATACTTGCAAAAGAAAAGAAAAGCCTAGCAATATACAAAAATGATACCATATCATGACCAAGTTGGGTTTACCCCAGGAAAGCAAGATTGGTTTAACATCAGCAAATAAATCAATGTAATTCACTGCCTTAACAGATTAATGGGGAAAAGAAAACTAAAAACGATTGCCCCAGTAGATGCAGAAACATATTTTGTTAAAAGCCATTATTCATTCGTGATGACACAACTGTTAGAAAAAGAAGAACAAAAGAGACTCTCAGAGAGATTCGTAGATATAATTTTGGAGTCAACAGAGTCGTTCTAGACATGTCACAAAAACAGAATTCATAAAAGAGAAAGGTGACAAATTTGCATACATGAAGACTGAAAAGAGACTTGGCAAGCTAACTCTATCTATTAAAACTCAAGAGGCAAAGTTTCAAAAATATTTGCTACCCATATCACAGACGAAGAGATAACTTCCCTTGAAAAATAAAGTCTCTCATCGACCTAACTGCGAAGAAAGGAACAAAGGGTACTACTCTATTGTCTGTGACAACACTAGCTGCTGTAACAGATGAACTCCCAAATCTTAGTGGCCTGATACCATAGAAATGTTTCCTGCCCAGGCAAAACCCAAATAGAAGCAGGGTTGGGAGTCTCAGCTCTGCTTTCTGAAATAATTCAGGGACCAGACTTATGGAAGCCCTGCCACCTTCAGCATTTGGCTTCACAGTTCACTATGAGCGTGCACATTGTGCCAGCAGATGGAGGAAGAAAGAGAACAGGAGGATCTCACAGGAGGCTTTTAGGAGTCACGCTGGTCAGTGCTGTACATCACTTAGGCTCACTTTTCCTTGGCCAGGACTCAGTCCGCTGACCACATTTACCTGCTGGGGGTCTGGGAAACTCCAGGAGGAAAAGGAAATGGGTTGAAGAACAACCAGTCAGTCTCTGCTATGGGTATAACAAATATGTTTGCAGGAGAGAAAATACAAAATGCCCCTAAATGTGTGTTTTAAAACTCCCCAGCCTCATTCGTAGTAAAAGAAATGCATATTGTAACTACAATAAGAGACCATCCATTATCTATACATTGCCAGATATACCAGCTTTTGAAACACACTATTTTGGCTGTGGAGAAACAGAAACGTTCCTGCATTGTGAGTGCGGGTGTAAGCTGATATAACATCTAGAGAGGGCAGTAATGTCAAAATTAAGTGTGCGTTTACCCTTTGATCCAGAATCCAACTTCTACATATTTATCCATTGGATGTATGTGCACATGTGTGGAGTTAAGTTACATATCAACTTATTCAATGCAGCACTGTCCGTAATTAAATAAGGTTAGAAAAATCACAACTGTCCATCAGTAGCAGACTGGCTAAATAAATAAAAGAGGATACATCCACATAAAAGGATACTATGCAGCTATTTTTCTTTTCTTTTTTTTCTTCTTTCTCCTCTTCCTCTTTTTTTTTTTAAGCAGAATGTCTTTGGTTCAGTGGTTGTGTACATTGTGGAACTACACTGCATGGTTCAATCCTGGTCCTTCCCACTTTTAGCCATGTCACCTTCGGTAAGTTATTTAAATTCTCCATGTTTTAGTTTCCTCATCAATCAATGAGGATAACTATTTGCTTCATTGGTATGATGAGGATTATATTAATAGGTTTAAAACACTTAAAACAATGGCATGACAAGCACTCTAGCTTTTGCTCTCATTATGATCACATGGAAAGTTCTCCAACATGCATGAGAAATGAAAAAATGCAGGTCCAGAAAGCTGTTTGGTATTTGACCATTTGTATATAAAGGGGGAGTGGTTGAAATATACATCTGTGCTTGTATATGCATAATGTTCCTCTGGAAGGAAGGCTATAGAAGAACCTGGTGGAAAAGTGTGGTTGTCTATGCAGAGGAGGACTGGATGCTTCCGCATCTGGGGTGCGAGGCATGCTTTTGACTGCATGCTTGGAAGCTTTTGAGCTTTATACCATGGGTGCATGTATCACCTAGCCTTTTTTTTTTCTTTTTGTTAAAGGCAAGGGCAGAAAAGAAAGAGCAACAGCACAGGCTTTGGAGATAGCAATCTGAATTGTGACTTTCTCTACCATGCAGGCCCTGCTATGTCATGAGGGGCCTAGTGCAAAATGGAAACGTGGGATTTCTCATTCATAAAGCAGAGAAAAACTTTTTTTCCCCTTTCTTCCACTGTCTTTCTTTTGATGTTTTGTCATGGTGTTTCGTATTTACTGTTTAATGTTGCGGAGTTCCTCACAGGTGCCCAGGTGCCCCCCCCCACCACGTATGACCTAACACACTCAATCCTGACCCTCCTTGCACCGACACTCAGGACCCCGCCAGAGGGTGGAGTGCAGTAGCAGTCATTTGCTCAGGGGAGGAAGGGGAGTTTGGATGGGTGGGTGCTTGGTGAGCAGAGAACCTGTCTCAGCAAGACTCAGAGCTGGTGAGACTGGACCGCGGCAGAACTGAGGCTCCAGGTCCCCAGCGCAACTGCACTGTCCTATGAGACAGCACTTAGAAAACACAAATTCAAAGAAAAAAAGATTAAGAATTTCAAGAGGGCAACGTTAACCCACAAGCCCAGGGACCTGTTCTCGGCATGGGCCCTGTGGGATTGCACTAGTTGCATGCCTTTAAAGCTGGCCCTGCTGCCATGTCTGACCTGCGTGCCACTATTTAACTTCAGTAGGGCTTCCGTCCCTTCATCTGTAAAACAGAGATTTTTAAAAATCCTCATAGCATTTTTGGCGAAGCTCAATGAGATTTTATATGTAAAGTGCTTTAGCATAGCACCTGGCACAGTATAACCAACCATTACATGTTGAATATTAACTATTAAATTATTACTGAGACTAATGTATAAGATGTTTTTAATTGACAATCAATGACTATTTTATCGGAATTCTAATTATTAAATACTCTATTAAAATAGCGTAAAGGTGATATAATGAACACAGATAGACATCACAACGGATACAACCATGGACTATAACAGGTTAAGTAGGGGTAGTCCTCCTACAGATTTGATGAAGAAATATGTCCTCATCCATCCCTAAAGCCCAAATATGCCAGCTCTTCACCCATCTGCAGATGATATCAACAAGTTCAGAACAAAGCCTCTGACCGTTATGAATCCATCTTAGGAAAAGTTGGTCCTGGTGAGACGCACGTGGTTCACAGAAGCCACAGGAACTCAGGCGAGTACCTGAGTTCCCACGGCAACCAAATATATCGGCGAGATTCACTTCCCAAAGAAAATGCAGGGCGAGCCTTTCTCTAAGAGGCAGGCTTGAACGTTGGTGAGTGGGTTCCCATGCCTCTCTTCTGAGTTCTGTCCACTTTACACCAGGCCTATACTGTCTAGCACAAAATAATCTCTTGGGATGACAGTTCCATGCTTCCATGGAACACTGGTGCCCATAAGTTCAGGCATCTTCCATGTCACCAGCCCAGTACACCATTTACCTTTCCTCCACCTGTCCTTCCTTCCTCAGGGGATGGGGTGGCTCTTCTTTCATTCATCAAAGTGCCACCATCCCTTTATGCACTTTTGTCATCGGAGTTATTTGAGGGCGTGTCACATTCCCCCTTTCCATTAAGAGGGTGACGGGATGGGGCAGTAGCTGGAGGGGAATGCTGGCCTCAACACAGGAGAAATAGCGTGTTTATAGGCTGATGGGAATGATTTATATCAAGTGTATGGTGGTGATTCAGTGCCCTTTTTTTTTTTTTAATGTAATAAGCCAGTTCTTTAAATGTTGACCTTTAAGAAAACAGTGTTGGGAGAGGAAATTCACTATGGACCTTGTGTGTTCCTTCATATTTTTGCTGGGTATTCCAAGAATTGAAAGCCCTAACCACTCTTGCCTGGGAGATTTCTCAGGGTTGAGTTTGTATTGAGCAATCCTGAGGGATGCGGGAACACCTACTCCAAAGAGCAGGATTGCTTCCGCTCACTATCAAAGCAGTAAATCTTCCATGCTCAGGGTACCCTTCCTGCATCATAACCCTCTGCATGTGCGGGCTTCCAGGCAAGTCTACCTTCTTCGCCCCCAGAGGATTTAGGGGACGCATACAACCAGTGGTAACATGGTGCTCTCGCTACTGCTTTAGCTGTGAGTAATATTTGTCTCGCACCCAGGAGTCCTCTGTCTTCTGCCGACATCCATCGATTTGTGGCAAATTAGCTTGTAAGCTTGCAAGTGCATAAAATCTCAGACTCTCCACAGTTCTTAACTCACAAATTTAAGTACAACACTCCTCTGTTTCCCTTTGCTTTTAGGATAAAGACCAACTCTGTTAACATGGTCTTCCAGCCCCTGCATGGCCTGACCCTGCCTACCTATCCTGGTGCTTATTCCACTTTCCCCCAAATCTCTCTGTTCTACAGTCATATGTAGGAGGAAAAGTAGTGCCTGACATCTGGACACTGGCCCGACACTCACAAAGGCGTCTCAGCGTTGTCAGTAGCATGGCCTGATATTCATGGTTAATGTTGTTCTTCCTTTGAACATAATAAAATAAATCACCCAACCAAACTCAAATTCAACAATAGGTTCTTTCTAACACGATCTTCCCAAAACACAACCACGGCTCCTCATGTCATGCATTTCTTCACTGCAAGGAGTAATAAACACAACTTATTTAACTACCTGTGTACTCCTCGTGCTCTCTGGCTGGAGGGCATTGACATATACAATGTCGGTTGTTTTTTCAGGTTATCAAATATGCCACTTTCTCTCTTGTCACAGGGACAGTGCACGTAGTGTTTTCTTTCTGTAGAATGCTGTTCTGGTAATCTCCTTAACCTCACTTACACCTCTCTAATTAATTGATTTATTAATTAATTCCACTAAGAAGTGTCAAATGTTACTATGTCCCAAGCACTGTGTTAATTACAGGGAATGCAGTGGTGAGAAAAATCGACATTGTTCTATTTTCTCTTTGCCTACAATTAGCCATATAAGGCAGTAATTAATCTAACATCATACTAATGAATGAATAATTTTAAATAACTTAATTGTTGTACTAAGAAGCGGAATTCTTGCAAGTTTATGGTAATAGGAATCTAAGCTAGACTTGTGGGAAGGGTACAATTGAGTGCCACTAAAGCTAATATTTGTAAAATGAATGGGACATTAATTAATAGCTGGTCAATCCTGAGTGCTGGTTTAGCAGGTACAAAGACCCTATGATCAGAGTAATTTCAACAGGTTCAAGGAACTGACAAGGGGCTATATAACTGGAGAGAAAATTACAAGTGAGAGAGTTTTGTGAGATAGGGAAGCATAGAAGTATAATGGCTGAGTGTGTGGTGTGTGTAATTAGACTAGCTGCATTTGGCTCTCAGCTCTCTTGCTTACTAGCTTTGTAGCAGGGGTAAAGTTACTGTACTTCTTTGTATACTGGGGAATTATTTAAAACTGCCTTATATAGTTTTAATAGGAATTCAGTGACATAATGCCTATAAAGCACATTGGACCATAAAAACTGATTGCAAATGACATTCACTGTTAGCTGTTATTATTAGGACTATGATGGATAGGAAAGGATGGCAGTGGCTGGGACTAGGATGAGATAGTAGTGTTGCAAAATTAAAAGAGGCACTCACTTCTTGAACATTCCCTTATGCTTTGCATTCTAGGTGTCTATCTTGTCCACCCCTAGTCCTGGACCTTAGAAAGAGATCAGATCATGCAGATAGTCAAAGATTTTGTTACTCTAAGAGCAAATGGAGATTTTTGAGAGTTGTAATCATGTGTAGTAAATAGAATATGCATGTTACATGCTCTATGGTTTGTTTTGAAAGTATTACTTAGAGAAATATGGATTGGAAAGAAGTCATAGTCAATGTGGACAGTGGCCAGTTAGAAAAAAGTATAACTAGTCGAAGTATGACAATGATGAGAACTTGGACAAGAATGGTTGCAGTGGATATAAAAAAGACATGGGTAATTTAAATAAATATCTTGAAGTAAAATTTATAAAACTTAGCAATGAACAGCATGTGAATGGAAAGGGCAAGAGGTGACAAGGATGATGCTTAGATTTCTGGTGTGTGAAAGTGAATAGACTGATACTATTGAAAGTGATAACACTAGGAAGATACCAAATTTAGGAGGAAGAGCATGCATTTGTCCATGGTAATATGCAGTTTGAGGTGCCTTTGAAAAACTCAGTTGGATATATTAAATAGAAAGTTTGTTACTCTAGTCTAGAGCTCTGTTAATAGTATGGGCTGAGAATATGATTGGGATTGCCTCAGGGAAAGCATGAAGTGATGATAAGAGGCCTGAGAACCAAGTCCCAAGAAACTGAAATGTTTAATACCTAGGTAGAGAAAGATAATCTTATAAAGAAGATAGATAAATCAATGAAAAGTAAGAAGAATACCAGGAAATTAGTGACATTGAAGTCAACAGAGAAGAATGTTTCTAGGAGGAAAGTGTATTTTATGATATCAGAGAAAGGATGAAAATTAGGGAATTGCAGATAGGACATTTTTCATTGCTTTTAGCAACACAGAGGTCATTGGTTATATAAATAATGAATGGAAATTCCGGTCAAGATGGCAGAGTAGGTAGATGCTATGTTCTCTTCCTCTCATAACCACATCAAAATTACAACTAAACAACAGAACAGTCATCCTTGGGGGTCACCTGAATAGGCTGAATAGATGTCCTACACCTGGGGACATACAGAAAATGCCACTTCAAAACTGGTAGGAGGGACAGAGATGTGAAACAGGCTGGTCTCACACCCATATGTGACAGTAGAGAATCGGCAGGTATATCTTGGCTGCAGAGGTCTCCTGGGAGGAGTGAGGGTTTCTAGCTCCACACTGGGCTCCCAAGCCCAAGGTTCTAGTGCCAGGAAGAGAAGTCCCCACAACCTCTGGCTGTGAAAACTGGTGAAGATTGTGGCTGAATGAAATGGAGGGCTGTAGGAGTTGCAGACATTCCTCTTAAAGGGCCCATGTACATACTTACTTGGTGACAGACTCACTCTTTCGGAGCTCCAGCTCTGGGGCATTGGCTCAAAGACCTTTAAGGACATACGGGAGAAACTGAGTTGTTTGGCTTCCAAATGAGGTCTGGAGGAGCAGCTTTCTCCCAGACAGAAGTGCTGAAAGAATCCATTGTTCCTTTGTCAAGACCTCCCCCTTCCTAGCATGTGGATGCAGGCAGCCTTAATGTCTGAATCTCCATTAAACTGACTAATACAGGTCACCATGCCCAGGTGATTCCTTGAGACCCTGCCCCATCCAACTTTCAGGTCCACTAAAGCTGCCTCCCATTGTTTTTATTTTCCATACAAATAGCCTGTCTTGGCTATTGCTGTATACTTACTTAAAATCTCTCGAAGGTTCACAAAACCCAAACAAGAAGCATCTGGCTTCGGTGTGCCCTGTACCACTTGTCGAGCAGTCCTGAGCCCAGCATTAATGGCAGCCAGCCTTATTTCCTGGTGTGGCCTCTCAAGGCACCTCTGGACCCAGCAAGGTTGGTAACAATCTGAAGATTGCCTGATGACTTTTGCCAGGTGGCCCCAACTAGTGCACAGATTGCTGTTGAACTTGGCCTGTGGATGCACCCCTCCCCGGGCTCCTCCCTTGGACCAACACACCTGGTGACCAGCTTCTGTCTCAACCAGAGCATAACCCAGGGCTTAATCTGAGAAGGACACACCCAAAGAGGAGACTGGGAAAACATCAGAGCCCTGCTAAAGCAAATCTTGCTTCATGAGGTAAGCCCCTGAGCAGCCAATCCTCACAATTAATCAGCCCCAAGGATCGATCCCTCCCACTGATGTTAAAACAGCGATCAAGGCTCAACTACAAAAGGAAGGCACAAACTACCCATACAAAGGGAATACCTGGAGCGCCCAGCCCAGATGACCAGGGAAGACTCTGCCATTGGGCCCCGTAGCATACCTACTACATCAGACCACTCTACTAAGACAGGGAGAGATAGAAGTCCCACCTACTACACAGAAACAAATAAAACGAGGCAGGCAAAATTGGAAGACAAAGAAATATGTCCAAAATGAGAAAAAAGAACAAAGCTGAAGGAAAGGAACTAAAAAAAATGGAGACAAGCAATCTACCAGATGCAGAGTTCAAAACACTAGTTATAAGAATGCTCAATGAATTTAGGGAAAGAGTAGATGAACTCAGTGAGAACTTTAACAAAGAGATAGAAAACATAAAAATGTAGTTGGAAAATATTAAAGGGAACCAGTCAGAAATGAAGAATACAATATCTGAGATGAAGAGTATATTAGAGGGAATCAACAGATTGGGTGAAGCGAAAGATCGGATCAGCAATTCAAAGGATCAGGTAGCGAAAGACACCCAATCACAATAGTAATAAGAAAAAAGAATCCAAAAAAATGAGGATAGTTTAAGGAGCCTCTGGTACAACATCAAGCATAACGACATTCGCATCATAGGGGTCCTGGAAAGGAATGAGAGAGGGCAGGAAATTGAAAATTTATTTGAAGAAATAATGACGGAAAATTTCCCTAACCTGATGAAAGAAATAGACATACAAGCCCAGGAAATGCAGAGAGTCCCATACAAGGTGAGCTCAAAGAGGCCCACACCAAGACACATCAGTATTAAAATGCCGAAGGTTAAAAACAGAGAGAGAATCTTAAAGTGGCAAGAGAAAAGTGGTTAAGTACCCACAAGGGAGGTCCCATAAGACTGTCAGCTGATTTCTTAACAGAATGTTTGCAGGCCAGAAAGGATTGGCAGGAAATATTCAAAGTTATGAACAGCAAGCACCTACAACCAAGATTACTCTACCCAGCAAAGCTATCATTTAGAATCTAAGGACAGATAAAGAGATTCCCAGACAAGGAAAAGCTAAAGGAGTTCATCATCACCAAGCCAGTATTATAGGAAATGTTGGAGAGACTTCTTTTAGAAGAAGAAAATAATGTATCAAAAATATAAATAATAAAATGGCAATAACTATATATCTATCAGCAATTACTTCAAATGAGAAAGAATTAAATTCTACAATCAAAATATAGAGTGTCTGAAATGGGTAGAAAACAAGAACCTTACATATGCTGCCTACAGGAAACTCACTTTTGATCAAAAGATACACAGAGACTGAAAGTAAAGGGATAGAAAAAGATTTTTCATGAAAATGAAAATGAAAAAAAAAAAAAGCTGGGGCAGCAGTTCTTATACCAGACAGCATAGACTTTAAAACAAAGGCTATAACAAGAAATAGAGAAGGACTCAATAATCCCACTTCTGGGTATTTATCCAAAGAAACCCAAAATGCTACTTTGAAGGGTCATGTGCATTCATATGTTCATTGCAGCATTATTTACAATAGTCAAGATATGGAGGCAACCTGGGTGAACACCAATCAATGGATGAATGGATAAAGAAGAGGTGGTACATGTATACAGTGAAATATTACTGAGCAGTAAAAAAAGAAAGAGTGAAATCTTGCCATCTGCAACAACATGGATGGACCTAGAGGGTATTGTGCTGAGTGAAGTAGTCAGATAGAGAGAGACAAATGCTATATGATTTAATTTATATGTAAAAATATAAGGAACAAAATAAACAAAAGAGAAACAAACTCATAGATACAGAGAATATTTTGAGGATTGCCAGATGGGAGGGGTTGGTGAAAGAGGAGAAGGGATTAAGAAGTGCAAATTGATAGTTATGAAATAGTCAGGGAGATGTAAAGTATAGCAAAAAGAATACAGTCGATAATGTTGTAATAACTATGTATAGTGTCAGATGGGTACTAGATTTATCGGGGTGATCACTTTGTGAGTTATATAAATGTCTAATCACTGTTATGCATCTGAAACTAATATAATATTATATGCCAACTATAATTGAAAAATATAAAATATTTTTAAGAAAATGAGTGATATTGCAGGAAGTGATGGTGTGAAAGTCACATGTAGGCTGAGTCATAAGAAGTAGGTGGGATAATGGCAACAGAGCCATTTATTTCAATACATCTGGCTATGGAGGGAGGAAAAGATAACAGGCCCTTTTTGGAGAGTTTCATAAACCAAAGGAAGGGTGATTAAAAAAGAGAATTGCCAAATTTAAATTTTCTACATTTTATTCACTCTGGCTTTACTCTGATGCCAGGCATTGAACTAAATGCTATATATATATATATATATATATATATATATATATATATATATATATATATATATATTCAATTTGCACAGCAAGTCAGTGGTAGAGTATTATCTTCAATCTACAAATGAAAAAGTAGAGGACTTGGAGAGGTAAATGACTTGCCTAAAGCCACACACTGCACTTAAGTGGCAAGGTAAGATGCCAATGCCAGTGTAACACCAAAGCCTATGCACTTAACCACTGTAGTAATCCATATCATTTCCTTTGAATTTCAGCTTCACTCCCCCAATTCCTTCAATTCTGCTTATTCCTCCTCTACTTTAGCTTTCTAAGAAATCTGAGGAGGTAACCAAAGGAACACAAGAAAACCAGACCTCCCAGCATCCTATAGAGACACACTGGAAGTTCTTTGAAATAGAGGCGATGAGAAAGAGGGGCAACACTTCCGATAGTGTCTCTGAGCTTTAAAATATATATATTTTTAACATCGGGGATAGAGGACAGCTATATGTCCAGAGCCAGGAGCAGGGGGGTAGGGCGGCAGACGCTTAGAGATTTCCTCTGTCTGGCTGCTCTACCTAACTCCTGAGAGGTAGTCACCAAACTTGGGGCATACCCACACTGTTTTCTATAAAACAAATAGATTCCTTCACAGGGCTCATTCACATCAAAGAGGAGAAATAACAAGGAAAGGAATTTTGCACTGAGCCGGGCTTTTTTTTTTTAACTGTGGACAGAAGTCTGGACATCTGTCTAGATGGGGTTCCAGTTTTAAAAGGCACATTCTAGAATGGATCTTTCAATGCCATTTCAGCCTATATTTAGCAGTGCCTCTCTGGTAAGCTCTGAGGAACTGCAAGGAATCAGTGTATGGCTCTGCCCTTGCTTATCTTACAGCCAGAAGGGGCACTCACATTAATCAAGACTAACATTGGTGTTTCTTTTGTTCACTGCTCTATCTCTAACACCCAAAACAACTCTAATTTTATTAAATGAATAAAATAATAGTTTAAACAATTACATAGATGTATGTTCAAATTATAATAATAGTGAGATCGATTGAATGCATGCTGTGTGTCAAGAGCTGTTCTAAGTGTTTTTATCTGTATTTATTGTGGTTTGTGATATGAAGGAAAGTCATCCCGTCCTATAACAGGATGACCTAACCTAGTTTGAGGAGTCAGGGAAGACCTCCTCTATGATTTGAAGAAAGAGTAGGCTTTAAGTAGATGAAAGGGGAAACAGAGATGGAAATCATGCCAGCCACAACATTCCAGAAATAATGGCATTTATAAAGGGCTTTGTGAAAGGGAAAGACCTTGACCAACTTGAGAGATTGAAATAAAGTTTATGTGTTTGGGCTATGCAGCACTTACAGGTTACGTTATGGATTTTGGTGTTTTTGTCTAAAGGCGGTCAAGAATTTAAAATTAGCAGCATTATTTATAATATGCAAGATATGGAGGCTACCTGGCTGTCCATCAATGGATGAATGGATAAAGATGATGTAGTACATATATACAATGGAATATTACTCAGCCATAGAGAAAGAATGAAATCTTGTCATCTGAAACAACATGGATGGGCCTAAAGGGTATTGTGCTGAGTGGAGTACATCGGACAGAGAAAGACAAATGCCATATGATTTCACCTTCATATGTAATCTAAAGAACAAAATAAACAAATAAAACGGAAACAACTCATAGGTACAGATAACATTTTGATGATTGCCAGATGGGAGCGGGGTTGGAGGTATGGGTGAAAAAAGTGAAGAAATTAAGAAGTACAAATCGTTAGTTACGAAATGGTCATGGGGATGTAAAGTATAGCATAAGGAATATAGATTTATCAGGATGATCACTTAGTTATGTAAATGTCTAGTCAGTAATTTGTATACTCTAAACTAACATTGTATGTCAATTGTAATTGAAAAATAAAAAAAAATAAAAAAAATAATTTTAAATTATACTATGATGTCAGTTTTGCAGAAAATTCTGTCAGCAATATAAATAACAGATGCAATGTGAGTTGATCAATAAGGAGAATATTACTGTAGTTCAGTAATGACATGATGGCCACTTGTATTAGAGTAGTGGTAGTAGAAGTGGAGAAAAGTGGAGAGATTTAAGAGATTTCGAAGCTAAAGTCAGCAGAACTGAATGTTGGAGAAGTTGTCAAAGATGACTCCCAAGGTTGGCCTTTACAAGTGGATAGATGGTGATATCATCTGTTAAGACCAGAGGAAGACTAGATTGGGCATGGGACAGTAAAGATCATGTCATGCTGACTTCGAAGTACCTTAAAATCTATCAAATGGCAATGTCAAGTAGGCTGAAACAGGACAGGGACTTGTCTATCATAACAGGAGTAAAGTTGACAATTATGGCTGTAGATGCAGGTATGTTTTCAGATTTGGTAGTAGGAAGTTGAGATATTCCCTTCTGAGGACTTTTATTTTCTCAGTAAATAGGAGATATGGCCTCCTTCTGAAAGAGGAAAGGAGATCAGGTGTTTGAAGAGTTGTTAAATTTGAGATGGTCGTTACAGGCAACTGATTGAAGAGAGAGCTGACTGGAAAAATCCAGTAAATTTACCGGACACTATTTCACTTGAGGTTGATATCTATGATTGTAGATGGTACCAGTCTCTCTACTCATTTGGTGTTTCACCAGCAGCCAGCTGCTTCTTGACTGCAGGCTTGGATTTATTCAGATTTTGATATGGAAAAGTTTTTGAGTTGGGTGACTGATTAATTCTAGTGCCTTTGAATGACAAGTCAAACACAGGTGTGTATACATTTGCAGGTAAGAGGAGTACATTAAGATGAGATCTAAGTTTGAGGTGCCTGTTAAAAACATCCAGGATGAAGAGAGGCAATTTAACATTTTAGTCTGGTTGTCAGGAATTAACTCCAGACCAGAAACATATATCCAGGACTCCTCAACTACCAGTATTAGATGAAGCCATGAATCTGAATTAATTCACCCAAAGATATAGGATATAGCATGCAAAGAGCTGATGGGCAAGGATGGGACTTAGAGAATATTTGGAGATTTAAAAAGACATTCCAGAGGCATAGTAAAGAAACCAGGAAAAAAAGTAGAATCACAGACACAAAGAAAGGAGCACGGTGGTTGTGCTATAGAGAGGTAAGGTCAGGTGAGAACTGAAAAAGGAATCTTTTGGGATTCATGAATTAGGACATTATTGTTACCTTATTGAGAGCTGTATCAGTTGGGGCAGTGGTGGGACCCATAGGAAATACAGCAAGATTAAATTAAATTGAAGAGTGAAGAAGGGAAGGATTTTTTTAAAAATTATTTTATTTATTTATTTATTTATTTATTTATTTGTTTGTTTGTTTATTTTTGCTGGTACTTCATTTGAAAGGAAATGATGAGAGTTTGGTAGTTATAGAAATGCACAGGAAGGTTATTTAGGATACATTTTTTTTATTATGAAGAGAAAGAAGCTTAAAAAGGAAGAATGTGAAAATGTAGGAGATAGAGAATCATATAATCCTTTTTATCTCTTATTCTCAGAACAATCATCCAGGAAAGGTAGTTATTACCCCTCCCCAACCTGCTTTGCAGAGATGAGGCAACTAAAACAGAATTTCAGTCACTTTTCTGTAGTCACACAGCTAGTAAATAACAATATAAAATTAACCTTTTCTAGATTGTCTATTAATGCCAGACACATAGCTGGTTGTTTCACATTCATCATTTAATTTTTACATCATGGCAAAATGTGTAATTACCTCTACTTTAAAATGAGGAAACCAAGATTCACAGTGGTCACAGCTCTTGCCATTGTATACTACCATTTGTTTAATCTTCCCCAAATAGACCAGTTCATCAGTGTTTTTCAAAAGTCTTTACAAACTAGTGGACAATAAATTATGCTTTGTAAAAAAACAGCTTTTTTGACATATAGTTCACATATCATAAACTCCATCCATTTGAAGTGTACAATTCAATGTTTTAGTATCATTCACAGTTGTACAATTATCACTACAATCTAATATTAGAATGTTATAATCACCCTAAAAAGAAACCCCATACCAATTAGCAATCACTTCTTATCCTTTATGCCTTCCCTAGGCAAACGCAAATCAAATTTTTGACTCTATAGATTAGCCTATGCTGAATATTACATGCAAATGAAACCATAGAACATGTGGCGTTTTGTGATTGGCCTCTTTCACCAGCATGCTTTTTTTCCAAAGTTCATCCACATTATGGTATGTATCAGTACTTTATTCCTTTTTATTTTGAGCACTACTCCACTGAATGGATGTGCCATAATCATCCACTGATGGACACTTGGGCCACTTAAATCCTTTGGCCATTCTGAATAATTATGAATTAATGCAAATTTTTGTTTGGACGTCTGTTTTCATGTCTCTTTGGTATATGCCTAAGAGTAAACTTGTGGGTCATATGGAAACTATGTTTCCAGTTTTGAGGAACTAACTGTTTCAAAGAGGCTGTACTATTTTATATTCCCACTAGCAATATATGGGGGTTCTAATTTTTCCACATCTTTGTAAACAATTGTTATTGTAAGTCTTTTCGATAAAAATCCTTCCAGTGCATATGAAGTGGTATCTTGTTATGGTTTTGATTTGCATTTCTCTAGTGGCCGATGATAATTAGCATCTTTTCATGTACTTATTGGCCATTTGTATAACTTCTTTAGTATTAAAAGAATTAGGTTATTTGTCTTTTTATTATTGAGTTACAAGAGTTCATTATATATTCTGGATACATACATTGTCAGATATTTTACTTGCGAATATTTTCTGTGAGCTGTCTTTTCACTTTCTTGATTTTTGTCCTTTGAAGCACAAAGGTTTTAATTTTAATACAGTCAAATTTATCCATGTTTTTTCTTTTTTTTGCTTTGTGCTTTGGTGTTGTATGTAAGAAGTCTTTGCCTAAGCCAAGGTCAGAAAGATTTACTCTTATGTTTTATTCCAAGAGTTTTATGGTTTTACCTCTCAAGACTTAGATCAATTTTGAATTAATTTTTATAAGTGGTATGAGATAAGAATCCAATTTATGCTTTCGTTTATGGATATCTAGTTGTCCCTTATCATTTGTTATAAAGATTATTCTTACCTCATTAGTTCTTTCGTAACCTTATTAAAAATCAATTGACCATAAATATGAGTGTTAATTACCAGACTCTTAACTCTATTCAATTAATCTGTGTTAATTCTTATGCCAGTGAAACATTGTCTTTATTACTGTAGCTTTGTAGTAAGTTTTGAAATCAGATTGTGTGAATAAATTCTCCAATTTTGTTTTTTTTTTCCTTTTTCCTTTTTTCTTTTATTTTTCTTTTTTTCCTTTTTCTATTATTTATTTTTCGTTATGGTGACATTGATTAACATAATCCAATAAATTTCAAGAGCACAATTCTATTATGGTATGTATCAGTACTTTATTCTACATATATTGCATTCTGTATTCACCGCCCATAGATTTCTTTCCATCATGACATATTTTACCCCTACCTAACACTACCTCCTTACCATCCCTCTGGCAAACACTGTCCACTATCCATGTCCATGAGTCTCTGTTTGTTAGTCATTTTTATTTGTTGCTTTTAGATTTATATCCCACATACAAAAAGTTGTGGTTTTCCACTTTTTCTGTCTTGCTTATTTCACTTAGCATGATTATCTCAAGATCCATCCATGTTGTTGCAAATGGCAGTGTTACATCTCTTCTTATAGCTGAGTAATATTCCATTGTATATATGTACCACAGCTTATTTATGCAATCCTCTATTGTAGAACACTTTGGTTGCTTCCATGTCCTGGCCACTATGAATAATGCTGCTATGAACATTGGTGTGTATATACCATTTCAGATAAGTGTTTTCAAGTCCTTGGGGTAATTAGCCAGTAGAGGCATTGCTGAATCATATGGTAGATCAATCCATAGGTTTTCAGAAACTTCCATGCTGTTCGCCATAGTAGTTGTACCAATTTGCAGTCCCATCAGCAGTGTATGAAGGTTCCTTTTTCTCCACATCCTCTCCAGCATTTGTTATTACTTGTCCTGTAGTCATTCTAACAGGTGAGAGACAGTATTTCATTGTGGTTTTGATTCGCATTTCCCTAATAGCTAGCGAAGTTGAACATCCTTTCATATGTTTGTTGGCCATTTGTATGTCTTCTTGGGAGAAATGCCTGTTCAGGTCCTATGCCCATTTTTAAATTGGATTGTGTGTGTGTGTGTTGTTGTTGTTGTTGTTGTTGTTGTTGAGTGGTATGAGTTCTTTGTGTTTTTTGGATATTAGGCTCCTATCGGAGGTGTTGTTTGCAAGTATATTTTCCCAGTCAGATGGTTATCTTTTATGCCTTGATGACAGTTTCTTTAGCTGTGCAGAGCTTTTTAGTGTGATGTAGTCCCATTCATTTATTTTTGCTTTTTACTTCCCTTGCTTTTGAGGTCAAATTCATAAAATTCTAAGTCCAAGGTCCATGAGTTTAGAACCTATGATTTCTTCTATGCAATTTATTGTTTCTGGCCTTATACTCAGGTCCTTAATCCATTTGAGTTAATTTTGGCGTGTGGTGATTGACAACAGTCTAGTTTCATTCACTTGCATGTAGCTTTCCAGTTTTCCCAGCAGCGTTTATTGAGGAGGGTTTCCTTTCTCCACTGTGTGTTTTTGGATTTTTTGTCGAAAATTATTTGTCCCTATAAATACGGGTTTACTTCTGGACTCTCGATTCTTTTCCATTGGTCCATTTGTCTGTTTTTCTGCCAATACCATACCATTTTGATTATTGTCACTTTGTAATACAATTTGAAGTTGGCCAGAGTAATACTTTCAGCCTTGCACTTTTTTCTCAGGATTGCTTTGGCTATTCAGGATATTTTGTGCTTCCATACAAATGTAATGATTTTTTTCTATTTCTTTAAAATATGCCAATGGACTTTTGATGGAGATTGCATTAAATCTGTACAATGCTTTAAGTAATAAGTTATTTTAATTATGTTTAGTCTTCGAATCCAAGAACACGGAATATCTTCCCATTTCTTTGTAGCCTATTCGATTTCTTTTAATACGGTCTTATAGTTTTCATTATATAAGTTCTTCACATGTTTTGTTAGATTTATTCCTCAATATTTTATTCTTTTTGTTGCAATTGCAAAAGGAATTTTTTTTCATTTTTTTCTGATAATTCACTATTAGAATATAAGAATGGTATGGATTTTTTAACATTGATTTTGATTCCTGAAACAACTGTATTTCTTTATTATTTCTAGTAGTGTTCTTGTGGAGTCTTTAGGGTTTTTTGTATAGAGAATCATGTTATCTGCAAATAGTGACAGTCTGACTTCTTCATTTCCTGTTCAAATGCATTTTATTCCTTTCCTTTCATGATTACACTTGCCAGGACCTCCAATGTTACATTGAATAACAATAGCGATAGTGCACAGACTTATCTTGTTCCTTTTCTTAAAAGAAAGGTTTTTAGTTGTTCACTATTAAGTATAATGTTAGCTGAGGGTTTGTATTATATGGCCTTTATTATGTTGAAGTACTTTCCTTCTATACTTATTTCATTAAGTATTTTGATCATGAATGGTTGCTGTATCTGGTTGAAGGCTTTTTCTGAATCTATTGATAAGATCACATGGTTTTATCCTTTAATTAATTTATGTGGCGTATCATGTTAATTGATTTGCATTTGTTGAACCATCCCTGTGCCCTTAGGATAAAGCCCACTAGATTGTAGCGTATAATCTTGTAAATATGTTGCTGTATTCAGTTCGCTAGTATCTTATTTAGGATTTTTGCATCTGTGTTCATGAGGGATATTGGTCTGTAGTTTTCTTTCCTATGTGTTTTCTTTATCGGGTTTTGGTATCAGGGTAATATTGACCTCATAAAATGTGTTGGGAAATATTGCTTCATCTTGGATTTTTTGGAAGAGTTTGAGGAGAATAGTTATTAAATCTTCTTTGAATGTTCAGTAGAATTCACTGGTGAAGCCATTTGGTCCTGGACTTTAACATTTTGGTAGGTTTTTCATGATTGTTTCAATTTCCATACTGTTGATCGGTCTATTTAGATTTTACAGTTTATCCTGATTCAGTCTAGAAAGATTGTATTTTTCAAATACTTGTCAATTTCTTCTAGGTTATTAAATTTGTGTTATTTATGTTTTCATAGTATTCTTGTAAGATCCTTTGTATTTCTGCAGTGTCTATTGTAATTTCTTCTTTCCTCACTAATTTTGTTTATTTGAGTCCTTTCTCTTTTTTCTTTAGTGAGTCTAGCTGGGGCTTTGCCAATTTTATTAAACTCCTCAAAGAACCAGCTCTTTGTTGCATTTATTTTTTCTATTGTTTTGTTTTCAATTTCATTTAATTTTGCTCTAATTTTGATTATTTCTTTCTTTCTGCTGAATTTAAGCTTCATCTGTTCTTCCTTTTCTAGTTTCTAAAGATGAAGCATTAAGTTGTTTATTTGGGCTCATTCTTCTTTTTGGAGGTAGGCCTGTAGTGATATGAACTTTCCTCTGATGACCACTTTTGCCGTGTCCCAGAAGTTTAGATATGTGTACTATCATTATCATTTGTTTCTATGTATCTCTTGATCTCTCTTTTTATTTCTTCTCTGACCCAGATATTCTTCAGTTACTAGGTTTAGTCTCCATGTATTTGTGGTTCTTCCTGCTTCCTTTTTGCAGTTGATTTCTAGTTTCAAAGCATAAAGATCAGAGAATATGTTTGGTATGATGTCAACCCTCTTATATTTGTTGAGGCTATCTCTGGATCCCAGTATGTGGTCAATCCTTGAGAATGTTCCACGTGCATTAGAAAAGAATGTATAAGCAGCTCTTTTGGGATGGAAGGCTCTGTAAATGTCAATTATGTCCAATTGGTCTAATGTACAATTTAAGGATGTTATTTCCCTATTGATTTCCCTCTAGTCCTTCTTGTTTGGATGATCAGTCCATACCCAACAGTGGGGTGTTTGGGTCCTCTACTACAATAGTGTTTTGGTCTGTTTCTCCCTTAAGTTTTGTTAGTAATTGGGAGCATAGATATTAATAAATATTATGTCATCTTGGTGTATGATTCCCTTTATCATTATGAAGTGTCCTTCAGTATCTTTCTTTAACTTTTTATTTTGAAGTATATTTTGTCCAATATTAGTACCACTAATCCCACTTTTCTCTGAATGCCATTTGCTTGGATTATCATTTTCCAGTCTTCCACTTTGAGATTATATTTGTCTTTGGAACTGAGATGTATGTCCTCAAGGCAGAGTATGATTGAATTTTATTTTTTGATTCAATCTGCAACTCTGTGTCTTTTTATTGGTGAGTTGAGTCCATTTACATTTAAGGTGATTATTTTTTTATAGCTGTTTTTCTATAGCTATTTTATCTTTTATTTTCTGGTAGTTCAGTGTTCCCATTTTTTCTTGTTCTTGCATTTCTATCTGTTATTTTAATTTGTTTGGTTTTTTGTATATTTTCCCTCTAGTCCTTCTTGTTTTATGTTATGTACTTCTGGAGCTTTGGTGTGGTTACTATTAATAATATATATAGTTACATATATACAGTAGTCCATTTTCTTCTCATTTCACTTTGTGATTTTGGATCTTTGATTCTTCCCCTTTTCTGTTATTGTTCTCTCAAATTGTCCCTATGTATGCTAAGCATTCATTCAAATTGTCCCTATGTATGCTAAGCATTTCTAACTTGCAATAGCAATTCTCTTCTCATTGTTTAAGCTTATAATATCCTGATCTTAATAAGGGTTGCTCTATTCTGCCTCTATCAGTCTGCTAATCGCCTTACTCATAATTATGTATTTTTTTGTCATTTTGTTTCAGGCGAGCTGGCTCCTTTCAATATTTCTGGTACTACAGGCCTCATAGTGGAGAATTCCCTCAATTTTTGTATGTCTGGAAAGGTCTTTATTTCTTCTTTGTATCTAAAGGAGGGCTTAGCTGGATACATTATTCTAGGCTCATAATTCCTTTCACTTAATAGTTTGAATATTTGATTCCACTTTTTTCTTGCTTGTAAGCTTTGTGCTGAGAAGTCTGACAATAACTTAATGAGTTTTCCTGTATAGATTACTGTCTTCTTTTCCTTAGCTTTCCTGAAAATTCTTTCTTTGTTATTAATTTTTGATAATTTTAATATAATTGTCGTGGAAAGGCCTTTTTGGGTTGTGATAATTGGGTGTTTTATCAGCTTCTTAGATTCCAAGCTCTAGCTTATTCCTTAAATTTTGAAAATTCTCATCAATTATTTGTCTGAATATGCTCTCTGATACCATCTCCATTTTCTTCTCTTTCTAGGATACCCATTATTCTTATCTTACATTTCCTTATGGTGTCTGCTAGTTCGTGTATTTCTCTCATTATTTTTTATTCTTTAGTCTCTCTCTTCTTCTTTATGAATTAGTTCTAGATTTCTGTCTTCAAAATCACTGATCCTTTCCTTCTTCTGGTCAGTTCTATTTCTTAAGCTTGCTATTTCACTCTGCGTCTCTTTTAATGTGTTCTTCATCTCCAGAGTTCTATTTGGCTCTTTTTTAAGGTTTCAATCTCCTTGCTAAAAAAACTCATTTCGTTGGTCTATTTTTTCTAATTTCTTGGAATTATCGATTTTAATTATTTTACATCTAATCAAGTTTTTTTTCAGAAGTGCAATCTGGAATTCTCTGTCATTTAAATCATATTTTTCTATGTATTTAAGCTTATTTTATGAAAAATTTTCTCTTTCTTTCTGGTATTTGATGAACTATTTCTCCACTTGGGCATTAATGGGAGTATATTCTGTTTTTTTTTGTTGTTGTTTTTCTGAAGGAAGATTTATTAAATAGAGGTCTCTCTTTAGCTTGTTGATAGGAAGGTGTTTTTCTATGATTTCCAGTAGGTGGCATCCAAGCCTCTTCGATCTCTGCTTTGAGGCTAATAATGCTTTTTTTTCTCTAATAAATATTCAAGTAATGACTGCTACCCTTGATCCCAGCCCCTTTCAGTGGTACTGACAGTAGATTTTTGTTTCAGTATCATTTGCTCAAATTCCCCTGGGGCTCTGTGGTGCTAGGTCTAGGAAAATATGGGATGGAGGAATGGAGGGAAGGCACGCTCTGGAATGGTGGGGGGGGGGTTGCTGCTAATCGTTGTGTTTCAGTACCCTGCTTCGCAACTGAGGCTGCTAAGACACAGCTGTTGCCCCTCCTCACTTAGTTTCCGTTCCGCTTTCTGCCATGATCCTTGGGCTCCGTTGAGTGGAACTCACAGATCCCTCAGGCAGGGCCATTAGGGGATCTGGCTTCAATTTATCCTCCTCCCACCTCCCACAGGGAACTCCAACTTCATGAGGCAGCTTCTTCGTTCCTCCCAATTTACCCCCTAGACTACCATGGTTTCAACCTCTGGGAACTCTCATGTGCAGATCACTCACTCAGATGTGCTTATGTGCAGATTGGGTGTTATTTGTAAAGTATCAGATTTTCAACTCATTGTTATTTCAAGGGGAGAGATCCAAGGACATCTCTCATTCTGTCATGCTTCTAACATGACCTCTGTTCTTCTTTTTCAAGACTATTTTGATTATTCTTTGTCTCTTGCATTTCTTTATGAATTTTATGGTCCTTGTCTTTTTAAAAAGCCAGATAGGATTTGATAAGAATTGCACTAAGTCTGTATATCAATATGAGGAATATTGCCATCTTAACAACATTAAGTTTTTTGGTTCATGAACATGTGATATCTTTTAATTTATTTAAATGTAAATTTCTTTCAACAACGTTTTGTAGTTTTTTGTTTAGAAGCATTGCACTACTTTTTAAAAGCAGACTTTATTTTTAGAGCAGTTTTAGGTTAACACTAAAATTTAGCAGAAAGTACAGGGAGTTCCCAAATACCCCCACACATGCACAGCCTCCCCCATTATCAACATCACATAAAACAATAGTACATTTGTTACAAATGATGAACCTACATTGACACATTATTATTACTCATAATCTCTAGTATACATTAGCGTTCACTCTTGGTGTTGTACTACCTATGGGTTTTCACAAAAGTGTAATGAAATGTATCCATTATTATAGTGTCATGCAGAATAATTTCACTGTCCTAAAAATTCTCTGACCTCTGCCTATTTACCCTTCCCTTTTCCCAAACCTTGGCAACCACAAAACTCTTTACCGTCTCCATAATTTTGCCTTTTTCAGAATGATAGTTTAATAATACAGTCTGTAGCTTTTTCATAGTGGCTTCTTTCATGTAGTAATATGTATCTAAGATTCTTCCATATCTTTTCATGGCTTGTTAGCTCATTTTATTTTAGTGCTGAATAGTATTCCATTGTCTGTACCAGTTTATTTATCCATTCACCTACCGAAAGACATCTTGGTTGCTTTCAAGTTTTGGCATTTATGAATAAAATTGCTGTAAACCATTTGCAAATTTTTGTGTGAACATTGGTTTTCAACTTATTTAGGTAAATATGAAGGAAGGTGATTGCTGAATCTTACACTGCTTTTTAAAATTTACTTTCAAGTATTTTATTTTTTTTGATGCTATTACAAGAAGAATTGTTATTCTTAATTTCATTTTTGAATTGCTCATTGTCAACACATAGAAATACAATTGAATTTTGTATATTAATTTTATATCCTGAAACTTTGCTGAACCCCCTTTATAGTTCTCACAATTTTTAGTTGATTCATAGAATTTTTTATGAAAAATAACTAAATGAGTTTCAAGTGTACAATTAAACAGTTTGTCATATATATATATTTATATATTATTGTGTGTTCACCAGATTTTTAATGTATTGGATCATGCCATCTGTAAATAGAAATAGCTTTTAGTTCTTCCTTTCCAACCTAGATTTTAATCTTTCTTTTTCTTGCCTGATTTTCATGGCTAGAACTTACAATACAATTCTAAATAGAAGTGGCAAGAGCAGACGTTTTTGTCTTTTTCCTGATATTAGAAGAAGAGCATTTACTCTTTTACAATTATAATGATAGCTGTAGTATTTTACCTAAAATGTCATCAGCAAACCAAAGGTTACCTAGATTTTCTCCTGTGTGGACTTTTACAAGTTATATGATTTTGTTTTTACATTTAGGTCTATGATCTATTTTGAGTTTATTTTTTGTGAAAGATGTAAGTCTGTGTCTAGATCCATTTTTTTTTGCATGTGAACATGCAATTACTATAGCACCATTTGTTGAGAAGATTCTTTTTTTCCATTGTATTGTCTTTGTATCTTCGTTGATGAATTGACTTTATTTGTGTGGATCTATTTCTGGGCTCTCTATTCTGTTCCATTGATCTATTTGTCTCTTCTTTTGCTAAAGCCACACTGTCTTGATTAGTGAAACTGTATAGTAAATCTTGAAGTCAGGTAGTATCAGTCCTCTGTTCTTTTTTCATTGTTATATTGTCTATTCTGAGCCTTTTGCCTTTTCTTATAAACTTTAGAATCAGTTTGTAAACATCCACAAAATAATTTTGGGTTTTAATTGGGATTACATTGACTCTATAGATGGAGTCAGAAAGATTTGACATCTTAATAATATTGAGTCTTCCAATCCATGAACATAGAATATCTTTCAATTTATTTAGATCTTCTTTATTTTTCTTTGTCAGAGCTTTGTAGTTTTCACCATACATATCCTGTGTATTTTGTTAGATTTATATTTAAGTAATTTTTTGGTGCTAATATAAATGGTATTGAGTTTTTAATTCCAAACTCCAGTTGCTAATATATAGGAAAGAAACTGACATTTGTATATCAACCTTGTATCCTACAACCTCGCTATAATTACTGATTAGTTCTAGATGTTTATTTATTTTTTGTCTAATTTTTGAAATTTTCTATATAGGCAATCATGTCATCTGTGAACAATGGCAGTTTTATCTCTTCCTTACCAATCTGTATATCTTCTTTTCTTGTCTTGCCTTATTTCATTAGCTAGGACTTTGCAATTGAATAGGAGTAGTGAGAGAGACATCTTTTTCTTGTTCTTTTTTTCAGTTTTTTTAAATGCCTACAGCATCCAGTATTTCTAGGTGGTCTCCCACCCAAGTACTAACCAGGCCCAACCCTGCTTAGCTTCCAAGATCAGACAAGATCGGGCATGTTCAGGGTGGCATAGATGTAGACATACTTTTCTTGTCCTTGATCTTAAGGGAGAAGCATCTAGTTTATCACTATTAAGTATTATATTATATGAAGTTTTTTGTAGATGTTCTTTATTAAGAGGAATTTCCCCTATATGCCTACTTTGCTCAGAGTTTTACCATAAATAGCAATTGTGTTTTTGTCAAATGCTTTTTATGCACCAAACAATATGATTATATGATCATATGTTTATAGGATGTGTTACATTAATTGATTTTTGCATATTGAACCAGTCATATATCTGGAATAAATCTTGCTTAGTTGTGGTGTATAATTCTTTTTCTACATCATTGGATTTGATTTGGTAAAACTTTGTTGAGGACTTTTGCATCTATATCATGAGATGTATTAGTCTGTAAATTTTTATTTTTGTAATGTCTTTATCTAGTTTATATTAAGATAATGATGGCATATAATAAGTTAAGAAGTATTCCTTCTACTCCATCTATTAAGTTTTTCATGTGTGCAACCATACTTCTAATTTTTAAGAATGCTAAACATGTTACTTTGAAATCATCCTATCATCTTTCTGCTTTAATTTTTAATTTATTTATAATTTAGCCACATATGTACACATAAAAATATAAATGTGGTTATATATACATGCCCCCCTTTTTAGTGCAGTCTATTTTTTCTTTACCTTTGTGCTTGAATTTCTCACCTCCTTTGCTAAAAACAGCCTCTTCATTAACCCATTTAACAATCCAGTATGTCCTTCCATATATTTTTGCTTTTCTATAATACTTTACAGATAGATATACACATGCATGTATATATAAATACATATTCAGGTTTTTGTCATTGCTACTAAAATGATATCATATCAATAATCCTTTTCTGTATCTTGTATATTGCATGTAATGATAACCTTATGTGAATGTCTCCAAGTAAACTTGTATAGTTTAAACTCATTTTTTAAAATGATTATATAATATTGTGGTATATATATTATACTTTATCCCTTCTTGTTTTGGTGGACTTTAATTTTGTTTGTACTACTGTAATAATTTTTGCACATATGACTTGTGCTTATATTTCTATGAACTAGGTATCCAAAAGTTAGATTAATGAGTCCAAGGGGTATTTGTGTGTGTGTATGTATATATGTGTATGTGTGCATGTGTGTGTGTGTGTACACACATTATATAATACACATATATATAGTTTTATAGATCATTTCACAAGTTTTGACTTATAAGTCTCAAAAGTCTTAACACCAGATCTTTACATCCAATGTATATTAAAAACCTTTCTATTCACATCCTTGCCCATAATTATATTATAATCCTTAATGTTGGCCATTCTCATATATGTAAACTAGTAACCTCATTATTTCTTTAATTTGCTTTCATTTAATTACTATAAAATTTAGCTTCCTCCACCCAATATTTATTGATTCATTGGCCATTTAGATTTGCTACACTGTGAATTCCTGATTCTTATCCTTTTCTT
Source organism: Rousettus aegyptiacus (assembly GCF_014176215.1). NCBI lineage: Eukaryota > Metazoa > Chordata > Mammalia > Chiroptera > Pteropodidae > Rousettus > Rousettus aegyptiacus. The sequence goes on along the minus strand of NW_023416312.1, from coordinate 32,977,886 downwards.
ATTTTTTAAAAAATTTTAGGGTGTCTTTTTTCTAGTCAATTTGTAAGAGTAGTTTCTATTAATTTGTATATTAACCTTTGTCATATTTAGTAAAACATATTTTCTAATTTGTTATTTGTATATTAATAATATCTTTTGTAATACAAAAATATACAATTTTTATATTATCAAATATATTAATCTTTATTTTTTTACCTTCATATTTTCCAGTGTAGATGAATTCTCTGACTCCTATATTGTACATAGATTTTCTTTTCTTGAAACATTCATATTATTTTACTTTCTATATTTAGCTTTTAATCTGGATTCTATGATATACAGTATTGTACATGCTATAAGATGGCAGTTCGATTGTATTAATAGTTAGTTATACTGTAAATTCAACTAACACCTTTATTTTATATTATTTTGTATACAGATATAGGTATTTATAAAAGTACATTGGCATTATAGTGTATTGATAATCACTAAGGCAAGTCTTCTCACTATTTCTTTTTTGTGATTTTTTTGCATATTCTTGCACATTTATTTTTCATATAAACATATCATTTTATTCAACTCTAAAATGATAAATCCTGTGTATTCTAGTTACTATTGAATTAGTTACATTTTAATTTTGGGAGACTTGATCTTTTAGGATATTAATTAAATCTTCTCATCAAAGAACATGGTTTATCTTTCTAATTGCTCAGATTTTATTTTCAATATTTGCATAAGATTTTATCATTTTATTTATATAATTCTGCTTCTCTTGTTAAATTTATTTCTGTTTATCTTATATTATTTCACTATAATGAATGCAATGTTTTTTCCACCTCCTACTTCTTTTCTCCTTAACTTAGCTGTTTGCATTTAAACCTTACTCTGAGAATCTTGTTTTAATTATTGACAAATTTTCATATTATTGGTCACTTTTAGAGGTGGTGATAAAACTTAAATGACTGAGTCATATAGTCCAATTCCTACCTGGAGAAAACTAAATAAATTTATGCAAACTATCTGAACATCCTCTACTGTATGTCTTTCATTTGCCACTCCAGATCCATTCCCCCCTTTTGTACCCCACTCTGTGCCCCAGGATGTGACTTTGTCCCTTGGCTTCTGATTGAGCTCATCTAGTGGGAAACCCTGGCAGGAGATCAAAGGGTAGAAGTTGATGTTGTGATATTTGTGACATTCAGCTCCCTCTCTGCAGGCTCATCACTGGCTGGCTACAGCCTTCAAATGAAGGTCTGAACTTCTGTATAGTGGCCCTCAACATGCAGCCCTATTTATCTTTGAAGATATAGTCATGCATCACTTAACAATAGGGATACATTCTAAGACATGTGGCGTTAGGTAATTTCATTGTTGTGCAAGTAAGATAGAGTGCATTTAAACAAACCTAGATGGTATAGCCTACTACATACTTAAGCTGTATGGTATATAGCCTATTGCTTCTAGGCTACAAACCTATGCAGCATGTTACTATATTGAATACTGTATTGAATAGTCAATTGTATCACACTAGTATTTGTGTATCTAAACATATCTAAACATAGAAAAGGTACAGTTAAAGTATGGTATAAAAGATGAAAATTGGTACACTTGTATAGGGCATTTACCATGAATGTAGTTTACAGTACTGGAAGTTGCTCTCAGTGAGTATGTGGGTCTGTGGTGAGTGAATATGTAAGGTCTAGGACATTCCTGTAGATTTTATAAACACTATCCCATAAGCCCTCCTCTTGCTTTCTTCTGACAAGGTAAGAAATAGGTCATTGAAGTTGTCAGTGCTGTTCCATGAACAGGGATATGGGCTAGATTGATTAGAGATATCAACGAGAAACTGGGTAGGTAAGGCATAGATCACCACAATAGCGACTATCAGGAATAAGTAAAAGGTGGCCTGAAGATCAGTAGGAATAAGAAATTAGGACGGAGATATAAAGGAACATAAAAGGTTGTCATGGAAATATGGTTTTGGCTGTTGGGCCAGATTAAAGAACTTTTGATATTAATAAAAAGAGGATGTTTAACATGAAGAGGGTGTAGTTCTGAGGACTCAATATTTTAACTTTGGAAATTTGTTTTTGGTCCCATTAACTCAATTTGGCATGAAGGGCTCTCTCTGGCACTGAATTAATGAAAGAAATGAAACGTATCTATGCTTTACATCATTACAACCTGATAAAATTTCAAAGTTCAGGAACAAGTTGGCTCTATAGTACCACAAAAAGCTTTCACTGAAGTGGCAGTGGCTCTGAACACTTGTTAAGATAGCCCCTGTGGACCTCCATACTTGTACAGGATCTTAGCTGTTCAACAAAAAATTTACAGCAATATATTCTGAAGAGCATAAAGCAAGACCTGGGAGGGTTGTAGCACCTCTGAATATGTAGTGCTGGGGGGACAGGCTCCTCTGTGCTGAAACAGGTCAGTGGCTTACTGATTGAGATGTAATCTGTACACTCAAAATTGAGGTGCTGTGAGTGAGAAAGGATCTATTACCAAACCCCACAGGTAATGCTCCCATCAGAGAAAAAGGAACTCCTCCTGAAGAAATTCTTCCACTTCTTACAGGAAATTCAGCTCCATTATAATCTTATGGGACTACTATTTTATATGCAGTCTACCATTGATCAAAATGTCATCTTGTGGCACATGACTGTATATTATTTCTTTCCCCTCAACCCTTCAGGCCCAGAATTGATAAATAGTCCATCAGTTACTAGCCAGGTGATACTGATTATTCTCTTTGTTTTTCCTATATCTATGCCTACACCTTTGTCATTAGTTCCTTTATTAAACTCTTCAAATTACCCATGTTGAGTGTCATCTTTTTCCTGCTGCTGCACTAATACATATTCATAACTGAAATTATTATTTCCTCATTTATCCTTGTACAGTCTAACTCTGGAGACTCAGAGTAACTTAGATGCACTAGATGGGTAACAGCTTTTGGGTTACCTTACATTAACATAGTTTGGGATGTCTAAGAGGGATCACATATTGCATGATCTGAGATGTTTGTCTAAACCTTCCTTCTAAACCAAGACTATAAAGCTATAACTTTACTCAGGAAAATTTTACCGTCTAGACTGTATAGGATACTCTTTCCAGGCTCCATAATTTCCTTTACCCACGGGATTAAACTCCCTCCTCTCTAACAGACTGGAATGCATTCGTAAGGCTAAGTAGGATTCAACTTTGCTTTCTTATTCTTGATGCATTGCAAAAGACAAATACTCTTATTTTATTCTTTCTCTCTCTCAATCCCTCCCTCCCTCCTTCCTTCCCTCCCTCCCCTGACCTCTCTCTTTTAAATTACCTCACAAAATTCAAATTTTTCATGTAGTTCTCCAAGTATAGGAGTAGTAGGAAATTCTACAAAAAATTGGAATATAAATTAGGTTTGTGTGTTGTTAAAAAAATCTCAAATATGAGATCTATTCTAATATGTGTCATTACTAGCCATTGTGAGTATATGCCATTTATCCTCTTTTAATCTGCTTCCTAATTTATGAAATGAGATCATTTTTCCCTGCCAACTTTACAATATATGATAGTATTTAAGGAATTTTAAAGCAATATACCTAATTTGTATATGTGTGTAAAATGGTGGCAAAGGCAGAATCCTGTTTTCCAACTTGCTCATCATGTTCTTTAATATAATGGCAAATGGACATTAGTTTAAACTAAGTGATCCCTTTCCCATGATTCAGATCAGCCATCAATTTATTCTAAATATAGAAAACTGTTAATATTTTTATTTTCTTTTTGTCATTTTAGTTGACAAACCTCCAATGGACACAATAGAATCTCTTTTTAACCAAAAAGCACTTAAAAATGTTAAACCCAAAGGGATTTTGCTGACAAGAATTCCATGGGCCTTTTTCATGACTCTGCCTTTGAAGAATGCAGTTGGAGATAACTCAGGGAAGTTCAGCATAGGAAAGACTGGGACACATCCCTTTCAGAGATTGCAGTTTCAGAATAATGGCCAATGGACTAAGCTCCACAAAGGATATGAACCATGAATTGGTTAAATGTGTCATGAGCTCTGATATGAAGGTAAACTCTGTGTCATCAGACGAAGATCCTTTTTGTGAGAAAGGCCCATAACCCTAATTGTGAGCCCAATTCAGAGTATATAAGATACATAAAAGATATAAACACAGAGAAACCTTATGAATGCAATAAGTGGAAAAAGTTTCAGCAGAAGTTCACATCTTATTTGACCTCAAAACATTTATAAGGGAGAATCCTTATAAATGTATCCAATGTGGGAAAGCCCTCAGTCAGAGGTCATCTCTTATCGGGCATCAAAAAACTCATGGCAGGGGAAAGCATTATAAGCACAATAACATTTATTTGGAGCTGGCATGTTATTCAACATCAGAAAAATCATAGTGGAGAAATACCCCATATGAGTACAATGAATGTATAAATCTTTTGGTCAGAGTTCATACCTCATTGGACATCAGAGAATTCATAGTCATCAGAAACCCTATTTGTGTAGCCAATGTGGAAAAAAATTTCAGATGAAAATCTGCTCTTAATGACCGTTAGAATATTTATAATGGGGAAAAGCCTTATGAATGCAATAAATGTGGTCAAGCCTTTGTGGGGAGATCTCACTTTATTAGCCATCATCAAATCACAGTGCAAGAAACCCCTAGGAAAGCAGCAATGTGAAAAGACCTTCAGTTGGAAATCTCATTTGTTTGACATCAGAAAATTCATAATGGAAAATCTTTGACTATGACATGGAATAGGTTCCGATCAGAGTCCAAGTTTGTGGGATAAGCAATTATTGATCTCTAGAAGCATCTCGATGTGGATGGAATTGTAAAAATGTAGATGAAAGCAGTATTTAACTAACACTGATCATAATAAATAAAAACCTATAAATATTAATAATTATTTGGTGTTCAAGTATATAAAAATAGAGAAAAAACTGAAGTCAGATTTACAGGTTTGTTAGCTTTCAGATAATCCAAAGATGAGCCAGGTTTATAACAGACTTTAAAATTTCTTTTTTTAAAATTAAGTTTATTAGGGTAACATTAATTAATAAAATCATATAATTTTAAGTGTACATCATAATTTGATATCTGTAGATTCTATTCTGTGTTTACCACCTAAAGTTCAGTTTCCTTCAGCTATCATAAATTCGATCCCCTTTACCCACTTCACCCTTCTCCTACCCCCATATATTTGACCCCCTTTACCCCATCTACCTCCTCTGTCCTCCCCCATTCCCTACTGTCTGGTCACCACTAGTCTATAGTCCTTGTCCACGAATCTATGTTTGTCCTGTCCATTTGTCACTTTAGGTTTATATCCCGCATATAAGTGATATCATTTGATTTTCAACTTGTTCTGATTAGATAATTTTGTTTAGCATGATTATCTCGAGGTTCAACCATGTTGTTGCAAATGAAAGTATTTCATCTCTTCTTATGGCTGAATAATATTCCATTGTATATATGTACCATAAGCTTCTTTAGCCAATCATTTATCATAGGACACTTTGGTTGCTCCCATGTCCTGGCCACTGTAAATAATGCTGCTATGAACATCGTTATGCAAATATCTTTTCATATATGGGTTTTCAAGACTTTGGGGTAAATGCCGAGTAGAGGGATTGCTGGATCATATGGTAGATCGATTCTTATTTTTTTGAGGAACCTCCATACTGTTTTCCATAGCGGCTCTACCAATTTGCAATCTAAACAGCAGTGTATGGAGTTTCCAATTACTCCATATCCTCTCCAGCATTCGTTATTACTTGTCCTGATATATCTATTATACCAGGTATGAGACTGTTACTCATCGTGGTTTTGATTTGCATTTCCCTAATAGCTAGTGATGTTGAGCATCTTTTCACATATCTGTTGGACATTTGTATGTATTTTAGGGACAAGTGTCTGTTCAGGTCCTATGCCCATTTTTTGATTGGCTCATTTGTTGTTTTTGTTGTTGTTGTTGTTATCGAGTTGTATGAGTTCTTTGTATATTTTGGATCTTAGACCCTTATTGGAAGTGTTGCTAGCAAATGTATTGTCCCATTTGGATGGTTGTCTCTTTACCTTGTTGATAGTTTCTTTTGCTGAGCAGAAGCTTTTTAGTTTGATATAGTCCCATTCATTAATTTCAGCTTTTATTTCCCTTGCTTTTGAGGTCAAATTCATAAAATCTTTAAGTCCAAATTTAGTTGCTATGTTTTCTTCAATGCATTTTATTGTTTCAGGTCTTATATTCAGGTACTTAATCCATTTTGAGTTAATTTTGGTGTGGAGTGATAGACGAACAGTCTAGTTCCATTCTTTTGCAAGTAGCTTTCTAGTTTTTCCGGCACCATTTATTGAAGAGGCTTTCCTTTCTTCACCGTGTGTTTTTGGCTTTTTTTCTGAAATTATTTGCCCATATAAATATGAGTTTTCTTCTGGACTCTCGATTCTGTTCCACTGGTCAGTGTGTCTGTTTTGCTGCCAATATCATGCCGTTTTGATTACTGTTGCTTTGTAGTATAATTTGAAGTCAGTCAGAGTGATGCATCCAGCTTTGTTCTTTTTCTCAGGATGGCTTTGGCGATTCAGGGTCTTTAGTGCTTCCATATAAATCTGATGATTTTTTTTGTTCTATTTCTTTAAAAAATGCCAATGGGATTTTGATGGGGATTGCATTAAATCTGTATAATGCTTTAGGTAATGTGGTCATTTTAACTATGTTGATTCTTCTAATCCAAAAACATGGAACATCTTTCCATTTCTTTGTATCTTATTCGATTTTTTTAAATATGATCTTATAATTTTCATTATATAGGTCCTTCACATGTTTCGTTAGATTTATTCCTCGGTATTTTATTCTTTTTGTTACAATTGCAAAAGGAATTATTTTTTCTACTTCTTTTTCTGACACTTCATTATAAGAGTATAGGAACACCATGGATTTTTGAACATTGATTTTGTATCCAGAAACTTTACTGTATTTACTTCTTGTTTCTAGTATTGTTCTTGTAGAGTCTTTAGGGTTTTCTATATAGAGAATTTGAATTCTTCATTTCCTATTTGCATTTCTATATATCTTTCTCTTGTCTGATGGCACTCGCTAGGACCTCCAATGTTATATTGAATAGCAGTGGCAATAGTGTACAGCCTTGCCTTGTTCATGATCTTAGAGGGAAGGTTTTTAGTTTTTCACCATTAGGTATAATGTTTGCTGAGGGTTTGTCATATATGGCTTTTTTAACATTAAGGTACTTTCCTTCTATACTGATTTTGTGAAGTGTTTTGATCATAAATGGATGCTATATCTTATTGAAGGCTTTTTCTACATCTATTGATATGATCATATGATTCTTATTTTTTAATTTGTTTATGATGTGTATCACATTAATCGATTTGAGTATGTTGAACTATCCTTGTGCTCCTGGGATAAAGCCCACTTGACTGTGGTATATAATCTTTTTAATATATTGCTGTATTTGGTTTTCTAGTATCTTATTTAGGATTTTTGCATTTGTGTTCTTGAGAGATATTGGTCTGTAGTTTTCTTTTTCATGTGCTATCTTTACCAGATTTTGGTATCAGAGTAATATTGGCCTCTTAAAATGAGTTGGGAAGTATTGCTTCCTCTTCGAATTTTTGGAAGAGTTTGAGGAGAATAGATATTAAACCTTCTTTGAATGTTTGGTAGAATTCACTGGTGAAGCCGTTTCGTCCTACTTAGACTTTTACTTTTTGGTAGGTTTTTGGTGATTGTTTCAATTTCCATACTGCTGATTGATCAGTTTAGGTTTTCCAGTTCTTGATTCAGTCTAGGAAGATTGTATTTTTCTAAGTACCGGTCCATTTCTTCTAGTTTATTATATTTGGCGTTATATACTTTTTCATAGTATTTTTGTTTGATGCTTTGTATTTCTGCCATCTCAGTTGTCATTTTTCTCTTTCATCCCTGATTTTGTTTATTTATGTCTTTTCTCTTTTCGTTTTTAGTGAGTCTAGCCAGGGAGTTGTCAATTTCATTAACCTCTCAAAGAACCAGCTCTTGGTTGCTTTTATTTTTCTAATTTTTTTGTTTGTTTTCAATTTTATTTATTTCTGCTCTAATTTTGATTATTTCTTTCCTTCTGCTGACTTTAGGCTTCATGTGTTCTTCCTTTTCTAGTTTTTTAAGGTGAAGTATTAGGTTGTTTATTTGGGCTTGTTCTTATTTTTGGAGGTAGGCCTGTAATGATATGAACTTTCCTCTTATGACTGCTTTTCCCATGTCCCCAAAATTTTGACATATTGTACTACCACTATTATTCGTTTCTATGTATCTCTTGATTTCTCTTTTTATTTCTTCTCTGACCTAATTATTCTTCAGTAGCATGTTGTTTATTATCCATGTATTTTTGATTCTTCCTGCTTTCTTTTTGCAATTGATCTCTATTTTCAAAGCATTATGATCAGAGAATATGGTTGGTATGATTTCAGCCCTCTTATATTTGTTGAAGCTTTCTCTGTGTCCCAGTATGTGGCCAATTCTTGAGAATGTTCCATGTGTGCTAGCGAAGAATGTGTAAGAAGCTATTTTGGAATGGGAGGCTGTGTAAATAAATGTAAATTATGTCCAATTGGTCTAATGTGTCATTTAAGGATGTTATTTCCTTATCAATTTTCTGTTTGGATAATCAGTCCATATCCGACAGTGGGGTATTTAGTTCCCCTACTATGACAGTGTTTTGGTCTTTTTCCCTTTAGTTCTGTTAGTAATTGCTTTACATATTTCCGGGCTCCATGATTGGAAGCATAGATATTAATAAGTGTTATGTCTTCTTCATGCATGATTCCCTTTACCATTATGAAGTGTCCCTCAGTATCTTTCTTTATCTTTTTTATTTTGAAGTCTATTCCTTCTGATATTAGTACTTCTACTCTCACTTTTCTCTCAATGTCATTTGCATGAAATATCATTTTCCACCCTCTTACTTTGAATTGATATTTGTCTCCTGGAGGCAACATATAGTCGGGTTTTGTTTTTTGATCCAATCTGCAAATCTGCGCCATTTTATTGGTGAGTTCAGTCCTTTTACATTTAGGGTGATTATCGATATATGAGGTCTTCTTATAACCATTTTATCTTTTGCTTTCTGGTAAGTCAGTATTTCCATTGCTTTCTTGTCATTTTGTTTCTGTTTTCTTTATTTTGGTTGGCTTTTGTAGGTTTTGCCTCTGGTTCTTTTTGTTTTATATTCTACACTTCAATTCTGAATCTTTGGTGTGTGGTTACCATTATAAATATGAAAAGGATATATATATATAGTCGTCCATTTTCTTCTGTGTGTGTCTTATCTCCATTCCCCTTTGTGAGTTTGGATCCTTGAATCCTCCCCTCTTCAGTCATCGTTATCTCAATTTGTCCCTATGTATGCTGAATGTCCATTACTATCTTGCTGTATCAATTCTCTTATTATCATTTAAGCTTATAATGTCCTGCTCTTAGTAAGGATTACACTCCTCTGCTACTATTTACCTGATAGTCACTTTACTCCTAATTATGTATTTTTCTTTTGTCATTTTGTTTTTGGTGAGCTGAACTCTTTCATTATTTCCTGTAATGCATGCCACTTAGTGAAGAATTCCTTCCATTGTTGTATGTCTGGAAAGATCTTCATTTCTCCTTCATATCTAAAGGAGAGCTTAGGTGGATACATTATTCTGGGCTGATTGTTTCTTTCACTTAATAGTTTAAATATTTTATTACATTCCTTTCTAGCTTGTAAGGTTTGTGCTGAGAAGTCTGAAGATAATCTGATGGGTTTTCCTTTATTAGTTACCATTATGTTCTTCCTGGCTGCCCTGAGAATTCTGTCTTTGTTGTTGATTTTTGATAATTTTAACACAATGTGTCTCAGTGAAGGCCTTTTTGGATTGAGATAATTGAGTGTCCTGTTGACTTCTTGAATTTCAAGCTCCAGCTCATTCCTTAGATTTGGGAAATTCTTGGCAACTATTTGTCTGAAAATGCTTTCTAGTCCTGCTCATTTTCCTTGCCTTCAAGAATGCCCATTATTCTTATGTTTCCTCTCCTGATGGTATCGGCTAGTTCTTTAGTATTTTTCTCTTTTGTTATTTTTCATTCTTCGGTTTCTCTCTTCTACCTTCTGATTTATTTCTAGGTTTCTTTCTTTGATATCACCGATTCTTTCCTCCATTTGGTCACCTTTATTTCCAAAGCTTACTATGTCATTTTTCAACTCTTGCAGTGTGTGTTTTTTTTTTCATCTCCAGAAAAAGCTATTCTGTTCTTTTTCAGGGTTTTACTTTTCTTCCTCTGCTCATCTAGTCGTTTTTCAATTTCTGAAATTATCGATATGACTCATTTCAGAACTCACTGAGTTTTTTCAGAAGTACCATCTGAATTCTCTGTCATTTAAGTTGCATATTTCTATGTCTGTAAGCTTATTTTTTAGAGATTTTTCTCTTTATACCTTGTCATCTTGATTGTTCATGGTGTTTAATGGACTATTTCTTTGCCTGGACATTAATAGAAGTGTATTCTGCTATTTTTCCAGAATGAAGATTTATTATATAAAGGTCTCTCTTTAGTCTGTTGCAAAAAAGGCGCTTTCCTTTTGGTTTCCAGTAGGTGGTATCTAAGCCTCTTAGATCCTTGCTTTATATAAAGCCTTAATAATGTCTTTTTAATTTTCTTGTAGATATTTAATTACACTCGCTACCCTCAGTTTCAGTCCCTGTTAGTGTCAGTGACTGTCTCAGTAGCATTTGCTCAGATTCCCCTGGGGCTCTGTGGTGATCAGTCTTGGAGGGTATGGGGAGAGGGACCCTCTGCCTTGGGGGTTGGGAGCTGTGGCTTAGCCTCGATTTTGCAACAATGGCTTGTTAAAATCAACTGTTGTTTCTCTGCTGTCCAGACCCCCTTCTCTGCTTTCTGCCCTGATGACTGGGCCCTATTGCTGGCTGCGTGGAACTTGCAGCACTCCCAGGAGGAACTATTCAAGGAAGTCGCCACACTCTCTCCCTTTCCCCTCCTCCTGCAGGTAGCTCCGGCAGTTGCAAGAGGCAGTTTTATTTCTCGCAGTCCACCTCCCAATACCTGGGGTTCTGACCTGTGGTAGCTCTTATATGCATCCCATGCTCAGACAAGCTGGTGTGCAGTTTGGGTATTTTGTGTTGAGTTTTAGATGTTCAGCTTATGGTTATTTAAAGGGGAGAGATCTGAGGACATTACTCACTCAACCAAGTTTTCTCTGATTCTCCAATTTAATTCTATTTAAAGCACTAGCCCAGGAGTTTAAGAAGCCATCAGGGGATGTGGAGAGGTGGAAAGTAAAGCAGTTACAGGTCCAGCTGCTGCCCAAGGATGTGCATGAGCAGATCAGCAAAACTGACTGTCAACTGTAAAATTCCAATATGCTGATTCATGTTTGTTACCAAATTCAATGCTATTTATTGTTCTTTATTTAGAGGCAGCATAGCCTCTATCACATATCTTTTACCTACCACCTCCGAAATCATAGATATATCTGCTGATCTCTTTGAGTATCAGCACCTGATCTGTAAAATGGGAATAACAACACATCATTATTGAGAAGATTAGATAAGATTCTGTTTATGAAAAATTCCTGATATAATGCTTGGCACATAGTACATGTTGAAGTAGAACAAAGTATAATGTCCCAAATTCTTTCATCCTGCAACTACCAAAATTCACATTATGGAAGATCTAAAAATTGCATAAATGAATATTACATAATTTTTATTGTCACAGAACTGGACAAAAGCACTCTTTGCTTCATAAAAGTTCCTGACTCCTATTGTTGTAAGGATGGCCCAACCTCCTTAGCATAAAATATGAAGTCTTTTAGGATACATTTTCTTTCTATTTCACCCACATCTATCTCTGAATCCTACACCTCTACCCAAACTTAGAACCATGGATCATACAGAACATTCCAGTTATTTGAGAGCATCGCACTTTCTCTCATTTCTGGGTACTTAAAATTCTCTTTGTTATACCTCAAAATGATCGTTACTGCACTAATTCCTATTTATCTTTCCAAACAGTTCATGAGCCATTTGCTCAAGAAGCCTCCTTTAGCCTCCTGATGGGCTGGCTGGGTTAGATGCTCCATTTCTGTGCTTTCATAGTGCTCAAGTGTTTTATTGCTACCCTTATGCTATTCATGTTCTGTTGGAGTAATCTGTTTACTCAATTCTCTCTTCTATCTCTCTGAGCCCCTTGAGGGAAGCAGATTTTGCAGGTTATGAAATCCACAGTGCCTAGCATATAATAGGTGTTGAATAAATGCTTGTCTAGCATTTATTGTCAATACGAATGTGGCTGTTTAATGAAGTGAAACAATTTTAAATATTATTTCAATGAGAACACAATATTATCCTATTAACTATCCTACTAATTAATTTTAAGTGTACATTATTGTTGACTTTAGGTACAGTGTTGTATAGCGGATCTCTACAGCTTATTTATTTTAATAAATTGAAACTTCATACTTATTGATTAATAACGCTATTTTCTCCTTACCTCCAGCCCCTGGTAACCACCATTCCAATTTGATTTTATGAATTTGGTTATTTTAGACACCTCATATAGTAGAATTAAGCAGTACTTATCTTTTTCAGTCTGGCTTATTTCACTAACCATGTCTTTAGAGTTCATGCATGTTGTCATATATTGCAGAGTTCCTTCTTTTTATGGAAGTATTCCATTGTATGTATATGTATATGCCACATGTCCTACCTTCATGGTCTGCCTTCATTATTTTGTATGTGGGTATCCAGTTTTCCCAAAAACATTCGTTCAAGAGAATGTCCTTTCCCCATTGAAAAGCCTTGGCATTTGGCCAATTGACCATACATATGAGGGTTTATTTCTTACTCTCTATTTTATTACATTGATCTATATGTCTGTCTTTATGCCAAGACCACACTGTTTCAATTACTGCAACATTCTAGTAGATTTTGAAATCAAGAAGTGCGGATTCTCCATCTTTGTTCATCTCTTTCAAGATTATTTTGGGTATTCAGGGTCCCTTGAGAGTCCGTATGAATTTAAAGAAGGATGTTTCTGTATCTTCAAAAAAAATCATTGTATTTCGATAGGTATCACATTAAATCTACAGAACACTTTAGGTACTATTGGAATCTTAACATTATTAAGTCTTCCAACTCATGAATATGATATGTCGTTCTATTTATTTATGTCTTTTTAAATTACTTTCAGCATTTTTTGTGATGCTCAGTGTATAAAACTTTCACTTCCTTGGTTAAAATAATTCCTATTTTATACTTTTTGATGCTATTTTTCTTGTTGAGTTTAGAGACTTTTTGTATGTTCCATTACTAATCCTTTGTAGGATATGTAGTTTGAAAATATTTTCTCTAAGGATGTAACTTTCCATTTTATCATTTTAACATTTTACCATGTTAAATGATAAATCATGTTAAAATGATAAAATAACAAGCTACACCCTTGTTATTTATTTCTATCTTTCTTTCTTTTTTTCTTTTGTTTCTTTCTTTCTTCTCCTAAGCTACTTAAGTCAGCACTGTTTTCCTCAAAACCTGCAGTCGAATTTTTTACATGCATTTCAAATATGGTTAGTTTTTTTGTCTCGTCTTCATTCCATCCTGATAGTCCCGAACTCCTTAATGATGTTCTAAAATTTTAGCTACATTAAGATTTACTCTGTGTGCTCTCTCTAAAGATTTTGACAAATGCATAGTATCATGTAACCACCATTAAATATCATAGTCTTAGTCTTCTCAGGTTGCTGTAATAAAATAAATAGACTGGGTGGCTCAAACACAGACATTTATTTTTCGCAGTTCTAGAGGTTGGAAAAGAAAGATCACGGTTACATTGTGGTTGCATTCTAGATGAGTGCACTTTATGACTTGAAGAGGAACTTCTAGCTATGTCCTCACTTGACAGCAAGAAAGAGCTCTGAGCTTTTTTTTTCTTATAAGCACACTAATCCTATCATGAGGGCCACACTCTCATCTGACTTAATTAACTGCCAAAAGCATTGCTTCTAATGACCATCACATTGAAAGTTAGACTTCGACATATACATTAATGCTGGGGGGGGGACATTTAATCTATAACACATGCATAATAGTTTCAAATCCCGAAAATATTGCTTGTGATTTACTATCCAAGTCTCTATTCATGAACTCCTGGAAAGCACTGAAATCAGTTTATCATTTTCTATTTCTGCTTTTTCCACAATTCCTTATAATAGGATCACACAGCCTTTGGAAACGGGTTTATTTCACTTAGCAATATGAATTTAAGATTACTCCATATCACTGTCTCTTGAGAGATCATTCCTTTCTTTTGCCAAATAATATTCCCTTATATGGATGTTAAAATTGTTTATTTATTCCATCTTGATGCATATTTCCATTGCTTCCCAGTATTCTGATTATGACAAAAGATGCTGTAACATTTATGTGTAGGTTTTCTGAGGACTGACAATGTTAAAATTTACCAAAGCCATGTGAGACACTGTGCAGGGGAATCAGTCAGACTGGAAACAGACTTCTGACCTGGATAACCATAAGCCAGTGAATGGGGCAGTTTAAAGTTGCTAAGGGTGTGATGTTGTGTTCCACACCAAAGAACACTTATGTAGATTTTGGTACCTGGGTAAGGGGTGCTGCCATTGCAAACACCTAAGAGTGTGGGCGTGCCTTTGGATCTGGGTAGCAGGCGAAGGCTGGAAGTAGTTTGAGGCACATGCCAGAGGAAGTTTCAGTCGCCATAGAAGAAGGTTGAATTGGTTTAGGCAGTCCGTTTGTAGAATCTGAACTTGAAGGACGCTGCTGGTTGAGGCCTCAGAAGGAAGCGTGGGAAGCATTATCGGAAACTGCTAGGTCGTGTCCCAAAGGTTGACAGGACTGTTGGCTACAGTTGTGTGGAAAGAAGCAAATCCAAAGGACAAATTCAGACATATGCCCAAGGAAGAGGATGGAGGTAGGAGAATGTGGAGAGCCTAAGAGCAAAAAAAAAAAAAAAAAACAACCCAGAACAAAACCAAACCTGGATATTGCTTCGAGCAATGGGAGCAATGCCTTATGACAGATCTGCAATTTAAAACCTCTGCCAGTGGGGGCTCTCAAGCCATTAGGAGAATTGGAGAGAAATCCTAAATTGCCCTAGAGAAAGCCAAAATTACTGTTAACGCACTTTTAGTAGAATTCCAGACTTGGATGTTTCTGACAGTGAGGGCCCTCTAAGAAGTGAGGAGCATGTGATTAGAAAGCCTGAGAAGGGTTGTGGTATTTCGAGAGTGTCAGAATGCTTTGCAGAATTGCACCCTGCAGTTAGGCGGAAAGTTGAACTGATCAACGGCGACCATGAATATATATCTGAGATTTCCAAGCAAAGCTTCGAAGGTGTGCCCTGGTTTCTTCTTGCTGCTGCTCGAAAAATGGGAGGGGAGAAAGATATACTGAGAAAAAAAATGAAACAAAAAGGAACCAGGACTGGATGATTGGGGAACTTCTCGGCAGAGCTAGAAGAAAGAAGAAAAAGAGAGGAAAAAAGCTAACATTGAGACACTGCTTCAGAAAAGCATGATGGAGAGAAAAAGCCTAGGATGTGGCTGTACAAACTTTTGCTAGAGGCTTGGAAGGAAAGTAGTTGCTCAGGGGATACAGTCCCACAAAAAAACCCTTTCAGGAGACTAAAGGATGTGTATCACAGATTTTAATAACTATACTGGAAGACCTCTGGGAAGCTCAAGGCTACCGCCCCTCAGCCCGCCAAGCATGAGCCCTGAAAAGAAGAGATCGCCTTGAACAAATGCATGGGTGGGGTTTTTGTGCAATAGAGTGAATGCAGTGATATCCATACAGGTCTCAGAAGTTTCTTGAGAAACTTCCATCAGCGAGCACATAGCAAGCTAGGACTGAAAGGGAAAGAGAAGAATGTAAGAGGCTGTCAGACCCCTGATAGTCTACTGGCAGAGAGCAGGCTGACAAAGACTGTTCACTGCAGACACCTGCTAGCTTTCATGAAAATGGAATGGTGGTTCAGAGGGCAGGACTGAGGGCCTGGAGGATAGAACAGAGAGCTAGTGAGTATTTTACCGGGCTTTGAAACTCTGTCAGAGAATTCTGGTTGGTGTTTCACCAGCTGGATTACCCAACTGCTCTGGGGCTCGAATTCCTTTCTGCTTCTATTTCCTTCCATGTTAACCCGGATGTTTGATAGCCATTCTCCTATGCCTGACTCACCATTGTGTGTTGGGGAGGATAGCCGGTGACTTTAGTGTCACCGGTCCCCAATTGGAGAGGGATCATGTGCCAGGAGTTGGACTGCACAGATTACACCCAGGAAACTCATCATGCCCGATATAGATAACAGAGGCAATGACATTTTGGAATGTGTGTAGAGGTGATTTTGAGGAGCTTTGGGAATTGAGCGGATGCCATATTACCATGAGAGTTTGGAGACTGTGGAATGGGGTGAATGAATTGTGCCTGTGGGACAGACCGAATCACTGGGGGGCAGAGGAAAGGCTGTGATAGGCAGAATTCTAAGATGACCGCTGATGACCTTCAGACTCATGGAATTGCCTCTCGTTGACGGTGAGAGGAGCCCATGAATCGAATGAACCATCGTTCCCCAGATTATGTTATCTTATGAGGAAAAGGGGACTGTGCAGATAGTGTTATGTCCCAAATCAGCGGACCTTTAACACCGGGTGGGCCAGGCCTCATCACGTGAGCCCTTAAAATGCCCTGAGCCCCTCTGGAGAGGCTCAAAGCATGAAAGCGTTTATGGGGTGGAGGGGTCTGTGTGTCAAGGATCTGTGGGCAGCCTCCACTGCAGGAGCTGAGAGTGGAGCTGACTTCTGCCAGTAATGCAAACAGGCTTCGAAATGAAGTCCTCCTCAGAGCTTTCACAAAGAAACGCAGCCTGATTGCGCCTGTGAGACACTGAGTGGACAACAAAGCCGTGCCACGCACAGACTTCTGACCTACAGAACTGTGAGCTACGAAATAGACATTGTTCTCAAGTCACTGAGTTTATGGTAGTTTGTTATGTTATGTAGGAATAGACAGTTAATACAGACAGCACTGCTGGGGTATAGAGAGCGCCCCTGTTCAGCATTAACAGAGCGTGCCAAGGAGTTTTCTAAAGGGCTGGCACCAACTTACACTCCCACCGCATACTCACCAACCCTCGATATTGTTAGTTGTCTTGGCTCTTCTGGTAGACGTCTCCTGGTATCTCACTGGGGCTTTGACGCGCGTATCCCTGGTGACTGAGGTTGAGCAGCTTTCGTATTTTTGCTCACTGGTATTTGCTCATTGCACGTCCTAAACCCTGAGGGTCCCATTCAAATATTGTGCCAACTTGGCATCACATTGCCTTTTTTCTCCTTGATTTCAGGAGGTGTCGTGTCCTGTAAATGGGGCCTTCGTGGGATACGCGTGTTGCAAATATCGTTCTCCCATTCTGAGGTTATCTGTTCACGCTCTAATTGGGTCTTTGGAGGAACAGAAGTGCCTGTTGTGATAAACTGCAAAGCTCCGGTGTTTTCCTTTTAATGTTAGGACTTCTTTTGTCCTGTTTCTAATGTATTTCTCACCCCGAGGTCCAAAAGATATACTTGGATGTTAATTTCTGTCAGCCTGAACTTCTGGAATTCATTTTCGTGCACGACACAACCTCGCGGTTGAAAGTTCCCCCCGCCTTAGTTTGTCCAGCCTCACTTAATTAAAAGACTATGCATCCGCCAGAGCACAGCAGTGCCACAATTGTTGTAGATGAGGTGACCGTGCTTGTGTGAGTCTGCACGTGGATCCTTCTCTTTCTTCCATTGGTCTGTTTGTCTATCTGTGTGTGCTCGCACCACACTTCCTTCATTATTATACTGTCCCAGGTAGTCTTGCTATCTGGCTGTGAATGTCTTGAAGAGTCTTGTCTTCTGTGGGGTGGTCTGTCCTCGGATCCGCGTCTTCCATATAAAATTGAGGAGCAGGCTTGCCCATTTCCAGATTCAAAGAAACTGCTGGGATTTTGCGTGAGATTGCATTGAATCCATAGATCGTTTTCACAAAAATTCTCTTTTCAATTCACGTGTGTACTGTTGTCTTCTAATACTTGAAGATACCTAAACTTGCTGTGTTTCTGATTCATGTAGGTCTTCTTTAATTTCTCTCGGAAATGTTATGTGTGTGCAGAGATCTTGGGACTCCTTTGTCGTATTCGTCCCTAAGCTCTTTGCTGTTTTCTGATGCCATAAGCAATGACGTCTACACAGACAACAGGTGGTTACCAGCGGGAAAGGGGTGAGAGAAGGAGGTAGGAAAGGGTAAAGGGGGTCAAATATATAGGGATGGAAGGAGATTTGACTCTAGGTGGTGAACACTAGTGGAATAGACAGATGATGTTCCATAGAATTGTACACTTGAAACCAGTATAATTTCATTAACCAAGGTCATCCCAATACATTTAATGAAGAGGAAAAAATGGCATCTATATTTTTTCTTTTTATACCTTTAATGCTAGAATTTAAAAGTCTGGTTGCATTTTGTAATACTGAGCAGCTATCCAGCAATCATGCTAAAAATTCCCTTACTAATTATAATATCAGATACATACATTCTTTAAGATTTTTAAAGTACACAGTGTGTTCAGTCTCTTTTACTTCTTTACTTAAACGTGGAGCGAACTTTCCTGAGTTCGAGCAGACTTGCCACCATTTCTCATCGACTACACCTGGAAAATGCCTAATTCCAAACAAGGCACTGGAAAGGTGACAAGATTCCTGTGACTTGCCTAGTGAAGCACACTGCCCTGTATAATCAGAACCACTGCATCATGGACGACCATTTCCCTTTACTTGAACAAAATACCTAAGTACTTGTAAACGAAACTCTTTATCAGAAAGGTGAAAATCAGGAGGTAGAAGACGTTTAATATTTGAAAACCACCTATTGATTGTGGAGAAAGAATTACATCTTAAGATGAAGTAATTCAATGCATGGATGCTCTTCTGGTGATTATACAATACAAAATTCTCATAGAGAACTAAACACATACACATATCAAACACTTAGCAACAGTTATTGATCACTGACAGGATTGCCTATGATTTCAATTTTGTCTCAATCTTTTCCAGATGATCTAAATGCTCTACCACAGGGTTTGTAAACTCGGACAGTGATGACATTTTGGACCAGATAACTTTTTGTTGTTAAGAGGCAGCCTTGTGCACTCAGAGAGTTGAAGCAGTATTCCTGGATTTGATCTACCAGATGCCAGTGGCACTACTACTTTCCCCTGTGAAAACCAAAAATGTCTGCAAAGATTGCCAGGTGTCCCCTGGAGGGCAAAATGACCCCCAGGGAGCACCACCGCTATGTAGTGTGTGAGATATTAATATACAAAGGATGCTAGGTATCCATACAAATGGACGGCTGGGTGGATGAATGAATGGATGGATGGATGGATGGATGGATGGATGGATGGATAGATATAACTACTCATAGGGATATTCCGGCTATAATTTATTATTTGCATAGCATAACTATTTTCTAATACCATTAGATGGTCTTGAAAAACGATCTATAAAATTTGCAGGAGTCATTGTATGGATACCAGTATCCTGCTGGAATTGTAGGTGGTTTCAAAGTTTTAAAACCATAGGATGCTGAAAGAATCATTTTGATCATGTAACATCATGCAGATATATATCCATATCTATGTCTTTACCTATATCTATTTGTTCTTGAGACTCAATGCCCAGAAAGGGAATTGTAGCATCAAATGGATTGTGTATATATGACTTTTTACATGCCTTTTCTCATTTACATCTGGCAAAGTGCTATGAATCAGGTAGCAGACAAGAGAGCATGGTTCCTTACAACAGCATAAGTCATAATTAAGCGTTAAAAAATAATTGCTTTCTCTAATATAAAAAGCTGTATTTTTCTGAATATAAGAGTAACCTATGCTCATTGAAGGCATACTGAATAAAAAGGATGAGGCCAACACAAGTTACTATTTCAGACTTTATTTTTTCCACGAAAATCACTGATTCCCACTGTGTCAAGTCTTCCTGACACCAGAAAGTGGCACCGCCATTCACAGATACTATAGCCAAAATCTAAGCCAAAATCCTTCCCTAATGACCTCAGAGTCAATCCTCCTCCTTTGCCCCTCCCCACTGGCTTCCTTGCGGAGCTCCTCTTCCCCCAATCATTTACTGGCCAGAGCTGTTCTTCACCTGGTCTTCATCTCAGTGGTGGTGGCTTGGGCTCCATCTCCACTCCTAGCACTGCTACCTGTAGGTGTGCCTTGCTGCTGGAGTTTGATGCCCTGAGCCCTGTCTCTCCATGATAGTAGGCCAAAATAGGGAGCATCCCTTAGCCCCCTGCACCTTCTGTGTTGTGACCCTCCATGTGCATCCTCATAAGTCCCAAGGAAGGAATCCACATCCACTGCGCTTAATGGAATGCCTACTTCGCTGTTACCTGTGAGGTTTCCAAGAACTGTGTGAGATAGCAACCAACCTTGTGAGTTCTGAAGCCCCCTCTTCCCAGGACTCCATTACCTAGCACTTAGCTGCTGATGGCCCTTTGCCCCTGAGTTGAGATTCCCCTTTTCCAGGTTGTAATGGATTTTTGGTGAATAAAATTTAAATGCTGGCTTGATTTTTTTTCATGTACCCTGGTTTTTAAATGAGGTGAAAGGGTTTGTGGTTTATCCTGATTTACTTAAATGTGGGGATTTGGTGTGGGAGCTTGCAACCAGAATTTGTTGCAAGTATTGCACGTGCATTTCTGGTTTGGTGTTTGATATTTAGTTGTTCCCTTTTTATATGGCTGTTTGGTCAGATTGAAATCCTGTGCAGCCACCACTGCCATCATCTCCCCAGAATCTCCATCCCCTAGTATCCTTACTCCTTGAACTTGTGCCGCCTCCACTTAGGCCTTTCCCCAATGGCCAATGATAAATGGTGTCTATAGTCAGCCCCTGGGTAACTTTCAATAGGACACAAAGGGACCCATCTCCTGCACTAACAGACTAAACTGGAGAAAAAGAATTAAACTCCGGAAAGAAACCAAAAACCTACTGGGCATGCCGTTAAAAATGGCGGGACTCAAGGAGATGTTTCTGGGAATGCATATTTTAAAAGCTATTACATTGGTCATATAACTTTTGAGTAAGTCTCCAGATGTGTAAGGACTAGATCAGGAAAGTAGGTCTTTTTTTTAATTTTATTTTTACCTCCCGCAGCATGTCTCACAACCTCGGTTCAGAGAGCCTACATTTATTCCCATGTTACAGATGTGGAAATTGAGGCTCAGACCAGTTTTGTGACTTTTGAGATCTCATCGCCTCTAGGGCTTGGCTCTGGGGTCAGAATTCCTGAGTTTGAATCCGATTTTCCTCTTTACTCACTGTGTTATCTAAATTACATCAGCAAAATGCTTTTTGCCATATAATTTAACATAATCATGGGAGTGATATCTCATCATAAACACAGGCTCCATCTCCACCCAATGGGAGGAGATTATACAAAGACAAAGGTCATTGGGCCTCAGCATAGCATTCTGCTTACAAAACAATTGAAATATATGTCAAATAAATGCATAGACATGACTAAGGATGGTCATATTGGTGTTTGTAGAAATAATTGCAAACTGGAAACAATCTGAGTGATTATCAATAGTTCAATGAATAAATACAAAAGTGGTTTATTCATGTAATAGAATACCATACAGCAACGAAATAAGCAAATATCCCTATATGATACTTATAAGAATAGCTCCCCAAATCAGATTCTTGAGCAAAGGAAACCAGGCATAAACATGTGTTTAATTGATAATTCAGTTTCTATAAAATTTTTAAAGTGGTAAAATGAATATATGGAGACATAGATCAGAATAGTGGTTAAGGTTCAGGTGTAATGTTAGATAAGGGCCTAGTAAAGGTTTCCAGGGTGCTAGTGTCGTTCTGTTGGTGGTCACATGCATGTGTTCACTTTGAGAAATTTCCTTAAGTTGTCCCTTATGATTTATTCCCTTTGTATGTTCTACGTCAATGGGGGTGAGGGAATAACTGCTAGGTCAATATGTGGAATCTAAATATCAAACAAAAATAAACAAACAAACAAAACAAATTCATATGTACGAAGGACAAATAGATGGGGGCAGATGGGAGGGTCTTGGGGGTTGGCTGGAAAAGGCGAAGGGTTTAAGGAATACAAATCGCCAGTTATAAAAATAGTCACGGGTATGTAAAATATGGCATAGGGAATATGGTCAATAATATGGTAATGACCTATCGTGTCAGGTGGGTACTAGAGTTACTGGGTGATCACTTTGTAAGGTATATAAATGTCTAATCACTATGTTGTACACCTGAAACTAATATATATTTTATGTCAGCTGGAATTGAAAAACAAATTTAAACAAATGAGGCATTCTGGAGGGAGAAAACCTAACAGTTAAAAGAAAAAAAAAGAATAAAAGGCAAGAAGATTTGACAAATATGCTTCAGACTCACAATCTCTTATAGGCAGTTCCAAAATTGAAAATGCTTTGGAAACTAAACTTACTTGTTCTGACTTGTTTGCCCATAAAACTTGACCCGAACTGACATGAGGCTATTTGTAATCTTCATATATCTTGGAGTGAATATTTATGTTTCACTGCAGCAATATTGTTGTGTGACATTTAGTAGTATTACTCCAGACCCTGCTATGGATCTTCTCTAATGCATGCTGTGTGAATTCTGAAAGAATTGGTCCCCAAGAGTTTTCGATAAAGGATTGTGGGTGTGTTGTAGTGGAGGGGTTTTACATAAATCTGAGAGGTGACAACAGGTCAAGCTGACGTGAACTAAGGAAAATTACTGTTAATCAGATTAATTGAATTTATTGAATTCTTTGTTCAGCACTTTAGATGATTGTATGATTTTTCTCCTTTGACTTCTTGGCTTCTTTCCTAATAATACATTATGCTCTCATGACTAGGAAAGTACTGGGATGTGGTAGATTTTTATATACTTTAAAATTTGATTCAGTAGAACTTTTTTGATAAAAATTTAATCTGTTAATGAGAAAGATCCCTACCTCATGTATGATCTATTTCTGTGTGTGTGTGTGCGTGCGCGCACGTGTGTGCGCATGTATGTGCTACAGTATCTCTTCCAGGTACTGGAATCAGGGTTTAGACTCTCTTTATTAAGTACATTTGGAAGTTTTCAATCTTTTCTTGTAACTTTCGAAGCCTTTTAAATTAAGGAATTTGTGATTCCGCAAAAGAACAGTAAGATTGTCCAACTTTGCTGCTGTGCACTCAACAGTAATTCTGGTTCCCAATCCCAGTGGAAGAATAACAACATTTTCTGATAGAGGTGTGGCTATACAAAACTGTGCATTGTAGGAAAGGGAGAAAGATATGCAATAAACGACATAGATCCTGATATCAGATGGACCTGGGTGACTGTCCCTGTTCCACCACTCACTTAGTGTATGACTTTCATCAAGTTACTTAATCTTCTGAGCCTGAGTTTCTTCATCTGGGAAATAGGAATGTAGTCCCCTCTCTTGCATTGTTTACCCCAAATTCAGCAAAGCGCGATTTTCACATTATTCCTCCAGTCGATTAATGTTTAAATCTGCTGGGATCAGAGTAAAATGAGTGTTAATTTACAAATGGTCACAATTAACATCAACAACAGGGAGGTTATAACTGTTTTAGGAATTGTATGTGTTTTTCAGCATTTATTTAATCTTGAAATTAGCTGCTTATTTCTATGTATTTTGCTACATAAAATTTCTACAGATTATTTCTACATAAAATGCATAACCTATTCTTAAATTTGTACATAGATGATCTTAAAAGTTCAATAGTAACACTAGCCTGTAAGGAAATCAGAAATCCTTTGATTCTAAAATCACACACACACACACACGCACACACACACACACACACACACACTCACACACTCACACATACCGCTCACTCCTGCCCTGCCTCCCCGAGACAATTTTCATCCTTTCTGTTTATCTGGACTTTATCATGATATTTCTAAATCATAGCTTTATACTGATTGTAGCATATTGGAAAATGGCCACAAGTGAGGACTTCTGGTTTCAGTGTCCTTGTGTAAAGAGAATGAAAATCACTCCCCCTTTTTTACAAAAAGATGCTGGACAAACTGACTCAATTACTACTTGAAACCCATTGGGGAAATGAGGTTGCAGGACAAACCACCACCCTGAAAGTCCACGGCTGAGATGTGCTTCCCTGGAGCAGATGCCTGTAGAGCCATAAACCCAAAACACTTACATGGCAAATTTGCTGAAGTGCTTAAAGCAGGGCGTGGACTAGTATGAGAGTAAGGGGCCCCCACGTGTTGGTGGGCGTTGCCTATAGGAAAACGTCCCCTGCTCCAGGGAATGCAGCGTGACGCCGTACACGCCGGCTGGGAGACAGCGTGGAAACTCTGCGCGCCGCAGCTGCTGCTGAAGCTGTGCGGCGTCCGGTGCGTGTGGGGCGGGCACGCGCCGCCGCTCTGGGCACCTAGCACGAGCGCGAGGCCCGGACGAGGAGTGGCGGTGGGGCTGCTTCCTGCGCAGCCTGCAGCTGCGATCCAGAACTCACAGGTTTGCGCGGCCCGGGCTCAAATTGAACCGCGCCGCGGTGGCAGCCGCTGGTGCAGTGCGCCAGGCCAGGGCACCCGAAGGTGTCCGGCACGAAGGGGGCGGCTGCCCGAACGTCTCCCAGCGCTCCCACTGTGCGCCCAGCTCCATCATGCTATGGGGACACGGCGGGCGCCGGCGGTTCGGGGGTGGCGGCGGACCTGTGGAGCCCGCCTCTCGGGCCCGCCGCCACAGCCTTGCCGGTCCCCTCCTGGCCGCCGCCGGCCTCCCGCCCAGGGGTTGGACAGGTGCGCGCCGCGCGCTCGTGGCCGCGATGGCTGCACGGGCGGCGGCAGGATCCCCGGGCCGCTTTCGTCCCCGGGGCTGAGCGCGGGCGCCTCACTCTGCCCATGGCGCCTGCAGCCTTCCAGGCGTGTGCCCACCGTCCCCGGTCCGCTGGTAAGTTACTGCGCGGCCTCATTGCATCAGCGGGCTGGGCCACTTGTTGAATAGCAGGTACAGAGACCCTTCCCTTGACCCTAACAAAACGGCCTTCACTGGCCTGAAATTCAGTCATAATGCGGTTTTTACTGAGCATCTGCTGGACACCAGCTACTGTGCTGGACTCTGAGGATATGCACCAGCAACAGGTTATCCAAAGCACTTAACAATCCGTTAGGGTCCGTCTCACACACACACACACACACACACACACACACACACACACACACACACACCTAGTAACTAAAACAGTGTGATTTTTACCATGACCTGGGGAAAAACAGAGGGCTCTGGAACACACAGATAGCCCCCCCCCCCGCCCGCACCGCCACCCCACACACACCAGTGGGAAGGGTGCATAGGAGGGCTCAGGGAAGACTCCTCCTGAAGGATGGATTCTGTTACTGTGATTATGATGCAGTGCTTTGTTTTGATCTCTACTGACTTCCTTTGTGAGGCAGGCCACAAATGTCAGTAATATAGCTAGCTACTCCTGCTGTTTAGTTAACATTCGTATGATACGACGGTTTCCCTTCTTTATCCATCTAATAATGCGCCCGGATCCTTGAAATTGAAGTGATTTTCATAGAAACACTGTGTAGCTCGGTAGTGTGACTGACTTACTGACACTGCCAGGTTCTACGTTTGAGTGGTTGTAGTCAATTTGCGTTCTGTGCCTCACATGGAATACTGTAGGATTCCATCTGGATTTTTTTAGTGGTGTTTTTGAGTGTCTTGCCTGGGAAATTTTCTCAGTGGTTGCTCTGGGATCGACAATATCTGTATGTGACTTATCGCAGTCTGCAGGTAGCAGGTTGCACCACTTAGATTGCAGTATGGAAACCTCACTCCCAAATAGGTGCCTTTGCCTTTCTCACTTGTCAACGAAATCGCCCAGGTTGTCCAATGGTTTTACGATTTTTCTTTCTGCCATGTAATAAATACGCTTTCTGCAAGCCGTAAGGGGAAGATGTCCCATCCGTGTGCTCTTTCTGCTACACTTTCTTTCTGATGTTCCCACAGTCCTCCCTTCGTCATTTCCTTTCTGCTTCAAGCACCTACTGTAACTGTTCTTCCAGCATGGATCTGCTAGCGGCAAATTCTTTTTGTTTTATTAAGCCTGAGATTGTCCTGATATGCCCCTCGTTCATGAGGAAGAATATTCTTGATGCTGGATACAAAATGCATGTGCGGCGGTACATTTTTGGATGCTTAGAAAATTTCATGGCACTTCCTAATGGTCCCCGTTGGTCACATGAGCAGTGTACGTTCATTGAAATGGGTGTTCTCCCATAATCAGTGTGTTCTTTCCGTCTCACAGTGTTTAATGTTTTTGTCTTGAGTTCTGGAGGATTGACTGTTTTCTGTCTTGACCTAGATTTGTGTGTGTGTGTGTGTGTGTGTGTGTGTGGAGTTGTACTATATGCGGTTAACTCATTTTCTAGACCCTCTAGGTTTATTTTATTCAACAAACTTTTGACATTTTAAGTTATCATTTCTCCTGAAGGATCTTCAGCTCCACTCCCTGTTTTGGGGACTCTGACATCGTGTGGAATTTTGCAACTGTTGTTAATTTCCTAAAATTCTCTAAGGATCTGTTTGTTTTTATTTCGTGTTGTTTTGCTTCAGTCTTTTACCTGCCTCCTACTCACAGTGGGTATATTATACTGATCAGTCCTCAAGTACAATGATGATAACTTCTGTAATCTCCACCCTACCTTTGAACCCGTCCGGGAATGTCTCAAAATTTCTGTTGCCTTTTTTTGTTGTTTTTTTCTTGTTCTGGGTCCAATGTTCCCTTTCACTTTTTTTTTCTTTCTATGCCTTCTATTTATCTCTGAGCTTTGTATTTTTTCATGTGGTTCAAGAGAATTTGTAGTTGTTCATTGATGCATTTTTTAGGATGGTTGCTCTAAAACATTCGTCAGGCAATCGCAACATCGAATTCAGCTCAGTGTTGGTGCCACTTGGTTATCTCGTCTCATCGAGGTTATGATTTTTCCGGTTGTGATAGTATATTTCCCATTGTATTAGCCATGTTAAAAAGAGTCGCTGGAGCCTATTTAAAGATTTCTCTTTAGAAGGGGGCCACCTTGTTTAGGTTTCCCATGCAGATCCGGGCCTCCTTTCTGAGGCTCCGTCTGGTTCCTAAGAAAATGAATCTTTCAAAACCTTGGTCCTGCTAATTTTGTCCGCTTAGTTAATCTGGCGCCACTGGGGCCCCCACTGCTGCTCGCCGGTGGTGCCTGGGAGGCAGAAGAAGCTAAAGCCCACACTTTCATCAGATTTACTTAATTTTCATCTAATGTCCCTTTTCTGTTCCAGGATCCCTTCGAGCCCACCAAATTACATTTGGTTGTCATGTCACTCCAGGCTCCTCTTGGCTGTGACAGTGTGGCCGACTTTCCCTGTTTTGGATGACCTGGACTGTTAGTGAGTCGCCGGTAAGATGTTCTTGGAATGTCGTTCAGTTGGGATTTGTCTGATGTTTTCTCATGTGTAGACTGGAGTTGTGAGTTATGGGGGAAAAAAAGCACAGTGGTAAAATGCTATTTTCATCGAATTGTATCAAGAGTACACCATAAGAACATAATTTTTGACTGTTGAAGCAGACCTTAATCACCTGGCCGAGATAGTGTCTGCCAGGTTTCTCCAGTTTCAAGTTACCCTTTTGACCACTTTCCACACTTTACTCTCTGGGAAGAAGTCATAAAGAACAGACCACACTTAACTGGTGGACAGTTATGCATGCTTTCCACGAGGGCAGAGCATATTTGTAAAGCATTTGGAATTCTTCTGCGTGGAACATCTACCTCTGCCTCCCTATTTATTGGATGCATGTATTTATATCATAATGGCTTCATGGTTTCCTTTAAAAAAATATTTGGTTTATAGGCCAAAGTTCTGTTTCTTTTGTTTTCTCAGTTGTTCCAGTTTGAGCCAATGGGAGGGAGCTTTTTCAGTTGGCTCCTTGGTGGGATCGGTGCGCTCCTTTATGGGGGGTTTCTTGTTGAACAGTTCCTTGCTTTCTGGCTCAGCGCGTACATGTCCATCTTGCATATGTTCCAGCCTCATCTTACACCGCTCCAGACTCCTAGAATCAGCCAGATATCCCAGGAACACTGCTTCCTTTTGTTAGGAAATGGCACTGGAACCCAATACGTCTGTGCCAGGAATTTTGTGTCAAAGTTCATGAGAGACAATGGGTAAGTAGTTTTCTTTTCTTTCAGTGTCTTTGTCCGTCTTGCCCTTGAGGGATGCTTACTTCCTAGAACGAGTAAGAAAGCATTCCCTCTGCTTCTATTTTCTGGAAGAGATGGTGGCCCATTGCTACCATTTCTTCCTCAAAGGTTCATTTAGAATTCACCAGGGGAAGAGTCTGGGCCCTGGGCAGAAAGAAATAACTTTTCAGGGTATCTATTTTTCCGTGTGAGTTTTTTTTTCCCAAATGCAGTTGACATTCAATATGATTTGAGACTAGTTTCAGGTGTACAGCATAGTGGTTAGACATTTACAGAATTTACAAAGCGAACGCCCCGATTAGCCTAGTACCCACGTGGCCCTAAATGTGGTTATTACGATATTATTGACTCCATTCCCTATGCTGTATTTTACATCCTCGTGACTGTGTTGTAACGACTGATCTGTGCTTGTTAATTTCTCCTCTTTTCTACCCAGCCCCCAACACTTCTCCACCCCTGATCCCTGCTCTGGCAACCATCAGTTTATTCTCTGTATCTGTGAGTCTGTTTCTGTTTAGTTTTGTTTACTTTGTACTTTATATTCCACATACAAGTGAGATCGTACTGCATTTGTCTTTCTCTGCCTAATTTCACTCAGCATAATACCCTCCAGGTCCATCCATGTTGTCGGCAATGGTAAGATTCCCCCTTTTCATTGCTGCATAATATTCCGTTGTACCGCCTCTTCTTTATGAAGTCGTGTATTGATGGTTGCTCAGGTGGCTTCCGTATATTGGCTGTTGTAAATCCGCATGAGTTTTCGTAGTTAGTGCCTTTCAAGGAGTCCGACCATTCATGCCGTATATCAACTTGGCAGGCACAGAGCTGTAGTTGTAGTTGTAAATGGCGTTCCTTTTTTCTCTAGTTTCCCTTTTCGTGCCCGTGAGATCAGCAGTGATATCCATTCTCTCAATTCCGAAACCGATAAGTGGTGTCTTCCGTCTCTTTTTCTTGGCTACGAAGAGGTTTGCCTCTCTCATCCATCGTGTTAAAGAACCAGAGTTGGTGTCATTGTTTTCACTGTGGTTTTCCGGCCTTCCTTCTTCTTGATTTCCACTCTACTTCCTATTATTTATTTTCTTCCATATACTTTAGGCTGCAGTTGCTCTCGTTTTCTACTTTGCCCAGGTGAAAACTCAGGTTATTGGTCTTAGATCTTTGCTCCTCTGCAAATACAGGAATTTATGCTATACATGTTATTTCCCTCTTAGCAATACTCCTGCTGCCTCAGAAAAGTTTGATAAGTTTTAGTTGCATTTTAGTTTCCTTCCAAATGCTGTAAGTTTCTCCAGAGTCTTCTGCTTCTGGGCATGTGTTGATCAGAAGCATTTCGTTCATTTCCAGACATGCGCTCTTTCTTTCTTTCTTTCTTTCTTTCTTTCTTTCTTTCTTTCTTTCTTTCTTTCTTTCTTTCTTCCTTCCTTCCTTCCTTCCTTCCTTCCTTCCTTCCTTCCTTCCTTCCTTCCTTCCTTCCTTTTCGGTGTTGATTCGTAACTGAATTCAATTGTGGTGTGAGAATGTACTCTGTATGACTCTTATACCTTCACATTTTAAAGTCATGTCCTTACATCTAGTCTATCCTTTGAACGTTCCTCGTGAGCTCGAGAGGCTGTGGGCTGTGGGCTTTTTTTTTGGATGGAGGAATCTGTAAAAGTCAGGTAGATCGAGTTGACAAATCTTGCTGTTCAGGTTCTCGCTATCTATTCTGATTGTCTGCCTGCTCATTTGTCCGGTCACTGACGGAGGCGTGTTGAAATCTCCCACTGAAGTCACGGATGTATGTAATTCTTCCCAAACATCTGTCGGGCCTTACCTTATCATTTGGAATCTGTGTCATTAGGATCTCATGTATTTAGGATTGTTATGTCCTCTTGGAGAATTGACCCCTTTATGGTTATGTAGTGTCCCTCTTTATCCCTGGCAATTTTCCCTCTTCTGATGACCGCTTTTCCTGAAATTAGGATAGCCACTGTGTCTTTCCTTGGATTAGTGTTAGGATATCCCTTTACTTTTCAGCCATCGGAGTATGGATGTTGAGCGTGATGTTCCACAGACAAGTGTAGTTGGGTTTTTCTGTCGTCCCCTCTGAAACTCTTGTCTTAAACCATTCTCTGTTGAAGTGATTATTGATATGATTGGATTAATAGGGACCATGTTTGCAACTGCAGCATTTCTATTCACTGCGTCTGTTCTTTGTTTCTTTTGCCCCTGTACTTCTGTTTTCGCTGGATTTCATTGTGCTTTTCGTGTGATTCCATGATCCCCTCTCTTGGCATATCGCTTACACTGCTTTTTAAATTGTGTTTAGGGGCCGCTCTGGAGTTTACAGTGTACACTTGCACTTGTCTAAGTCCACCTTCAGATAACACTGTTATTGCAGGTGTAGTGCAGGTACCTGTGAACAGAATATTCCCAAATCCCTCCTCCCATTACTTGGGACACCTCTGTCCATCGTTTCACTCATCCATATGCTGTAATCACCCAATTTGTTGTTGCCATCGCATTTTAGAAAACAGCGATCTTTTCGGTGACACAAGAGCAGGGCGTATAAAGATGGTATTTTGGCTCCGTTTTACTTCACTGACTCCTCCTTTCCTGAGATAGACCCAACTTTCTGAGCTACACTATCTTCCTCCAGCCTGAAGGAGAGCCCTAACCTGTCTGGCATGGCAGATTTCCTGAGAATCGGATTGCTCCACTTTTATTTGTCTGAAAAAAAAAAACCTTTTTTCTTGTTCATTTTTTTAAATAATTATATTACCAGAAATAGAATTTAAGGTACATTGTTTTCCTTTTCAATGAACACTTTAAATATTTCAGTCTCCTCTCTGATTCTTTGCATGGCTTGTGGTGAGAATTGAGTAATTTTTATGTGTGTTCCTCTCCAGGGAAGGAGTTTTCATCCTTTAGCTTATTCTTTCTTCATTTTCTTTCTCTTTAGTTTTACACAGTTTGAAAATGTCTAGGGGTGTGTGTGTGTGTGTGTGTGTGTTTGGGTCGGGCGGTGGCTGTGCACACACCCATGCGTTTAGGATACATGCTGCTTGTTATTTGCTGAGATTCCTGAATCTGTGTTTGGTGCCTGTCATTTATTTTGGTACTTGTTAGCCCATATATCTTCCAGTGTTCCTTCTTCTGTGCCATCTCCATTTTCTTTCTCTTTTTGGTACTTGGATTACTATGCCAGACCTTTTTCAATTATACGTGGCAGGATGTTGTTACTTCTTAAAATTCTTTTTCTGTTTCATGTTCCTTCTTGCGTTTTCGTCTGGAAAGATTTTTGGAACTGAGACCCATCTTCAAGTTCACCATTTCTTCTGTAACTCGTGCTGTGTCTACTGATGAGCTCCTCATTTCTGTGACTGTGTTTTCAATTTCTAGGAAGCCCTTTTATTCCTGTCTTAGAATTTCCATTTCCATCTCTCTGCCTACATTACCCGTCTGCTTTTGCATGTTGTCTTTTTGCATTTCTAACATATGAATCATAGTTATTTTCAATCCGTGTTTGACAGTTCCAGCCTGGGTGTCATTTCAGAGATTAGTTGCAATGCCACTTTGTGATCTTCATTATCTTGATTTTTGGTACGTTTTGTAATTTTTGTTGTTGTTGTTGAAAGCCAGACATGTTCTTTCGGGTCTGAGGACCGGATGTCAGTGGGCGTTTATGTTCCTGTTAATATTGCTGTTAATCTGCCTGGCAGCTGGGCTGTGTTTTGTGTTTGCTGTAGTGGTAGTGTCAGAGGCTTCCGGGTCCTCTAGTGTCCTTATTTTGGTGCCTGGAAGCCTTTGACTCTTCAGTTTCCCTCTGGCCGGAGGGGCTGGGGTGTTTGGAATACACTTCCTGCTCCTAAGATAAGGCTCCAGCAAAGTCTTCTCCCTGGAGAGCAGGCCTTTGTCATGCAGAAGTCTCTGGGGGTGTTTTGACAATGATTACTCTTCTATTTCTCAGCCACAAAACCAGGGCATCTTTCCACATCTGCACCAGGGAAAGATCCCCTTGCTCAAGTGAAAGACCCTGAAGATGTGGATGTCCCCTAGGAAGGCGTGGGGGCAGGGCAGGAAGGGAAAGAGGTGCTCACTCTCCTGCCAGTCCACACGCAGCCTCAGATGATTTAACTTATTTCCCATTTAAATGTTCTTACCAGCTGATGACTGCAAAGGATTGTGATCCAGGAAAGCAGATCTCAGTTTTGATGCTCTAGACTCAACACTCTCTCAAGATGTTACCTGGTGATTTGTACTGCCGCCTGCGTTCTCTGATGATCAATGAAGTTTCTCCTGTGGAAAGAGAAGCCGGTAAAAGTGGAAAGTAGTTTTCTGAGGGAGCCAGCAGGAGGACTGTGTGTGTGTGTGTGTGTGTGTGTGTGTGTGTGTCCCCTGAAGTGTTGGAGGGGGTCGATGGATTTAGACGAGAGAGTTCTCTTTTCATTCAATGCTGGTGTGAGTACCTATCCTTTATCTACTTATATGTATATGACTTGAGAAAATTAAATAACAGGTGATACATTGATTGTGGAAACAGCCTATTGAAATGTTACATAAAGAATGCAAGGAAATTCTAGGCAGGGTTTCATGAAGATAACCGCAACCCCCCCAAATACATACAAGTCTTAAACAGTTATTTCCTCCCACTTTTTGAGATCAGTTCTCTCTATATGCTAACGGATAGGCACGTGTTACTCCTGATGAAGCAGGTTTGCACACTGATTGGCTGAGTAATTATGGGTAAATGGCCCTCTGCTTAGATATGGTGAGAGAATGAAAGACGGGACTATATCGTCATTTCAGGAATGAAAAGACTAAGGCTAAAAGAGCGTAAGTAACTTGCGGAAGTGATACACTAAGTCACTGTTGGACCTGGGAATGTCCCCTAAGTCTGTCCGATATCAGCAGCCGTATTCTTTCCCGTACACCCTTCTGCCTGTCCTAGAATGCACATGTTTTTAGTATTTTATTTTATTATTAGTTTCAGGTACACATTACCTTGGATAAACATTTTTATAGTTTGTGAAACAATCCCTCTGATTACTCTGTCTTCCCTCCGGCTCTGCACATAGCCGTTACACTCCTGCGGACTGCGTTCACTATGCCGTGCTCCCCATCCCAGTGACCCTCTATCGACTACTACTAATTTCTACTTCTTTAACCGCTTTCTCCCATCCCCCAGACCCTCTCCACTCTGGCCGTCACCAGATTGTCCTCTATAATTGCACATGTGCTTTCGATTACTTTGTCCTTTTCGTTCATTAGATCCTGCATATAAGTGAAATCATATGGTATTTATCTTTCTCTGTCTCACTGATTTCGCACAGCATAATAACCTCTAGTTCTATCCATGTCGTTGGCAAATGGTAAGACTTCATTATTTTATGGCTGAGTAATAGTCCATTGTATATACGAACCATAACTTTATCCAGTTGTCCGTCGATGGGCATTCCGGTTGCTTCCATATCTTGGCTGTTGTAAATAGTGCCACCATGAACATAGGGACGTGTAGATCTTTAGGAATTATTGTTTTGGTTTTCTTTGGATAAATACTCAAAGTGCAATTGCTGGGTCAACAGGCAGATCCATTTTTAATACCTTGAGGAACCTCAGGACTGTTTTCCATAGTGACTGTAGCAATTTGCAAACCCACCAAGAGTGTATGAGGGTTCCCTTTTCTCCACATCCTCATCCTCACCAACACTTGTCGTTCATTGATTTGTTGCCGATAGCCTTTCTGACAGGTGTGAGGTGATTACTCATTGTGGTTTTAATTTGCATTTCTCTGCTGATGAGTGACCTTGAGTATCCTGGCCATCTGTATTTCCTCTGTGGAGAAATATCTATGTAGGTCATCTGCCCGTTTTCTTAATTGAATTGTTTGTTTTATTTTTGTTGTTGAGTTGTGTGTGTTATTTAAATATTTTTGGATATTAACGGCTTATCAGATATATCATAAGCGAATATCTTCTCTCATTCAGTAGGTGGTCTTTTGGTTTTGTTGATGGTTTCCTTCACTGTGCAAAAACATTTCAGTTTGATGTGGACCCATTTATTTATTCGTCCTTTTGTGTTCCTTGCCCGAGGAGTGCAATTGCTGGGTCAACAGGCAGATCCAATGTTTTCTTCTAGAAATTTTACGGTTTTGCGTCTTACCTTTAAGTCTTTAATTCCTCTTGAGCCCATGGAATGCACATTTCGGAAGATTAACAGCTTTATCCGAAATGGTATTTTTTCCCACCTATCTTGGGAACTACATTTACCGAAGCAGTGGCAAGAAGGAACCGAGTCGTCAACTTCTTTTCAGAAATCGCAAACTCCTATGACTTATTAAATTCCTTTAGCAGCTAGAAACAAAGATAAACTTCTAAATTTATTTAATGATGATAGCCTAAACGCTGACTCCCAAACTGGGAAAGATAACACATGCGCACAAGCTCACAAGGACGCAAACACACATAAACGCGTACAGGCACACACAAGAATACGGTCTATCTCACTGAGGAGTATAGATTTAATTTTTTTTAATCCTTAAAGTGTACGTGTATAAGGATCCTCGGGATATAGAAAGTCTCCCACATCCCGGCCATTCTCTAGTCACGAGAGTGTGCTATAACGTTGAGAAATCTCTTAATATTTTATTAATTCCCCATATCAGTAGGTCGAAGGAGAAAACCCACGTCATCTGAAATGCTTAAAGACACCTGAAGCAATTCTGTACATCACAGACAAACTCTCTGTGGTCTTTCTTATTCCTCGACAACTTGATCCGTCTTCAGCTGAGAGATTTCTGTCAAGAGCCTTTGGTACTACCTGCACGAAATCCCGTATCTAAAACTCTTGGGACCCAGAGTTTCAGAATTCACATACCATACATTACTTAAGAGCCATAGCAGGGTCTGGAATAGCGCTGCTGATTCTAGTAAAACAACATTTCTGCAGCAACACATGCATATTAATGACAAGAAGGATAAATAGGACCAAAGAGAGCCTGGTGTCTCGTCAGGTCACGTTTCACGTCATACGAGTCAGCAGAAATAACTGTTTTTTTTTTGAGCCTTTGCAATTTTAGATGCACAATAAGGGATTTCAAGTCCGAGCTGTGTTTCTGTCAATTCTTCTTCTATATTATATGTGGTTTCCCCTCTATTTATGCTAGATTTTCTTGTGTTGACATATGACACACAAAGAGAAGAGAGCACAAGCCATAAATGACAGCATGAGGACATGTCCCAAAGTGAGCACACACATGTGACCGCCACAGAGACCGAGATAAAGAACATGGCGGGTGCCCCAGAGACCTACCTCATGCCCTTGTCTACTCATCGCACCTGAAAGTTCACCAGTCTCCTGACCTATGTCACCATAAGGGTCTTTGCCCCTGTTTCTCCACTTAACAAACAGAACTGTCAATAGCACAGAATTGTTATGCCTGACCTCCTTTGCTCTACCCTCTGATACTGAGATCTGCCCATGTTGTTGCACGTAGGGAGAGCTGCCCGTCTGATGTCTGTGTAGTGTTCTACGATATGAGCACAGAATGCCACATGGCATTTATTCATTCGGCTGTCAACAGACGTTCAGATTGCCTCCAGTCTTTGACTGTCATCCGTGATGATGCTGGGAAAGTTTTCATTGTTGTGTTTTGGAGAACATATTTGTACTTCTGTTGCGAATAAACTGGGATTGCATTGTAACCAGAATTCTGTGCTGATGCCCAGTGACCCATGTCTGTGTGTAATCGCCTTTCGTGGAGTAGTGGGGAAGAACCTGCGGATATGACGACATATTACTCCCAACATTGTATTTGTCCTATGGCACAAAGGATTTTGCAGATATAATTAAAGTCATAGAGCAGTTGACCTTAAGATAGGGAGATTATTGGGGATGGGCCAGAGCTAATTGGCTGAGCACCTAATAGTGCCTGGGCTGTTGCTGAGAGGGAGGGAGGGAAGGAGAGAGAGAGACAGAGACAGAGACAGAGAGAGACAGAGAGAGACAGAGAGAGAGGCGAGAGGAGAGACAGAGGCGTGAAGAGCGAGAGAGAGAGAGAGGAGCAGA
Organism: Rousettus aegyptiacus; assembly: GCF_014176215.1. Taxonomy (NCBI): domain Eukaryota; kingdom Metazoa; phylum Chordata; class Mammalia; order Chiroptera; family Pteropodidae; genus Rousettus; species Rousettus aegyptiacus. Next base: position 32,941,469 of record NW_023416312.1, on the reverse strand, counting down.
CAGACAGAGACAGAGGGAGCTAGATGTAAAGCTGGAGAGAGCTTTGAGAGGAGCCCAGATGACATGGAACTCAGGCAGTCCCTAGGAGTTGAGTGCTGCCCCTGGGTGATAGCCAGCAAGAGAACGGGGCCTAATGATTTGAGTAACCAGAACTGAATTCAGCTATGAACATGGATGAGTTTAGAAGGGGCTTCTGCCCAGAGCTTCCAGATGGGGACACACAGCAAGTCCACCGCCACCTGTCTCTGTAAGACCCTGTGTAGGGAAAGAAGCCAGTCAGACCGGGCACAGCCTTCTGAGCTGCACAACCCTGAGTTAATGAATGGGGGCTGTTTTAAGGTGCTAAGGGTATGATCCTGTGTTCCATGCCAAAGAACACTTATGTAGATTTTGGTACCTGGGTAAGGGGTGCTGGGTAAGAGAGTGGGCGTGCCTTTGGATCTGGGTAGCGGGCGAAGGCTGGAATTAGTTTGAGGCACATGCCAGAGGAAGTTTCAGTCGCCATAGAAGAAGGTTGAATCGGTTTGGGCAGTCTGTTTGTAGAATCTGAACTTGAAGGACGCTGCTGGTTGAGGCCTCAGAAGGAAGCGTGGGAAGCATTATCGGAAACTGCTAGGTCGTGTCCCAAAGGTTGACAGGACTGTTGGCTACAGTTGTGTGGAAAGAAGCAAATCCAAAGGACAAATTCAGACATATGCCCAAGGAAGAGGATGGAGGTAGGAGAATGTGGAGAGCCTAAGAGCAAAAAAAAAAAAAAAAACCCAGAACAAAACCAAACCTGGATATTGCTTCGAGCAATGGGAGCAATGCCTTATGACAGATCTGCAATTTAAAACCTCTGCCAGTGGGGGCTCTCAAGCCATTAGGAGAATTGGAGAGAAATCCTAAATTGCCCTAGAGAAAGCCAAAATTACTGTTAACGCACTTTTAGTAGAATTCCAGACTTGGATGTTTCTGACAGTGAGGGCCCTCTAAGAAGTGAGGAGCATGTGATTAGAAAGCCTGAGAAGGGTTGTGGTATTTCGAGAGTGTCAGAATGCTTCGCAGAATTGCACCCTGCAGTTAGGTGGAAAGTTGAACTGATCAACGGCCACCATAAATATATATCTGAGGAGATTTCCAAGCAAAGCTTCGAAGGTGTGCCCTGGTTTCTTCTTGCTGCTGCTCGTAAAATGATAGGGGATAAAGATTCATTGAGGGAAAACATGAGAAACAAAAGGAACCAGGAGTAGATGATTGGGGAAATTCTCGGCAGAGCTAGAAGAAAGAAGAAAAAGAGAGGAAAAAAGCTAGCATTGAGACACTGCTTCAGAAAAGCACGATGGAGAGAAAAGGCCAAGGGTGTGGCTGTACAAACTTTTGCTAGAGGCTCAGAAAGAAAGAACAGAAGTTGCCCAGAGGATGCACTCCCACCAAAAAGCCCTTTCAGGAGACTAAGGGTGTGTCTCACAGATTTTCTTAAAAAAAAAAACACACAGGGCCTCTGGGACGCTGAAGGCTGCTGCCCCTCAGCCCACCCAGCATGACCCCCTAAAAGAAGGGATCTCCCTCAACAAATGCATGGGCGGGGCATTTGGGTAGTAGAGTGAATGCAGTGAGGTCCATAGAGGTCTTCTTGAGAAACTTCCTTCAGCGGGCACACTGTGAGCTAGGACCGAAAAGGAAAGAGAAGGTACGGAATGCAAGAGGCCGCCTGTTACAGTAATTTATTACATGTGGATTTTGAGTTTATTTACCCTTGTTTGAACTAGATTTGAATTATATTACATGTGCGTAAAGTGGCTCCACTAATGTTAAACCTCAGAAATGTAAACAACCTGTTTTGCCTAACTGAAAATGTTTACCCCAGGAGTGAAATTGTTTTGACCGTGGTGATAACCAGACACCCGTGCGCCTGGCTGATAAGACAATGAAGACATCACCGCTACACATAAAATCTCCAGGACTCTCTGCCTGAGTCAGAGCACTCTCTCTGTCTCACAGGAGTGTGTCTCTCCGTCCCTTGATTTCCTTCTTGGCCCAAGACTCTGTCCATCCGAACAAGAGGCCTCTTCGCCGATCGACGGTTGATCGACCGGCAATCAACCCAGCGTTGATACATCACCGTTACTGCTCACCGTGTGTCTGTTTCAGTCAGCATCGCCAGGTGGTCTGCTAGGACTGAAAACCATCAGGATCTGGTATGAATAAAACCCTAGCATGCTTGCAATCTTATTTGTTTGTGTGTCTGCATCCTTACTAAGTTGTTGTCTCGCTCGGCTCTTCATATTTAAGTATATTAAGCAAAGTGCTGTCACGGGTTCAAACTGACTTAAGGGCCTTAAGGAACAAGCGAAGCCACCTGTGCATAAGTCCAAAAAAGGGAGTGACTTGGACACCGCCGGACCCCTGGTAGTCTACAGGCAGAGAGCAGGCTGACAGAGACTGCTCGGCTCCAGACACCTGCTAGCTTTCGCGAAAATGGAAGGGTAGTTCAGAGGGCAGGACCGAGGGCCCGGAGGTCAGAATGGAGAGCTAGGGAGGATTTTTCCAGGCTTTGGAACTTTGTCAGAGAATTCTGGCTGGTGTTTTCCCAGCTGGATTTCCCACCTGCTCAGGGACTCGAACTCCTTTCTGCCTTCTACTTCCTCCCGTGTTAAACCGGAAGGTCGATAGCCGTTATCCTATGCCTGTCCCACCACTGCGAGTTGGGGGAAGATAGCTGGTGATTTTAAAGTCGCCGGTCCCCAGTTGGAGGGGGATCGTGTGCCAGGAGTTGGACTGTACAGATTACACCTAGGAACCTCATCCATGCCCGACTTAGATGACTGTGGCGATGAGATTTTGGAGTGTGCATTGAGGAGATTTCGAGGAGCTTTGGGAATTGAGCAGATGCCATAATACCATGAGGGGTTGGAGACTGTGGAATGGGGTGAATGACTTGTGCCTGTGGGACTGACTGGATCACTGAGGGGCAGAGGAAAGGCTGTGATAGGCAGAATTCTAAGATGACCGCTGATGACCTTCAGACTCATGGAATCGCCTCTCGTTGACGGTGAGAGGAGCCCATGAATCAAATGAGCCATCGTTCCCCAGATTATGTTATCTTATGAGGAAAAGGGGACTGTGCAGATAGTGTTATGTCCCAAATCAGCGGACCTTTAACACCGGGTGGGCCAGGCCTCATCATGTGAGCCCTTAAAATGCCCTGAGCCCCTCTGGAGAGGCTCAAAGCATGAAAGCGTTTATGGGGTGGAGGGGTCTGTGTGTCAAGGATCTGTGAGCAGCCTCCACTGCAGGAGCTTAGAGTGGAGCTGACTTCTGCCAGTGATGCAAACAGGCTTGGAAATGAAGTCCTCCTCAGAGCTTTCACAAAGAAACGCAGCCTGATTGCGCCTGTGAGACACTGAGTGGACAACAAAGCCGTGCCACGCACAGACTTCTGACCTACAGAACTGTGAGCTACGAAATAGACATTGCTCTCAAGTCACTGAGTTTATGGTAGTTTGTTATGTTATGTAGGAATAGACAGTTAATACAGACAGCACTGCTGGGGTATAGAGAGCGCCCCTGTTCAGCATTAACAGAGCGTGCCAAGGAGTTTTCTAAAGGGCTGGCACCAACTTACACTCCCACCGCATGCTCACCAACCCTCGATATTGTTAGTTGTCTTGGCTCTTCTGGTAGACGTCTCCTGGTATCTCACTGGGGCTTTGACGCGCGTATCCCTGGTGACTGAGGCTGAGCAGCTTTCGTATTTTTGCTCACTGGTATTTGCTCGTTGCACGCCCTAAACCCTGAGGGTCCCATTCAAATATTGTGCCAACTTGGCATCACATTGCCTTTTTTCTCCTTGATTTCAGGAGGTGTTGTGTCCTGTAAATGGGGCCTTCGTGGGATACGCGTGTTGCAAATATCGTTCTCCCATTCTGAGGTTATCTGTTCACGCTCTAATTGGGTCTTTGGAGGAACAGAAGTGCCTGTTGTGATAAACTGCAAAGCTCCGGTGTTTTCCTTTTAATGTTAGGACTTCTTTTGTCCTGTTTCTAATGTATTTCTCACCCCGAGGTCCAAAAGATGTACTTGGATGTTAATTTCTGTCAGCCTGAACTTCTGGAATTCATTTTCGTGCACGACACAACCTCGCGGTTGAAAGTTCCCCCCGCCTTAGTTTGTCCAGCCTCACTTAATTAAAAGACTATGCATCCGCCAGAGCACAGCAGTGCCACAATTGTTGTAGATGAGGTGACCGTGCTTGTGTGAGTCTGCACGTGGATCCTTCTCTTTCTTCCATTGGTCTGTTTGTCTATCTGTGTGTGCTCGCACCACACTTCCTTCATTATTATACTGTCCCAGGTAGTCTTGCTATCTGGCTGTGAATGTCCTGAAGAGTCTTGTCTTCTGTGGGGTGGTCTGTCCTCGGATCCGCGTCTTCCATATAAAATTGAGGAGCAGGCTTGCCTATTTCCAGATTCAAAGAAACTGCTGGGATTTTGCGTGAGATTGCATTGAATCCATAGATCGTTTTCACAAAAATTCTCTTTTCAATTCACGTGTGTACTGTTGTCTTCTAATACTTGAAGATACCTAAACTTGCTGTGTTTCTGATTCATGTAGGTCTTCTTTAATTTCTCTCGGAAATGTTATGTGTGTGCAGAGGTCTTGGGACTCCTTTGTCGTATTCGTCCCTAAGCTCTTTGCTGTTTTCTGATGCCATAAGCAATGACGTCTACACAGACAACAGGTGGTTACCAGCGGGAAAGGGGTGAGAGAAGGAGGTAGGAAAGGGTAAAGGGGGTCAAATATATGGTGACGGAAGGAGATTTGACTGAACACACAATGCAGTAGACAGATGATGTTCCATAGAATTGTAGACTTGAAACCGGTATAATTTCATTAACCAAGGTCTCCCCAATATGTTTAATCACGAGAAAAGACATGGCCTTTAACTTTATTTCTCTTTATACCTTTAATGCTAGTATATAAAATCCGGTTGCATTTTGTAATAGCGACTTGCTATCCAGCAATCATGAGTGAACTTTCCTGAGTCTGAGTGGATTTACATCCGTATCTCATCGACTGCACCTCGGAAATGCCCAATCCCAAACCAGTCACAGGAAGGGCAACGAGATTCCTGTGACGTGGCTAGTCAAGCACACTGCCCTGTATAGTCAGAATCGCTGTGTCACAGGCAACAGTTTCCCTTTATTTGAACCAAATACCTAAGTACTTGGAAATGAAAACTTTGATCGGAAAGGGGAAAATCAGGAGACAGACGATGTTGGACTGATGTTGGTGGGACGGCCCTCCAGGAAAACGAGCTGAAATTACAGTTCTCAGGGTACAGCATTTCTTAAGCACAGACTAATATGTTTAATAATCGAAATCCAGCTGTCGATTGTGGAGGAAGAATTCAGTCTTAAAACGAAGTAAGTCAATGCACAGATACCCTTCTGTTGAGTATACAATGCCAAAGTCTCACAGAAAACTGAAGACATACACATACCAAACACTTAGCCACAGTTATTGATCACTGACAGGATTGCCTGTGATTTGAATTTCGTTTTAGTCTTTTCCAGATGATCTCAATGCTCTGCCGCAGGGCTTGCCAACCCGGACGCTGCTGACATTTTGGACCAGATAACTTTTTGTTGTAAGAGGCAGCCTTGTGCACTCAGGGAGTTGAAGAAGCATTCCTGCATTTGATCTACCAGATGCCGACAGCGCCTCCCCTTTCCCCCCACTGTGACAAAAAAACCAAACTTGTCTCCAAACGTTGCAGCCGTCCCCTGGAGGGCAACGTGGTCCCAGGGGAGCACCACTGCTATGTAGTGTATGAGATTTTAATATACATAGGATGCTAGGTATCTATACAAATGGATGGCTGGTTTCATGGATGGATGGATGGAGAAATATAAATACACGTGGGTATATTCAGGCTACAATTTTTTTTTATTTGCGTAGTGTAGCCATTTTCCAATGGCATTACGAGTTCTTGAAAAATGATCTATAAAATCTGCAGGAGTTCATTGTCTGGACATCCAGGATCCTGCTGGAAATGTAGGTGGTTTCAAAGTATTAAACCCATAGAACGTTAAAAGAATCATTTAGTTCATGTAACATCGTGCGGATATATATCCGTATGTGTGTCTGTACCTATATCTATTTCGTTCTTGAGACTCAATGCCCATAAAGGGAATTGTAGCATCAAATGGATTGTGTATATATGACTTTTTACATGCCTTCTCCCATTTACATCTGGCAAGGTGCTACGAATCAGGTAGCAGTCGAGAGAGCGTGGTTCCTTACAACAGCATAAGTAGTAATTAAGCGTTAAAAAATAGTTGCTTTCTCTAATGTAAAAAGCTGTATTCTTCTGAATGTAAGAGTAACCTATGCTCATCGAAAACATTCAGAATAGAAAGGATGAGGCAAACACAAGTTACCCTTCCAGAATTTATTTTTTCCACGAGAATCACCGGTTCCCGCTGTGTCCCCCATCGCAAGTCTTCCCAACCTCAGGAAGTGGCACCACCATCCACCCAGATACTGTGGCCGAAGTCTAAGAGTTGTCACCGATTGCCTTCTTTCCCTGATGATCCAGCATTCCCAGCTGAGGCCTCCGACAAGGACATCGTAGGGCAAATGCGAGTCATGTACACTCTGTCCTGTCTGAATTCCACCTCTGCAGAGCCTGAGCATGATCAAATGTTCATTGTCCCAGGACACTAAGTTACGGAGCGGTAGCTAACCGGAATGCACTCCAGTCATGCATTTCTTATTCAAGGACATCCACTATTTCATCCATATTTCGTTTTCCGTATTCCATTTGATGCCGATTTTATCCTTTGTTCCATCTTTTACAAACTCGTATGCTGTATTTCCTTCTCGGCGTCATTCCATTCATCCCTATTCCATTACAGGACTTTTAAATCTATAGTGCAAATTTCATAGTCCACTGACTTCACGACATTGCATATTCTGTTCCCTTCTGTGAGTCCTTCCTATTTCATTTTTGATTTCCCGCTATTTTTTCGCTATTGTACTTTGCCGAATAGCCCACTCCGTTCTTTTTCTCAGATAGCATCACATAGGTGTTTTTTATTCCACATGCCATTAGATATTTAATTCCATCCCCCTTTCCACTCAATTTTCCATTCCGATCTTGATCACACGTCAAATCCATTTTCTGTTCCATAGAATTTAACGCTCCCCATACCATTCCAGTCTGTTCTGCGTTGTGTTTCACCCCAGTTGCTCATCTGGTCCAGTAAACACCACATTCCATTCAGCCAAAATTGCTATGGCGGTGACTTTCAGGAGACCGTCTTGCCAACATCGAATCAAAGGATTACAGGTGTGCACGGCCCGTACCAAGGATTTCCTCTCCTGGGAATTCATCCAGAACAAGGACACGATTGAGGCTGTGAACAATTGTTAGTCAGAAGGATGCATCTCCCAGTGACTTGCTGAACAGAGTGAAAAGTTGGAAACCGTATCCATTCCAGTCAGTATTGGTATGTTTGCAAATGTAAGCTGCTTCTGTAAACGGAGTATTTTGTCCTTAGAAAAGGCCTCGTGGACATTTCTTGATTGGCATGGAAAGGGTGTTTTCTGGACCCCCAAAGCAGCTTACCAAACAATGTCGGTGGCTAAGTGATTCTATTAAATAATCTAAACTAAACTGTGAAAGATGGATGAATGGCTTTTCGACCAACATAGAAGAGTCCCAGTACGTGCCTGTGGGTGGGTGAGAATTTGGGTGCTCGCTCTCTTGCATTTGCTTCTCTGTTTGGGGTACTGAACGTGCAGCCCTTTGGTACTAATGACAAGAAAAAAAAAACAATCAGTGTCCAAATGTGGACCTCAGGCCTGTGCATCACAGCAGATTTCTATCAACAGAAATAAGAGAGTGGGCCAAAGCAGTGGATTGCTATGCAGCCCAAGCAAATGATGATGCATGTTTATGGATAGTATCACTCGTCATCCAAGGCAATTCCAGCCCATACTTCAGAGCTAAGGCAGCGGAAGCCTCTTACTGGCAATTTACCCCTCCCTCCCCTTTCTGGTGTGTGGCAGCAGTGCTGAACATCCCGAGCCCGGATAGTGTGGGCCCCACCCTTTTTCTCGCCTCCAGGCCGCCGTCCAAACAGAGCCGCAGAGGTGGTCCTCCAGATGCCCGGAGTAGTTCCGAGACCGTCCCCTCTAGGTCACGCAGGGGCCCAGTGTTTTGAACACACCCCAGGAGGGACACCTGGCTCGGAGATATCTGCAACCGGCCAGTATGGCATTCCTTTCAAGCCATGGCTTGAGGTCGAGTCCCCAGAGTGGTGCTGACAAGCCGAGCTGATGTGGGGCGTCTACAGTTGTTTCTATGGACAGCCTCCCGGTTCATGCCCCCCACCCCCACCCCGACACACGCCCACGTGGGGGCCCAGGATCGGGTGGGGAGTTCATGTAGTAGACCCGCCCAGAGGACTCCAGGGCCGGTGGAGCACACTTGTCTGTTTTGCGCCAGAAGAGGGAGCTAGGTTGCCGTGCTCCGGGAAGACCGAGTCACGTGGTCTAGAGCTCGCCAATCAGAAGCGGACGCTCCACCGGGTCCCGCCCAGCTTCCTCAGTCCTCCAGCTCCCGCTCCAGCCAGGCAGCGTCCTCAGCCGCGCGATCGGGTTTCCGGTCTCCTGGGATCATGGCCACCCAGTCGTGCTGCGAGAAGGAACAGAAGCAACAGCAGGGTGAGGTCCCCGCAGGGCCAAAGAACCAGGTCCCCGCTGTCCCTGGCGGCACCCACGAGGCCAAAAGCCATGATGCCGGTGCCGGCGTCCCCACGGTCCCGAGCGACCCGTCTCGGTCAGGTGATGGCGCCTCGCGCGGTGGCATAGCAGGTGCCTCCTCCTGCGCCATGGCCGCCGCCGGCGCCATTTCGTCCACTGCGGAGGACCCAGGGCCACTCTCCATAGACTGTGAGCAGGAGATTGGGCGTCCTGAGCAGCAGGGCGGCCCGAGCCCCCACTCAGTGCTGCGACCTGTGGGGCCCGAGACGGGCCGAGGTCTGCAGACCGCGTACGCAGGCAGCGCGGCCACCATGGGGCAAGCCACGAACGGCGCTGTCCCGGCCAGCGGGCGTCTGACCCAGACCAGGGGCTCAGCGAAGGGCCGTGGGCGGAAGCGGCCCAGCCGTGCAGAGGCTGCCCAGGCTCAGAAGTTTTCACGGCTCTGTCCGATTCCAGGGGCTCCCGCGCCTTTGCCGCCGTCTTCTCCAAGGGCTCAGCGCAGCAGCAACCACCACCGCCGCCACGCACCTCGTGCTTCTCCACAGAGCCTCGCATCCCAGCCAGGCCCTGCCCTCCGCAGCCGCGCCACCCCGTCAGGCCCTGCGGGCCGCCACCATGCGCCAGAGCCGGGTCCTGCCTCCAGCCGCCGTGCACCTGAGACAGGGCCTGCATCCCGCCGCCGCCGCCGTGCATCGGCTCAAGGTCCTGCATCCAGCCACCATACACCCGAGCCAAGCCCGGCATCCCGAAGCCGTGCACCCGCGCCAGACCCTGAATCCCGAAGTTGTGCACCCACGCCCGGTCCTGCATCCAGCTGCTGTGCCCCGGAGCCAGGTCCTGCATCCAGCCGCCGTGCACCCGACTCAGGCACTGCATCCCGACGCTGTGCACGCGCGCCAAGCACTGCATCCAAACGGGGTGCACCCAAGTCAGGCCCTGCGTCCAGCCACCATGCCCCAGGGCCAGATCCTGCATCCCGCCGCCGTGCACCCGAGTCAGGGCCCGCATCCCGCCGCCGTGCACCCGAGTCAGGGCCTGCATCCCGCCGCCGCCGCGCATCCTCTCGCGGTCCTGCAACCAGTCGCCGTGCCCTGGAGCCAGGTCCTGAGCCCCGCCGCCGCCGTCGCCGCTGTGCAGCCGCGCCAGGCCCTGCTGTCGATAGCCGCACTTCCAGGTCCGGTACTACTCTTGGCAGCCGTGGAACCGCACGAGGCCCCACTGTCTGCCGCCGCGTTTCCAGGCCAGTCATTGCGCCCCAATGCTCTGCTTGTGTGCCAGGCCCAGCTTCCGGTAGCCGTTCATCTGGGCCAGGCCCTGTCCTCAGCCAGCAGGCCAGCCCACCAGGCCCTGCACTCCAAAGCCGCGCATCCGCACCCAGGCCTACTCCTGCGCTCTGCAGTTGCCTCACTCCGCTAAGCACCACCCTCCGCAGCGGGAGTACCATTGAAGGCTTTGTTGTGAGGAGCCGACCCACCCAGAGAAGATCAGCCCCTAGCAGCCGCCCCTCTCTTTCTGGGGCTGGTGGCCAGAGCCCTACTTGCCCTGGGTCCGCCTTAGGAAGGCCTGTCTTCCAGAGCAGCTCAAGCTCTTCTGATCCTGAGGTCCCAAGCCTGCCTTCCCAGCCGCGTTGGCATGCAGTCCGTATGCGTGCCTCCTCACCCTCACCTCCTGGTCGGTACTTTCCTTTCCCTGGGCGGTATGGTGCAAGTTCCTCATCCTCATCCTCGTCCTCGTCCTCGCCCCCGTCCCCGTCCTCGTCCCCGTCCCCTTCCCCGTCCCCGTCCTCTTCCCCATCCCCGTCCCCATCCATGTCCCCGTCTTAGTCCTCATCCTCGTCCCCCTCCTCATTCTCGTCCCCTTCCCATTCTCCTTCCCCCTTCCTCTCCCCCTCCCTTCCCTGCCAGAGCCCCTCTTCCCCTACTCATTTTCCTGGCCAGAGCTGCTCTTCATCTCAGCCTGGTGGTGGCTTGGGCTCCACCTCCACTCCTAGCACTGCTAGCCTTAGGCGTGCCCTGCTGCTGGAGTTTGATGCCCTGAGCCCTGTCTCTCCATGATAGTAGGCCAAAATAGGGAGCATCCCTTAGCCCCCTGCACCTTCTGTGTTGTGACCCTCCATGTGCATCCTCATAAGTCCCAAGGAAGGAATCCACATCCACTGCACTTAATGGAATGCCTACTTCGCTGTTACCTGTGAGGTTTCCAAGAACTGTGTGAGACAGCAACCAACCTTGTGAGTTCTGAAGCCCCCTCTTCCCAGGACTCCATTACCTAGCACTTAGCTGCTGATGGCCTTTGCCCCTGAGTTGAGATTCCCCTTTTCCAGGTTGTAATGGATTTTTGGTGAATAAAATTTAAATGCTGGCTTGATTTTTTTTCATGTACCCTGGTTTTTAAATGAGGTGAAAGGGTTTGTGGTTTATCCTGATTTACTTAAATGTGGGGATTTGGTGTGGGAGCTTGCAACCAGAATTTGTTGCAAGTATTGCACGTGCATTTCTGGTTTGGTGTTTGATATTTAGTTGTTCCCTTTTTATATGGCTGTTTGGTCAGATTGAAATCCTGTGCAGCCACCATTGCCATCATCTCCCCAGAATCTCCATCCCCTAGTATCCTTACTCCTTGAACTTGTGCCGCCTCCACTTAGGCGTTTCCCCAATGGCCAATGATAAACGGTGTCTATAGTCAGCCCCTGGGTAACTTTCAATAGGACACAAAGGGACCCATCTCCTGCACTAACAGACTAAACTGGAGAAAAAGAATTAAACTCCGGAAAGAAACCGAAAACCTACTGGGCATGCCGTTAAAAATGGCGGGACTCAAGGAGATGTTTCTGGGAATGCATATTTTAAAAGCTATTACATTGGTCATATAACTTTTGAGTAAGTCTCCAGATGTGTAAGGACTAGATCAGGAAAGTAGGTCTTTTTTTTAATTTTATTTTTACCTCCCGCAGCATGTCTCACAACCTCGGTTCAGAGAGCCTACATTTATTCCCATGTTACAGATGTGGAAATTGAGGCTCAGACCAGTTTTGTGACTTTTGAGATCTCATTGCCTCTAGGGCTTGGCTCTGGGGTCAGAATTCCGTTGTTTTCATCAACTGCCTGCGTGTTCCTTTACAAGCTAGTGAATATAGGATCCTAAGTTTTCTCATTTGTCGATTTGGCACAATAAGAGTGCATGCTTCCTCGTTTGTGTTAAGGATAGTGCCTGTTGATGTTTAAAATAATCGTGTTAATTCTTTTTTACCCCAGAGGATTAAAATAAGGCTATCAGTAATCTGATAGGTTTTTGGGGACCAGGCTGAAATTGAACTGTCCTGTACTGGCTGCTCCAGTGTAGTAGGTTCACCGGGCCTGTGTACCTGAAGATGTCCAACTGGAAGGCTGCGGCTCCCTTGCAGCTCAGTCCCAGCCACTTCCCGAAAGGCTCCCAGAACTTCCTTCTCTGTGCCCAGCTCGATCTCCCTGGGGGACAGGGCAGGCAACAATGCAGTGTATATGGCTGCAGATCCTGCTTCACTGGCCCTCTGGCTTTCTTTTAGTTGTCGTCTTTTTGGCCACCAGGGTCCTGACTCCGGACTGGACCAGCAGGTGGCCGCAAGATCCTGGCACCATGACCAAAGTGGCTGTGCTACTGAGGGCAAGTAAGGGTGAGGTTGGAGGTGGGGGGCAGGAGTGAGGGTATCAGGGATGCTCGCAGCTGGGCGTCTGGGCGGCAGTTCTCTTTCTTACCCTGCCTATGACATTCTCAGCCATAAATGAAAATCTGGCCAAGTCATAAACCTGTAGTGTTGGCTTGGGAATGGGAGGGATGTAATGATGGAGGGGGTGCTCAGGTTTTAAGAACTTACTGGGCAGCTCTTTGTCTGCACTTCTAAGGTAGTCCACTTGTTGACAATGTGGCTGAGACCCTTCCTTCGATCCTAAAATATCAACTTTACTGGTATAACATGGCAAACTGTAAGTATCTGTAGCATCTTCTCCTAAGAGACTTTCTACATCATCCATACATACCTGGAGATTGCGTATATCCATGCTCATCGTGTTATTTACCAGCCCTGCGGCCATGGAAATGGTCCTGAAGTTCTGTGGGTCCCTGTAATCTCATATGAGAAAAGAGGAATAACATGCCATATTCTAAATGTAGTGGCAAGTAATTTCAAGAACATACTTCAAGTATTTAAAACAGCAGAAAGGAATTGGATTTATTATATCTATAAAATTTCTAAATTCATTTCCCGATGATTTCCTAACTTCTTATCATTTTCATTGGACTTATTTTTAGTTTTCTTCTATGCCAAGATTCAGGAAGTGTTCTGGATGCTGGATGGGTAAAAAATAATGTAACTTGATCCTTTTCCTCAAGCATCTTAGAGTCTAGTGTGGTAGACAGAAACACAAAGAGACAAATTACATGAAGGGGCTTAATGTGAAGAATTAGCGGCCTTTTAGGAGTGTCATGAGAAAGCAAAAGAGAAACACAAAAAAAAAACTGGACTGGGGGTGAGTGGCCAAATCAACAGGATACCGGAGAGAGCCCTCCTTGTGAGAGTGAAGGAGCTCACTGTATTCAACAGTTCCACTAATACGTGGGTTCCCATTCTTGATTATGTCACGGTAGCCTTGAACGCCATCTATGCCTCACCTAGAAAATAAACCGCTGGAACAGGGAGCTCTGAGAACACAGAGGAACACCATCTGGAGCTATTTACTAAGCTTATTTTTCAAATGCAGTAACTGAGGCACAGAGAGGGTCAGAATTTCGCACAGTCACGCAGCAAGTTAGTAATAAAGCAGAAATGAACCAGGTAGCCTGACCCCAGAGTCAGTTCACTCCATGGGGGAGGACACAGGAGCTTGGCCAGGCCCCTTATGATACTGGCTATGAAATTGGCAACAGAGATTCAATCCAGACCTGTGTGACTCCAATTTTCCCTACTCTCAGTGTACCCCCTAACCTGCTGTTCCGCCACACTAGATGCTCAGTAAATGGTAGCCCCCTCTCCTGGTCTACTTCATTGGCACTGTACAGTGAGCAGATATTTATCATGCACCTACTATGTGCCAGTCTGTGTGCAGTGGGGTAAGAGAGACAAATCAGGTGCATTCCTTGTGTACAGTCTAGAAAGAGAGACAGAAATGGGTTGCATTATATTCATCTGCTTGGGCCGCCATAACAAAAGACCACACGCTGGGTGGCTTAAACAACAGAAATTGTTTTTTCACGGTTATGGAGGCTACAAGTCCAAGATCAGTGTGTTGGCAGGTTTGGTTTCTTCTGAGGCCTTTCTCCTTGGAGTGCATGTGGCTGTGTATCCTCTGTGTCTGTGCACATCCCTGGTGTCTCCCTGTGTGCGTATCCAATTTCTCTCTTCTTGTAAGGACACTAGTCAGATTGGATTAGGACCTTAACTTAATCACCTCTTTAAAGGCCCTATCTCCAAATACAGCCACATTCTGAAGTACTGGGACTTCGACATATGAATTTTGGGGTGACATCTGTTGCAACACAATTTTAAAAATAAGCACTTCCTCTTCCAGTCAGGTTGACATCAGGCCTCAAATAGAATGAGCTGTAGAGAATAATATTGAATGTCAACTCTAATTGAAAACAATTTGTAAGGAAAAAGATAGGATGAAATGAGGAAACAGAAACTCGGAAGCCACATCTCAAGCATTCTGAAGATGCTGCAACAATTTTGGTTGACTTTAAAAGCAGAGATTTGAAACTCTATAACCCGTGGCCCAGGAATAATTTACTAAGCACTTACTATGAGCCAGTTGCTGTTTATATACACATACATATACACATGTATATATGTATACACATATAAATGTATATATTATGTACAAGTGTATGTATATTACACATGTATAATTTAATACTCGAAAAATATGATAAACAGCTAAATACTGGTCTTATTTGCATTTAGGGATGAGGAATCATAGATAGGAAGAAGTTTGAGCAAATTACACCCAAGGTTATTTAGCAAAAAATGACTGAGGCTGCATTCAAACCTATATAATATTCTGAATCCAGTCCAATCTTTGATTATGATGTTATTTTGCTTACAACGGAAGAGGTCTCGCCCTGAAACGAAGAATGCCATTAATATTATCAAGTCACACACAGAGTTATTCTCCTGTTGCCCCATTTAAGAAAAAAAACAGCAGTGTTATAGAGATTGTGTAACAAATTGTCATTAGAAGCAACTAAACTCTGTCAAGTGGGTCATGCGTCAAGTACAAAATGAATTCATGAATCCCCAATGAATAAGTCAACAGTTATTCCATGAGTACCTACTTTGCTTTGCACTGAATTGGGTATCAGCTGTATCAGAGTAGGTTAAATCTTACTCTCTCTAGTCAAAGATCCTATAGTCCAGTTTGAATGACAGTGCATATACACTTGGTACACTGGTAAAACTGCAGGGAGTTTGATGTACAGTGAAAGGGTTGGGTCCTTGAATCAGATATATCTTCACCTACCTTGAATTAATCTGGGCCTCAAGGCAAGGCCCTTAGCCTGTTTGTTCATCTGTAGTTTAGGGATGGTAAACTATGCCTCTATTGGCTGTTGTGAGCATCAGATTATTTCCGGCACAGAATATATGTAGAGGAACTGCTCTGTGTCAGCACGCTGACAAAGTTATGTATGGACCATGTAGGTAAGTTTCAACTACAGTTTCACCTGGAGCTGGGTAGAGTGCCCTGTTATTCTCCAGGAACACGGAAAGATTTCCGAAATGGTGCCACAAGACCATTTCTCACCATCTGCCTATTTTGAGAGAGGCAGGCACAGGCAGTTTCTTATCACCTCTCTGGTTCCGAGACTTTTCATCTTGCTTCTTCCCCCCACCTTAGAGTACAGCCGAAGGCTACAGAATGGCCTAAAGTCTACCTGCAATATAGAAATAGCTCCTAAGCGACAGAGTTCCACACCACCGATGATGCCTGTCATTCTGTTTTGTTGTCATTCTGTGGAACAAGAGAAGTGAGAGCTGACACCATATTGATTTTACTTTTCCTGACTATGTAAATAATAAACTGAATCTCTCTGGGCTAGTCGTTACTTACTGGCCACATCTGCCAGCTTGTTTGACACTAAGCTTTTAGTAAATTTTAGCTACCACTTCTATCATACATCATTTGAGCATTAGGGATTAGCACAGTCCAGGTATGCAGCATCTGTCAATCAATGGAAGGAATGATTTATGTACATTCTGCTATTCTTAAGGAACTATGTGAAATAATAAATGCTATCAATACAGGTGGAATATACAGAATTTACGTGTTATCAATACAGATTTGGTCTTTATCTGAGGATATGATGATCTAGCCCTAAGATAAACAGATTCTGGCATCATTTGCAGTGCTAAAAGCCTAGCTCTTGGAGTCAGAAATGCCTGGGTACATGCTAATAATCCTAATCATACAAAATCTATCTTTACGGGTCACTTTCTGTCTGCCAGATACTGTTGGAAACAACAAACACCATCTATTTTGATCCTCCCATAAATCTAGAAGGCATGTACTCTTATTGTGCTCAACTGACAGATGAGGAAACATAGGATCCCTAACTTTGTCCAGAGACACACAGCAAATCAATAGGAAAACTAGAATTGTTTTCTAGTCAGGGTGTCTGACTCTGAAGCCATGTTCGACTAGTAAGATCATGAAAGTCAAAAAATTGCTTAGAGCCTCAATTTCAATGTCCATAAAGAGAAAATATAGGACTTCCCACGTATGGAAGTTGTTATAAAAATACGTCATTAAGGAACAGAGCGTAGTGGCTGACATATGATAGGTACTCAATAGAGTAGCTTTAAAAAATTGTGGTAAAATACATATGACATAAAATTTATCATATTAAACATTTTTAAGTGTACAGGTCAGTGGTATTAAGTATATTTATCCTGTTGTGCAGCATAACTCCAGTACTCCTTCATCTTGCAAAATGGAATCTCCATAACAATTAAACAACAACGTTCCATTCCTCGCTTCCCCCGGCCCCTGAAAAACAACATTCTAGTTTCTGTTTATGAATTTGACTACCCTAGACATCTCATATATTGGAATCGTATAGTATTTGTCATTTTACGATTGGGTTATTTCATAAGTCAGTATTTCTGTCCATTTTGAGGCTGAATAATATCCCATTGCATGGACATACTACACTTTTTTTTTCATTTTAGTACAACAGACAATATTTTATTTGATTTTTTGGTTTGTTCTTAATGTAGCTTGTCGTTATTTTATATTTATATTTATATTTACATATTTTTATTATGGTGATATTTGTTAATGAAATCCAGTAAGTTTCGAGGGTACAATTCAACAGTTAGTCATACGTATTTTGCATTATATATTCACCACCACCCACAGTAAGATTTCGTTCCGTCACCACATAGTTGACCCTTTTTACCCCATCTATCTCTCTCCTCCCCCCTGCCCTCTGGTAACAACTAGTCTATTGTCCATGTCCATGAGTCCGTTTATTTGTCATGTTCGTTTGTTGCTTTTAGGTTTATATCCCACATATAAGTGATCTCATCTGGTTTTCAACCTTTTGTGTCTGTCTTATTTCGCTTAACATGATTGTCTCGAGGTCCATCCATGTTGTCTCAAATGGCAGTATTTCAGCTCTTCTTATAGCTGAG
The DNA here is from genome assembly GCF_014176215.1 of Rousettus aegyptiacus. Classification (NCBI taxonomy): domain Eukaryota; kingdom Metazoa; phylum Chordata; class Mammalia; order Chiroptera; family Pteropodidae; genus Rousettus; species Rousettus aegyptiacus. Next base: position 32,924,053 of record NW_023416312.1, on the reverse strand, counting down.
TAATATTCCATTCTGTATATGTACCGCAGCGTCCTTAGACAATCATTTATCACAGGACACTTCCGTTGCTTCCATGTCCTGGCCACTGTGAATAATGCTGCTATGAACATCGGTGTGCAGACATCTTTACGGATATGCATTTTCAAGGCTTTGGGGTAAATACCCAGTAGAGGGATTGCTGGATCATATGGTAGATCAATTCTTAGTTTCTTGAGGAACCTCCATACTGTTTTCTATAGTGGCTGTACCAATTTGCAGTCCCACCAGCAGTGTATGAGGGTTCCTTTTTCTCGGCATCCTCTCCAACACTTGTTATTGCTTGTCCTGTTGATAACAGCTATTCTAACAGGTGTGACATGGTATCTCATTGTGGTTTTCATTTGCATTTCCGTAAGGGCTAGCAGTAAGGTTGAGCATCTTTTCATATGTTTGTTGGCCATTTGGGTGTCTTCTTGGGAGAAATATCTGTTCAGACCCTCTGCCTAGTTTTTTTGATTGGATCGTTTTTGTTGTTGTTCTTGTCGTTATTGAGTTGTACGAGTTCTTTGTATATTTTGGATATTAGGCCCTTACCGGAGGCATCGCTTGCAGATATATTTTTGCATTCGGATGTTTGTCTCTTTCTTTTACCTTGCTGGCAGCTTCTTTGGCTGTGCAGAAGCTTTTTAGTTTGATGTAGTCCTATTCATTTATATTTCATTTTACCTCCCTTGCCTTTGAGGCCGAATTCATAAAATCTTCTTTAAGTCCAAGGTCCTTGTGTTTAGTTCCTATGTTTCCTTCTATGCGTTTTATTGATTCTGGTCTTAAATTCATGTCCTTTATCCATTTTGAGTTAATTTTGGTGCGTGGTGATAGATACCAGTCTAGTTTCATTCTTTTGCAGGTGGCTCTCCAGTTTTCCCAGCACCATTTATTGAAGAGGCTTTCTTTTCTCCACTGTATTCTTTTGGCTTTTTGTCAAAAATTATTTGCCCATATAAACATGGGTTTACATCTGGATTCTTGATTCTGTTCCACTGGTCTGTGTGTCTGTTTTTTTTTCTGTGAATACCATGCTGTATTGATTATCGTTGCTTTGTTGTACAATTTGGTGTTGGGCAGAGTGATGCCTCCAGCCTCGTTCTTTTTTCTCGGGATAGCTTTGGTGATTCGGGGTCTTTTGTGCTTCCATATAAATCTGATGACTTTTTGTTCTATTTCTTAGAAGATTGCCGATGGCATTTTGATGGGGATTGCATTAAATCTGCATACTGTTTTAGGTAATAAGGTCGTGTTAACTATATTGATTCTTCCAATCCAAGAACATGGAATATCTTTCCATTTCTTTTTATCTTCATCGATTTCTTTTGATGCGGTCTTATTGTTTTCATTATTTGGGTCCTTCCTTCTCATGTTTCCTTAGTTTCATTCCTAGGTATTTTATTCTTTTTGTTGCAATTTTAAAAGGAATTATTTTTTCCACCTCTTTTTTTGACACTTCATTATTAGAGTATAGGAACGTTAAGGATTTTTGAACATTGGTTTTGTATCCAGAAACTACTGTATTTGCTTATTGTTTCTGTTAGTGTTTTTGGGGAGTCTTTAGGATTTTTCTGTAAAGAGAATTATGTCATCCTCAAACAGTGACAGTTTGACTTCTTTGTTTCCTATTTAGATGTCTTTTATATCTTTCTCTTGCCTAATTGCACTCACTAGGACCTCCAATATTATAATGAATAACAGTGGCGATAGTGGACAGCCTCACCTTGTTCCTGATCTTAGAGAGAAGGTTTTCAGTTATTCACCGTTAAGTATAATGTTGGCTGAGGGTTTGCCATATTATGGCTTTCATTATGTTTAGGTACTTTCCTTCTATACTTATTTCATTAAGCGTTTTTATCATAAATGGATGCTGTATTTGTCGAAAGTTTTCTCTGCATCTATTGATAAGATCATATGGTTTTATCCTTTATTTTGTTTATGTGGTGTATCATAACGACTGATTTGCGTATGTTGTACCATTCCTGTGTCCCTGCTATGAAGTCCACTCAATCGTGGTGTATAATCTTTTAGATGTATTGTTGTATTCAGTTTGCTGGTTTGTCATTTAGGATTTTTACATCTGTATTCATTAGTGATTTTGGTCTGTAGTTTGTGTGTGTGTGTGTGTGTGTGTGTGTGTGTGTGTGTTATCTTTACCAGGCTTTAGTATCAGGGTAACATTGGACGCGTAAAATGAGTTCGGAAGTATTGCCTTCTCTTCGATTTTTTTGGAAGAGTTTGAGGAGAATAGGTATTAAATCTTTGAATGTTTGGTAGAATTCACTGGTGAAGCCATCTGGCCCTGGACTTTTACTTTTTGGTAGGTTTTTGGTGATTGTTTCAATTTCCATGCTCCTGATCTATTTAGATTTTCCAGTTCTTAATTCGGTCTAGGAAGGTTATATATTTCTACGAACTTGTCCATTTCTTTTAGGTACTTAATTTGGTGTTATACACTTTTTCATAGTATTCTTGTATGATCCTTTGTATTTCTGCGGTATCTGTTGTAATATCTCCTATTTCATCCCTGATTTTGTTTATTTTTGTCCTTTCTCTTTTTGCTATAGTGAGTCTAGGCAGGGGGTTATCAAAACAAACTTCTCAAAGAAGCAGCTATTTATTGCATTGATTTAAATTTTTTTTAATTTCAATTTTATTTAATTCTGTTCTGATTTTGAGATTTCTTTCCTTTTGCTGATTTTAGGCTTCATTTCTTCTTGTTCTATTTTCCAGTTTTTTAAGATGAAGTGTTAGTTGTTTATTTGGGCTCATTCTTGTTTTTGGAGATAGGCCTGTAATGATATGAACTTTCCTCTTACGACCGCTTTTGCCACGTCCCAAAAGTTATGATATGTTGTGCTATCCGTATCATTCGTTTCTATGTATGTCTCGATCTGTTTTTTTTTTTATTTCTTTTCTCATCCAGTCATTCTTCAGTAGCATGTTGTTTCATCTCCATGTATTTGTGGTTCTTTCTGCTTTCTTTTTGACAGTTGATCTCAAGCTTCAAAGCATTACAATCAGAGAATATGATTGATATGATTTCAAATTTCTTATATTTGTTGGGGCTATCGCTGTGTCCCAATATGTGGTCAATCCTCGAGAATGTACCATGTGACTAGAGAAGAATGCATAAGCATCTGCTTTGGGATGAAAGGCTCTGTAAATGTCAATTATGTCCAGTTGGCCTAATGTGTGATTTAAGAATGTTATTTTCTTATTGATTTTCTGTTTGGATGATCTGTCCATATTCGACAGCGAGGTATTTAGTTCCCCTACCACAATAGTGTTTCTGTCTGTTTCTCCCTTTAGTTCTCTTAGTAATAGTTGTACATATTTTGGGGCTCTCCAACTGGGAGCATGGATAGTAATAAGTGTTATGTCTTCTTGATGTATGATTCTCTTTATCGTGATGAAGTGTCCCCCAGTATCTTTCTTTACCTTTTTTTTTTATTTTGAAGTCAATTTTGTTCGATATTATTGCCACTACTCCTGCTTTTCTCGGAATGCCATTTGCTTGAAATATCACTATCCACCCTTTCACTTTGAGTCTGTATTTGTCTGTGGAACCAAGATGTGTCTCCAGGAGGCAGCATATGGCTGGGTTTTTTTTTTTATCTAATCTGCAACTCTGTGCCTTTTTATGGGCGACTTCAGTCCATTTACATTTAAGGTGATTATTGAAATATGAGGTCTTCTTATACCCATTTTATCTTTTGCTTTCTGGTAGCTTGGTTTTTCCATTGCTTCATGGTCCTTGTGTTTGTTTGTTTGTTAGTTTGTGTTTGTTTTTGTTTTTGTTTGGTTGGGTTTTTGTGGATTTTCCCTCTGGTCCTTTTTTGTTTTTGTTATGTACTTCAGTTGTGAATCTTTGGCATGTGGTTACCATTATGAATATGTAAAGGATAGTTTTACATATACACCTTAGTCCATTTTTTTCCTCCGTGTGTGCCTTATGTCCTTGCTTCTTTGCAAATTTGGATTTTTTTATCCTCCCTTTTTCCGTTATTGTCTCAATTTGTACCTATGTATGCTGAACGTTCATTAGCATCTTGTCACAGTTAATCTCTTCCAATTGTTCAAGTTTATAATACCCTGTTGTTAAGAAGGGTTGCACTCCTCTGCTTCTATCTGCCTGCAAGTCATCTTACTCATAGTTATGTGTTTTTTGGTCATTTCGTTTTAGGTGAGCTGACCTCTTTGAGTATTTCCTGTAATGTAGGCCTCATAGTGGAGAATTCCCTCAACTTTTGTATGTCTGGAAAGGTCTTTACTTTTCCTTCATATTTAAGGAGAGCTTTGCTGGATACATCATCCTTGGTTGGTAATTCCTTTTCTTGCTGGTAAGGTTTTTGCTGAGAAGTCTGACAATAATCCGATGGTAATCTATAAAGGTTACCATCTTCTTTTCCCTGGCTGCCCTGAGAATTCTTTCTTTGTCATTGATTTCTGATAATTTTAATATAATGTGTCTTGGGGAAGTCCTTTTTGGGTTGAGATAATGGGGTGTTCTATTGACTTCTTGAACTCCAAGCTCCAGTCCATGCCTTAGATTTGGGAAATTCTCGTCAACTATTTGTCTGAAAATGCTTTCTGATCCCTGCTCCTTTTTTCCCCCTTAGAGAATGTCCATTATTCTTATGTTTCCTCTGCTGATGGCATCAGCTAGTTCTTGTATTTCTCTTTTATTTGTTTTTCATTCTTCAGTTTCTCTCTTCCTCCTTCTGATTTATATCTAGATTTCTGTCTTCAATGTCACCGATACTTTCCTCCATTTGGTCGACTCTATTTCCCAAAGTTGTTATTTCATTCGTCACCTCTTTCACTGTCTTCTTCATCTCCAGAAGTCCTATTTGGTTCTTTTCTTAGGGTTTCAATTTCCTTTGGAAAAAGCTCATTCTGCTGATCTTGTTGTTTTGTCAACTTTCTGGAATTGTTGATATGAATTATTTTGTTTTCATTGAGTTTTTTCAGAAGTAACATCCTGAATTCTCTGTCAGTAATGTCGTATATTTCTAGGTCTTTATGCTTATTTTCTGGAGATTTTTGTCTTTCTTTCTGAGCTGCCTTGTCACCTTGGTTGTTCCTGCTGTTTAATGGATATTTCTCTGCCTGGGCATTAATGGAAGTGTATTCTGCTTTTGTTTCCCCCAGAAAATTTATTGTATAAAGTTTTCCATTTAGCTTGTCGTTAATAAGGTTTTTTTTTCTTTTTTGTTTTTTTTTTCTTTTGATTTCCAGTAGGTGGCATCTTAGCCTCTTGGATCCTTGCTTTATATAAAGTCTTAATAATGCCTTTTTTCTTGTAAATATTAAATTGCAGTCTCTAACCTCAGTCTCAGTCCCTGTCAGTGTTAGTGACAGTTTCAGTAGCATTCACTCAAATTCCCCCAGGCCTCCACAGTGTTCGGTCTTGGAGGATATGAGGGTGGAGTGTCCTCTGATTTGGCGGATGGGGGTGGTTGCGGCTCATCCTCACATTTTGCAACCGCGGCTTGTAACAATCAGCTGTTGCTTCTCTCCCATCCACCCTTTGTTTTCTGCCCTCGTTACTGGGCTCTGTTGTTGCGTGGAGCTCCCAGATGTTTCAGGCAGGGCTGTTCAAGGGACTCACCACACCTTCTCCCCTCCCTCTCCTCCTGCAGAGAGCTCGGGTTGTGAGAGGCAGCTTCTTTGTTCCTCCCAATCTACTGCCTGACACTGGTGGTTCTGACCTCTGGTAGCTCCTATGCACAGATCATTCGCTGAGACATGCTTGTGTGCAGGTTGAGTGTTATTTGTTGAATTTTATTTGTTCAACTTATTGTTATTTCAAGGGGTGAGATCCGGGGACATCTCTTACTCCGTCATGCTTCTGCCATCACTCCATTTTCTTTTTTGGGTGTTTTTTTATTTTTCAATTACAGTTGGCATACACTATTATTATATTAGTTTCAGATTTCCAACAAAGTGATCACCACTGTACTTTACATCACTGTGACTATTTTTGTAACTGCCAATTTGTACTTTTTAATCTCCTCACCCTTTGCAGCAGCCCCCCAACCTCCTCCCATCTGTCAGCTGCCCATTCGTTCTCTGTTTACATGAGTTTGTTTCTGTTTAGTTTGTTTGTCTGTTTCATTTATTAGAGTTCACATATAAAAGGAGTCATGAGGTATTTGTGTTTGTCTGACTTATTTCACTTTAGGTTCATTCATGTTGGTATAAATGGTAAGATTTCGTTCTTTATTATGGCCAGGTAGTATTCCATTGTATATGTGTACCACCTCTTCTTTATCCATTCATCTGTTGATGAACACTTTGGCTGCTTCTGTGTCTTAGCTATTGTAAATAATGCTGCAATGAACATAGGGATGCCTATGTCTGTTTGAATTAGTGTTTTGAATTTTTTCAGATAAATATCTAGAAGTGGTATTACTGGGTCATATGATAGTCCTATTTTCAATCTTTTGGGCAACCTCCATACTGTTTTCCATAGTGGCTGCACCAATTTGCAGTCCAACCAAATGTGCACAAGGGTTCCCTTTTCTCCTCATCCTCGCCAACACTCATCGTTCTTTGATTTATCATGATAGCTGTAATGCTGGGTGTGAGGTGATAGCTCATTGTGGTGTTAATTTGCATTTCCCTGATTATTAGCAACATCTTTTCATATGTCTATTGGCCATCTGTATTTCCTCTTTGGAGAAATGTCTACTTAGGTCCTCTATCCATTTTTTAATTGAACTGTTGTAGTTTATTTGTTTTGTCATGTTTGGTTTTTTTTTTTTTTGGTGTTAAGTTTTATGAGTTCCTTATATATTTTGGATATTAACCCCTTATCAGATGCCTCATTGGCCAATGTCTTCTCCCATTTGGTAGGTTGTCTGTTTTGTTGATGGTTTCCTTTGCTGTGCCAAACCTTTTTACTTTGATGTAGTCCCATGTGTTTATTTTTTTCTTTTGTTTCCCTTGCCTTTATGGGTCAGGGTCCACATAATACATGTTTTCATATCACATTCTTCAGTAGTATAATTTAACTTGAGGATTTAAAGGATCCACATTCCAAACACAAGCAATATACAATTGAAGATGTCTTTTAATAACAAGCTGGGTCTTCTCATCTGGTTTTGAGCTCAGGCGCGCCATGATAGGGAGTGTCTTGAGCAATCGCTTCTCAGTTTCACACAGTGATACTCGCTTGGCATTGCTTGGCCAGCAGGTGCCAGCAGTGCCTGCTGCAGTGACACTTGCTGCTGCCATTCTTGGCTGCAGGGGTTTCCTGTCCAGGCCTCCTTGCCTCTGCCAGCCGCCTTTGTGAGCATACTAGGGAGGGGGCGCCAGCTGCAGGCATCTCTCGGTACCAGGTGCACCCCACTCCCAGCTCAGGCCCATTTAGTCCTGTATCTGACCGTCAGCCCCTGCCCTGTTCCTGCCCCTGCCCCCACCCCAGGAGGGACATGAAGGTAGGACCACACATCACCCATATCACATTTTCTTTACACATTTATTTTTAGATGGGCACTTGGGTTGCTTCCACCTATTGGCTATTGCAAATAATGCTGCTATGAACACGGGCGTACAAATATCTCTTCAAAACCTGGCTTTCAATTCTTTTAGGCATATACCTGGAAGTAGAATTGCAAGATCATGTGGTAATTGTATTGAAATTTTTCACACCAACTTACTGTTTTCCATGGCGGCTGCACCAGTTTTACACTCCCACCAGCAGTGCACAAAATTTACATCCTCACCAACACTTGTTATTTCCTTTTTTTTAATATTAGTTATCCTAATGGATGTGAGGTGAGATCATCGTGGTTTTGATTTGCATTTCCCTGATTAAGTGATACTGAGCATCTTTTCATCCATTCATTGCCCGTATGTATATCATCTTTGCAGAAACGTCTATTCAAGTCCTTTGCCCCATTTTCTTAATTGGATTGTTTGCGGGGTTTTTGTTGTTGCTGCTGCTGCTTTTGAATTGCAGGGGTTCTTTATATATTTGGGATATCAACCTCTTATCTCATATCATTTGCAAATATTTTCTCCCTTCTGTGGATTGGTCTTCGCTCCATTGATTGTGTCCTTTGATACACAGAGGTTTTAAATTTTGATGCGGCCCAATTTATCTATTTTTACTTTTGTTGCCTGTGCTTTTGGTGTCATAGCCAATAAGCCATTGCCAAAGCCAATGTCATGAAGCTTTCCCCTTGTTTGCTTCTAAGATTTTTATACTTTTTGCTCTTATATTTAGGTCTTTGATTCATTTTGACTTAACTTTTATATGTGGTGTAAGGTAAGAACACAACTTCATTCTTTTGCATGTGGATATCCAGTTTCCAAACACCATTTGCTGAAAAGACAGTCCTTCCCCACTGGGAGTTACTGGAATCCTTATCAAAACTCATTTGACCACATATGCGAGGATATATTTCTTGGATTCCTATTCATCCCATTGGTCTACACGTGTGTCTTCGTGCCAGTATTGTACGCTTCTTATTAGTGTAGCTTTGTAATGTCTTTTGAAATCAGGATGTGTGAGTCCTCCATCTTTGCTCTTTTTCTAGAATTTTTTTTTTGGCAATTTAGGGTCCCTTGTTTTGCATTTCCCTAGTGATTGGTGATGTTGAGCATCTTTTCATGTATCTGTTGGCCATTTGGACGTCTTCTTTGGAAAAATCTCTCTTCAGTTCCTCTACCCATTCGTTAATTGAATTGTTTGGTTTTGTTATTGAGTCATGTGAGGCTTTTATCTATTTTGGATATCAACTCCTTATTCGATATAGGTTTGTAAAAAATTTCTCCTATTCATTAGGTTGCCTTTTCATTTTGTTGATTATTTCTTGCCGTGCGGCAGTTTTTTAGTTTGATGTAGTCTCACATATTGATTTTTGCTCCTGTTGTTTGTGCTTTCAGTATCATATCCAAGAAATAATTGCCAAGACCAATGTCGAGGAGCTTCTTCCCTGCATTTTCTTCTAGGAGTTGTATGGCATCAGGTCTTAATGTTTAAATCTTTGATCCATTTCAGATTAATTTTTGTGAGTGATATAAGATAGGGTTCTAATTTAATGTTTCTGCATGTGTTTATCCAGCTTTCCCAACACCATTTGTTGAAGAGATTTTCCTTTCCTCATTGGATGTTCTTTGCTCTCTTGTTGAATATGAGTTGACCTTATATGTGGGGGTTCAATTCTGGGTTCTATATTCTGTTTCATCAGTCTATGTGTCTATTTGTATGCCAGAACCATAATGTTTTATTTATTATACCTTTGGGCGATAGTTTGAAATCAGAAAGTATGATACCTCTGGCTTTATTCTTCTTTCTCAGGATTGCTTTGGTTATTTGGTGTCTTTTGTGGTTCCATACAAAATTTGGGTTTGTTTTCCATATATCTGTGAAGAATTTCATTGGAATTTTTATGGAGATTGCTTTGAATCTTTAGACGGCTTTGGGTAGTATACATAATATTAATTGTTCTGATCCATGAACATGGAGGCCTTCTCATTTGTTTGTGTCTTCTTCAATTTCTTTCAACAAAGTCTAGTAGTTTTCATTGTATGGATCTTACACTTTATTGGTCAAATAAATCTATTCTCAAGTATTTTATTGTTTTTGATGCTATCGTGAATTGGACAGTTTTCTTCATTTCTTTTTCAGAAGTTTCATTATTAGCACATAGAAATGCAACTGATTTCTGTATGCTAAATTTATATTGTGCACCTTTACTGAATTCATTGATTAGTTTCACAGTTTTTGATTGTGTCTTTGGGATTTTCTATGTAGAAAATCATATCATTTGCAAATAATGCCAATTTTACTTCTTCCTTTTTGATTTGGATGCCTCTTATTTCTTTGTCTTGCCTAATTGCTCTAGCTAGGACTTCCAGTACTAAATTGAATAAATGTGATGAGACTGGACTTCCTTCTCTTATTCACTGTTGAGTACAATGTTAGCTGTGGGTTTGTTGTATATGGCCTTTACTATGTCAAACTCTGTTCTTTCTATATCCAATCTGTTGAGGGGTTTTCTTAATCATGCAAAAATGTTGCATTTTGTCAAATGTTTTTTTCGGCATTTATTGAGACGATCGTGTGATTTTTAAAATCTTTCATTCTATTAATTTGGTGTATTACATTTATTGATTTGCATTTTTGAACCATATTCCTGGGATAGATATATCCCAGGGATAAATTCAACTTGGTCGTGGTGTTTAATCCTTTTAATGTGTTCTCGAATTCAGCTTGCTAAAGTTTTGTCGAGAATTTGCATCTATATTCATCAGGAATGTCGGTTTATAGATTTTTTTTTCTTGTAATGAGTGTCCTTATCTGGCTTTGGTATCAGGGCATTGTTGAATTCATGAATGAGTTTGGCAGTGTTCCCTCCTCTTCAGTTTTTTTGGAAGAGTTTGAAAGGATCAGCGTTAATTCTTAAAATGTTTGGTAGAATTTGCAAGTGAAGCCATCTCATCCTGGGATTTTCTGTGTTGGGAGGTTTTCGATTATGGATTCATTCAACCTCTTTACCTGTTATTGGTCTGTTCTGATTATCCATTTCTTCCTGATTCAGTCTAGGTAGATCGTGTGCTTCTAGAAATGTATCTGTTTCTTCTAGGTTATCTAATTCGTTGGCATATAATTGTTCATAGTTGTCTGATTCTAGATATTTCAGTAGTATCAGTTATACTGTCTCCTCTTTCATTTCTAATTTTATTTGAGCTGCTTCTCTTCTTTTCTTAGTTAATCTAGCTAAAGTTTTGTCAGTTTTGTTTGCCTTTTCAAAAAACCTGCTCTTAGTTTCGTTAATTCTTCCTATTGTTTTTCTAGTCTCTATTTTCATTTTTTGTCACTACGATCTTTATTCTTTCCTTCCGTATGCTAACTTTAGGCTTAATTTGCTCTTCTTTTCCTAGTATCTTGATGCTTTAAGTTAGGTTGTATGTTTGAGATCTTTCTAATTTCTTAATATATGCATTTATCGCTATAAACTTACCTTTTGGAACTGCTTTTGCAGCATCCCATAGGTTTTGGTATGTTGTGTTTCCATTTTCATTTGTTTTGAGATATATTTTTATTTTCCTTTTGATTTCTTCTTTGACTCATTGATTGTTCAGAAGTGTGTTAGTTTGCACACATTTCTAGATTTCCAACTTTCCTCTTGTTGTTGATTTCTAGTTTCATACCACTGTGATGAGGAAAGATAGTTGGTATGATTTCAATCTTCTCAAATTTGCTAAGAATTTTTTGTGTTCTGTCATATGATCTAATCTGGAGAATGTTCTGGCGCACTGGAGAAGAATGTGTACTCTGCTGCCGTTGGATGGAATGTTTTAATATATGTCTTTAAGTTCATCCGGTGTACAGTATGTTCAAGTCTGATGTTTCCTTGTTGATTTTCTGTGTCAACGACCTATCTCTTGCTGAAAGTGGGTGCTCTGATGTTGGGTGCATATATATTCACGATCATTATATCTTCCTGATGTATGGACCACTGTATCATTTCATAATGATCTTTGTCTCTTGTTACCACTTTTGGCTTAACGTCTGATTTGTCTGTTATAATAAGGCTATCCTCACTTTCCTTTGGTTCCTACTTGCGTGAAATGTCTTCTTACATTTCTTCAATTTGAGCCCGTGTGTGCCTTTAAAGTTGAAATGAATTTCTTTTAGGCAGCATACAGTTGGGTGTGTTTTGTGTGTGTGTTTGTTTGTTTGTTTTTGTTTTATTAATCATCCAGCCACTTTGTGCTTTTTGGTTGGTGAATTAAAGCCATTTACATTTAGGGTGATTATGATCCATAAGAACTTACTACTGCCATCTTATTGATTGCTTTCTGGTTGTTTCGTATTTTTGTTGTTTCTTTTCTTTCTCTATTTCTGCTTGCGCCTTCATAATTTGGTGTTTTTCCATGGTGATATGCTCTGTTTCCCGTTTTTTTATGTTTTGTGAATCTACTTTAGATTGTTTTCTTTGTGCTCACCACAAGGCTTACGTAAAACATCTCTTAGATAAAACAGCCCCTTTCGTGCTCATAGAAACTTATCTATGTTCACCTATAAAGGCCTCGCCCTTTTATTTCTACCATTCTATATTTTGGACTTAACAATTTCCCCCTTTTTATGCTGCGTATTTGTTAACAAATTATAGTTATAGCTTTTTATACTCTTTTCCTTTAATTTTTATACTATAGTTAAGTGGTTAATATGCCATTCTATTCTAGAATTAGAGTTTTGTAAATCTGACTATATATGGTTCACCTTTACCAATGCGTTATATACTTTTGTATGCTTTCATGTCACTCATTATTGTCTTTTCATTTCAGCTTGAAGAACTCCTTTCAGCATTTCTTGCAAGGCATTTCTAGTGGTGATGTACTCCCTCAGCTTTTGTTTGTCTGGCAAAGTCTTTATGTCTCCTTCAGAGCTGAGTTATCTGAAGAATAACTTTTCCAGATAGACTATTCCTGGCTGGCAATTTTTATCTTTCAGCACTTTGAATATATCATTCCACTCTTTCTTGGCCTGCAGGGATTTTGCTGAGAAATCTGCTAATGGCCTAAAGGGAATTCCTTTGTAGTTTACACTGGTTCCCCTACTGCCCGGCTGCCTTTAGTAATATTTCTTTACTTTTGACTTTTTATGGTTGCATTATACTATGTCTTAGAGAAGGTCTTTGGCATTGAGAAAACAGGGTGACCGATTACCTTCTTCAACATGGATTTCCATGTCTTTCTCCAGGCCTGGGAAGTTTTCAGCAATTATTTCTTTAAAATTTCTGCCCTCTTCTCCCTCTCATTCCTCCTGGTAACCCAATTATTAGAATGTTTTCCCTTTTGATCGAATCCCATAGATCACATAGGCTTTTTTCCCCACTCATTTTTATTATTTTCTCTTCCTCCGCTGTAAATGTATTAATTCGAAATTCTTATCCTCTAAGTCATTTATTCTATCTCCCATCTGCTTTACTCTACTACAGATGCTCTCTATTGTATTTCCATCTCATTCATTGAATTCTTCAGCTGTTGAAATTCTGTTTGGTTCTTTTTTACAGTTTTAATCTCTTTTCTAAGGAATTCATTTTGTTCATGTATCTTCTCCAAATATCAATGATCTGTCTTTGTGAGTTTTCTTGTAGTTTGTTGAGTTTCTTCAATACAAATATTTTGAATTCTTTATAAGCTAGATTGCAGTATTCTTTGGGCTCAGTTGTTAGAGAATCATTGATATCTTTTTGCAATGGCATAGTTCTTCGATTTTTAAAATTCCTTGTATGTCCGAGTTGCTGCTTTTGTATTTGAAGTATCTTCACTGGTTATCTTCAGATAGGGTCTGTGTATTGGTATTGCTTTTCTGGAAATCCCAGGTTTATAGTGGTGAGACCTGTTCCACTATTCTTGTTCCCTCTTGTGGCAGAATTCTTAACTTTGTGTTTTCTCTTCTTCTTATAACTCACCAGGCTGGGTGCAGGAAATGTCTCTTTCGTATCCCAGACGACGGCGATGTAGCTTCAGTTTATGGTTTCTACCTTGCCCAAAGCCCCTGGACCATTTTTTTTTCTGAGAGTACTGCAATGACCTGACCTGCTCTCACTGCCATATTGAGGATTCCGTCACAGAGTGGGGAGAGGTTTAAGCTTAGCACTCTGAGATGTGGGGGTTCTTGTGGGCCTGCTAGGGAGGTTCTCGAGTGGGATACTCCCAGAGGTTAGAGGGCAGATTCCTGTTGAAGTCCTGAAGTAGAAAGCAGGAACCACATTCCTTTAATGCCCTTTGATATTCTTATCTGCTTCCTGCCCTTTCTCCTCCCTTCTCCTGGTCCTGGAGGTCCCTTATCAGAAATCAGGGTGCTGCAGGCGAGAAACAGGTTTCTCCAGCTGCAACCCACACAACCGGGATAGCCAGATAGTCACTGACTTCTTCTGTTTTCCACAGCTCCTGCTAGGGAGGTTGTTACTTTCCATCTCCTCCACGGGAAGGTCACCGCTTCTACTGCCAAACAGCTTACCCCTTGCGGTGTTGCCCTGGGAAGGGGGCTGGCCCTGGTGATTTCCTCCCTCTACTCTGTGTCCAGACTCATCTCTATCTCACTCCAATGGTGTGCTGGAATCTCTCCCTACCCTCACCACCCCAGGTATGCTGGAATTCTAAAAATTGTCTCTTGCGCGTGGGTATCTGCCCAAGTTTGCACTTTCCAAGTCCACCACCACCACCACAGCGAGTGGGGATGGGGCAAGTTTTCTGACTCCCTTGGACCCACAGCCCTTACTGAGGCCTTGTTTCTTTATCTTCAGATGCACAAGTGTGCAAGAATCCTCCTGCCGCCCTGAGTGTAAGGTGCTGAGGGACTTTTGTTCTGTTATGGATGTCTAATTAGTTATTTAAAAGGGGGGAGAGAAAAGAGGAATGACTTATGCTGCAATGATGCTGACGTCACCTTTAGTTGGGGACTTTAATGTACCTCTCTCAACAATGGATAGATCATTCCAGACAGGGAATCAATAAGGAAACATTGGACCTAAACTACACAATAAATCAGCTGTGCCTGACATATATTTGTAGGACATTCCATGCAACATAAGAATTCACATTCTCCTCAAATACACATGGAACATTCTCCTTGATAAATCGTATGTCAGGTCACAACACAATATTAATCAATTTAAGAAGGCTGAACCCATCTCAAGCATCTTTTCCAACCACAATGGTATAAACTAGAAATCGATTATAAGAAGAAAATGTGAAAACTCACTCAGAAAAAAGAGAAAGGAAACACAACCCACTGAAACTTGTGGGATGCAGCAAAAGCAGTTCTAAGAGGTGAGTTTGTAGTGATGAACGCCTGTATTAATAAAAAAGAAAGATCGCAAATCATTGATGTTACACGGATGCAAAGGGTCATAAGAGACAACTACAAATAATTAAACACCAACAAATTGGACAACCTAGAAGAAATGAATATATTTCTAGAAACATACGACCTAACAATATGGAATCATGAGGAAACAGAAAATCTGAACATACCAATTACTTCTAAGGAGATTGAATCAGTAATCAAAAACCTCCCAAGAAAGAAAAGTCCAGGACCATATGGCAGAATTTTCATTCATTCATTTTGTTTAACCGACTTTTATTTTTTTATTTTTTTATTTTTATTAAGTTTGTTGTGGTGATTTCGGTTAATACAATTATATAATTTTCAAGTGAACGTTATAATTTGACATCAATATATTCTATTGTGTGTTTACCACCCAAGTCAAGTTACCTTCAGCTACCATATATTTGACCCCCTGTACCCATTTCACCATCCTCTTACGCTCCTATATTTGAACCCCTTTACCACGTCTACCTCCCCCCTCCTCTCCCACACCCTACCCTCTGGTAACCACTAGTCATTGGCCATGTCCATGAGTCACTGTTTGTCCTGCTCATTTGTTGCTTTTAGGTTTATATCCCACATATAAGTGATACCATGTGATTTTCAACTTTTTTCCGTCTAGCGTATTTTGATTAGCATGATTATCTCCAGTTCCATCCATGTTGTCACAAATGATAGGATTTCATCTCTTCTTAGAGCTGAGTAATAGTCCATTGTATATATGTACCACAGCTGCTTTAGCCAATCATCTATCATAGGACACTTTGGTGGCTTCCATGTCCTGGCCACTGTGAATAATGCTGCTATGAACACTGGTGTGCAAATATCTTTACGGATATGGGTTTCCCAGTATTTGGGGTAAATATCCAGTAAAGGGATTGCTGGATCATATGGTAGATCAATTCTTAGTTTCTTGAGGAACCTCCATACTGTTATCCGTACTGGCTACACCAATATGCAGTCCCACCAGCAGTGTACTAGGGTTCCGTTTTTCTCTGCATCCTCTCCAACATTTGCTATTACTTGTCTTGGTGATTATAGCTATTTTAACAGGTGTGAGATGGTAACTCATTGTGGTTTTGATTTGCATTTCCCTAATAGCTAGCGATGTTGAGCATCTTTTCATATGTTTGTTGGCCATTTGTATGTCCTCTAGGGAAAAGTGTTCAGGTCCTCTGCCTATTTTTTGATTGTATCGTTTTGTTGTTGTTGTTGTTGTTGTTGTTGTTGTTGAGTCATATGAGTTATTTGTATATTTTGGATATTAGGCCCATATCGGAGGCGTTGCTTGCAAATACGTTTTCCTGTTCGGATGGTCGTCTCTTTACCTTGTCGATGATTTCTTTTGCTGAGCAGAAGCTTTTCGTTTGATGTAGTCCCATTCATTTATTTTAGCTTTTACTTCCCTTGCTTTTGAGGTCAAGTTCATAAAACCCTCTTTTAAGTCCAAGGTCCTTGAGTTTAGTTCCTATGTTTTCTTCGATGCATTTTATTGATTCAGATCTGATATTCAGGCCCTTAATCCATTATGAGTTAATATTGTTGTATGGTGATAGAAAACAGTCTAGTTTCATTCTTTTGCAGGTGGCCTTCCAGTGTTCCCAGCACCATTTATTGAAAAGACTTTCATTTCTCCACTGTGTGTTTTTGGCATTTTTGTTGAAAATTATTTGCCGATATAAATATGGGTTTACTTTTGGACTCTCAATTCTGTTTCATTGGTCCTTGTGTCTGTTTTGCTGCCAATACCAAGCCATTTTGATTACTGTCAATGTGAAGTGTAATTTGAAGTTGAGCAGAATGATGCCTCCAGCCTCGTTCTTTTTTCTCAGGATGGCTTTGGCAATTTGGGGTCTTTTCTGCTTCCATACAAATCTGAAGTTTTTTTGTTCTATTTTTTTTAAAATGCTGATATGATTTTGATGAGGGTTGCATTAAATTTGTGTAATGCTTTAGGTAATATGGTCATTTTAACTATGTTCACTCTTTCCATTTATGAATACGGAATATCTTTCTATTTCTAGGTATCCTCTTCGATCTTCTGACAGAGTCTTGCAGTTTCCATTATATAGGTCCTTCACATGTTTCATTAAATTTATTCCTAGGTATTTTATTCTTTTAGTTGCAATAGCAAAAGGAATTATTTTTTCCACTTCTTTTTCTGACACTTCATTATTAGGGTATAGGAATGCTTCAGATTTTTGAATGTTGATTTTGCATCCAGTTACTTTACTGTATTTGCTTGTTGTTTCTAGTAGTGTTCTTGTGGAGTCTTTCAGGTTTTCTATATAGAGAATCATGTCATCTGCAAACAGTGACAGTTTGACTTCTTCGTTTCCTATTTGGACGCCTTTTATATCTTTCTCTTGTCTGATTGCACTCACTAGACCCTCCTATGTTATATTGAATAACAGCGGTGATAGTGGACAGCCTTGCCTTGTTCCTGATCTTGGAAGGTTTTTAGTTTTTCACCATTAAGTATAATGTTGGCTTAGGGATTGTCATAGATGGCCTTTATTATGTTAAAGTACTTTCCTTCTATACCAATATTGTTAAGTGTTTTGATCATAAATGAATGCTGTATCTTGTCAAGGCTTTTTCTGCATCTATTGACATGACCATATGATTCTTATTTCTTAATTTGTTTGTGTGCTGTATCTCATTAATGGATTTGCATATTTTGAACCATTCCTGTGCCCCTGAGATGAAGCCCACTTGATCGTGGTGTATAATCCTTTTTCTATGTTGCTGTATCCGTTTTGCTAGTATCGTATTTCAGATTTTTACATCTGCATTCGTGAGAAATATTGGTCTGTAAGTTATATTGTACTGTGTTCTCTTTACCAGGTTTTGGTATCAGGGTAATTTTGGCCCCGTAAAATGAGTTGGGATGTATTGCCTCCTCTTGGATTTTTTGGAAGAGTTTGAGGAGAACAGGTATTAAATCTTCTTTGAATGTTTGGTAGAATTTACTGGTGAAACCATCTTGTCCTGGACTTTTACTTTTTGATAGGTTTCTGATGATTGTTTCAATTTCCATATTGCTGATCAGTCTATTTAGATTTTCCAGATCTTCTTGATTCAGTCTAGAAAGATTCAATTTTTCTAAGTACTGGTCTATTTCTTCTAAGTTATTGTATTTGGTGTTATATACTTTTTCATAGTATTCTTGCATGACCCTTTCTATTTCTGCTGTCAGTCATAATTTTCCCTCTTTCTTCCCTGCTTTTGTTTTTTTGACTCCTTTCAATTTTTTCTTTAGTGAGTCTAGCCAGGGATTTGTCAATTTTATTAACCTCAAAGAACCAGCCCTTCATTGCATTTATTTTTTCTATTGTTTTTTGTTTGTTTGTTTTCAATTTCATTTATTTCTTCTCTAATTTTGATTATGTATTTCTTTCTGATGAATTTAGGCCTCATTTATTCTTCCTTTTCTAATTTTTTAAGAAGCGTTAGGTTGTTTATTTGGGCTCATTCTTTTTTTTGGAGATAGGCTTGTGATGATATGTACTTTTTTCTTATGACCACTTTTGCCATGTCTCAAAAGTTTTGATATGTTGTACTATCATTATCATTTGTTTCTATGTATCTCTTGAACTTTCTTTTTATTTCTTCTCTGACCCAGTCATTCTCCAGTAGCATGTTGTTTAATCTCCATGTGTTTGTGGTTTTTCCTGATTTCTTTTTGCGGTTGATCTCTATTTTCAAAGCATTATGATCAGAGAATATGGTCAGTATGATGTCAGCCCTCTCATATCTGTTGAGGCTATATCTGTGTCCCAGTATGTGGTTGATCCTTGAGAATGTTCCGTGTGCACTAGAGAAGAATGTATCAGCAGCTGTTTGGGGATGGAAGGCTCTGTAAATGTCAATTATGTCCAGTTGGTCTAACGTGTCATTTATAGATGTGATTTCTTTATTGAATTTCTGTTTGGATGATTTGTCCATATCCAACAGTGGGGTATTTAGGTCCCCTACTATGATAGTGTTTTGGTCTATTTCTTCCTGTAGTTTTGTTAGTAATTGCTTTACATATTTCAGGGCTCCCTGATCAGGAGCATAGATATTAATAAGTGTTATGTCTTTTTGGTGCATGATTCCCTTTATTATGATGAAGTGCCCCTCAGTATCTTTCTTTACCTTTTTTTTATTTTGACGTCTAGTCGTCCGATATTAGTACCACTACTCCCACTTTTCTCAGAGTGCCATGGAAATATCACATTCTGCCCTTTCACTTTGAGTCTATATTTGTCTTTGGAGCTGAGATCTGTCTCCTGGAGGCAGTATATGGTCGGGTTTTGTTTTTTGATCCATTCTGCAACTCTGTGTCTTTTTATTGGTGAGTTCAGTCCATTTATATTTAAGGTGATTATTGAAATATGAGGCCTTCTTATAGCCATTTATCTTTAGCTTTATGGTAGCTCTGTGTTTCTATTGCTTCCTTTGTCCTTGTGTTTCTGTCTTCTTTATTTTGGTGGCATTTGTGGGTTTTCCCTCTGGTGTGTGTGTATGTATATATATATATATATATATATATATATATATATATATATATATATATATTCATCCATTTTGTTCTGTGTGTGCCTTATCTCCATTCCCCTTTGCGAATCTGGATGTTTGCACCCTCCCTTTTTCAGCCATTGTTATCTCAATTTGTCCCTATGTATCCTGAACATTCATTACTATCTTGCTATAGCAATTCTCTTATTATTTAACCTTATAATGCCCTGTTCTTAGTAAGAATTGCACTCCACATCTTCTATTTGCCTGAGAGTCACTTTATTTTTAATTATGTATTTTTTTTTATCATTTTGTTTTTGGTGAGCTGACCCCTTTTCGTATTTCTTGTAGTGCAGGTCTCATCGTGGAGAATACCCTCAGTTTTTCTATGTCTGGAAATGTGTTAATTTCTCCTTCATATCTAAAGGAGAGCTTAGCTGGATACATGATTCTAGGCTGGTAGTTCCTTTCACTTAATAGTTTAAATATTGATTCCATTCCTTTGTTGCTTGTAAGGTTTGCGCTGAGAAGCCCGAGGATAATTTAATGGGTTTTCCTTTATAAGTTATTGTTTTCTTCTCCCTGGCTGCCCTGAGAATTCTATCTTTGTCATTGATTATTGATAACTTTAATACAATGTGTCTTGACGAAGGCATTTTTGAGTTGAGATAATTGGGTTTTCTATTGACTTTTAAATTCCAAGCTCCAGCTCATTCCTTAGATTTGAGAAATTCTTGTCCACAATTTGTCTGAAAATGCTTTGAGTCCTTGCTCCTTTTCCTTACTTTTGAATAGGCCCATTATTCTTATGTTTCCTCTCCTGATGGTATCAGCTATTTCATGTATTTCTCTTCATTATTTTTCATTCTTCAGTTTCCCTCTTCTTCCCTCTGTTTTATTTCTAAATTTCTGTCTTCGATATCACTGATCCTTTCCTCCATTTAGTCAACTCTATTTCCCAAGCTTGCTATTTCATTTTTCAACTCTTGCAGTGTGTTTTTTAATCTCCAAAAGGTCCATTCTGCTCTTTTTGATGGTTTCAGTCTCCTTGCTCTGCTCATCTAGTCATTTATTCAATCCCTGAAATCGTTGATTTGAGTCGTTTTGGATCTCATTGAGTTTTTTCAGAAGTACCATCCTGAATTTTCTGTCATTTAAGTCGCATCTTTCAACATCTGTAAGCTTATTTTCTGGAGATTTTTCTTTTCCTTTCTGATCTTCCTTGTCACCTTGTTTGTTCATGGTGTTTATTGGACTATTTCCCCACCTGGGCATAATTGGAAGTGTACTCTGCTGTTTTTCAGAAAGAACATTTATTATATAAAGTTCTCTCTTTAGTCTGTTGCAAAGACGGCACTTTTCTTTTGGTTTCCAGTAGGCGGCGTGTAAGCCTCTTGGATCCCTGCTTTATATAAAGCCTAAACAATGTCTTTTTTATTTTCTTGTAGGTATTTAATCATACTCGCTACCCTCAGTCTCAGTCCCTGTCAGTGTCAGCATTTGCTGTCAGCATCGGCAGCATTTGCTCAGATTCCCCTAGGTCTCTGCAGTGACCCTTCTTGGAGGGTAAGGGGAGAGGGGCTCTCTGGGTTGGGAGTTGGGTGCTGCAGCTCAGCTCTGTTTTGCATCCAGGACCGGTAAAAATCAATTGTTTCCGTGCAGTCTTGTCCCGCTTCTCTCCTTTCTGCCCTGATGACTGGGCCCTGCTGAGGGCTGTGTAGAAGTCACAGCACTTCCAGACAGAGCTGTTCTAGGAAGTTGCCACACCTTCTCCCTTCCCCATCCTCCTGCACGGAGCTCCAGAGGCTGTGAGAGGTAGCTTCGGTCTTGGCAGTGTGTGCTCATATTACCCTGGGGTTCCGCGGTGTTCAGTCCCGGAGGGTATGGGAAGAAGGGCCCTCAGGGTCGGTGGTTGGGGGCGGTGGCTCAGCCAAACCGGGCCAGTAAACATCAACTGTTGTTTCTCTGTGGATACATGATTCTGTGCTGGCGACTGGGCCCTGCTACCGGCTGGGTGGAACTCAAAGCACTTCCAGGCAGGGCTGTTCAGGGAACTCACTGCACCTTCATCCCTCCCCCTCCTCCTGCAGGGAACTCTGGAGGTTGCAAGAGGCAGCTGCTTTATTTATCTCAGTCCACTGCCTGACACCCAGGGTTCTGACCTATGGTATCTCTTATGCCCAGAGCCCACACTCAGACTTGCTGATGTGCAGTGAGGATGTTTTTTGTTGAGTTTTAGATGTTCAGCTTATTGTTGATTCAAGGGGAGAGATTTGAGGACGTCTCACTCCACCATGTTTCCCCCCGCTATTCCCATATGGCTTAATGATGAATTCTACCAAGCATTTAAAAAATAATTAATTCCAACTTTTCTCAAACTCTTCCAAAAAAATTAAAGAGAAAGAAACACTTCCAAATTCATTTTATCAAGCCAGAATACCCGATATCAAAGCCGGACAAGGACGTTAGAGGAAAAGAAAATTAGAGGCCAGTGTCCTTTGTTGAATATAAGTGCAAAAAATCCTCAACATGCTTATAGATTGGGAGAATTAATATTATTTTTAAAAGTCTGTACTACCCAAAGCAATCTCTAGATTCAGTGCAATTCCTGTCGAAATTCCAATGGCGTTTTCATAGAAATAGAAAAAAAATTGTAAAATTTGTATGGAAATACAACAGACCCCATATATCCAAAGCAATCTTGAGAATGAAGGACAAAGCTAGAGACATTACACTTCAAACTATATTACAAAACTACAGTAATCAAAACAGTATGGTACTGGCAGTGAACCAGGTGCCATAGCTCAATGGTACAGGGTAGAGAGCTCAGAAATATACCCACACATATATGTTCAATGAATTTATGACAGAGGAGCCAAGGATATACAATGAGGAAAGGCTAGTCTCTTCAATAAATGGTATTGGGAAAACTGGATAGCCATATGAAAAAGAATGAAGCTGGACTCCGTTTTTTACCATATAAAAAATAATCTCAAAATGGATTAAAGACTTGAATGTAAGCCTTGAAATTGTAAAACTCTTAGAAGAAAAAAAAATAAGAGTTCATTTCCTTGACATTGGTCTTGGCAATTTTTTTTTTTTGGATTTGACACCAAAAGCAAAGTTCACGAAAGCAAAAGTAAACAAGTGGGACCACATCAAACTAAAAAGCTTCTCTTCAGCAAAGGAAACAGTCAACAAAATTAAAAGGCAGCCTGTGGAATGGGAGAAAATATTTGCAAACTACATATGTGATAAGGGGTTAATATCCAAAAGATACAAGGACCTCGCACAACTCAACATCAAAATAAATACATACATACATAAATATAAATAAAACAGATAACCCAATTAAGAAATGGGCAAATAACCATTTCCCAAGAAGACATACAAATGACCAAATATGTACATGAAAAAGTGCTTGACATCACTAAGCATCAGGGAAATAGAAGTCAAAATCACATATGGTATCACCTCAAACCTGTTAGGATGGCTATTATGAAGAAGACAAGAGATACTAAATGCTGGTGAGGATGTAGAGAAAAAAGAAATCTTGTACATCTTGGTAGGAATTTAAACTAGTACAGCTAGTATGGAAAACAGTATGGAGGTTCTTCAAGAAATTAAAACTAGAGCTACCATATGATACAACAATCCCACTTCTGGGTATATAGTCGATGGAGAGAAAACCATTATCTTGAAGAAATATCTGTACTCCCATGTTCATTGCAGCATTATTCATAATAGCCAAGGTATGGAAGTGACCTTAGTGTCTGTCAGTAGATGAATAGATTTTTCAAATGTGGGATATATATAATGGAGTATCATTCAACCTTAAAAAGAAGGAAACCGTGCCGTTTGTGACAACATGGATGAACCTGGAGGGTGATATGCTAAGTGAATTAACTCCGACACGGAAAGACAAATACCGCATGGTATCACTACTATGTGGAACCTAAAACGAAACAGTTGAAGTCATAGAAATATCGAACAGAAAAGTGGTTGCCAGGGCCTGGGGTGGGAAATAGGGAGAAGTTGGTGGAAAAGGTACGTACACACTTTCAGTTTATAAAAGGAAAGAAACCAGGGAGAGCTAGTGGACCATGATTAAATTAGAGACTGTGCTCTTGTGGCTCTTAAATAAAATAGCTGTGAGTTTGACTGCGGCGAGTCATTAAAGTCCTATTGGTCTCAATTTCCTCATTTCTGAAATGGGAATAACAATTTTTTCTTTAAAGCTTTTTGTGTGAGGAATAAAAGAGAGAACATATATTAAGTGCTTAGTATATTGGAAATCGTTATATGCATTCTCTGTATATCTGTCTGTCTATCGTTTTTAGGCAGAAGCATACTTTATCCAACGAAGAAAAAATCGTTCCTTTCTCTTTAAATATTACAAATGGGTTGCACGTTAATACAGATTTGCTGTACATCCTCTGAATGTGTGTGGTAGTGCATCTCTGTGTGGACAAGTGTCTATGCAATGTGTCTACAGATGCTTCTGGTTTTTGAAGTCATTGAAACTCCACTTTTGTATTTAAAACAGACAAAGAAAACCATCTTTATTGACTGAATCATGTTTTATCAGCAAGCTTATTCTCTCTCTGTAAGTCTGTTCCTCCCCTGTTGATACTAGGTTTTTAGAGACCATCCTGTTTTAGAGCCTAGAAAGGAATCCTAGACCTATCTATCTTCCTTTAGCATATATAGCCTCCAGGTGTCAGTTACCGCTCCATCCTTGAGGGCCTGCTTGGGTAGTTTCTCTGGGGGAAGGTGTGTGTGGGAAGGGGAAGCTTGGAATTTGGCGGATTCTCTTCAGAGTTGAGTTTAAATGAGCAGCTTGGAATTTGGCAGATTCTCTTCAGAGTTGAGTTTAAACGAGCAGCGCAGCCGGCCCTCGCCCTCGCCCTCGCCCTCGCCCTCTTTTGAAGCAGTTATAAAGCTGATCTCTCCCACAAACTCAGAGGCATAAAGCTGAATGTCATCGCCCTTAAGGAGAGTAGGCCAAGATGAACATCTCATTGTCTTCCTGGTCCTCCATCTTTCCTACCTCACCAGACTCAGAAAAATTCTGAGGTCAAGGTAGGGGAAGTACAGAGTTCTTCTGGGTTTGGATTCTAGGTACTTTATTTTTCTCTAGCTTCAGAAACAGTTCTTCCTGGCCTTTCTGGTGCCCTGTCAAGAGCATCCCCTACGGAGGTCTTAAGACTGGGAGTACCAAACCATAAACAGTGGGGGATGAACACTTGGGGAGTCCATAGGGTTGGAGGATATAGCCTTTGAGGGGATTCTGAGGCCATGTGTAGATGTAGATATGCTATTTTTTTAAATATTTATTTCATAATATCATTTAGTGCTCAGAATATTCATTTTTAGAATTACTTTAATGAAAAAATGTGAAGTACTGGTCATGTGTAGATGAGACACAAACCATAGTGACGGCATGGGTTACTGAAGTGGTAGGGACGCTGCTTAATGTCATATTGTATGTTGAGAACTGAGCTAGTCACTGTGTGGCTAGACACAGAAGAATGAGTTCAATTTCTAGTCCTCAAGCACCTTAGAGCTGCCTAAGAGAAGTTACATAACACTTGATACAGAAAGCCATAAACAAGACACCTACAGAGAAAAAAAATTGGCTATGCTTACTTCAGATTGGAAGGGATATTTTTCCTATCAGTGTCAATACCAAAATTAATTTTAATTCAACAAATATGTCTACCACATTTCATGCAGTGTGATAGCTACCGGATATGAAGAGGCCAGTAAAATAGGGCCTGTTTCAAAGATCTCACAGTGTAACAAGGGGGCAAACACTAACAAAAAAGCCTAACCAAAGACTATAGGTGCTGAATTTGACATCTGTACAGAGTGGTGAGCAGAGAGGAAAAAAAGAGAAAGGAGAGACTGAAATAAATTGAATGAGTGGCCAAAGAAAGAGAAAGAAAATGAGGAGATGTGTCTCCTTATGAATGTGAAAGCTCGAAATACACTTAGTAATTCTGTGAAACACTGGGTTTACACCTTTGATTCTCACCCATAGGGAAGAGCCTGAAATGGTGCCCTGGTGCCCTTGCATGCATCCATATAGGCAACGGTTTGAACCACAGCTAATCTGAGTCCTATAAGAACACCTAGTGATCCTTCTGGAACACAAGAGATTTGGAGGCCTGAACGAAGCTGCTACAAGGCCATCTCCCACTCACATCCCTATCTTCCCTAAGAGGCTGTCAGGAGACAGTTTCTCATCTTGTCCTCAGTTCCAAGGAGATTGGAAGCTTTCTGTCCTGTGCTCCTCATAATAGAGCTGTGGAATATTAAAGTCACTTAGCTGCTGTCTAGATTCGGCTCCTCAACAACAAAGTACCACACAACTTGTGTTGTAGTCTCCTGGCTCCTTTTTTTCTGTGTTATGCTTTTTGATGTGTGGGACAAAGATCACGGGTTGCTGACACCTTTTTTCTAATACTCCTCTCACTGTCTACGTAGTAATAAATGGTCTAAATCTATAAGTGGCTCATTGCATCTTTTCTGGTCAAATCAGGCAGGCCTCGACCTTGGCCTTGACTTGTTTTTATTAATGAGTTTGACAAATGTCATGCCCAGTGTGGGTCTGGTAAACTTATGATGCCCTCTTAGCAAACATGGGGCTGCACAGGCCAGGTTAGGGCATGAGATAGATGCCCTGGCATCTGGTATCATATGCTCTCACTTATGTGGTCGACAAAAGGGGGAAGTACGGTCCTCCCACTAAGGGATTACATGGGCCATGTTAGGAAAGATAAGAATCCCCACCATCTGCTATTGCAGCCCTTGCCTAAGAAGTGGGCAAGGGGCTAGGAGTAAGTGTTCTCCCGCAGGGTCTGTGTGAGGGGATAGGGTTAGGGGATAGGACTCGCAGGGATCCGGTAGTGTTACCCATGGATAAACGTGTGGAAAACATGTGGCTAAAAGTAATATCAATGCCAGTCACTCAAATGATGTCTTGTTATTAAAAGTACATTCGTGTAGGCCCAGTAAATGGCCACTTAAAACCAAAGTAAATGCAAAGATATGCTTATGGTGCAAGTTGTGCCCTCTGTTCCATCCTCCTCCTCCACTCCCTGAGCTTCCAGTTACAGTGTAAATCCAAAAGTGCCTATGGTAAAACTCTTTGTTCTGTGTTTCAAAAGAAAAGAGAAAAGAGAAGAGAAGAGAAGAGAAGCGAAGCGAAGAGAAGAGAAGAGAAGAGAAGAGAAGAGAAGAGAAACGAAAAGAAACGAAAAGAAAAGAAAAGAAAAAAGAAAAAGAAATAGAAACACCTAATAGACTGTGGAAAAACTTGCCATGCAGAGAGGAAAAAAAGTTAAAGTCACTTGCGAGTGAGGTTCAAAATG
Source organism: Rousettus aegyptiacus (assembly GCF_014176215.1). Classification (NCBI taxonomy): domain Eukaryota; kingdom Metazoa; phylum Chordata; class Mammalia; order Chiroptera; family Pteropodidae; genus Rousettus; species Rousettus aegyptiacus. The sequence continues at coordinate 32,897,290 of NW_023416312.1, read as the reverse complement.
ATTCATTGTGTGAGTAAAATCATATAATTGGTTTGAAATGTGACACGTGTTTGAATTTTGAATGTTTATATAGTATTACAAAATTCCTCTGGTATCTGAAGTTTTCACTCTATAATGATGTTCTGCTGGTTGACAAATTAAAGATCTCCTCTCGGCCTTGGCTGCCCACTAGCAGGAGTGACTGATAAGCCCCAACAAAATTCAAGGCCTGCTTGCCAAGTCATGTTTCTTGAAATAACATCAGCTTCATTGAATCCTTGTGGAAGTTAAAGAAAAAGTGCTGTGTTTTATAAACTAAAAACAGGTATGTTCCTGATAGAAAATTTGTAATTCCTACAAATTTGGCCATTTATCTCACAGTAAAAAGGTCACACTATAGGAGATTTTGGCTGCACCTATTTCTGACAGGTTGCCTTGATTCTATAAGGTCGCAGTGCCCTTTTAGGAAAAAAAAGGGCAGGTTGACTAGCTAGGAATGGGTGAAGACCTTAGTGGGCAGTAGCAGACCTAGTTACTGAAGAGTTTCAGTGACCAGGGGAACAAGTCATCCCCGACCAGCATCCTTGAGAACCTTGATAAGTTGCATCAGTAGTTATAGTTAGAGATAAGAGGAGGGGATACCATAAAGCTAAGAAAAAAAAGTATTCCATGGTCGTTGCTCGGCCTTCTGTGCAATCGTGAAAGCAAAAACTGTGTCCCTCTGATGAGTAGCCATAACCACAGATAAAGTACTTCCTAGTAGTGAAGAGGAGTCAGATACTCAGAGATGTGCTGAGCTCCACTCTTACAAAGACCAGGAAATGTGGGGAATTAGAGATAGGTTTGAACAAAAGCCCAATGAGACTGCAGAGGCTTGGCCACTCTGACTAGCAGATGAGGGAGCCCTGCTAGTTTTCGTGGATGAGAAGGACTGGATGTCACTGAGTTACCCAAAGGCCAACCTCGTGCTCCAAGCCAGCATGGCCAAATGCATCTCGGCTGACGACATGAGCATGGAAGAAGAACATGTAAAGACTACTCAGAGCTTGTTGCAGTGGGTCTTTACATTCATAATAAAACAGTGGTCTACCTGAAATGAGTTTCTGTCACCTGATAACACACATGGATGAGAGCAGGTAAAGCTGTAACTTCCCTTGGGACCATTGTAACCTGAGCCTGGATTTGTAATGGAGAACATAGCACTCAGATGATGAGATAGTCACACAGGGTCAGATTGACTGGTTTGTTCAGTTGGTACTACCAGTGTATCAGAGATGATATAATCTTCTATTGTGCCCCAGAGATAGCCTGCAGATCCTGTCCAACAGACTGTCAGACCGGAAGCCTGGGAAAACGGTACTAGGAAAATGTCCTTCAGGTTAATGAAGAGGGAAAAAAACAATTAAAGTTCTATACCATAGGACCATTTGGACCTGGCTGTTACACCAGGGTGGGTTCCAAAGAGGAGACTGATAACTGGCCCCTTGTCTTAGTCCATTCAGGCTGTTATAGCAAAATGCCATAGACTGGGTGGCTTAAACAGCAGACATTTATTTCTTACAGCTCTGGTGGCTGAGAAGTCCAAGATCAAGGTGCCAGCATGTTCAGTGTCTGATGAGCACCTGTTTCCTGGTTTAGAGATGGCTGTCTTCTTGCCGTGTCCTCACATGGTGGAAGGGCCAATGGAACTCTCTGGGGTCTCTTTTATAAGGGCACTAGTCCCATTCATGAGGGCTCTACTCCTATGACCTAATCACCTTCCCAAGTCTCCACCTCCAAATACCATCATACTGGGGGTAGGATTTCAACATATGCATTTTGGGGGTGATATAAACATTCAGTTCATTGCGCCCATGAAGGAAACTGTCTCACTATCAGACCATGAGAGGACTAAAAACCTTAAAGATCCTGGCTGTAGGAGGGAAGGACCCCTGGCCAGCTTTGGCATCTACTGTGGATAAAAAGGAGGACAACCAAGAGGACCTTGCTGAAGTTTATGCTGTTTAAATGAGCATTGATCCAACACCTTCAACATCACCTCTTTATCCAGAGCTCGCCCCATTCAAGAACAAACAGGACTACCACAAAGGCCGAGGTCCTTCCTTCCCTAAGAGGGACTGAAGGCCTTGTGCACTGGCCAAAGTGTGTTGGGGTCATAATGGCAACCAAGGTTGCCAAACCCTTTCAACTCTTTTGGACACTGGCACACGAGCCGCTGTGTGGCCAGCATGGTATGCTGAATGATGTCTTCCCCCAAAATGTTCACATCTTAATCCCCAGAACCTGTGAATATATTACATGGCAAAGGGAGCAGACTAGATTGACTAAGTTCAAAAATTTGAAAAACTAATAGGCTGATCTGGTGCCCTCTGGCCACCCTGTGATCGATGCAAGCCGAGAACTCTTAACTGGAAGATATTGCATTGCCATGTCGAGTCTGGACCCAAATACACTGAGGCCACCCACCAAGGCAGTGACTAGTCTAACCTGTGCTAACATTAGGGCACAACCTGTTGGATAGTTTTAGCTTCCCGTGAACATTTGTAACCATTGCTTCAATCACCTCCCACCTCTTGCCCCCTGCTGCTGCTATCTGTCCTTACATGTGGACTTCTCCATACTGTGCCAGTGGCTGGCATTTTTGAGAGTAGTTTGATGTTTTGTAATTCAGAGCTCATTTCAAAAGCAGAAAAAGAAAAAAAATAAAGTAAGGAAAAGCGTCACTGAAACATAAACTGCACTTTATTGCTTTATATTTTTGTACATATGAGAAATTGAGGGGACAGTGAAACCACTAGCAAGTGTGTTAAAACAATTGACCATCTTTAACTGCACAGTCCTGGAGGAAGAGACACAGTTATTTGACCACCCTGTTAGGGGTTTTCTTATCTGTGGCGACCTTGTCCCTAGTCATTGGGGTTTTCACATTTTTCCCCTCTCCAAACTCCTTTTCCTTGTGCTTCCCCCTGCCCTATATTACCATCTCATTTGATCACTCTGCAATTGGGAATGATGGTCTTCCTGGAATGCTGTTTTGGGTGCAGGGATAGGGCCCGTCAGCATCAAGGCTGAGAGAAGTTAGAACTTACTACAATCCTTTCCCCTGATCTGACCTATTAATAACACGATTATTAATAGGAATTTGAGTAGAGATGGGGAACAAGAACCCAAATGCCCTTCCTCCACTCCTACTCTGTATTTAATTATGAAGTTCGATTCAGACCTAAAATCATAGTTTTAGAGTTGAAATGGACATTAAGTAACAACTTACCCAACCTGGTTTTTCTGAAAAGGAGAAACATAAAAGGCAAAAAAGGGTATTATTGCCAGAGGGGCGTTAGCGGTTTAGTAGCAGAGCTGGGGGACTGGGTCTCCTAAATCCCCATCAATGTTGTTTTCACGACAGTGGTGTCTCATTAATATTTGTTTTTCTCCTCAAAGCCTTTCTTGTGCCTTTTCTGTGCCTGCTTCTTCGCGGCTTTTCTCATACTCAGTACTGATTTTGGCACTCCATTCCTTGGCATCAGGTGGCAGCAGAGTATTTCTTCAGTCACATGAAGGTAAATCCGGATGCCAGAATGGAGGAGTAACTAATGTTTCCCATATGGTCCTGTTGCCGAAGTTCTTGAAGCCGCCAGGGTGGGCGCAGAGACGAAGTGAGCCTATAGGTGTCACGGACTCCCTTTATCCCTTCAGCTCACATATCTGCTCTTTACTCATGATGCTTAGGCTCCAAGGCCTTTAAGGTCATCCCACGGGGTCATGCAGTTCTTGTCATCTCTCAAGAGATTGAGAGATGTGAAATCCCCTCCCTTAACACATTGGATGTGGTTTGTTAATGCACGCTTCATGCCGAAAAGCGCCAACCTGTTTAGCAGTGTTTACACCGTTTCATCTGTGGGCACCCAGTTGCGTTACCTAGCACCCAGTATTAGGGGTCTATGACCAAGACTGTTTCTCAGCTGCCCCTACTCGAATCAGAGGCACTTCTGGGTCCAAATACCTTATGTTTGGACTCAGACCTACGAGGCAGAGAGTAGGAAAGGTAGAGAACGAAAGCAGAAATTCCCCCGCACTCCTGCCATGTCTGAAATGTCCCAGATTCGTACCATTTGCAAAGCTTGTGGGAGCGAGCCCCCCAAAGCAGTTTCTTAAAATTTGAGACTCTCCAAGAGAATTACTGGGGTGGGGGAAACAATTATGTCCTGTACTCACCACCCCTCAGGCCCACGGGGAATAGGAAGTAACACAGGATTATGTGTGGGAGGTGGGTAGGTTAGTGGTGCATGAGGTGGAAAAGCAGGTTGATAAAAGTTTCCTGGTCGGGACATCATTCATAGAGCCAGTTGGCTATGAGCAGCGAAGGTTCACACTGCAAATACAGTGTTCTCATCCCAAAGCAAACTGTGGTTCCAGAGGACTGTGTGTCAGCGTAAGCAGACCGAAAACAATTTTGTAGCACAATATGTCCCTCTGCCCCTGAAACTAGGCTTCACTCAGCCTCCCAGCTGTGGTGGGTAACAGTCGCCATTCTCAGCTGACCCGACTGAGTCAATCCGGAAAACTCTGTGCTCTTTAGAGAGGCTGCGTCCAGTTGCTCTCCAGCACTCAGGGAGGGATTCTGCTCCTCAGAAGAGGACATCTCTCCTGAAGAAACAGAACCTGTTGCCTCCAGCACAGCTTCCCTTTTGGCCCATTTTCAAGCTTGGCCAAACTGAGGAAACAACTAGAGATTGCCCTGCATTCCCCTCTCCTCTGTCTCAGTATGTCTTTGTAATGTCAGCTGGTGTCAGAGAAAGGACAAGGGATACATGGGCGCGCGGGCGCGTGGGCGCGCGCGCGCACACACACACACACCCCTCATTTTCTGGTCAGAGATTCCCTGAGTGCCTGTTCTCTCTCAAGCCCGTTCAGTGTGCCTGTGTTGTGACACTTGGAACTCTGGAGATAAACAGGGAGGGGGGAGGAGTACATGTCAGGCAAAGAATGTTTTACACTCTTTTGTTGTTGGGATCTCTTCTTGGGGAGGGTGGGGGTTGGGCAAACTTGACCTTGCGTCTTCCTCAAAAAACTCTCCTTTACACATACATGTGCGCGCACACACACACACGTTTGAGATGGGGAGATGATGCCAGATTATCCAGATAGCCCAATGTGATCACAAGAATCATTATAGTCTTTATAAGAGGAAGTCAGGCGGTCAGAGAGGAAGAAGACGCTGTGCTGCTCGCTTATAAGATGGAGGAAGGGGCCACAAGCCATAGAATGCAGGTGGCCTCTAGAAGATGGAAAAGGAAAGGAAATGGATTCTCCCCTGAAGTCTTCAGAAGGGATGCAGCCCTACCACCACCTTAATTTTAGACTTCTGCTCTCCAGGAGTGTAACTGAATAAATTTGTGTTGTTCTGAACCACTGAGTGTGTGCTAATTTGTTACAGCAGCAATAGGAAACTAATATAATCCCCAAGTTACTTTAACTAGACTTGGAGATAAATCTCAGATTGGACAGTGGACTTCCAAAACCTTGTATGTAGACCCTTCGGGGCCAATACACACTCAAGTGGTTGTAACGTACTTTTGTTGATTTTAAGGGATATCCACTATGGAGAAATACCACAATTAGAACAGTGGCGGCGATGTGAATGCACAGCAAGGAGCTTACCTGACGTCCCGAGTCTAGTCATGTAGTTACTGTAAAGCGATAAAGATACCAGGGTGGGAAATGGAGGTCACAATACTAATCAAGGACTAATGGAGGCAGAGATGCTTAAAGAAACTGTGTAATCTTATATTAGCCCTGTGTGTTTGGTGAAGAAAGCCAGAGGTATTTGACACCTCACTGTGAACTACTGTAAACTCAATGCTGCAGTAGTCTCCCTCATCCCTGCAATTTCAGACACATGATGGCTGAGTCTATTGTGCAGACTGAAGGATTCTCACGTGCAGTGTTAAACATGGCTGATGCCTTTTTCAGCATTCCACTTGATCTAGATGGTCGAAGTCAATTTGCCTTCATGTGGGTCAGATTAAAACATATTTACTGTGCTGCTAAGAGGTGATCTAGACTCTCCCATGATTTCTCACATTGGATAGGTTGAGACCTAGAAAAGACTGAAACCTCACCAGAAGTGTTCTAGTAACATTACATGGATGACATTATTCTGTTTGGAAGGGCTCAAGACAGCATACCGACTGCCTTAGATAGGTGATAAAGTAGGTGAGTGACTAGAGCTGGAGGATTAATCCTAGCAAGAATCAGTGGCCAGAAACTCAAGTAATGTTTTCAGTAACCATGTGTGCCGATGCCCAGAGAACAATCCCTGAACCTGATGAAGAAAAGCTGATGACCTTAAAAACTCCAACAAACAAAAAGAGAGCAGAACATCTGATAGACTTGTTTAGCATTTGAGGTACATCGTACCTCACATGAAGATCCTGCTCAGCCCATTACATAAAATCACTCGAAAGGGGCCATCTTTGAATGTGACTCTGACCAACAACAGGCTCTAGAAATTATCTAGCAAGCTGTACAAGCTTTCACTTGGGCTATTCATCTCTAAGGCGGGGGCGGGGCATAGCTACAAGTGTCAGTAATTGACAATTATGCAGACTAGAGCTTGTGTGACAAAAATATCTGGCCACTAGGCAGTGGTGATCTCTGGAGTTTTGGAACCTCCTCCCACCCCCATCTCCCCAATACACACAGGCAGCAGGCGACCCCATCTGAGCAACAATTAGTGCTTTGTTACTGGGTGCTTGTAGACTCTGAGAGACTTACAAAACAACAGCAGTGTTGTTATACCCTGATACCCCTAAGCAAGGGATGGGTCAGAAATGAGAACACCAACAAAGCGGATGTTACCCAACAAGCATCCATTATTGAGTGGATGTGTGGCATATTCAGGGGAAAAGTGGGCTAGGCATTATGGAGCCTCGCAGTTACATGAGAAAGTGGCTGGTCACCCTCCAGATGAAGCTGTCTCACGCATGGGGTCTCTGCCATCATCTTGGGCTTCTTGGGGCCTTTCGTGCACTTGGGGTTTCTGAGGATACCTGACCTAGCTCACAGATGGGTCAGCTAAGTTCAAGGCCAATGGGGCGTACTGGGCTACTGCTGCTGTGCAGCCCTGAAGAAAACTGTGTACTACAACTGCACGTGGAAAAAGGGAGCTCTGCTCAATGGTGTATTTCCATGGTGTTTGCCCTGGAAAACACTCCCACAAATGCACCCTGTTACCTGTTCATTGACTCGTGTGCAAAAGCCAACAGGCAGGCAGAATGGTGCCTGGCAGTGGAATGACTAGTTGATTAAGGCCCAGACTCCGTAGAGACAGAAGTTATATGGCAGCAAATTGCACAAGACCCACAACCCCTGTTGGCGACCCACAGCCATATATTATTTGGCCTATGCAGGAGACAGGTGGATCTTGGAGAATGACGGTGGATCATTGTAAGCTTCACCAGGTGGTGACTCCAATTGTAGTTCAGTTCTTTCGGAGTAGCGCCCCTCTTCACGGGTCACACTTTGTGCCTCACCTTTTAGGGCCTGCTGGGAATTGATTCTAGTTATGGATCTAGAAGCTGAGAGGAGTGGTGGAGGTAGGTCTTGAGAATCGGCATGGTCTTGCATGACAGCTGCCTCGGGCGAAGCCATTACAGTTTCCTTAGACAATGCAGGGTTAATCTCCTCAGACCGGGGTGGAAGGGCCAGGAACACTGGGAGTGTGAAAGCTGCTACCTCTGGGGGTGAAGAGGCCACTCCCATTGGAGATGGGAAGGCCACTTTCACTGGCAAAGCAGACTCAGCAGAATTTAGGGGCTTCATGTCCGGAACTTTATCAAGTTCTTCCCACATGTTCCCATCCCAACTTATAAGATCCCGTTCTTTCCTATTCAGTGCCTTCACTTTAACAGTAGACACCCTGTGAGGCTGGGGGTTCAATTCATGTTCTAAATCAGCTGATCACTGAATGAGATTCTGTGTGTGATTGTTCAGCAATCTCAGCCCTGCGGCTACAGGTGATAAAGGTCTCCTTCAGAACAGAGCTAGAAGCGTTCAGATAATTTACATGGTGCTTGACCTGTGAATTCAAATCCCAGAGCGTGCCCCTTTGTTGGATCACTTTATCCAGTACATTAGGAGCCACTAGCTGACCTCATTATGTTCACTAATTTTCAAAAAAAAGATATTCAAAAGTATCATGTATAGTCACCCAGCTCCTTGCCTCTTATAAGTTGTCAATTAGCAATATACAGCACAGGTATTTTGCATATCTCTACTGCCAGATCACGTTGTATGTTATCAGTGTACTCTTTACTACTTGAAATAGATTCATTAGCATTTTAAATCTAATAAGTATCAGAGAGCCAGTTCCAGAGACTTTGGACCAAATTAGAAAACTCGTTTGCAACATCTATTCCTCTAGAGCCACTCTCAGTACCAAAATCTGTATTAGTCAGGGTTCTCCAGAGAAAGAACCAATAGGATATTCATTCATTCATTCATTCATTCGTTCGTTCTTTCATTCGTTCGTTCGTTCATTCGATTGTTCGTTCATATATTATGAAGAACTGGTTCAAGTGATTATAGAGGCTAAGAAGCCCCACCATCTGCCACCAAGCTGGAGTCCAGGAAATCTCCGAAGGCCTGAGTACCAAGGAGAGTAGATGGTGCAAGTCCCAGTCGGAGGACAGGAAAAGATTGATGTCTCAGATCAACCAGTAAGGCAGAGAGGGGACAAATTCTACCTTCTTTTGCTTTTTTGTTCTATTCAGGCCCTCAACGGATTGTTCTATTCAGGTCCTCAACAGATTGGATGATGCCTGCCCACGTTGGAGAAGGTAATCTCCTTTACTCAGTCTACCAATTCAAATATTAATCTCATTCACAAATATCCTCACAGATACACCCAGAGATAATATTTAGCCAAATATCTGGGTACCCTGTGATCCAGTCAAGTTGACACATATAATCGACCATCACATTGATCAAATTTGCCGTATCGAGAAAAGACCACCCGAATACAGCATCCATCCAGATATAGCACCACACATGGTATGATCATTTCTCTACAAGAAGGAAGGCCTAGTCATTCCAGAACACAAAGCCAAGAATCCAGGCAATCGTACTCCGAGTGCCAGCTACACAGTCGAGTGACAAAGGGAGCTTTGGGCAACATAGCCGGTCCTAGCAAAGAGACTACATAGCCCTCCACATTGAGAGTATTGTTGGGTCTTGACTTCATAGATACCTTTGCAAGGTGTGGCATTGCCATCCCCATCTACTTAGCAAATGGGGACCATACTATTCCATTCCTCTTAGATGAATGTTACATATTTTGTTGCTCTGAACTTGTGATTAAACATTGCTACTGTCTTAATAGAGAGAAATAACAAACAGTAGGCAGCTATATAGACATTTTATGGACCTTTTATGCTTCGTATCATTCCCAGGCAGTAGTAGGTAGATTGAAAGATAAAACGGACCCTTAAAGGAGAAAATGAAAAAGACAACTGGATAACCAAAGCTCAGCACCCAGTGGAACACACACTTAAGGTAGGCAGTTTGGGCTCTAAATATGGTCATTCCTCAGAAGGGAACTGCCCATTTAAAGAAAATGCTTAAATATGAGGTTGGGAAAGGCAGAGGAGGCCACAGTTGACTATAAGGAAATCTATAGCACATAATTCATTCTTATCACTCTGCCGTTTTCACCCCAACACCTACTTCTGGGAATCAGGCTACTAGAACTTGCAAGAAGCAAGATGTGTGGGTGGGAGACTCTAACCTGATGCTTCTTTGGCTATGCTTGCTGGATTTGGGCAATTGTGTATATCGATGATAATAATCATAAATATGAAGTGATAACCTCTAAGATGGTCCTGGCATGACCCAAATTCTAGGCGGTGGCAGATAATCTAAGGTGGTACAAGAAATATAAAGAAGAAAGTTCTGAACCACATAGGTACAAGATCAGGGATATGGTTTAGGTAAGACACCGGAATGACTGGAAAAAATGGTGAAGTAACTGCTGAAGGAACTGGTCATATCAATCATGTGAAGAGAGAATAACGACCCTCGCTGGTGGGAAGAGACAATCTTTGAACATGGGTGGTCAAGGGTGGAAGGAGAGACCATTAATCAATCTCTCTCTCTCTCTCTCTCTCTCTCTCTCTCTCTCTCTGCTCTTTTCCACAGTGCACCCAGTTAGCACAGACTGCCACCATCACTCATAACTTAATGGCTGACTAGGAAAGAATCTTAATTGAAGAACTCTCAGAAACCTCCCAACATCCACTGACTCCAGAAAGAACAGCCCTCACCACTTGAAACAAAGGACGAGACTAATATTCTGGATGCTGATATAATTCCCTTTAGCCTTATGCTGTTGTTGTTGGACTCTTTTCCATGATTTTTGTATATTTAACTGGCTGAAGTCTCTTCTCCAGATGGATCCCATCATCCTACTAGGAATTATAGTCATGCTCACTCTTGTCCAGTATTGCCTGAGTCAAAAGGAACAGATTCAGTATAAGACCCTGTCGGTATAATTAATCGAGATATCTGATTGGATGGTGTGATAAAGAGTCTGACTCCATTTTTTAAAATTATTGTTGACTGCTGACATCTTTTAAGCCTTGCTCCTCCCTCTTCTTCATCTGCCCACACTTGGGCAAGCTGATAAGAAACCTGAGTGCACCCTTCACTGGAGATGACGACAGTTTCAAACCATGCAACTCCTACTCATGCATGGGGAGGCTCACCCTGGGACCATCCCCTAACCGCAATAAAAAATTCAAGCCAATCGCCTTGCCTTACTCCCTCAAGACATTTTCAGACTTGGTTGGGAAGCCTGCCCTGCCCTCCCTCAAAATCTTCATTATGTGTGTAATAAACTTTTGAATAGTCTCTTGGTGTATGTGCAGCAGCATCTAAATCTAATTTTGGGTGCAATTCGATCCTGTGAATTCTGGGTGGACACAACTATTGGCACTGTGACCAAGGTAGTCTAGAGGATGACCACCACCCCTAGGGGTCTTTTTACTCATGGCCTGGCTTGCTAACTGTCTCTGTTGTCTGATGGAAAATATGCAATTTGAGCTTCTATTTACCGGAAGGCTTGCCTTTCGAGCTGTCCTTCTTTATGTTTCATTTGCTGAGTTCAACCAAGGTTTTGTTATAGATTTAACCAAACTAAGTTGAAACTTTTGATAAATAATTGGCAGGAACCATAAGTAAGGGCTGGAATATGGGATTGATACCCTCCTTAAAGTAGCGTTGGGTCCTTTTTCTTGGCCCAGGGCACATCTATGTGTGTTAGAATGAATGACGTGTCTCAAATACAGAATAAGCTGTGGCTGACACTAGGCCCAAAAGAATAACTTTTACCCTGAGACCAATTGGCTGTGTATCTCAACTAAGTGTTAATCCTCCATTCTATAGAGCACTCAGAGAAAAGACTATATCCTGTGCAATACATGCAATATATAGACTGGTCAGGTGGTCACTTGTGTGGAGAAAGAACGAACAGTCACCATTTGAAGAGCAGTTGCTGTTTGAAGTTTTTTTTTTAAGTAAATTTATTTATTTAAATTAGGTTAAAGTATACGGTACATTGATTAGACATCTATAATGTTCAAAACGCGATCCCCCAATTGCTCCCTCCCCCCTCTGGCCCTCACTTAGCTATCATATCAATGCTAACTGCATTCCCTCTTCCATGCTCCCCTTCTCTGTGCCCAACTAATTTGCACTTCTTTAATCCTTGACCCCATTCTCCCAGCCTCCCAACCCCCCTCCCTTCTGTCCATCACCGAATTGTCCACTATATTTGTGAGTCTGTTTTTGATTAGTTTGTTCTTTTCGTTCCTTAGATACCACATATAAGTGAAACCATATGACATTTATCTTTCTCTATCTGACCTATTTCACTCAGCCTAATAACTTCTAGTCCATCCATGTCGTTGCAAATGGTAGGATTTCATTTTATTAAAGGGCTGAGTAATATTCCATTGTATTTATGAGCCATAATTTCTTTATCCAATTACCTCTTGATGGGCATTTAAGTTGCTTCCATATGTTGGCTATTGTAAATTGTGCTGCCATGAATATTGGAGTGCATAGATCTTTTTGAATTATTGTTTTGGTTTTCCTTGGATAAATACCCAGAAGTACAATTGCTGGGTCAAAAGGTATGTCCATTTTTAATTTTTCGAGAAACCTCCATAGTGTTTTCCGTAGCAGCTGTACTAATTTGCAATCCCGCCAACAATATATGAGGGTTCCCTTTTCTCCGCATCCTTCCCAACACTTGCTGGTTTTTGTTTTATTGATGATAGCCATTCTGACAGGTGTGAGGTGATATCTTATTGTGGTTTTAATTTGCATTTCTCTGATGATTAGCAACCTTGAGCATCTTTTCATATGTCTGTTAGTCATCTATATTTCCTCTTTGGAGAAGTATCTGTTCAGGTCTTCTGCCCATTTTTTAATTGGATTGTTTGTTTGTTCGTTGTTGAGTTGTATAAGTTCTTTATATATTTTGGATATTAACCCCTTATCGGATGTATCATTAACAAATATCTTCTCCCAAACAGTCGGTTGTCTTTTTGTCATGTTGATGTTTTCCTTTGCTGTACCAAAACTTTTTAATTCGGTGTAGTCTTATTTATTTTTCTTTTGCTTCTCTTGCTTGAGGAGATATATCTGAAAAGAAATTCCTGTTAGTAATATCAAACAGTTTACTGCCTATGTTTTCTTCTAAAAGTTTTATGGTTTCAGGTCTTACATTTCTACCTTTAATCCATTTTGGGTCTATTCTTGTATATAATATAAGAAGACGGTTCAGCTGCTGCTGCTGCTGCTGCTGCTGCTGCTGCTGCTGCTGCTGCTTCTCCTTCTCCTTCTTCTTCTTCTTTTTGAATCTATCTGGTCAATTTACCAACACCAATTTATTGAAGATACTGTCTTTACCCCATTGTATATTCTTACCTCCTTTGTCATATATTAAGTGAACGTACAGGCATGGATATATTTCTGGGCTCTCTATTCTGTTCCATTGATCGATGTATCTGTTTTATGCCAGTATCATTCTGTTTTGATTACTGTAGGCTTGTAGTATATTTTGATATCAAGTAGTGTGATATCTTAAATTTTGTTGTTCATTTTCAAGATTGTCATGGTTATTTGGGTTTTTTTTTTACGAATCCATATAAATTTTAGGATTATTCATTCTAGCTCTCTGAAAAACGCCAGTGGTATTTTGATAGGGATTGCATTGCATCTATAGATTGCTTTAGGTAGTATGGCTATTTTAACGATGTTGATTCTTTCTAACCATAAACACGGCCTATGCTTCCATTTATTTGTATCTTCTTCAATTTCTTTTTTCAATGACATAATTTTCTGAAAGCAGGTCTTGTACTTTCTTGGTTAATTTGATTCCCAAATTTTCTATAGTTTTTGACACAATTGTAAATGGGATTGTTTTCTTAATTTCTCTTTCTGAAAGTTCATGATTGGTGTATAAAAATGCCACTGACTTCTGAATATTTATTTTGTAACCTGCTACTTTCTTGAATTCCTTGACCAGTTCTAACAGTTTTTTGGTAGAATCTTTAGGGTTCTCTATATATAGTATCATGTCATCGGCAAATAACGAGAGTTTTACTTCTTCCTTTCCAATTTGGATGCCTTTTATTTCTCTTTCTTGTCTTATTGCTGTGGCTAAGACTTCCAATACAATGTTGAAGAGGACTTGTGAAAGTGGGCATCCTTGTCTTGTTTCTGATTTTATGGAAAATGCTTTTAGGCTATCCCCTTTGAGTATGATGTTAGCCATAGGTTTGTCATATTCAGCCTTTATTCTGTTGAGGTATGTTCCCTTTATTCCCATTTTGCTGAGAGTTTTTATCATAAATGGATGCTGGATTTTTTCGAATGCTTTTTCTGCATCTATCAATATGATCATGTGGATTTTATCTTTCAATTATTTAATGTGGTGTTATCAGATTAATTGATTTGCGGATATTGAACCAACCTTGCATCCCAGGAATAAATCCAACTTGATCATGGTGTACGATGTTTATAATGTGTTTCTGAATTCAGTTTGCTAATATTTTGTTGAGAGTTTTTGCATCAATGTTCATAAGAGATATCGGCCTATAGTTTTCTTTTTTAATAATGTCTTTGTCTGTATTTGGAATCAAGGTAATGGTGGCCTCATAAAAGGAGTTAAGGAGCCTTCCCTCTTCTTGAATTTATTTGGAATAGTTTGAGAATAGGTGTTAATTCTTCTTTAATGTTTGGTAAAAAATTCACCTATTAAGCCCTCCGATCCAGGACTTTTGTTTTATGGGCAGATTTTGATTACTGAATCTATTTCATTGGTGATAATCGGTCGGTTCAGGTTTTCTGTTTCTTCTTGACCCAGTCTTGGAAGATTGTATGTATCTAAGATTGTATTCTTTTCTTCCAAATTGTGCAATTTTTTGGCATACAATTGTTCATAGGATTTTCTTATAATTCTTCGTATTTCTATGGTGTTAGTTGTCACTTCTCTGCTTTTATTAATGATTTTAGTTATTTGAGTCCTCTTCTTTTTTCCTTGATGAGTCTGGCTAAGGATCTGACAATTTTGTTTGTCCTTTCAAAGAACCAGCTCTCGGTTTCATTAATCTTTTGTATTCTTTTTCTAGACCCTATTTCATTTATTTTCGCTCTGATCTTTACTATTTCCTTCCTTCTATTCACTTTGGCTCTGTTTGCTGTTCTTTTTCTACTTCTTTTAATTGTAACGTTAGATTGTTTATTTGAGCTTTGTCTTGTTTCTCGAGGTACACGTGTATTGCTGTGAATTTCTCTCTTGGGACTGCTTCACTGTGTCTCATAAATTTTGAGTCGTTGTGTTTTCATTTTCATTTTCATTTGTCTCTAGGTATCTTTTGACTTCTTCTTTGATCTCATTAATAACCCATTCATTGTTTAGTAGCATGTTATTTAGCCTCCATGTGTTTGTGTACTTTCCAGTTCTTTTTCTTGTAGTTGATTTATAGTTTCATACCATTGTGATCGGAAAAGACGGTTGATATGATTTCAAGTCTCAAATTTATTGAGACTTGATTTGTTTCCTAACATGTGGTCTATCCTTGAAAATGTTCCATGTGCACTTGAGAAGAATGTATGTTTTGCTGCTTTGGGGTAAAATGCTCTGAAAATATCTTTTAAGTCCATCTGTTCTTGTGTATCTTTTAGGCCCATTGTTTCCTTGTTGATTCTTTGCCTGGAAGATCTGTCCATTGGTATCAATGGGGTGTTAAAGTCTCCTACTATGAGTGTAGTACTATTGATCTATCTTTTTATGTCGGTCAATAATTGCTTCACGTATGAAGGTGTTCCAATGTTGGGTACATATATGTTTCCTAGGGCTATGTCCTCTTGATTTATCGATCCCTTTATTATTATGTAATGCCCTTTTCTTTTTTAAATCTCTTGTTATAGCCTCTGTTTTAAAGTCTATTTTATCTGACATAAGTATTGCTACTTTGGATTTTATTTTCTTTCATTTCCATTTGCATGAAATATCTTTTTCCATCCCTTTACTTTTAGTCTGTGAGTGTTCTTTGATCTGAAGTGGGTCTCTTGTAGACAGCATATGCATGGATCTTGTTTTCTTATCCATTCAGTGAACCCGTATCTTTTGATTGGAACATTTAATTCGTTTACGTTTAAAGTGATTCATGATGGGTACATTGGTACTGTCATTTTATTATTCGTATTTGTTATTTCTATTTTCTTTTTTACCCCTTCTCTTTTTACAGAAGACCCTTTAACATTTCTTGTAATGCTGGCTTGTTGGTGATGAATTCCTTAAGCTTTTTTTTCTGTCTGGAAATCTCTTTACCTCACCTTCCATTTTAATCAAAAGCCTTGCTGGGTAGAGTATCTGTGGTTGTGGATTTTTGTTTTTCACAACTTTGAATATTTCTTGCCATTCCCTTCTGGCCTGCAAAGTTTCCATTGAAAAGTCAGCAGATATTCTTATGGGCATACCCTTGTAAGTAACCAACTTCCTTTCTCTTGCTGCTTTTAAGATTCTTTATCTTTGACATTTGGCATTTTATTTATGATGTGTCTTGGTGATTGTCTGTTTGAATTCCTCTCGTTTGGAACTCTTTGTGCTTCCTGAACTTATATGTCTAATTTCTTTGCTAGGTTAGGGAAGTTTTCTGCCATTATTTCTTCAAATAGAGTCTCAATCCTTTGCTCTCTCTCTTCCTCTTCACTTACTGCTATGATTCAGATATTTTTACACTTCATGCTGTCCCAGAGATCTCTTAAACTATCCTCATTTTTTAAAATTCTTTTTTTTTGTTGTTCTGATTGAGTGTATTCTGCTGCCTTGTCTTCCAATTCTCTGATTAGATCTATTTGTACAATCTACTGTTGAAACCTTCTAGTGCATTCTTTATTTCAGTTACTGTATTCCTCATTTCTGTCTTGTTCTTTTTTATGGTTCTATGTCCTTTTTAATGTTTACTATCTCTCTGTTGGAGCTCTCATTGTGCTCATCCATTCTCCCCATAAGTTCGTTGAGCATCCTTACAACCATGATTTTGACCTCTGTCTCTGGTGGGTTGCTTGCCTCCATTTCATTTAGCTTATTTTCTGGAGTTTTCTCTTGTTTCATTTGTGGCATGTTTCTTTGTTCTCTCATTTTATTAGACTCTCTGCATTCATTTCTGTGTGTCAGGAATATGTGTTTCATCTCAGCCTTGGCCGGATGGCCTAATACGGAAGGTGTCCTGTGTGGCCCAGTGGCACACTCTCCCTGATGTCTTGTGCTGGGAGCTCTCAACGTGACCTTCGTGTGGCCTGTGTGTGATATTCTGTTGTTGTCAAGCCTTTATTGTTATTAGTAGATCAGTGGGCGAGATTAACGTTCAGGCTGACTAATTGTGGGGAAATGCCTGCACCCACAGGATAAGAGTTTCTGTGTGTGAGCTGACCCCACTGAGTGTGATATGCCCTAGCAGCCTTGTGTACTTTCTGCAACCACCCTTTTTGTGTACTGCTAATGGGGCTAGTAAGGAGTAGCTCTGTTGCGGTCTGGTGCCAGCCTCCAGATGTGTTGGTTTTGTGGCCCCTTGGGAGGGGCTCCCCCACAGGCCAAAGTCAGCTGCTGCTTTGGATTGCTCAGGACTACCTGGTGAGAACTACAAAGCGATCCACTGATGGTTGTTGCTTATGCCGAATCTGTAGGTAAGTGGAAGAGACAACGCTGTAGGCAGCTCTCGGTTGTGCCTGTTCCGAACCTATGGCAGTTTAGCAGAGGGACCCATGCTCCTCAAGGCCTGATACTGCCTATCAGTTGCTTGTAAGTCTCCCAAACCGGATGAACCTCTGGGTGATATCTGTTTTGGGTGGCGCAGGGACCCTGGGAGTCTCCTGTGTCTAGTCAGTAACTTCCCCTTGCCAATACAATGTCAGTTTATGTGCCCATGCTGTCTCTGTGGCTCGCTGTACATGTTTCTACTCATAGCAGGGTCCACTGCTGGCCACTCTGGGCCTAAATGCACTACCACAGAGCAGGGATAACTGCCTAGTAAGGTGCGGTGGGCACTTCGTTTACTGGATGGGGCAGGAGTTCAGGGAGTAAGAACCGTCAGGCCAATACAGACCCCTGCCATCTCCTAAGTGATATTGCAGCTTGTACAAGCAGTAGTGGTTTGTCCACAACTGTTTTCTTCAAAATGTACTCACTGCATTAGCCAAGTTCTGTTGCCTGCGTTAACCGCTCGACCCCAGAGCCAATCAGGGCACAAGAGGCTGCTTGTCAATGGGCTGCAGGCACTTTGTGGCTTGGGAGAACTGGGATCTCACGGAGACAAGGTCTGTTCGGTCAATACAGCCTCAGTTTTGTTGGACCCAGTTTTGTGGAGCCAGATCACAGTGAGACCAGCTGTGGTCAGGGGTGTTTCCACAGACCTCTGCGCTCCCCAGACACAATATTGCAACTCTTGCAGGCAGCAAAGGTCTTCCTGCAGTTGATTTCCTTGCAGTGCCCACCTGGTGCGAGCTAAAGATTTTTTTTGCCTGTGTGGATTAGGAGATCAGGGGAGGGGAAGGGCAGGGCTGTCAGTTCACTGTGAATGGGCCACCTGGGCAATTTGTGGGTAGAGTGGGGTGGGGTCTCAGAGAGACAATGGCAGTCAAATCAATATAGTCTCAGTCTTGCTGACAATTTTATAACTATTGTTGAGTTCCTGCAGACGACCCAGATCACAGCAAGACCAGCTACTGTCTGGGACTTGCCCACAGGTCCCAGATATCTGCCAAAGTTCGTGTTGGCTGTAGCGATCTGCCTGACCCTATCTCTGAAAAAGGGCTCAAAGTGCTGGTCGCCCACTGGGTACGTAAATGTGGCTCACAGGGATGGCCGCTGTTGCTGGGATTAGAAACGTTGCTCACAGAGATACCCGCCCCTCTGTGAATACTTTGGCTTTGAATCACTCGGAGCAGGGCTTGGCAGCCATCCAGGAACAACTGTTCCAGGCAGACTGTAGGTTAGGTGGGGTGGGCTGATCCCCTCAGACCAGCAGTTCCTAATGGCTCTGAGGGAGGGGTCTGCACAATCAAACTGCCATGGTCTGTAGGTTACCCTGTAGGGAGGGCTGGACTAAGGCACAGTGGTGGCTGCCTTTCTAGCCCTCTTTCTGATGCCAGATAATGGAGACATTTTCAGAATGAATCCCACACAACCCTCTGATGCACTGCTGGTGTCCCTGGTGAGTGTCCGGAGGTCAGAAAGCCTTTGCGCGAGTTTTTCGAAGGGACGCCTAGGGACTCAGTCACCTTCCATCTCACCCAGATGGCCGGAATCTCCTCTAGTTTTTACAGTCAGAGATAGTGAAATCTCCTTTTCCTTGCAATTGGACCCTGGGCTGGGACCCTGGGGAGCCCCCAAATGAGACCAGGACTCCCCTCTCAGTCAGGGGAGCCCTTGCAGCCTTGCTCTTTCTCCCAGTGATCCTCCACCACCTGCGAGTGTGAGTTCAGCCCGATTTGCGACTACCGGCTTCGATGTAGCTCCTTTATATTATCAGATGTAGGTGTTATGATCAGCTGGACTTCAGGTGATTCTCCAAATTAAGTATTTTATAATTTGGTTGTAATTTCAATGTGGTCCTGGGAGGAGACGAACGCTACTTTTACCTAGTTTGCCATCTCCTGAAGATTGAATTGTTAAATTGTATGAAGATTTGAATTGTTGAGGTCCATAATCCTAAAGGCAGGTGGCTCTCTGGGACTCTATAAAATGCTTTTGTTCCTGCTGCTGCCTATGCCTGTCACCAAAAAAGGTCCAGACTTTGGGGATGCAATGAAAAACAATGCCAATTACACTCTTGTAACATACCAAAGAATTAATTCAAGCCCACTCTAAGCCCAAGGTCCTTAAACCCTAAAAAGCAAATATTGCCACGTGGAAGGCCTTTAACCCTGATGATACCGATCTGAGGCTCTCTGGATTAAGAACTATCTAATAGGGTAGGGAGAATGCTTAAGTATATGCAGTGGGGTGGGGGGGGGGGCAAGGAAAGACAGAGAGAGAGAGAGAAAGAGAGAGACAGACAGACAGACAGACAGAAATAGGCAGAAGGTTGATATGTAGGAATAAAAAGAAAACTGAAACAAAGGTCCAGGATCTGACCTAGTTGGAAACTCAACATTTACTAAATGAATTTGAAGAAGAAGAAAAAGGTAAAGGGCACTGATTGGCTATTGTGCTTCTACGACATAGATACTGAATTAACTTGAGCAACTGCTGTAATGCAAAATTGTCAAAACTTTATGGCCTCAATCAATTCTGGGGCTCCAATTGCAGTTATACTGGGGATCTCACTGATTTATACATCTTGCGATGGATAATTTTATGTGTCACTTTGGGGAGTGCTTTTGGATGCGATTAACTTATAAATCAGTGAACTTTGAATAAGCAAACTGCCCTCCAAAATGTGAGTGGGCCTCATCTAATCAGTTGAAGGCCTGAGTAGAATAAAGACACCATCCTCTTGGAGCAAGAGGGAATTCTCCAGCAGGCCGCTGACTCATTCCTTATGATAAACCTCAATGTACCTATCTCCATCTATATCATCTGTCCATCTGTCTATCTATCTATTTATGTATGTATTTATATATCTATCACTTATCTGCCTACCTATCTGCGTATATTCTATTAGTTCTGTTCCTCTGGAGAACCATAACTAATACAGATTTTGATATCAAGGGTTCTAGAACATAATCTCAAGCATGAATCTTCTGAATTAGTTCTGGAGTTTCTGGAATTGGCTTGCTAATCTGATTACATTTAAAGGCACTAATGACTCTATTTTCAGGAGTAAAGAGAGCACTGATAGGCCATGGCATGTTCCCACAATAACGATAATCAAAATAACAACGTTGGATACCCCTACCAAAACATTAATAAGAAGCAAGGAATTAGGTGAACATGCATATGACACTTTCAAACATTTTTATCGAACTAACAAGTAAAATAATATTGGTTGCCCACTCCTAATATTGCTGAATGAAGTAGGGAAAGAAAGGAATGATTTCAAGAGTTCAAATTCCCAACTCAAGCTCCACATAAGTGACCTGAAACTTTCTATGTCTGCCCTGAAAGAGACCTTATCTTACGTAGCCACAGGGCTGAGATTAATGAAAACCAAGCACACAATGCTATTATGTGAGGGGCTGAATTACAACACAAGTTGAACTCCCAGCCTTGCAGGGTGTCCGCTGCTAAAATGAGGGCATTGATGATGAAAGAATGGAGTTCTGAAAGTTGGAATAGGGACGTGTCAGAAGACCCTGATGAAGCTGGAGATGTTGGATCCCTAAATTGCGATGAATTTTCTTTGTCAATAGAAGTAGCTCCACCACCTTTGTCTCAGGAAACTCTAACTGCTTCCCTGGAGGTTGTTGTCATACAAGACGTTGGTGATTCTCATCAAGACCCACCCACCCACCCCCTTTTTGCTTCTAGACCTATAACTAGCCTTCAAGTCCCAGCAGGCCCCCAACAATGAGGTCCAAAGTGTGAACCATTGGGAGATGTGTTACATTCCAAAAGAACTACTTGAGTTTTCTAAATCACATAAGCAGGAATCTGGGGAACATATGTGAGAATGGATACTAAGCACATGGAATAATGGTGGAAGTAACCCAAAGTTGGGTCAGGCTGAATTTATTGATATGGACTCACTAAACAGAGATTCTGCATTTAATGTTGCAGCTTAAGGAGTTAGAAAGGGCTCTATAAGTTTAATTTCTTGACTGAGACATGGACCAGAAGGTGGCCCACAGTGACTGAACTAGAAATGCTGAAACTACCTTGGTTTAATGTAGAGGAAATGATCCAAAGTCTTAAGGAGATTGGAATGTGAGAATCGTTTAAGTTCTACTTGCCCGCAATCGGAAGATACTGAGGCCATAACTTTCAGCAATACTATGAGAAATAAATTTGTGAAAGGAGCCCCAGAATCCTTGAAGAGTAGAGCTCTGTGATTCCTCTTCTCTGTAGGCCAGACCTCACAGTAAGAACTGCAGTCACTGAATTGGAAAACTTAAATGCACTGGGAGTAATTGGCTCCAGGAGTGTCAGGAGCCAAGGGGTGCCACTCATCCACCAAAGGCAACCTGAGTGTGGTTACTGTAATGAACAACAGAGCCAAAAGAGCAATCAGAATAGTCCGACTCGTGCAGACCTATGGCATTGGGTAGTTGAGCACTGTGTCCCTACCAGTGAAATTGATAGGAAGCCTACTAAATTCTTACTTGATTTCTATAAGCAGAAAAGTTCCAGATCAAGAAGACAATAATCTAATCTGAATTATAAAAAATGAAAGATCATGACCCCTCAATGAATTCCTAGTTTACAGACCCAGAACCCTTTGAATGAAGGAGAGACCAGGTCTCTTTGAGGAAGGACCCTGTTACACTACTGAAATTTTATTCCATTAATCATTCTCCCAGCCTTTCCCATAGACCTGCAGCCCTTTGCCAGAGTAACTGTGCATTGGTTAAAAGAAAATAATCAGACTTTTCAGGAACTACTGGACACTGGCTCTGAACTGACACTAATTCCAAGATGTCTCTGTGGCCCACCAGTCAGAGTAGAGGGTTATGGATGTTAGATGATCAACGGAGTTTTAGTTCAGATCTGTCTCACGGTGGGGCAATTGGGCACCTAAACCCATCCTGTGGTTATTTGCCCAGTTCTGGAATGAATAATGAAATAGATATACTCTGTAATGAGCAGAGTACCCACATTGGCTCCCTGACCTGTGGAGAAAGGGCTATTATGGTGAGACAGGCCAAGCGGAGGCCACTAGAACTGTCTCTTCCTAGGAAAATAATAAGCCAAATGCAATACTGCATTCCTGGAGGGATTGCAGAGATTGCTGCCATCATCATGGGATTGAAAGATGCAGGGGTGGTGATAATCCCAACCACCTTATTCAATTTGCCAATTTAACCTGTGCAGAAGACACACAGATGGCTTTTGGAGAATGACATTTGATTACTATAAACTTAAACTGCTCCAATAACAGTTGCTGTACCAGATGTGATTTCATTGTCTGAGCAATGTAACTAGTCTGCAGTTTTTATCTGGCAAATGTTTTTTCCTCCATACCTGTCAATGAGCTTCTTCTGAAGCAGTTCACTTTCATTTGTTCCACCCCAATAAAACATATATAGATTTTGGTGACTAGGTGTTCAGTGCTGTCATTTCAAACACCTAAAAAGTTGGGCATGGTTTTGGAACTGGGTAGTGGGTGAAGAGTAGAAGAATTTTGAGGTGCTTGCTAGAGAAAGCTTAAATTGCCTTAGAAAAAAAGCCTTCATTTATTGCCTTGGACAGACCGTTAGTTGAAATCAGCTGAATTTTCAAACTGCTTTAGGACTCTAACTCCTTTCTGCCTTCCATTTCTTTCCACATTAATATCTGCTATCCTATACCTGTTCCACCATTGTATGTTGGGTAAAGATAGCTTGTCACTTTAGTGTCACTGGTCCCCAGTTGGAGAGGAATTGTATACCAGGAGTTGGACTGCATGATCATAATCAGGAATCTCATCCACGCCCTATTTAGATGATTGAGCTGATGGGACTTTGTCAGCTTTTGGAATTGAGCTGATGCCATGATACCATGAGAAATTTGGAAACTTTCGAATGGGGTAAATGAATATTGTTTGTGGAACAGACTGGATCACTGGGGCCCAAAGGGCAGGCTGTGGTATACAGAATTCTAAGATCACCCCCCAATGACTCTTAACTCTGTATAATCTCCTATTAAGTGTGAGAGGAGCCTGTGAATATGAAGACATATCACTACTGTGATTATTATATTATATGAAAGAGATATTTTTGCAAATGCATTAAGGTCCCAAGTCAATAGACCTTCAAATAAGGTGGTACCCTTGGCGAGTCAGGCCTAATTAGGTGAGCCCTTAAGATGGCCTGTGCACTTCCTGAGTGGCTCAAGTGTGAGAGAGTGTATGGTGGAATTGATGTAGCAAAGAACTTCAGGTAATTTCTAGGAGCTAAAAGTTGAACTAAATTCTGCCAATAGCTAGAATGAGCTTGGAAATGTGTTCTTCCAAAAAGACCCCAGAAAGAAACCTAGCCTGGTTGCCTTAATTCGCTTGAGCTGCTATAAAAAGTTACCACAGACTGGGTAGCTTAAACAATAATCAATTATTTCTCACAGTTCAAGAGGCTGAGAATTCCAAGATCAAGGTGCCAGCAGATTTGGTGTCTAGTGAAGGCCCACTTCCTGGTTTGCAGATGGTCATCTTCTTGCTATATCCTCATGTGGCAGAGAGCTCTGTTCCTTTCATCCCCTTATAAGGGTGTCAATCTCATCATGAAGCTCAATCCCCATTACCTCATCCAAACCCAATTACCTTGCAAAGGTTCCACCTCCAAATGCCATCACATTGGGGATTAGAGTTTCAATATGTGGTTTTGGGGGTGGGGCACACAAACATTCAGTTCATAGCATTGACTGACTGATTTCTAAGGCTGATTTCACCCTGCGAAAAACTAAGCAGAATAACCAGTCATACCATGCATGGATTTCTGAACCTACAGAACTGTGACCTCAAACACTGGTACCCATCTGTGGTCTGTTAAGTACTGAGCTGCACAGCAGTTCTTCTGAATATTTTTTGATTGGATTGTTTGTTTTATTGTTGTTATTGCAATTACAGTTCTTAATTCATATAATTTCTTAAGCAATGACTCATATGTGTCACATGTGAAAAACACTGGTAGCTTTTTGAAGAATTTTTAAAATGAATTAGTTCATTTAAAAAAAATACTCTGCTGTTTATAAAGCTCAAAATTATCATAGAAAATTTAACACACATTCATCAAACTTTTCACAATAGTTATCAATCACTGGTAGGACTGTGACTTAAAATTTGTCTTAAACTATTCTAAATTATCTAGACGCTCTACTGCAGGGTTTGTCAGACTCAACACTATTAGCATTTTGGGTCAGATAATTCTGGGTCCGAGGCTCTCTTGCGCATTGAAGGAATTGAGAAACTTTGCATACTAGATTCCAGTAGCACCTCTCCCTCTCCAGTTGTGATAGTCTCCAGACATTCCCAAATCCCACCTCCTCCCCCACCCAGGAGATAAAATGGCCCTGGCTGACACCAGATGCACTATAGTGAATGAAATTATAATATATGTAAAATGCTATATAGATGTAAATATAGATCAGTAGAGTATATCTTGTGTTTTTCATATATCATAGATGTTTTTCTCAAGGTGTTAATTCTTTTTTTCAAAAACATTCTGTAAAAGCTGAATAAGTTTATGGTGTGGAAATCTAGTATCCTATTGGAGATTGAGGTTGTTTCAGATTACTCAAAATAAATGGCACTATGATAATCACCTTTGAGCATATAGCATTGTATACATGAGTATTTTAGTATTAATTCCTAGAATAGAAATTATAGCATTGAATGGACATGTTTAAGACTTTTTATAAGTATCATTAACTTTTCATCTGGCAAGAATCTGTGAATTTATAACCCTATCCTGTAGTATATATGATAGCCTGTTTTTTTTACAGCAGCTTACAACCTAATTAAACATTAAAATTGTTTTAAAAGTGCAAATAGCTGTACTTCCTTCTGAGAACAAGAGTAATGTATGCTCATTGAAAACATTCAGGATATAAAGCATGAGAGAAAAAAATCCTTTGAGATTTTTTTCCTATGAGTGTATGTATATACATACACACTATCTTAAACTGGAGCACTAGAAAAGAAAAAGGAGAGGACACTGACGACATAGCAATGGGGTTAGAGAGAGACTTCTTAGCAGAAAGTTTGAGATCTCAGAGAAAATAAAATCAGTAAGTGAAAGATATGTATATATATCACATGTACTAAAGGGAGCAAGGATAGATGGGGGCATTTTAGTTATTACTTAGTAAAAGACCATCAACCATGACTAAGGCCCAGATTCCAGAAAGGAGGAAAGATCTTAAAGAGTAAATTGAAATGACTCCCAAGAAGAAAAATGGATCCATGAACCCGCTGAAAGTTGACCTATAGAATTAAGAGAATGACTATGAAATAAGTTGAGTTTCATACCCCTAAGTGACTAGGACAACAGAGGATACAGTGACCAACATGGTCAGGACAGGATCACTGATTCTCACTGTGTCCCCAATCTGCAAGACTACCCTATTCCAGGAAGTGGCACTACCATTCAGTCAGAAACTATGGCAAAAATCTTGGGAGTCATCGCTAATTGTTACCCTTCCCTCATGGCATCACAGCTGTTCAAGTTTTCTCAGCTAAGGCCCCAGAAATTGTGGTGCAGAGACAAGCCATTCCTGTTCTATCGTATTGAAATTTTGGCTCTACAAAATCCATGAACATAATAAAATGTTGTTCCACATCACTCTATTTTGGAATAGCAGGCTATCAGGACACATTCTCTTCATTTATTCTTCATTAAAGTCCACCCTACACTTCATCACTATTTCATTCTCCATATTCTATTTTTATTCAGTTCCTAGTCCATCTTTCATAACTTTGTATTATGCATTTCATTCCAAATTTCATTCCATTATTTGATGATATATTTTTAATTTACAGTGCATATTTCACAATCCATTTATTTCAGGCCACTGCATAATTTATTCCATTCTATAGGCATTCCTATTCAATCTCGATTTCCTTCTATTTTATTTAATACTTAATTTCACACTATATTCCATTTCATTCCTTTCCTCATATAATATATTTTTCTTTTATTAGCTACGCCATTGGATATGTTTTTCTATTTTGCGCTCCATTCCACTTTCCCATAATATTCCATTCAGTTTTCCATTCCATATCCTGTTCAAGTCCGTATTTCATTCTCCATTTTATTCCAGTTTCCACTACAGTCTCAATTTCATCACAGTTTGTATTCCATTTCAAATCCATTTTCCACTCCATATTAATTAACAGTCCAAATACCATTCTATTACATTTTTTAGTTGTGTTTCAGTCCATATGGTCATCCGCTCCAGTAAATATCCCATTCCATTTTGCCAAAAGTGCTGAAACAGCAACTTTTAAGAGAATCATTTACCAATATTTTTATCAAAGAATTACAAATAAACCAAAAATTTCCTGTTCTGTGAATTTACCCATAAGATCACATTTGAGAATATGAACATTTTTTTAGCAAAAAGGATATGTTTCACATTGATGTGTTAGAGTAAAAAATTGGAGACAATATAAATGTTGATCCACATAGCAATGTTTGAAAATGTAAGCTTCTTTCATAAAAGCAATATTTTGTTGTTATACAATGGCCTTGTGGAAATTTATATATTGAAAAGCAAAGTGTGTTTTCTGGACACAAAAAGTCCATTACAAAATGATATATATGTAAAACTAATGCTATTTGTATAAAAACAAAACAACTATGAATGATTTGTGAATGGCCATTCAACTAAAAAACAATTAAACATACCCATTATTTGCTTGTGGGTAATTCTAGTTTTTCTACATTTGCTTCCCGGTTTTCAGTACTGAACATGCAGTCTTTTTGTACTAATGACTAAAAATCAATGTTCAAATGTCGAACTTCAAGCCTGTGCACCATAGCATATTTATATTAACAAAAAAAAAAAAGGCCAAATTCGTGGATTATTATGCACTCGATATAAATGATGATGTGTATCTGAGAACAGTAATATTTATAATCCTGAGCAATTCTATCTCATACTTTGGGAGATAAGGCAGGGGAAGTATCTTACTGAACATTCTCCCCTCCTTCTGGTGCATGGCACCAGGGCTGAATAATCCGAGCCAAGGCAGTGTGGGCCCCACTCTTTTTCTCACCTTTAGGTGGCTCTCAAAACAGACCTGTGTGTGGGGACATCCAGATGCCCTGAAAGTTCGGGCACAGTCCCCCACTTTGGGTCATGCAGTGGGGACAGTGTCCATGCCAGATGCCAGGGGAGACACCTGCCAGCCAGGGTGGCATTTCCTTTAAGCCATCGCTTGAGGTTGAACCAACTGAGTGGTGCTGACAAGTTAATGACAAGCTAAGCTGATTTGAGGCCACTCGAATCGTTTATATGGACAGCCCTCCCTGTGGAAACACACCCACATATAGGCCCAGAAAAGGGTGGGGAGTTCATGTAGTGGACGAGGCTGGAGGACTCCAGGGCAGAGTACTCCAGAGCCTGGAGTACACCCGCCTGTTTTGCACCAGAGGGAGCTAGGTTGCCGTGCTCCGAAAAAAAACGATTCACGTGGTCTAGAGCTCGCCAATCAGAAGCGGACACTCCACCGGGTCCCGCCCAGCTTCCTCAGTCCTCCAGCTCCTGCTCCAGCCAGGCAGCGTCCTCAGCCGCGCGCTCGGGTCTCCGGTCTCCTGGGATCATGGCCACCCAGTCGTGCTGCGAGAAGGAACAGAAGCAACAGCAGGGTGAGGTGCCCGCAGGGCCAAAGAACCAGGTCCCCGCTGTCCCTGGCGGCACCCACGAGGCCAAAAGCCATGATGCCGGTGCCGGCGTCCCCACGGTCCCGAGCGACCCGTCTCGGTCAGGTGATGGCGCCTCGCGCGGTGGCATAGCAGGTGCCTCCTCCTGCGCCATGGCCGCCGCCGGCGCCATTTCGTCCACTGCGGAGGACCCAGGGCCACTCTCCATAGACTGTGAGCAGGAGAGTGGGCGTCCTGAGCAGCAGGGCGGCCCGAGCCCCCACGCAGTGCTGCGACCTGTGGGGCCCGAGACGGGCCGAGGTCTGCAGACCGTGTACGCAGACAGCGCGGCCACCATGGGGCAAGCCACGAACGGCGCTGTCCCGGCCAGCGGGCGTCTGACCCAGACCAGGGGCTCAGCGAAGGGCCGTGGGCGGAAGCGGCCCAGCCGTGCAGAGGCTGCCCAGGCTCAGAAGCTTCCATGGCGCTGTATGTTTCCAGGGGCTCCCGCACCTTTGCCGCCATCTTCTTCAAGGGCTCAGCGCAGCAGCCATAGCCGCCGTGCACCTCAGACTTCTCCGTTGAGTGGCAGAATCCAGCCAGGCCCAGTCCTCCGAAGCCAGGCCCTGCTCTCCACATCAGGCCCTGCCCTCCGTAGTCATTCAGCTAGGCCAGGGCCAGCGCTCCGCAGCCGAGCCACGCAGTCAAACCCTGCATCCCGCCGCCGTGCACCCGAGCCAGGCCCTGCGTCCCGCCGCCGTGCACCCGAGCCAGGCCCTGCGTCCCGCCGCCGTGCACCCGAGGCAGGCCCTGCGTCCCGCCGCCGTGCACCGGAGCCAGGCCCTGCGTCCCGCCGCCGTGCACCCGAGCCAGGCCCTGCGTCCCGCCGCCGTGCACCGGAGCCAGGCCCTGCGTCCCGCCGCCGTGCACCCGAGCCAGGCCCTGCGTCCCGCCGCCGTGCACCGGAGCCAGGCCCTGCGTCCCGCCGCCGTGCACCCGAGCCAGGCCCTGCGTCCCGCCGCCGTGCACCCGAGCCAGGCCCTGCGTCCCGCCGCCGTGCACCCGAGCCAGGCCCTGCGTCCCGCCGCCGTGCCTCCACGCGAGGCACTGCTAGTCATAGCATTGAATCCAGGCCAGGCCGTGCTTTGCGAAATTCTGCTTCTGCGCCAGGCCCTCTTTCTCCTACCCGTGCAGCAGGGCCAGACCCTGCCTTCACCAATCGCCCTAGCTCACCAGGCCCTGTTCTCCGAAGGCGCGCGTCGGGGCCAAGCCCTGCCCTCCGCAGCAGGAGTCCCACTTCATGCTTTGTCCTCCGGAGTCGTCACACCCAGAGAAGAACATCCTCTAGTAGCCGCCCTTCTGTCTCTGGTGATCAGAGTCCTAATCCTTCTCCTGAGTTCTCCTTAAGAAGGCTTGTGTCCCAGAGCAGCTCACGCTCTCCTGAACCTGAGGTCCCAAACCTTCCTTCCCAGCCGCGTTGGCATGCAGTCCGTATGCGTGCCTCCTCACCCTCACCTCCTGGTAGGTGCTTTCTTTTCCCTGGGCAGTATGGGGAGAATTCCTCTTCTTCCTCCTCCACTTCCTCTTCTCCCTCCCCCTCCTCCCCTGGGCTTCGTTCTCAGAGCCCCTCCCCCTCCCCCACTAATATTTCAGGCCAGAGCTCTTCTTCCTCTTCCCCTACGTTTGGTGGCCTGGGCTCCATCTCCACTCCTAGCCCTGCTAGCCTTAGGCGTGCCTTGCTGCTGGAGTTTGATGCCCCAAGCCCTGTCTCTCCAGAAGAGCAGGCTGAAACAGAGAGCATCCCTCGCCCCACTACACCTCCTGTACTGTGACCCTCCATGTGCATCCTCATAAGTCCCAAGAAAGGAATCAGCATCCACCCACTGCCCTCAATGTGCTGTATGCTCCTACAGTTACTTGTAAGGTGTCCAGGTGATCTTGCCATTAACCAACATGAGTACTTTTGAAGCCCTTTTCGGAGAGGCAGTTTTGAAGCTTCTCCTCCCCATAGCTGCACTACCTAGCACTTATCTGCTGTTGGTTCTTGATTCCCAGCCCTCTTCTTTCTCACAAAGACCTGCTTTTGCCCCTGAGCTGAGATTTTTCCTTTTCTAAGTAGCCTTTATATAATGAAATTTTTGAATGAATAAAACAAAAGTTTATTTCATTTTAAAAATGTAGCATTTTTTGTCCCAAAAGTTTTAATCCTATGTCTTATTCACAGGATTAAAGAAAATTGTTAGCATGCTAGCTGACTCTTTAGAAGTGAGAGAGAATAAAATACTATCCTAGCAATATTTGTTCCCACTGTCTAAAATGGAGTTCTGTCCAGGAAATTCCCATTTGTGTGCTTCATACCCTCTTGGCATAGATTATTTGCAACTTGGACAAAAAAAGGGGGCAGGATTTAACCCAAGGTAGCTGGAGAAAGAATGGTAATGGAGATTCAGGGTCAGGAAAGAGGCAGGACATGACCCTGTCTGTGTGTATGTTGGTGATGGGAAGTAAGGAGTGCTGGAAAAAAGATTCGGGATCAGGAAGGGGAGAACATCTCAGTTTCTAAAGGAGGAAAAAGTTTATTTATCAGGAAGAGGGGCTCCTGAGGTCTGGGAGAGTGATTCAAGGTTGACAACTGACGTGAAAACAATCAGATATTTAGTGAAAAAAATGTTAGTGGATAATCCCATTTAAAAAAATTGTGAGCAGGTATTTGAGGGTGAGTGTGCATGTGTGTGTAGGCATATTTGGAGAACACCGGATGGACATATACCATGGTGTGAGCAGGATATATCTAGATTTTGGAATAACCGGTGATACGGTTTTCTATGTTCTTCATTTTCCATCTTGACCATATTGCTACTTCTGCAATGAAACTCAACTCGGCTGATTTTCAAGAAGTTGTGGAAACATGGTAGGAGACTACATTAAAGGAATGGAGTAAATACACATGCACAAGCCCCAAATCCCTTTTCCTACTTACCCATATTTCTCCTCTCTTTGTTTTTCTGGTCTGTAGCCCATGGTGGCATAGGCCTGGCCAAAAATGGCCCTATTCCTGGACCTCACATTTTAGGGGTTCCTGCTTAGGCCCTCTTCATGCTATATTCAGACCACAGAGCTAGGGGTCCACAGGGACAATGGAATATGCCAACACCCTGCAACTTTTATAGAAAATGTTTCAGGTTCCCTCATTCCCCAAGGCTGCTTCCAGTCCTGTAAAGTCCTATGCTCCTGGTCTTTTCTAAGGAATGGAGGTCTAGGCCTATGATATGTACACTCTTTCATCCAAATAATGTTCAAGCAGCCACTGTTCATAGAAGTGAAGAGCAGACAAGCTTGGAGGTATAGGCTGAGGTGTTCTCACAGATGTGGGTCACCTCTTGGTATAGGACATAGCTGGCAGTGGGAAGAGGTAAAGGACATGGGCCAAGGGTCTTCATTTGTACTTTTGCCTCAGACATACTGCAAGTGTTAGCGACTATCCTGTACATATAATTAGCTCTGTTGCCCAGCCCCAGGGGTTAGAGACCTGCAGGGATATGTATCTAGGAAGCCATACCATGTCCTTGGAGGTAGCTCTGACCATACAACTCCCTCATCTCTTGTTGAGGGAAGATGTTGAGGGAAGTGATAGTTTAGGTCCTAGGTCAAGTTCCTTCCTGCAGTGAGCCAGCATTCAGTGGGCTAAATCAGAGATTTCCCCATCCTACTTCATGCTAATGTTTTTGTGGGTCTCCTTAGTATTCAATCTGCTTGGACATGGGCTTTAATCCAATGTCCTTAAGCCCACCATACTAAAATCTACATAGCCCCTATTAAGCACAGGCTCTTTTTCCTTCTCTAGACCTTAGGTTCTTCCAATACTCCCTCTTTGTGAAAGTATCAAATGCCATCACACAGCAGACGTCCATGTTACAGAATCCAATATATAATTCTTAGATTTTGCCTTGACTTTTTGACAGCATTTGACGCAGTAATCACTCCCTTTTCCTTGACACATGTTCTTCCTTAGTCTTTAAAACTGCCCTCTTTGTGTTCACCCTACATTCTCCTAGACTTTCCTCATTTTTTACTCCTCTAAGTGTTAGATTGCTCAAGGCCTATTTTTGTTTTTCTTATGTTTATTTCCTAAGATATCCCATCTAGCCCCATATTTTTAAATACAGGTATCCCCTGCTTTTCAAAAGTTTGTGTTATACCACTTTGCTTTTAAAAAAGACCTACATTAGTACCTGTTTTCACTAACTGCAAGAAACCTAAAGAGGATTTTCCTTTTTAACTTAATGGTAATTCTTCACTTTATGCCATTTCATCTTACAGAGAGCTTCATAAGAGTGTTCTACTTTTGAATAGCGGGAGAAGCCCGTACTCTTTTATACTGATGAATCAAAATACTGTGTGCCCACTCCCTCCCATTCCCTTGCACTCCAGTCATGTATATCCAGCTACTTATTTGGCTTCTCCACCTTCGATGTCTAAAAGGCATATCAAGTTTCAGTAATAGGAAGTTCTGGTCAGTAGATATATAATGGTAGCCGCCCATATAATTTATGATTTTCTAGTAGCCAAATTTAAAAATGTATGAAGAAACACATGACATTAACTTTAATCATTTATTTAATTGTATCTATCCAAAATATTATTCAACATGTAATCACTATAAAATTAATTAGATATTTCATATATTTCCTACTCTTTAAAAGCTGTTGTGTATTTACACTTAACAGCATATCTCAATTCTGACTAGCCACATTTCAAGTGCTCAGTGGGCATAACTGTGGACTTGTGTATAGCACAGTTTTAGATCTCATTTCCTTAGTCTCTCATTCATTTCCTATTGAATTGTGATTCTACTTCTAGCAGTTTCTCATAATTGTTGGCTCCTATCATTTAAGGCTTGTTGGATAAATTTAATAAGGGCTTCTATTTGTGCTATAATGTCCTCTAGGACAATGGAGGGAACAGAGATGGGCCAGATAATCACCCAATAGAAAATAGAATGTGCCTACCTGGCCTTGAAGGGAGGGAGATTGGCAGCTTTAGGAACTTAACCTGATTGTGCACTCTACATATTGGCTGGGGGAGGCAGCACTGTCAAGCATGAGGAGATGGACTGGGGGCAGGATATACTAGACCAGGACCCCTAATAGTGGCAGCCTGGTTTACACTGTTACAAGGGAAATCTTGTGTTAGGCCAGACATGGTGTTCACACAAACCAAAGTATATTTAGAACCCTCACTTGGAGGAGGCCAATATAATCAATTTGTCAATCCCTCATCAATTGGGAACTCCAGTGAATGGCCCCAGACTCCTTTAGCAGTTGCTTTGGGTATTGTTTGAAACAAAGGACATACTATTACTGCATTAACCAACTTATTGTATTCCCAGGGCAATCTAGAATCCTTGGTAATATATCATCCCATCCAGGTGCTACAATGCCCACTCTTCCTATGCATCCAATCTGCTGTATCTACTGAAGGGTCGGTTTCTAGGGCTTGTACTGGAGCTACAGCATCAGCTTCCTAATTGCCAAGATGTGTAAGTATCTTAGCCAGGATGTGGAAAACAGTGAGGAATGCCTTAGGCTCTTGCAGGCACCTAAATGTCTTTCCACATAGCCTGACTCCACAAGGGCTTATTCATGATCATCCACCGCTTGGTTTCCCATTGTCCATGCCTATGGGGTAATTCCATTAATGCAGCCCAGATTTCACTGCAAAGGTTAATATCCTTGGCTCAAGAGTGACCGACGGCCAGCTAAAAGGCTCTGAGTTTAGCCCCTTGGCTGCTGCAGCTCATTACTCTTTCCATCCAGATGGTGTCAGTGTTGTGGAGAAGAGTGACTGCAGTCTGTGGAGTCAGGCTGCCCTGACTAGACCCATCTCTACAGGCTGCAGGGACTGCCACAGGAATAGTGACAGGGCCATTTGGAGAATTTACATCCTCAGTGGGTCTAGGACACCTGCAATTTTAGACAGTGGGCTTGTGGTCAGGGTGCTCCTTTGCTGTAAATAGGGATGCCACTTAAAGTGCAGAGGTAAGTCGATGGAACATATTCTCAACCCACACTTTGATAACCCTTCCAGATCTGGAGCTAGAATCCTACAGGTACACTCTTTCCTCCTGTTTTCTCTTCCACAGTGCCCAACTCCTACGTTCCAGAGTCACAGACACATTTAATTCAAATGGGAGATGCCCAGAGCTTTTTGCCTTCTCAAAGGTAGCTTGTTGCTGTGATCTCCAGTTTTCGTTTTACCAGGTGGTATAATGGATGGGGGCACTGTGCCAGGTGGGAAATAAAAGTCCTCCAAAACCCCCAAATCCCTACAAAGGCTTGCACCCCTTTCATGTTCATAGAGGTTGGAATGTGAAAATTATAGCTTATTAATTATAGCTTCTGGGACAAAGCATGTCTTACCTAACCAAATGACTCCCAGGCAGAGCCTGGACCTTGAATTTTCTATTGGTTCACCACCTATCCTCTCCCTCACAGATGTTCCAGAAAAGCCCGCTGAGTGTCCTGCATCAGAGGCAAGTCTTCACATGTTAACATCATGCCATCAGTGTAATGGGTCCATTTTACTTTTGTGAGAAAAGAGAACAGGGACAGGTCTCAGGCTACCATTTCATGACACACTGTGGGGTTGTGCAAATAGCCGTGGGAAGCACTTGAAAAGTCCATTTTTGCTCTCCCACACAAAGGTAAATTGATCTTAGTGATCAGAAATCTGTACTTGCCAGAGACTTTCCATGAATTTCCTTGAAGATGAAGCACTTTTGCAGGAAAACTTTAGCAAAAGTATCAGAGTTAAACAATAACTGTCAATAAATGAAGAAAGACTTAAAATAGCCATGATTAAAGATCTGATAAGAGTTCATTACAATACAACTGACAAGGGAATTGGATTATTTCTGTGACATGCATTTTTAAATAATAACGAGTTATGAGAGATAAAATCAGTACATACCAGATTTTTAGGAATTTCATATAATGTCTGGAACACAATTATTTATATAAATGTAGCCTAAAGAAAGTTTAACATCACTTCTTATTTGACAATGCTTCCCATGTAATTTAACATACCAGATAAGCCTAATTAGTTTAATATCTCCTTTATTAGGAGAAATAACAAATCTTTTGAGATGTTCCAGAGGCCATCTGGATAATCCCAAAGTTAGTTTGAAGTCAAATACTTCATTTAGAATTTTATTTTTGGAAAGTTGTCAAAAATACCAAAAGGTTTTAAAACATTTGGTTAAATAGGGCCATAGGTCACTGGGAATCAATACTTTATTTAACCAAAATGATAAAGACTTCAAAGACAAAAACAAAGTTTCATAGTTGTAAAATAACTTAGCTCTTTAAATGGAAAAGACTTAGTTTTTTTAGGTCTTGAAAGACATGATAAAGACAACTAAAGCACAGAAAATGATTTTGATGAAACAAAGAATCTTTTTTTCTTTTCTAGGCAGATTACTTAAAAAGTAAAAACCTTTTATAATCTTATCAAAAATAGAGCAATAGTCCAAGGAAATTTTGTCCCTCTAACACATTAAAGAAGATTAAGTTTTAGCTTTATATAAGCACACTATTGATATTAAAGCTTATTTTTCTTTAAACCAATTAAATAGAGCTCTTTTAAAAATTAATTTTGGCAATACTTTTTAGAGGTAGAAAAAAAATATATATGACATATATCCATAGACATACATATATATGACATATATATACATATACACATATATATATGACATATATCCATAGATATACATCAACCACAGACAGACACAGAGACCCCATAGCTTTCATTCCAAAACTTGAGCCACAAATCAGGTACAACAATATCCAACTCACTAGTTTATAAAAGTTGAATCCAAATTGTGCCTGTGGTAGATGAAACAACTTAAGGTTCCCATTCAAATGACTAAAGATTTTTGCTGATATTTGTGGAGAAGACTTTTTAAGATTTGTATTTAAGTTTTGGTGAGTAATATTAAGGAGGCTGTGGACTAGATTTTGGGCAAGGGAGCTTCTATAGCAGTCTGTATTTTAAAAAGCCTTTTTCCCCCTTTTGTCTTCAGTCTCAGGCAATCGTGGGCAGTGTTTTATTTATCTCTGGGGCATTTATAATTCAAAGGCATGGTAAAATTAACATTTTTAAGGGACAAAGAAAGAATGCAAGTTTTTCTCCCCTAGGAGTTGTGGGGTATATTTCTTTATTCTCCGAATTATAGGAAAATTACTATTTAAAAATGGCTTGGGACACTTCATTCCTTACATTGTCAATCATCACAACTTGCTCCTTTTCTCTTTTTTCACTTTCACAAGGATTTTACCTCTTAGTGTCCAAATCAGTCTTTGTCACAAGGACTAGGATCTTAATTCACAGCAGTTTGTGCCCTCCTAGCTTTGCAAAGTGGCATGCTAAAGTCTCCATATTATTCTGTTCTCCTACCTTGTGTGCTAGCTGTGAAGCTAGCAGAGTAGTAGAAAATGACACTTTCTCTAAACTCAGCAGTTTTTCCAACTTTCTAACTTGAGCTTCAGCCTCTAGTTGGGTATTGGTGGCCAGCTAAACTACCCATAGAAGAAACCAGCTCACTGCAGCAGCCATCTCTTCCGCTTCACTGCTGCAGGCACTATGTGCACTTTCTCAGATACATTGAAGCAGCTGGCATTTGGGGGGTATTTCATACACACACAGTGGCTCACAAGCATCTAACATATGGGCAATATGGGATTTCTTCTGAGGATGCCTCTTTCCAAAAACCCATTTCTTCAGTCTCTTGGCTGGCTGATTCACCAATTATTTTTTTAAGTTTATTGGGGTAACAATGGTTAATACAATTATATAATTTTCAGATGTATATTATAATTTGACATCTGTATATTCTATTGTGTGTTTACCACCCAAAATCCAGTTTCCTTCAGCTACCATATATTTGATTCCCATTACTCACTTCACCCTCTCTCTATCCCCTATATTTGACCCCCTTTAACCATATACCTGCCCCCTCCTCCTCCACCCTCTATCCTCTGGTAGTCACTAGTCTATAGTTCATGTCCATGAGTTTCTGTTTGTTCTGCTCATTTGTTACTTTTAGGTTTATATCCCACATATAAAGGATATCATGTGATTTTCAACTTGTTCTGTCTGACTTATTTTGCTTAGCATGATTATTTCAAGGTCCATCCATGTTGTCACAAATGGCAATATTTCATTTCTTCTTATGGCTGAGTAATATTTCATTGTATATATGTACCACAGCTTCTTTAATCAATCATCTATCATAGGATACTTCAGTTGCTTTCATGTCCTGGCCACTGTGAATAATGCTGCTATGAACATCGGTTTGCAAATATCATTTCAAATATGGGTTTTCAAGTCTTTGGGGTAAATATCCAGTAGAAGGATTGCTGGATCATATGGTAGATCAATTCTTAGTATTTTGAGGAACCTCTATACTGTTTTCCATAGTGGCTGTACCAATTTGTAGTCTCATCATCAGTGTATGAGGGTTCCTATTTCTCCGCATCCTTTCCAACTTTTATTATTATTGTCCTGTTGATTGTAGATAGTCTAACAAATGTGAGATGCTATCTCATTTTGTGGTTTTGATTTGCATTTAGGTAATATGCTCTCTATTGTATTTCCATCTCATTCATTGAATTCTTCAGCTGTTGAAATTCTGTTTGGTTCTTTTTTACAGTTTTAATCTCTTTTCTAAGGAATTCATTTTGTTCATGTATCTTCTCCCAATATCATTGATCTGTCTTTGTGAGTTTTCTTGTAGTTTGTTGAGTTTCTTCAATACAAATATTTTGAATTCTTTATAAGCTAGATTGCAGTATTCTTTGGGCTCAGTTGTTAGAGAATCATTGATATCTTTTTGCAATGGCATAGTTCTTCGATTTTTAAAATTCCTTGTATGTCCCAGTTGCTGCTTTTGTATTTGAAGTATCTTCACTGGTTATCTTCAGATAGGGTCTGTGTATTGGTATTGCTTTTCTGGAAATCCCAGGTTTATAGTGGTGAGACCTGTTCCACTATTCTTGTTCCCTCTTGTGGCAGAATTCTTAACTTTGTGTTTTCTCTTCTTCTTATAACTCACCAGGCTGGGTGCAGGAAATGTCTCTTTCGTATCCCAGACGACGGCGATGTAGCTTCAGTTTATGGTTTCTACCTTGCCCAAAGCCCCTGGACCATTTTTTTTTTCTGAGAGTACTGCAATGACCTGACCTGCTCTCACTGCCATATTGAGGATTCCGTCACAGAGTGGGGAGAGGTTTAAGCTTAGCACTCTGAGATGTGGGGGTTCTTGTGGGCCTGCTAGGGAGGTTCTCGAGTGGGATACTCCCAGAGGTTAGAGGGCAGATTCCTGTTGAAGTCCTGAAGTAGAAAGCAGGAACCACATTCCTTTAATGCCCTTTGATATTCTTATCTGCTTCCTGCCCTTTCTCCTCCCTTCTCCTGGTCCTGGAGGTCCCTTATCAGAAATCAGGGTGCTGCAGGCGAGAAACAGGTTTCTCCAGCTGCAACCCACACAACCGGGATAGCCAGATAGTCACTGACTTCTTCTGTTTTCCACAGCTCCTGCTAGGGAGGTTGTTACTTTCCATCTCCTCCACGGGAAGGTCACCGCTTCTACTGCCAAACAGCTTACCCCTTGCGGTGTTGCCCTGGGAAGGGGGCTGGCCCTGGTGATTTCCTCCCTCTACTCTGTGTCCAGACTCATCTCTATCTCACTCCAATGGTGTGCTGGAATCTCTCCCTACCCTCACCACCCCAGGTATGCTGGAATTCTAAAAATTGTCTCTTGCGCGTGGGTATCTGCCCAAGTTTGCACTTTCCAAGTCCACCACCACCACCACAGCGAGTGGGGATGGGGCAAGTTTGCTGACTCCCTTGGACCCACAGCCCTTACTGAGGCCTTGTTTCTTTATCTTCAGATGCACAAGTGTGCAAGAATCCTCCTGCCGCCCTGAGTGTAAGGTGCTGAGGGACTTTTGTTCTGTTATGGATGTCTAATTAGTTATTTAAAAGGGGGGAGAGAAAAGAGGAATGACTTATGCTGC
Source organism: Rousettus aegyptiacus (assembly GCF_014176215.1). Lineage (NCBI taxonomy): Eukaryota > Metazoa > Chordata > Mammalia > Chiroptera > Pteropodidae > Rousettus > Rousettus aegyptiacus. The sequence goes on along the minus strand of NW_023416312.1, from coordinate 32,858,225 downwards.
AATGATGCTGACGTCACCTTTAGTTGGGGACTTTAATGTACCTCTCTCAACAATGGATAGATCATTCCAGACAGGGAATCAATAAGGAAACATTGGACCTAAACTACACAATAAATCAGCTGTGCCTGACATATATTTGTAGGACATTCCATGCAACATAAGAATTCACATTCTCCTCAAATACACATGGAACATTCTCCTTGATAAATCGTATGTCAGGTCACAACACAATATTAATCAATTTAAGAAGGCTGAACCCATCTCAAGCATCTTTTCCAACCACAATGGTATAAAACTAGAAATCGATTATAAGAAGAAAATGTGAAAACTCACTCAGAAAAAAGAGAAAGGAAACACAACCCACTGAAACTTGTGGGATGCAGCAAAAGCAGTTCTAAGAGGTGAGTTTGTAGTGATGAACGCCTGTATTAATAAAAAAGAAAGATCGCAAATCATTGATGTTACACGGATGCAAAGGGTCATAAGAGACAACTACAAATAATTAAACACCAACAAATTGGACAACCTAGAAGAAATGAATATATTTCTAGAAACATACGACCTAACAATATGGAATCATGAGGAAACAGAAAATCTGAACATACCAATTACTTCTAAGGAGATTGAATCAGTAATCAAAAACCTCCCAAGAAAGAAAAGTCCAGGACCATATGGCAGAATTTTCATTCATTCATTTTGTTTAACCGACTTTTATTTTTTTATTTTTTTATTTTTATTAAGTTTGTTGTGGTGATTTCGGTTAATACAATTATATAATTTTCAAGTGAACGTTATAATTTGACATCAATATATTCTATTGTGTGTTTACCACCCAAGTCAAGTTACCTTCAGCTACCATATATTTGACCCCCTGTACCCATTTCACCCTCCTCTTACGCTCCTATATTTGAACCCCTTTACCACGTCTACCTCCCCCCTCCTCTCCCACACCCTACCCTCTGGTAACCACTAGTCATTGGCCATGTCCATGAGTCACTGTTTGTCCTGCTCATTTGTTGCTTTTAGGTTTATATCCCACATATAAGTGATACCATGTGATTTTCAACTTTTTCCGTCTAGCGTATTTTGATTAGCATGATTATCTCCAGTTCCATCCATGTTGTCACAAATGATAGGATTTCATCTCTTCTTAGAGCTGAGTAATAGTCCATTGTATATATGTACCACAGCTGCTTTAGCCAATCATCTATCATAGGACACTTTGGTGGCTTCCATGTCCTGGCCACTGTGAATAATGCTGCTATGAACACTGGTGTGCAAATCTTTACGGATATGGGTTTCCCAGTATTTGGGGTAAATATCCAGTAAAGGGATTGCTGGATCATATGGTAGATCAATTCTTAGTTTCTTGAGGAACCTCCATACTGTTATCCGTACTGGCTACACCAATATGCAGTCCCACCAGCAGTGTACTAGGGTTCCGTTTTTCTCTGCATCCTCTCCAACATTTGCTATTACTTGTCTTGGTGATTATAGCTATTTTAACAGGTGTGAGATGGTAACTCATTGTGGTTTTGATTTGCATTTCCCTAATAGCTAGCGATGTTGAGCATCTTTCCATATGTTTGTTGGCCATTTGTATGTCCTCTAGGGAAAAGTGTTTGTTCAGGTCCTCTGCCTATTTTTTGATTGTATCGTTTTGTTGTTGTTGTTGTTGTTGTTGTTGTTGTTGTTGTTGTTGAGTCATATGAGTTATTTGTATATTTTGGATATTAGGCCCATATCGGAGGCGTTGCTTGCAAATACGTTTTCCTGTTCGGATGGTCGTCTCTTTACCTTGTCGATGATTTCTTTTGCTGAGCAGAAGCTTTTTCGTTTGATGTAGTCCCATTCATTTATTTTAGCTTTTACTTCCCTTGCTTTTGAGGTCAAGTTCATAAAACCCTCTTTTAAGTCCAAGGTCCTTGAGTTTAGTTCCTATGTTTTCTTCGATGCATTTTATTGATTCAGATCTGATATTCAGGCCCTTAATCCATTATGAGTTAATATTGTTGTATGGTGATAGAAAACAGTCTAGTTTCATTCTTTTGCAGGTGGCCTTCCAGTGTTCCCAGCACCATTTATTGAAAAGACTTTCATTTCTCCACTGTGTGTTTTTGGCATTTTTGTTGAAAATTATTTGCCGATATAAATATGGGTTTACTTTTGGACTCTCAATTCTGTTTCATTGGTCCTTGTGTCTGTTTTGCTGCCAATACCAAGCCATTTTGATTACTGTCAATGTGAAGTGTAATTTGAAGTTGAGCAGAATGATGCCTCCAGCCTCGTTCTTTTTTCTCAGGATGGCTTTGGCAATTTGGGGTCTTTTCTGCTTCCATACAAATCTGAAGTTTTTTTGTTCTATTTTTTTTTAAATGCTGATATGATTTTGATGAGGGTTGCATTAAATTTGTGTAATGCTTTAGGTAATATGGTCATTTTAACTATGTTCACTCTTTCCATTTATGAATACGGAATATCTTTCTATTTCTAGGTATCCTCTTCGATCTTCTGACAGAGTCTTGCAGTTTCCATTATATAGGTCCTTCACATGTTTCATTAAATTTATTCCTAGGTATTTTATTCTTTTAGTTGCAATAGCAAAAGGAATTATTTTTTCCACTTCTTTTTCTGACACTTCATTATTAGGGTATAGGAATGCTTCAGATTTTTGAATGTTGATTTTGCATCCAGTTACTTTACTGTATTTGCTTGTTGTTTCTAGTAGTGTTCTTGTGGAGTCTTTCAGGTTTTCTATATAGAGAATCATGTCATCTGCAAACAGTGACAGTTTGACTTCTTCGTTTCCTATTTGGACGCCTTTTATATCTTTCTCTTGTCTGATTGCACTCGCTAGACCCTCCTATGTTATATTGAATAACAGTGGTGATAGTGGACAGTCTTGCCTTGTTCATTATCTTAGAGGGAAGGTTTTTAGTTTTTTCACTATTAAATATAATGTTGGCTGAGGGTTTGTCATAGATGGCCTTTATTATGTTAAAGTACCTTCCTCCTATACCAATATTGTTAAGTGTTTTGATAATAAATGGATGCCATATCTTGTCGAAGGATTTTTCTGCATCTACTCATGTGATCATATGATTCTTATTTTTTAATTTGTTTATGTGGTGTATTACATTGATTGATTTGCAAATGTTGGACCATCCCTGTGCCCTGGAGATGAAGCTCCCTTGCTCGTGGTGTATAATTTTTTAATATGTTGCTGTATTCTGTTCACTAGAATCTTATTTAGGATTTTTGCATCTGTGTTTATGAGAGATATTGGTCTGTAGTTTTGTTTAACTGTGTTCTCTTTACCAGGTTTTGGTATCAGGGTAATATTGGCCTCATAAAATGAGTTTGGAAGTATTGCCTCCTCTTCGATTTTTTGGAAGAGTTTGAGGAGAATAGGTATTAAATTTTCTTTGAATGTTTGGTAGAATTCACTGGTGAAGCCATCTGGTCCTGGACCTTTACTTTTTGGTAGGTTTTTGATGTTTGTTTACAATTCCATACTACTGATCAGTCTATTTAGATTTTACAGTTCTTGATTCAGTCTAGGAAGGTTGTACTTTTCCAAGTACTGGTTTATTTCTTCTAGGTTATTATATTTGGTGTTATATTCTTTTTCATAGTATTCTTGTATGATTCTTTGTATTTCTGCAATATCAGTTGTAATTTTCCCTCTTTCATCCCTGTTTGTGTTTATTTGTGTCCTTTTCCTTTTTAGTGAGTCTAGCCAGGGATTTGTCAATTTCATTAACCTTCTTAAAGAAACAGCTCATTGTTACATTTATCTTTTCTATTGTTTTTATGTTTGTTTGTTTTCAGTTTCTTTTATTTCTGCTCTAATTTTGATTATTTCTTTCCTTCTACAGATTTTAGACTTCATTTGTTCTTCCTTTTCTGGTTTTGTAAGATGAAGTGTTAGGTTGTTTATTTGGGCTCATTCTTGATTTTGGAGATAGGCCTGTAATGATATTAACTTTCCTCTTATGAGCGACTTTGCCATATCCCAAGAGTTTTGATATGTTGTACTATCATTACCATTTGTTTCTATGTATCTCTTGAACTCCTTTTATTTCTTCTCTGACCCAGTTATTTTTCAGTAGCATGTCATTTAATCTCCATGTATTTGTGGTTCTTCCCACTTCCTTTTCACAGTTGATCTCTAGTTTCAAAGCATTAAGATCAAAGAATATGGTTGGTATGATTTTGACCCTCTTGTATTTGTTGAGGCTATCTCTGTGTCTGAGTATGTGGTCGATTCTTGAGAAAGTTTCATGTGCACTAGAGAAGAATGTAGAAGCAGCTGTTTTGGGATGGAAGGCTCTGTCAATGTCAATTATATCCAGTAGTTCTAATGTGTGATTTAAGGATGTAATTTCCTTATTGATTTTCTGTTTCGATGATCAGTCCATATCTGACAGTGGAGTATTTAGATCCCCTACCATAGTGTTTTGGTCTGTTTCTCCCTTTAGTTCTGTTAGTAATTACTTTGCATATTTCAGGGCTCCCTGATTGAGAACATAGATATTAGTAATTGTTATGTCCTTCAGTATCTTTCTTTACCTTTTTTATTTTGAAGTCTAGTTTGTCTGATATTAGTACCACTACTCCTGCTTTTCTCTGAATGGCATTTGCTTGAAATATCATTTTCTACTCTTTCGCTTTGAGTCTTATATTTGTCCTTGGAGCTGAGATGTATCTCCTGGAGGCAGCATATGGTTGGGTTTTAGTTTTTGATTCATTCTGCAACTCTGTGCTCTTTTATTGGTGAGTTTAGTCCATTTACATTTAGGGTGTTTATTGAAATATGAAGTCTTCTTATAGCCATTTTATCTTTTGTTTTCTGGTAGCTCAGTGTTTCCATTGCTTTCTTGTCCTTGTGTTTTGTTTTCTTAATTTTGGTTGGCTTTTGTGGATTTTGCTTCTGGTTCTTCTTGTTTTATATTATATACTTCAGTTCTGAGTCTTTGATGTATGGTTACCATTATGAATATGTAAAGGATATATATACAGTCATCCATTTTCTTCTGTGTGTGTCTTATCTCCATTCCCCTTTGTGAATTTGGATCTTTGAATCCTCCCCTTTTCAGTCATTGTTATCTCAATTTGTCCCTATGTGTGCTGAACGTTCATTACTATCTTGTTATAACAATTCTCTTCTTATTATTTAAGCTTTTAATACCCTGTTAGTAAGGATTGCACTCCTTTGCTTCTATTTGCCTGATAGTCACCTTACTTCTAATCATGGTTTTTTTTTTGTCATTTTGTTTTAGATGAGCTGACCCCTTTCAGTATTTCCTATATGCAATGCAGGCCTTGAAGTGGAGAATTCCCTCAATTTCTGTATGTCTGAAAAGATCTTAATTTCTTTTTCATATCTAAAGGAGAGCTTAACTGGATACATTATTCTAGGCTGGTAGTTCCTTTCACTTAATAGTTTAAATATTTATTCCATTCCTTTCTTTCTTATAAGGTTTGCACTGAGAAGTCTGACAATAATCTAATGGTTTTTCCTTTGTAGGTTACCGTTTTCTTCTCCCTGGCTGCTCTTAGAATTCTATCTTTATTGTTGACTTTTGATAATTTTAATTATCAAAAATCTTGGTGAAGGCCTTTTTGGGTTGAGATGATGGGGTGTTCTGTTGACTTCTTGAATTCCAAGCTCCAGCTCATTCCTTAGATTTGGGAAGTTCTCATCCACTACTTGTCTGAAAATGCTTTCTAGTCCATGCTCCTTTTCCTCACCTTTGATAATGCCCATTATTCTTCTGTTTCCTCTCCTGATAATATCAGCTAGTTCTTGAATTTGTCTTTCGTTATTTTTCATTCTTCGGTTTCTCTCGTCTACCACCTGATTTATTTCTAGATTTATGTCTTCAATATCATGGTTCCTTTCATCCATTTGTTCGACTTTCTTAAGCTAGCTATTCATTTTTCAACTCTTTTAGTGTATTCTTCATCTTCAGAAGTTCTGTTTGGTTCTTTTTGAGGGTTTCAATCTTCTTTGCTCACCTAGTTGTTTTTTCAATTACTGAAATTGTTGATACGAATTGTTTTGCATCTCTTTGATACTTTTCAGAACTGCCATCCTGAATTCTCTGTGATTTAGGTCACATATTTCTATGTCTTTAAGTTTATTTTCTGGCGATTTTTCTCTTTCCTCTGAGATGACTTATCATCTTGGTTGTTTATGGTTTTTAATGGACTGTTTCCCCGCCTGGGCTTTGATGGAAATGTATTCTGATTTTTTTTTCCAGAAATAAGATTTATTATATAAAGGCCTGTCTTTAGCTTGCTGCAAAGAAGGTGAATTTCTTTTGGTTTCCAGTAGGTGGCGTCTAAGCCTCTTGGATCCCTGCTTAAAAAAAGCCTTAAAAATTCCTTTTTATTTTCTGATAGATATTTAATCACTCTCACTACCCTCAGATTCAGTCCCTTTCAGTGTTGGCAACAGTTTCAGTAGCATTTTCTCAGATTCCCCTGGGGTTCCGCGGTGTGGGGTCTCTGAGGGTATGGGGGAAGGGGCCCTCTGATTTGGGATTTGGGGGCTGCAGCTCAGTCTCAATTTTGCAACCGTGGCTGATAAAAATCAGCTGTTGTTTTTCGGCTGTCCTGCTTCTCTGCATTCTGCCCTTATGACTGGGCCCAGCCACCGGCTGGCCACAGGGAGCTCACAGCTTTCTCAGGCAGGGCTGTTCAAGGAATTCACCACATCTTCTCCCCTCCCCCTCCTCCTACAGGGAGCTCCCGTGGCTATGAGATGCAGCTTCTTTATGTCTCCTAGTCTACCGCCCAATACCCAGGGTTCTAACCTGTAGTAGCACTTATGCACAGATCCCACAATCAGATATGCTGGTGTGCAGTTTGGGTGTTTTTTGTTGAGGTTTAGATGTTCAGCTTATTGTTGTTTCAAAGGGAGGGATCTGGGGATGTCTCTCACTCTGCCATGTTTCCAAAGATTCTGGCTCACCAATTTTTGGTTCACAAACTGACCCCTGTACCCAGAGGGCAAGGAGAGACTGGAAAAAGAGGTGGACTATGCCGGATTGGTAGGTGGCAGGTTTAATAAATAAAGGAATTACATGCAAGTCTGGTCTTCGGTGGCTGTAAGACAAGTAGACCTCTGCACTCGCCTGCCAGAATCTTAAAGTTTACATAGAGGGTCTAACTGGGTTCAGTCATTTATACTGTCCAGATAGTCTCAAAAACACATCGCTCTCTCAAGCTGCATTCTTGAAAATAGCTCTTGTTGTGGGAACAGTGGGGAGACTGCACATTCCAAGTAAAGGGATGGGGGTGAGGAGGATTTAAATGCCTGGGTCTAACTCACAGGTCAATCAGCAGGCATGTCCTCTCTGCAACCTCCTCCAAATTAGTTATTTATCAATAACTCTACAGATAACCAAAGACTAGAACAAGAAGTAGACAATTTTACTTCAGCAAGTCTTAAAACCTCCTGATGCCAGAGGACCTACATTTATTCCTATTTTATAAAGGTAGAAATTGAGGCTCAGAGCAATTTTGTGACTTTCAAGATCTCATCACTAGTAGGGGCTTGGGTCTGGGGTCAGAATTTATAGGTTTAGATTCTGGTTTTTCTATTGACTCACTGCATGTTCCTGGACAAGTTAGTGGATCTGGGATCCTGTTTCCTCATTTGTCAATTAGGCACAATTAGAGTGAATGTTTCCTAGATTGTGATAAGGATTAAAATGTATGGTGCATGTTAAGTGCGTCCAACAGTGTCTGGCACATAGTGCATGCCAAGTAAAGACGGTCCATATTCTGACTATCATTATGATCAATGTACCCAGATATTTATGGTCCCAATAGCAATTCTTGTAATACTTTACTGATCTTTCCCAAGCAACAAAACTTTAAAATCAAATTAGTCATTTAAGAAATGGAAATGACATTTTATTGTACTTCATAATATGAACACATTTCCATGGGCTATTGAGCAGCAGTTTAGCCAACACTCAAAGTCACTGCATAAAGATGTAAAAAACAAACGGTTTAGCTTCCAAGGTGCAAAATCCAGGAATTTAACAAATTTGAACTCAAAGTAGTTATATAAATGCTTCTGAGAAAGATGATTTTCCACTAGCCATCATTTGCATCTTAATTTATTTTATGGATGAATGGAATATGCCTGGGATTAACATTATTAACTGCAAGTTGTTTTTTTATACATTACGTGGCATGTAGATATAGCAGGTAATAATCATGGTAAGTTTATATGTGCTAAATACTATTTTAATACATGCACACACTTTTTTCTCTTGGGATCATTTTATTGTTATTATAGTAATTTTTAAAAATTTATTTTAATTAGTTTCAAATATACAGTACATTGGTTAAACATCTATATAGTTCATAAAACAATCCCCCCAATTGCTACCTTCCTCCCCAACCCTCCACCTAGCCAACGTATTAGTGCTAACTGCATTCCCTAAGCTGTGATCCCAATCCCCGTGACCGTCCATCAGCTACTAATTTGTACTTCTTTAACCCTTCACCTCATTCTTCCAGTCCCCCAAATCTCCCTCCCCTCTGTCCATCACCAAATTGTCCACTATATTTGTAAGTCTGTTTTTGATTAGTTTGTCCTTTTTATTCCTTAGATTCCACATGTAAGTGAAATCATGTAGTGTTTATCTTTCTCTGTCTGACTTAAATATCTTCTAAGTCCATTAAAGCAATATCTTTTTCCATTCCCTTCCTTTTCATATGTAGGGGTCTTGTTTTCTTATCCTTTCAGCCACTATATCTTTTGGTTGGAGCACTTAACTATTTTCTATTTAACTACTTAATTGATAGCAATGTAGTTGTTACCATTCTTTATTCCTGTTTTGATACATGTTTCTCTTCTTAAAGAAGTCCTCCAACATTTCCGGTAATACTGGCTTGGTGGTGACCAATTCCTTTAGCTTATTTTTGTCTGGGAAACTCTTTATCTGTCCTTCAACTCTAAGTGATAGCTTTGCTGGATAAAGTATATTTAGTTGTATGTGCAGACTAATACTGCTAGGTACTTGTAGCCTCGGCTAGGTGGAACTTCATAAAGTCTATTTCTAAGTCTTCAAAAGGGCTGATTCCAGTCCTTTGTACTACAGGTGGTATTCGGAGTGCCATTCGGGGGTTGTTCTTGGCACAGGTCAGGCACCTACTAGATATCTTGTTATATAAGATAGAGAGTTGTCTTATATAGTGTTGTTTCCTCATCAGAGCTTCCAGGGCAGTTTTCCCTTGGTGGGTGAATTGATGGTATTCAGTCACTGAGGAGGGACCAAGGAGTACAGAGACAAAGATTTATCCTGTTGGTAACTTCCACCAATTTCCTTTAAGTTTTGTTGCCCATTGGTCCTTCTCTGGAGTGTAGGGAGGTGGTTGATCTTTCAAGCTGAGGGAAGGCACTATGAGGCCAGTCTTTTCCTTAGGGAGCACCCGTTGAGCTGCAGTTTTGGCCACTTCGTCTGCCAAGCAATTGCCCTCCGTTATTAAGTCATCTCCTTTTTGATGTCCTGACAGTGCATGATGGCAACTTCCTTAGGTAGCCATATAACCTAGAGTAGTTTTAGGATCTCTTCCGTTTTTGATAGTTTTTCCTCCTGCCATTAAGAGGTCTCTTTCCTTGTAGATGGTCCCATGGATGTGAACAGTGTTGAAGGTGTAACGGGAATCTGTATAGATATTAGTCCTTTTTCCCTTGCCCAGTTCAAGGGCTTGGGCTAGTGCGTGCAGCTCAGCTTGTTGTGCTGGCCACCCGGCTGGAAGCGATTGGGCTTCAATGATTTCTTGCTGGGTAGTTATGGCATACCCAGCCTGGTGTTGTCCTTCTTTTAAGAAGCTGCTCCCATCACAGAACAGGATTAGGTCAGGGTTAGAGATGGGTTGGTTTTCGAGGTCTGGCCTGCTGGCGTAGACCTCATCAGTCACCTCCTCACGATCATGGTCTGGCTGTCCATCCTCAGGAGGAAGGTAGCAGGGTTGAGAGTTCTTACAGTTTCAGGGGTGATGCAGGGGTTTTCACATAGCATCCTCTGATATTATGTTAGTTTTGCATTAGAGAGGAACTTATGTCCCTGACTGTACATTGGGTGGTGACTGCATGGGGAACTTTTACATGCAGTTCCTGCCCCAGGGTGAGTTTGTCTGCCTCTTGAACTAGCATTGCTGTGGCAGCCAGGGTACGGAGTCAGGGTGGCCACCCAGAGATGACCGAGTCCAACTTTTTGAATAGATATGCTATAGGCCTCTGCCATGGCCCTACCGTTTTAGTCAATACTCCTAGGGCAACTTTGTCCTTCTCATGGACAAACAGATTGAAGTCCCTTTCAATGTCGAGTAGGCCAAGGACCAGGGCCTGCCCAAGGGACCTCTGTATTTCCTGAAAGGCGTCCCTTGCCTCTTGAATCCAATTTAAGGAACCCGATTCTGGCCTGATTAAGAGATTATATAGAGGCAAGAGCCGAGTATCTGGGAATCCAGATGCGGCAGAAGCCACCCACTCCGAGAAATTCATGTAAGCCCTTTTAGTTCCCGGCTGAACAATGGAGGTTATCACTGCTTTCCGCTCAGGTCCTAGGGCTCTTTTTCCTTGACTGAGGAGGAATCCCAGGTATCAGACCTGAGTTCTGCAAATCTGAGCTTTCTTACAAGACTTTGTATCCGCAGGTAGTCAGGAGTTCCAGTAATATTTGTGTTCCTGTTACATAATCTTTCTCAGTTTCCCCAGCAAGTAGGAGATCATCCACATACTGGAGGAGAGTACACTGAGTCCCCTCTCTGTGGAATGCTGACAGGTCAGCTGTGAGTGCTTCCCCAGACAATGTTGGTGAGTTCTTAAAACCTAGACCAGGTCAGTTGCAGTTGCCTGCCTTTGCTGGGCTCCTGCCATTCAAAGGCAAACAGACGCTGACTTTGGGGTGCCAGCTGTAGGCAGAAGAAAGCATCCTTGAGGTCCAGGCAGGTGAACCATTTGGCTGTGGCAGGAAGTTGTCCGAGGAGGGTGTACAGAGTGGGCACCACCAGGTGTAGGGATTATCATAGCCTTGTTGATTAGTCAGAGATCCTGCACTGTTCGGTATCCTCCCTGTCCCTGCAGTTTCTTTACTTGCAGCAGCAGTGTGTTCCATGGAGACTGGCATTCAATTAGAATCCCGTGTTCTCTGAGGCAAGTCAGATGTTCCTGTATGCCTAGTTGGGCTGGTTGGGGAATGGGGTACTGGCAGAGATGTTGAGGGATGGCCCCAAGGGTTAAGCCAACTATTATGGGAGGTCGATTCATTGCTAGTCCAGGTGGATTATCTTTGGCCCATACAAGGGGAAAGTTGATCCGATATTCAGGGGGATTGCTTTGTTTTTCCGAGGAGCAAAACAGAGTCCATTCCTCCTCCCGGGGTACCAAAATGGCCATCACCAGTGCAGTACCTCCTTTTGGGCCCTTCAAGCTTGAGGTAGTTTTCCCTCCTTGTTTTAAAGTTATTTGGGCTCCTAACTTAGAGAGGAGGTCCTTGCCCAGGAGAGGGATTGAGCAGTCAGGCAGGTCGAGGAACTCATGTCAGATTGTATGTCTCCCAATTTCGCAAGTGCAAGCTTTATAAAAAGGTTGTTGGATTACTCTTTCCCCGGTAACTCCCAGGATGCTTGCAGTCCTTTTACCCAGTGGGGCTACTGGAGAGGTGACAACCAAATGCTCAGCTCCGGTGTCTACCATAAAAGTCACAGGTTGGCCCTCCACATTTGCTCTGACCATGGGCTCCCGAGGGCCGAGCTAGGTGGAGCCCAGTCCCTTTCAGTCTGAATCTGCCCCCGCCATTCCAATGAGTTCTCCATCTTGTGGCTCCTGTTGATACTTGATGCTTCAATGTTCCTTCCTTCTTTTGTTGGGGCATTCATTTTTCTAGTGTCCCATTTCTTTGCAGTAAGTGAATTGGTCCCTGGACAATTTGAGCTTCTCAGGTTCTGCCCTTGAACTGTGCCCCTTTCCCTGTCCTTGTGGTCCTGACCCCTTGTTATCCCTTTAGGGCTGCTGCCAGCAGGGTTGCTTTTTCTTTGCAAACCCTCCAGGCTTCCCGTTCTGCGGTGACATCTTGGTTTGCATAGACCTTGTGGGCTATGTCTAGAAGTTGAGTGGCATTCATCCTGGCAAATCTTTCCAGCTGCTGGAGCTTTCTTCGAATATCTGGGGCAGCTCGGGCTACAAAAGTGGCATTGACCATATGTTGGTTGGCTGCAGCCTCTGGGTCGAAGGGTGTATAAACTTGATAGGCCTCGCAGAGTCTTTCGTTGAAATCCCCAGAGGTCTCATTGGCTTCCTGAACTACCGAGGAGATCTTGTGCATATTCATGGGTTTTTGGCCCCTGCCTTTACTCCTGTGAGGAGGGCACCTTGGTACCTCTGGATGTGAACTCATCCTTCTTCAGTAGCAAAGTCCCAGTTTGGCTTCTCATCGGGTACTGCCTTTTGGGCCCATCTTTCATGGTCTGCCATCCCAGCTGGGACATTTTCCTCTAGATATTGCCTAGCCCCCGTCAGGACATGCCTTCTTTCCTCTGTCATGAAGAGGGTCTTGAGTAACTGCTGACAGTCATCCCAGGTAGGTCGGTGTGTCTGGAAGACTCCATCATCTCAACCATCACTTGGGGTTTATCCAAGCAGGAGTGGGTATTGTCCTTCCAATTAAGGAGATCGGTGGTTGAGAATGGCTGATAGTACATCATTGTCTGTCCTGGGTGTAAATTCTGGTCATCTTGAACCACTGGTTCCCGACTTTCTCATATAGGCATTTGGAGAGTGGCTCAAGATCGTAGGCGTGCAGCTGGGCCTTGGGAGAAGGAGTCGTCAGGAGTAGGTGCCTCCATGGGAGGGGAAACTGAAGGAAGTGGAGTCTCTGGCAGCCATGGAGTGGTAGGCCAAGGTGGTACATATGGAGGGGGTGATGCTTCGCTTATCTCTGGGTTCTCGGGTAGAACAGTGGCCTTCTTTTTGGCTGTTCCTTTTCTCTCGGAAGACATGAGGAAGACCCTGCCTATTGCATGTGAACTGTATCCATGGGGACAATCTCTGAACAATATACAGCCAGGAGTCGATATAAGAGAACTGGTTGGGGTACCTAGGGCTCCCTGTCGCTATGTTCCACACTCGCTGGACTGTGGGGACGTCGTCTAGAGTCCCTTTGGAGGGTCATCCTACTCTGAAGGCAGGCCATTCTACCTCACAGAATGTTTGGAGTTTCTGGGATTCAACTTCACCCTGTAGTCTCTGGTGAAACCTTTCCCGAAATTCTTTAACATAGTCTCAAGGACTGTTGCCTTACTCTGCCCTGACCCCATGTTCTTCCTGCTGTGCTGGTGCTGCAAAGACAAACATAGGGTGGGGTGTCCCTTTTCAAAGATCACTCAGATGCCCTCCTGGCCTTGTCTCTCTTGAGACTTTCAGCATGTCTTGGCTAAGGTGTACCTGCATAATCCCCAGGCCTGGTTGTTCCCCAGAGGGACAAATGACTGTTATGCTTTATGACATCGCTACAGACTGCAGCTTGGGGCCCCCTAAGACCCCATAGTTCTTCACCATGGGGCCACAGACAAAACTTGAAGACAGGTCTCTGAGATCTGCACACATGCCCATACGCTCTCAAAGGTTTAAACATTCCCTCCTTGGTGGTCCCTGTCTGAGGGGCGCTTGCCCCTGGGAGGTGATCAGTCTCCCCTTTCACCCTTAAGGTAGGCCTATCTGGGTTCATGGGGCCTCAGCCTTACTGTGTCCAATGTGGATCTGCTGAATCTCCTTGTTCTCGCTGGTCATAGTCCAGGGGAAACAATGGAGTGGGGCCAGCCGAGTGCATCCGGGCCCAAGACAGCTGGGGTGGGGTGCACCTTCTAGTTCCTCAGTTGCCTCGGCCAACCAGCGTCTCGGCATTGTGCCCAAGCCAGTGGCTTCAAAGGACCAGCACAGTTGGTTTTCCCAGTTAGGGAATGAAAATATTGTGGACTTTTGCCCATGTACCCAGAAGAACCAAGTGGCACTCGGTGGACTAAGAATCAAAGGAGGTTTATTAATGCTGTCGGGGTCAGAGGAGTCTCTCTCTAGAGTCTGAGACCTGAACAAAGGTGGGCAGGTAGTTTTATACACTGATCACTTCCTCATATTCGGAGATCTTCTGTCTTGTGCACATGGAAGGGTAAGGTCTTGGGAACAAAGGAGGTTAGGAAAAGTTCCTCCAGGACAAGGTAGCCATCTTAGATTCCTTTACATTTCCCATATCATAGCAACACAGTGGAACCAAAAATTTTGAGCGTAACTGCACAAAAAGAGAAGAACAGCTTAATTTTGCCTGTATCATCCTATCCTGCAGCCAGCACTGCTCAATGCCAAGAAGGACTCCCCAGACAGAAAGAGTTTCCCTCATCGGGAAAGGAAGAGGGGGATGAGAGACTAGTTTCCCTGGCCTTTTGGGGCACCTGATGAAAATCCACTTCAGTTACACCCTACCCAGAGACCAGCAAATCTGAAACCTATAGAGATGGCTAGAAACAAGGAAGAAAAGCAGGGTCTACCAATATCAGCCACACAGTGGGAGCAACTGCCGTTCCCAGTGACCTGCTCTGCAGACAGTTCCAACAGCTTTTGCCACCGAAGAAACCAACAGCCTGGGTCAACCCTTATCAATGGCCTTAATTACCTTACACACACCTAGGGAGTGGCTGTACAGCCACAAGAGAGCATGTCAAAAACCAGGGCTCCTGCAGTTGCTTGTGGGCTTGGATTAGGCCCTGTTTTATGTTACTGACCTGTAATACTGTGCTCACCTGCAGCTAGCCTCTGCAACTGTACACCTGTACACTCCAGCATGACACTCATCCCATCACAAACCTCCACTGCTATGTGCTCATTTCAAGATTCAGTAGCCACAGTAGTTTACTCTGACAACCAGGGACCCTGCAGCTGACAGTGTGCCCACATGTGTCCCTGGCCCTTGCTGTCTACCTTGGCCTCCAACACTACATATGTGTTTACAACTGGATCCTGTTACCCCACAGGCACCTGCGGCTAGCCCCCATAGGTGAGCGCATGCACACCACTGGCTCTGGGCACTATTGCTGCTTGCCCTGATCAGTATCCCCTGGACCTGGGGAACAGCTGAGGGTCCCAACAGCCCTTGTGGGCTCTATAGACCTGCCTCCCCAGCCACACACATTCGCAGGACTTGCCAAGTAACATGCAGTTGTGGATGCTGTGGGCTACAGTGTCCTCAGCTAACAAGTCACCATGATCCCTGAAGCTGTTCCTGCCACACAATCTCCACACATGGCATCCCGTACTTCTAAACCTGGGATCATAGCATGCTTTAGCATCCTCCCACACAGTAAGCTCTTTCCTTACTGAAATCGATCCATAAAGGCTGGAAGAGGTGACTGCTTCTTCAAATGCAGATACCTATGCAAAACTGCATGGATCACAAAGAATCAAGGAAAGATGACTCCACCAAAGTAACACAGTACACTTCCAGTAATTGGCCACAATGAAATGGAAATACAGTAATAACCTGACAAAGAATTCAAAATAATTGTTCTACAGATGCCTAGAGAGATGCAAGGAAATACAGATAAACAATTTAACAATGTCAGGAAAATAATACAAAACAAAACGGAGAAATTCACCTGCATCTTTGGCTCATGTCCCCTTTTTCCTTCAAAGCCATCACTCTAGCTTTTGCTTCTGTTATCCCAGCTTTTTTTGGTCTGTGACCGCCACTCCCCCACCCCCTGCCGTTTTAGAAGGACCCTCCAAGTAACCTTTGCATTTGTTATTGTACTTTTTGACTCTAGACTTTTTATTTAGTTCCTTTTTGAAAACAGTTGTATTTATTAACATTTTCTATTTGATGTATTTGATGAAACATCGCCATTATACCTTCCTATAATTATTTAAACATGATTTCCTTTAGTTATTTGAACATATTCATACTAGATATTTTATAATCTTTGCATGGCCCCTTTAAAAGCAGCTTGCACTGTCTGTTTTGTTCCTGTGTATGTCACCCTTGCCTGTTGTTTTGCATACCTTGTAAATTTTTTTTTTGAAAAATAGACATTTAGGTGGTGCGAACCACCATCAGAGGTGAATATGATTTTTGTAGGTCCCTCTTTGATTCTTTTTCACTGAACTCCCTTTTAAATTTTAGGCTGATCTGCTTCTATTGGTATCATACTAATTGTAAACTGAGTGCTCTATTGTTTTAGAAGGTGCCCTGGGCCTTAAATTTTTCCATCCTTTGACCCAGACAATGTCAGTACCCTCAGGCAGGGCCAGGGAGCTACAATATTTTTTGCCTTGCCCTCCTCCCCCAGGGCAGAACCTCTTCACTATGGAGGTAAGTTCGCGTCAGCCAGTTGGCTTCCACTGCCTGCCTAATATAGATTTTCTAAAGCAGGTGTAAGTGTAAATACAAATATAAATAAAGAGAAAAAAATGAAGTTTTCTGTGGCACAAAAAGGAAAAGAGACACCCCCTCCCTTTTCTTAAAGCATATACTTTTGAAAACATTTAATTGTGAATTCTTCCTCTGCCCCTCTGAGATGTATGTAAATCTTTTGAAAATCTAAGTAAGCCTTTTACCAGCTTTACTACCCAGGAATGTCTTTTTCAAGGATGTAGGAGCCATCTCTTTGAAATGTAAATATCAAGGAAGATAGCATTCCTATTTCTCCACCTCCTTGGGAATTTACTTAAGTGTCTGGTTTCAAATTATAACTTCCTACTTGTGATTAAAAATAGAGTTTTATGATTCCTTCGGATAAACACAATTAGCAAAGATAAATGGCCACTTTGATTACCAGGTGAATTTAAAATGAACACGTGTGATAAATGATGCTGTTAAGTCCTCTTACTTGAGGACAAGTCATTGTTTATCTTGAGAACATGTATGTGACGGGTTGTACCTGTCCAGGCTATGTAAAAAAAAGTGAGATTTTTTTCTCTTGCAATCTATTTAGCAGATTGCCTGTGATACACATCACATTCTATTGTAATACTCAATAATAAAACTGATTCCTTTCTCTTCTACTTTTGCGGAGAAGTTTTCTGGATTGCTAGGAGATTTTGTTTGTAATTAAATCTTTTCAAGAGCAGCACCTGGGAGAAATGGGAACTATCTGTCACTGGACTGCTAAATCAAGTAGAAGAGCTTTTCTGCAACTCGAAGCTAGAAGAGATGGGAACAGCCATTCAGCTGCTGGTGCGCAGATGTTAAATCTGTTGCAATTGTTCTTCAGCGACATAGAGAAGTGTTTATTGAGACATGTTTATGGCCCAGCATCTGGCCTATTTTCAAGGAGGTTCCATGTACTTGAGAGGAATGTATATTTTGTTGTTGTTTGGTGGAGTGGTCTTTAGGTATATGTTAATCTAGTTCTTTTATAACATTTTCCCTATGTTGCTCCTAGTAGCCTAGAGCTACCAGGCCCCTTCTAATTGTTTCCTGTAAAGATGACCATAGCTTTCAACAACACCCTTAGGCATGAATTTTTCCAGGTTCTTTTCCAAATAAATTCAGTCCTTTCAGTCAAGGCTGCTGTGCATAGTTCTCAAGGCCTGCCTCTCCACCCAGGCAGAAACTCTATACCTGAATTAGGGGGTGGGGATAGTAGGCCACTTCTGCTGTAACAACCCACTGGGCACTCATGGGGAGAAGAGAGCCCCTAGTTATTTCAGCTTGCTTATCTCCATGTAGAAACTTCCCTCTACAGATGACCTAGGTCAGAGGACACTGAGATCCCACTATTCTTGGCCTGTCATGCCTGAGGTAGAGCCCTCACCCTACAGTTGGGAATTAGTTGTCCAGCTCAGGCTTGCCTGGAATAGAGAGCTTCTGCAACATGAGACTGTGAAGGAATGAGACCTTGGTGGCCTTCTCCTCCTAGGGTGAAACCATAGCCCTAAGCTAGAAACTGAGGGGGTAGGGAGCCCCAATTTTCATGGGCACATCCATATCTGGAATAGAGTTTGTCACATGTAGCTGGGGGAGATGAAACAAATGATAGCTCAAATGCCACAGATTCTCACTATTTTTAGTGATTTCGTAGGTTTCATTGAACAAATGCTTATTCATTTGCTGTATGCCCTTATGACAATTTCTAGGGACTTTAAATGTGTGTGCATGAGTGTACACACACAAGTACGTGTATGTGTATATACACGTAATTGTCACCAATTAAAGAGTTCAGGGAGTGGGTCCACCAAAATCTTCACACATCATCCTAGAAGTTCCGCACACACCCTTAAATGTGGATACTCCTCAGTGGGATCTTCATTGCCCTCTCTAAATGATAGTATGTATATCCACCTCTCCACCTACTGCCCATTTACTGATGACTCAAAAATTTACACCTCCAGCCAATTTTTCTTTCCTAAGCTGCATGTCTGTGTATGTCTTTTGGACATCTCCGAGTTAATCTTAGAGTACCAGAAACAAACCGTTATAAAACTAAGCTAATTTCTTCTCAGCCCTACATGATTAATGCTTTCCCTCTATTAGATTTCATCTAAGGGGATGGTATCATCTACTCAGTTGCTTTGGGGAGATATCTTTAAATATATCCATGATATCTACTTCTCTCTCATCTCCCACATCCAATTAAACAACTCATGCCCCTTTTAAACCCTATATATTTCTAAAATGTGTCCACTTCTATCGATATGGTCAACACCATAATTCAGGTCACCATCGTTTCTCACCTGGACTATTACCACAATTCTCTCCCTTTTCAAACAATTTTCCATTCTTCCAATAAAGTTATTTCATGTGTCCTCTCCTCAAATCCTTGAGAAAGTCATATCAGGTCCTCTATAATCTGGCTTTCTCTTACCCCATTGGCTTCATCTCTAAAAGATCCTTTCTTCTTCTCTGTACCCTCAGACTATGTTCTAGATATAATGAACAAGCTCCTGTCCCTAAAAGCATCTGGCTTCCAGAACCTCACATCTGTTTTCCCCTCTTTCTGGAACACCCTCCCACCACTTCTCTTGGCTAAATCCTATTCATCCATCAGATAGATGCCAAGTTACCTGTTTCTTCCTCTGAGAATCTACCCCACATCTCTGCTAAATTAGGTTAGTTCCCCCTACTATGTACTGGCAGACCCCAATCTTCACTATCACAAAAAATATTTAGTATATTCAGTTGACATTTCTTGTTTTATTTTCTGTCTCCCCAAAACACTGAGAGCTCCATGAAGACAGTGGCCCTGATTTTTCTCAACCCAGGTATTCCTAGAGGTAACAGAATTCTTGGCCTAAAGTTCTGAAAAGCCTTATCACAGCTAAACCTCAATTATGAGGATGGAATTACTAGATAAATGCAAATACTTTCCTATTTATCTACCAGATTAAAGCTAGATAAAAAAAACATAGCTTAAATAACTCAAAATTTTATTGATTAAAATATGGTAGAGGACTTTTCTTCATATATAGAAAATATTAGCTTTAATTTAGGATTAGTAAAAGGTAATTTATAAATAGGCATGGCCAATAAGGTGTCCTTGGGCAGCGGAGTGTCCCTGGGAAAGATTTCCTCGCTTTAAGTAAAATACATCCAGGACTGGGCTAATTCCTAAAATGTCCACCAGGGAGTGTAATGCCATAATTGATCCTGTATACTAAGAATTGACTTTGCAGTTTGTCTTTGTAATATCCAAGAAGTGAGGTCTAAATATGACTTAGTAGACAAAACAAAACAAAACAAAATCCCACAACAATAAACCAAACCGCATAGAATACCACTCTTGTTCTGAGTCCTATATCCTCAGCATTGACCCCAAAGAAGTCTAAACTTCTAGAGGTCCTAGCCTGCTTCTTCATTCTGCTGTGTATGATTATGTAGGGCAGTGTTAAATTTACCACATTGAAAAGAAGTGGAGCACTGGGTTCACTGTATTGTCAATCCTGAACATGAACTTTGGAGTAAAACCGAATTTCTATCCACAACCCACATTCTAGCCCATCGATCCATTCCATTGACTTCAGGTTCGTATCTTATACTCTGGGAAATTAAGTTTGATATATTTTGAGTATTGTTTGGTGATTGAAGGAGCAGCTTTTCCTTGTCCATGGGTATAGGAATCATTTTGTCTATGGTAGCGATGGGGGGCTGGTGCAGAGGGAGTCATTTGGAGTCAGCCTGAGTTAGAGAACTAGTCTTGCAATAGAATCTGGAAAAGATCTGACCTGGGCAGTACTGTAAATTGTGTTCTATTACATATGCCTCATGTAATATGGTAATCTTCAGTAAAATCTCATTAATTTATGGCCTGGTTTCTGGTGTGCTGTAGGAAATTAGGGAAGATAAAAGCACATTCTGGGATAAAAAGGTAGAAGGGAGAAACTAGAATTCCATTTCCCGAGTCGAGTGGTGGCCTTCTTGTTTCCCAGTTGAAAACCACTGTGCCCACAATGACAGCAGCATTATGAGGGCCAGAGATTTTAGAGAGGTAGTGATATGGTAGCTTGCTGATACTCCAGAGAAGACAGAGTGAACTTTTTGGAAAACAAGGTAGTAGCAGGCCTATATTTTTAGCCAATATATTGTAATCGCGTGACTTATTAAAGGGGAACTCCCTCTGAATCGATGCCAGACCCGACCAACCTCAGTGTTTAGTGAGTAGTTTGTGTGGGAATTAGGAAAACAAAACGAAAACACAGGCCAATTCCACCCTGCATTAGGATTTGGTGAGAGCTTGATTGAGACCTCAGACCAAAGTTTTGTGTCATGCCTGCCGCACTTGTGCAGGACAGAAGTAGCACAAATTCTACAATAGTCCTGAGCATTAGCTTAAAATATTCTGAGGAACAGCAAGGTGACTGTGTGATATGTACTGAACAGTAAAATGGATCATAGATTTTCGGAAATATTCTCATGGAAGGGGCTCACCTATGCCATTTGTTTAGGTTACACTTATCTACATTTGATATGTAAAAAGGTTGGAATAGATATATACACATATATATTTTTCGAACTTGGTTATTCTGGGTAGAGGGACAAGTGTTATTTTTGATTCATTTATTTTGAGGGGAATTGCCCAAATTTTCTGAAATTTAGATGAATTAATTTTGTAATCAGGAAAATCAAATTTTTTAAAGATAAATTGTACTAGGAGTATTGTCTCATCTGGAACCTAAGCATATGGCCATCATTGAAGTTTAAAGCTTTCTGGTCATGTTTGGCATACTGATGGGGCTAAAGGTCTTTTTGCACATGGAACTGGGAGATCTCCAAGGAAAGCATTCACAGTAAGGGAAGAGTAAGTCTGCAAATATATTTAACTCAGGAGTAAAACCTAGGCTCCTGAAGGGGAGGAGTCAGTCTGAGCTGTGGATTTGTCTTCTGACCATCCTTTCCTCAGGGATAGAGGGAAGGGGCCTGCAAGTAAATGCCAAAGTTTTTAAAAATTTTTTATTATGGAAATTTTCAAACATATACAAAAGTATAGAGAATAGTATAACGAACTCTGAAATATCATCACACAGCTTCAACAATTATCAATTTATCGCCAATCATGTTTCGTCTGTATGCTCAACTATCCCACCCTCAGATTATTTTGAATCAAATACCAGTACCATATCATTTTACCTGTAAAATTTATACTTCTTTAAAAGATAAAGATTTAAAAAACATAACTACAGTACCATTTCACACCTAAAAAAATCCCAATAATTTAGGGAAATGTGTTATTTAAAATTCTGCAATGATTGGGGGATCAATACATTTCTCTGGTACCATGAGGAAGGATGTAACACTAAAATAAAGCACAAGTTTTTTCCCTGTAATTGCTTTATAATGCAAAAGAAAGCCACTTTATAGGGAGCTGGGGAGAGCACTGACAGTATAAACCCCATGGAAAAACTCCATAAAATTTTCTCTAAACATCTTTGTCATTTTATTAAAGTTGTCCTCCTGGAGGCAGCTGACCCAACCAAGACTTCTCTTTTTAAATCCTTCATTTTTCTGTTCCCCCTTCACAGAAAAATTTCCCCCCTAATGCCTTTTCCCAGTGACAACAATTAATATGTCTCAGTCCTCTGCACTCTCACATGCAGAAACCAGGTGAGATAAGGAGTTAGCTGAGTGTATTAGAAAGTGTGATGAAAACTGTGACCAACTGAATCAGTAAAAGATGCAAATAAACAAAACAAAACAAACAAACAAAAAACCCTAGGCAAGATAAGAGGAGTAACTAACTTTGGAAACTGCCTACACTGCAGTCTTTGTTGGCTCTGGCATCAAATAATACAGTATACTGAATCTGTAAAATGAGAAAAACAGTCTTTAAAGAGATACTAAGATTACATGAAAGAAGTGGTTTAGGGCATTGCAAAAACATCAAATTTATTATTTGTATATCATTTTAAAATTTATTTTTATAAAAACTCACACTATTATCTTGTGTTCATTGTATTTACTTTTCTAGTTAGTTTTATAGCAAGTGAAATTTTTTGAATAAAATTTTAAGCAAATTAACAACAGTACAAAAACACTAAAGTCACACAAAGGACTGATTCTACAAAATGTTGCCCTAAGTGATGGGGTAATCTTAAAACTGTGCTAGCCACTGTGTGGTATGACATAGAAATACAAGTAATAATTCTTGTCCTCAAACATGTTACAATGGCCTTGAAAAGTTTCTTAAAAAACACGGTGCCTAGACAGCATATACTCTAGTAACGCCAGAGTGGAAAGGGAATGTTTTATCACAAAGGGATGACAAAGCATGGATTAAATCAAAGAACCTTCAGTGATGCCAACTATATTTCAAGTAGTGTCTTAGATGCAGAATATGCAAAGAGTAAGGAAACACGGCCCTTGTTCTCAAGGATATTACAGTCTAATGGAGAAGACAGACACATCAAAAAAGCACATTAAAAGGCTATAGGTGATGAATTAAGAGTCTGTTCACATACAACAGTACAAGGACCAGGGCAAGAGGAGTCAGTAAAATAGACTGGGAAGGGCTGCCCCAAGAAGTAGGAGGAAACCCAGATGAGCTGTCTCCGTGGAAACATGGAAGTATTCACTGTACTTGACAATTCCATTGATCGATGGTTCACATTAATTATTCTTTCAAAGCAATCCTGAATATCTTTTCTATTCATCTGGAAAGACAAACCAACATATGATTAGCAGGCTTATACTAATTTAACAATTCCTCCAATCGACAAATTTACTAATAGCCTATTACCTGTACTACTCACTTTGCATTTGGAAAGCCAAGAGTAATCTGATGCAGATGCAATGTGAGTCTGGATAAGCAGCTGAGGGACTTACAGGTCAACATCATGAAACAAAAATGTCAGGAAATCAGTGATACTAGTTTTGCAAAAGGGGGGTGGTCATGTAGTCATCTAAAACAAAAATTCCTAATTCCTTGTTCTGGACTCTGGGTTTATGAAAATAATTCAGGCTGGATCCCACCCATCAAAGACTTTGTGGTTAGTGGCCACTCAGCCATGCAAATAGTTAAGTGCAATAAATTGCGAGAACCATGACACACACAGAGGAGAGTATCTTAACACAGGTGGTCAGGAAATGGTCCTTAAAGAAGTTTATTAAGTATCTATTTTATTATTTCCAAAAAGTACTCAGCATTCAGAAAATTCCCTCTAATTATTGAACTGTAGTAAATTACTAAGCAACTTTTTTTTGTGCCAATTTTAAAGTTTTAAGACATTGCATTTTCCAATTTATAACAGTTCTTATAAAGTGCATTGTTATTTCCTTTCCCTGTGCACATATTCCATATTCAAGTATTAAGAATGCCCAGTTATTTACTATATAGCAGCTCAACATTAAAACTGCCATGAAGCAACACTCTTGACAATGCAGGAGTTTTATACTGAAGCTTATTTACCAGTTTTTCTTCTCCTGGGTATTGGAAACCCTCAGCCAGAAGCAGCTCAGAGAAACAGCCGTTTCCTAGTCTTAATTCGGATCCTCTCCTGCCTTTGTCACCTTAACTCTTCTTTCTGTGTTGGCCATAATGATGTGACTGCTTTACAGAAACCTTGCACAGATTAGATTTTAAGTCTTTTCGTCCGTAATTGTTCAAATAAAGTTTTAGTTCTTAAAAAAAAAACGTGAGCATCAGCTAGTTAAATAACTTGGCTGAAAGTAGAGTGAGCAAGAACTTGAAACCAGTTTTCAACCCTAGGTCTGTCCAACTTTACAGCCCCATTGTAGTTTTTATCATATCAAACTCTCTCTCATAAAAATGTTTTACTTCAGCCACCAATGACATCTCCACTTCTCGTAGTGCTGTCTGCCTATAAATATTTAAAATCTGCTAAATATAATATTAACAGTTTTATTAGGAGACAACTACCATTAAAATATTGATAAAATTCTGGTAGTGCCCAGTGGTTCCCACACATGGAACACCTGAAAGTAAAAGTTCTACCCAGACAATTTACATTATTTATTTGTGTTACTGCACACATATAAATTTCTTGAAAAAATTTTTATACATTATAGACACAGCACCAATTATTTCCAGTATATCTATGTATCTGTATTAACCAGTTTTATAACAATAAAATATTTGACCAGCTGAAAATGTTTATAAAACACACAGAAAATAAATTTCTGATTCATGTCTGCAAACCTCAATTACCTGTGGAGAGTCCTCTTTCTCCTTTTTTTATGAAGGGGAGGACTGAAAAACTAAAGAAATGTACAAGTGACTTTTTAACACTCTTAGAAAGAGAAAAAAATCCAAACTGTACATCAATCTTTGGAGTGCTGACGTGGTAGAAATTGTCTATATACTACCTCTGGTCACCTGTTTTAGCTTGAAACTCTTAGTCTGGAAAAGAAAAATCAATACTTGGAGTTTTTAACTATTCTGACTAGGCTGGGCTCCAGAGAATATTTCACAAAAACTACTTAAATGAACTTGATGGCCAATCCTGAAAAATAGCACAAGTTATTCTAAATGTTTCTGGCCAAATAAAAAGTCAAAGGAAAAACCCACAAGATATTTATAAGCTAATAAGTCTTAATAATGGTTAATATGAATACATATTTTTGCCTTTGTTAGATACATAATTTAAGAACAAAACAAGATGATTCACTAATGTCATTAAGAAAAACAAGTACAAATTAAACTTCCAAAGTATTTATGACAGCATTTCAGGTGGAAGAGGTTTTTATCTTCAATAATAGCTATAAAATAAGAATCCGGTTACTAGAATCGAATAACTAGGTTATTGAGGGGGAGAATATCTTTGGGTCTATTTGAGACTGTATGAATAGTAAAAGTCAATTTGTTTGAAATTAAAAATATTGCTCAAATATATATTTGATATATCACTTAGAGAAAAGCAGAAAAACACTCAATAATCATATTCAATGAAACTGATATATCAAATATATATTTGAGCAATGCTGTCATAAATACTTTGGAAGTTTAATTTGTACTTGTATCTAACAAAGGCAAAAATATGTACATATTCTCAATCTTTAATAGACATTGTTCAGGTGTTCTAACACTTTGAAACTCTGTAAGAGATGAAGAGCAAGAAAAAAACCTCATTCAACTGGGATGTAATCACAATAGATCCCACTCCCGTGGCACTGGTAATCAGAAAGTCAAACTGGAATGTCACCAAGTTCAAATATGTGAAATACCTTTCTTTCAAAAACTAGTTAATACCGAGAGAACCATGGTTGTTCTAGGGGACTGAGAAAGGGGCAATGGGAGTTGAAAGTTCAGCATGCTACATCATATTCTATGAATACCGTTTTTGTGATAATAAGATACATCTATATCCACCTCAGGATGTATTTGGCTAATAATATCTTCCTGAGAAATGTGTACTCTACACAGTAATATTTTGTTAGACTACATTTGGGCTATATGAGGAATGGTCATATCAAGTGGGCAGTGAAAAATTAGCAGCTGTGAACGATTTCTGACAATCAAATTATCTACATATGAATAAAGTAATTTCTGAAAAGGGCAAATCAGATCACATTTCTGAAGGTGAAATTATTGTCGAGAGTGGCAAGAGCACAAGATGTCAAATTTCTTAAAATCGTTTTTAAAAATTCAAAACTGATCATTTAAACCAATTTTCCCCAACAGAAGGGCTTATGCTGTGAATGAGGAAACAAGTTAGGGAAAAAAAAATAACGAAAGATGCCACACAACCCAGGTGATCAGATTTTAAAGGCCTTCACTACAAAACAAACCACAAGACTGATACCACAAATGCGCGCGCGCGCGCGCACACGCACACACGTGTGAAATGTTAAAAAAAATAAAAAAATAAAAAACCAACCAACCAACCACAGCGCGCACACACCCACACACCCCCAAGGGCCGAGTGAGCAGTTAAGGCACCTCAAAGAAAACCCCATGTGGCTTAGGCTTTCCAAACTCGGTTAAACAGCCCCACCAAGAAGCGACTTTGAAAGCATCTGAAAAACGTGCAAATTGTCCGAAAACAGTGCCTGGCAACTGAGACAGTTTGCAAGCGTGATTCAGAGGTCTGCCAAGGAAACAAAAGGAGCCTCCCTCTCCCGAGAAGCCCGCACATGGCACTGGAGGTGCGCGGGCACAAGGTGTTCTAGGGCAAGTGGAAAGCAGAGAGGTCTGTGCAGGAGCGGTACATACTAGGGGTCGCTCCCCGGCACGGACGGGGCCACGGAGTTTCCACTGGTGGCGGAACCGTCCAGCTTTAGTTTCTCCAGGTATTCGGCATGCACGGGCTTGTGGCACTGGAGGACCTTGATCGCATCTTCGACTTTGAACCACTCTCGCTTCCTCCCAATGCTCACCGAATCTTCCCAATCCTCCAGAACCTCAGTGACAGTCAGGACATACACGTACGTTCTGTGCTTGCGATCTTGGTTCTGCTCAAAGACGCCCAGGAGCCGGCCTAACTTCCCCTTGACTCCCGCCTCCTCGAACACCTCTCGGATCGCCGCGCTGCCCGGCTCCTCCTCGGGCTCCAAGCCCCCGCCCGGCACGATCCAGCGGTCTGGGTACCGGCTGCTACTCACTAACAGCACCTCGTCCTCGCGCTCGCTCCGGAAGCACAGGCACGCCGCCCGCTTCTTGAAGCCCTCCGGGTCATAGGTCCGCGTCTGGTTCGGCTTGCACTTCATCCTCCAGGCCACCCTCGCCCGCGCTCGCTGCTGCTCGGGTCGCCGCCGCTGCCGCCCGTCGCGCTGCTGCGGAGAGAAAGGGCTGCTGCGAGGGGCAGGCAAGAGAAGCGCCTCAGCCCGCGAGCCCGCGAGCCCAGAGCCTAAGAGAAGATGAGGCGGGGGCGGGGACGACCGGCGAGGACGTCAGTCAGTCAGTCCGGCCCTCTGCGGCCCGGGTCGCGAGCGCAGTCGCCTGCGCGGAGGAGGCTGAGGCGCCGCCGCCGCCCCACCCCCGGACCGCCTCTCCGCACGCAGCCCACCCGCGGCTCCGGTGCGCGTCGCCTCCTCAGCCACCCCTGCAGGGTAGAGGGAGGTGAGGCGCCTTCGCGTGCGCGTTCGCGTCCCCTTTCCACGTGCGCGTTCCCGTCGGAGGGCGAGGGGCGGGGGCGGGGGCGGGGGTCTCGCTGCTCCTGCAGAGCGGCGCCTCGGGCCCACTGCGCAGGCGCCCCGCACATCTCGAGCTGGGAATCTCCTTTACGTGGAGTTAAGTTCACCGCTTTGCGACTTGGGCCAAGACTGTGTCCACGTGTGCGGTGGCGACGAACGTGGCCGTGGCGCCGCGGGCTGTTTCTTCTCTCTGCCCACCGGGTCCCCGAAACACACACGCAGTCATTTTCCACATAGCGGGTGGGGTCAAGTGCATTTTCATCATCGCCCATAATGAATGGTACTGGCTTATTTATTATACCAAGACTCCGGTTTGTCAAAATTATCCTCAGTATTCTTGGATCAAAGACTTACCTAATCTCTGCTGAATCATATCATGCAGTTTTATTTCTTCAACAGGTTCTTCACCTTGCCAGGCATCTTGGCACAGCTCATAACACTTTCCTTCGACCCTATTGACATCTTGCCGCCCCTGTTCCTCAGTTTCCTCATCAGTAAGCTCCTCACCTACTCGCATTTGCGTCATAGTCACCCAACAGCTGGAGAAACACACTAAGTAGTGTTTTATTAAATTTCAAGACTCTCCACCCTCCACATGCTCCGCCCTTCTTCTTATGGAAGAGTACTGGTTCGGGTTTTCAAAAATGTGCCTGTGGAAATCCCTTCATAGCCTACTACATTTTGATTTTTAGAAGTCTCCCGTGTGGGACTGCAACAGGGCCATTTGGTGCTCTCTCACGTCTCTGGCCATCCTATCCTCTAGGCTGAGAAGTGGCGCCTCCCCCACCACACACACACCCAGCCCCCAAATCAACAGCCTAAAGCCTTCCTTCTTAAAAAAAATGCTCTATTGTTTCTCTGCTGTAACAGTAGCCTTATAGAGAAGACCTCTGACGTCCTCTAACTTTTGCCGGATTGCAACTTTGTCTCTCTTACCAACACACGGTGCTGGCATCAGGCAAGTAGGAGGATCATGAAAGCTTACTTTCCCGGTGAAATAATTCCTTTATCAAGCGGAAATCGACTGAAATGTACGTAGAAGGTAGTTATGAAACATACGGTTCAGTTTTTAAAGAACAAGTTAGTTCAGCTCCCCAGGGTCTGCTCGACTCCATTTATACCCCAAGTAGCTCGTAAAAATAATCCTGTTCCTAGTGACAGCAGACACCTGCAAAATCAAGAGCATAATGTGATAAAAATGTATGAGTCATATATAAAGACAATGATACAATGGAGACATAAGGAGAGTGACTTCAACCAATAAAGACACTACTACGATTGACCATATTTTAGCAAGCTATGGATGATCAGGAACACGTGAAGGAATGCAATACCCCGTGACTAGAAATAATGGAGAGAGAAAGCTTTAGCAGGCTGTATTCCTCAGTGTGTCCATACTCACAAATACACAAGTGATGTTAAACTGCTAAAAAAAAAATCCGTTACAATAAGGATCTAGGCAGATATACCGGTTATCACCAATATTATTAAATATTGTTTCAGGTGTTCTTTCCAGTGTAATAAGATTGTAAAGAGAAAAAAAGTCCATCATTTTGGTAAAAAAAGACAAAATTATTATTTGCAGATGATGTGAATATATTTTTGGGAAACACCTAAGAAATGGTATAAAATGAATTTCTTTAAATGGTAGATGAAATACTAATATTTAAAATACCAAGAGCTTTCATGTATTCTAGCAATAATCATATAGAAAATGGAATGGGGAAATAATGACATTCACGGTAGCAATATCAACTTTCCCAAAATAATTTATACCAAGGGATCCTTAAAAATATGGATAGGACATTGTAATCGAAAATGATAAACTTGTTCCCAGTTTGAAAGGTGATTTGAATAAAGCGAAAGCAACTCTAGCAAAGCTGGAACGTTAGACAGATGTCTGGGGAGTGGGGCGACCAAACCAGGCCCTGGCCTCGTCATAAGTCTACTTCTCAATTACTGGGTATTATCTCCTTGTCTCACCGGATGGACCATTTTCTAGTCTATTACATCACTTCCACATCAGATTATGCCTGTGAAATATGCCTCTGCTGGGGACATGTTTATTGGAAGGGAGAAGAATAGCAACATCATAATATGGAAAAAGGCAAGGGCTGGATTCCTACTGGCAAAGACATGCACAGCATGTTTCTGGATAAAGAGGCCTACAACTTATAGGTTTAGTACAATGCCAAGGAAAATTTGAAATTAGTTTTTTTCCCCCAGAATTTCATAAAATAATTGTATCATCCATTTATTAGAGTAATAGGGGAAAATAGTTACGACTTGTTCTAAAGAAGAGTCAAAATCATTTGTGAGAGACTAACATTCCTCTGCGTGGTTTGTCCAAGGTTAAGTATTTCTCCAGCGATGAACAAGGTCATTTGATGAACCACTGTAATAGTAGCCAGTTCCAGTAACAACTGCAATTTGTGCATGCATGACTGCCTGTATCTCCTCTCACATTTGTCCTTGGCCTTGGAGATGGAACTTCCTTTGTCCGGTGGGACAATAGCAAGTGTGAAGCAAGCAGAGAATTGGAAAGTGTTTGCATGGCAGAGATTCCCTGTCTTGCTGCTCTTCAGACAAGATGAAAACCATGTGAAGAAGCCCAGGCTAGGTACACGATGAGAGACCCATGGCCCATGAATCAATCCCCTGCACCCCAGCTGACAGTGAACCTATTGCCAGAAAAGTGAGTGACACCATCCTAGAGCATCCAGCCCCCAGCAGAGCCACCTAGCTGACCAGGGTACTGACAACAGATGCATAAGGGAGTCTTCTGACAATAGCAGAAGGACCACTCTGCTGAGCGCCGCTGAAATTTCTGACCCGATGAATCATGAGCAAAAGAATTGGTTGTTGTTTAAAGCCACTAAATTTGGGGGCAGTTTGTTATGCATCAAAAGCTACATAACACACCATTATCTACCATCCATGAAACTCCAACCAACAGTAAAGAGAGAGAAAATATTTCTCATAGTAGAAATTTCACCCCTGCTTGAAAAGGTTGACATCAAACTTTCCCTGGAGTCGGAAGGAAAGGATAAAGTTAAGACGTGTAATATTTGCTGCGTAGTCTATGTGCCACCTGTGTTGAGCCCTGTTTCCTATTTAACCAACAGGCCATTCAATCTTAAGGAGGCAGTTATTATTTCCATTTTGTAGAAGAGGAGGCTTAGAGTGGACTTTGTATTTGTATTAAAGTCTTCATGTCTTTATAGCCTATGCCCTCACAATGTCACCATGTCTTGTCGAAAGGATTATTTTCATCAAGAGCTGTGGTTTTTGTGGCATTATTTTTTTTGTAAGATTCAGAGTTGACTTAGGTGAAGTGTTCATTTGCTAAGAGTCACTGAGTTAATAAAAATGTATTTTCCATCTGGATATTCTCTTGCACAACATAGTGAAAAGAACACCTCAGTGCCTATCCCATTCCTATCAATGAAGTGTGTCACCTTGACATGTTACTTAACAACATAAAGTTTAATGTCCTGCCCCGCAAGTATAAAATGAAATGAAGTATACGGAAAGGAAGATATTCTATTTTGTCATCACCCCTCAGCCTGAATTTTGATTTTTGAAGGTCTGCTTTATTTTATGCACTTAATTTTTATTTACGAGGAAACTTGAAAAGTGATTATCAAGATCCCCCTTAAGCAGACTAGGATACGGCTTGTGACGGGTTTAAATTAAATAAGGCAGCAAGTGACGGAGCTGAGGCTCACACGTTGGTCTGCCTGACTCCAAGGTCATCCTCTTCCATTCACTATGGCACATTTCACATACGTTGAAGGTTGTTGAGACACACAGTACATGCCATTGCTTTGGTACAAACTCCCTCCTCTCTCATTTTTTTTTTCTACCGGGAAGATCCAGGCACCTAGGAGGACATAGCTTCTATGTAATGTTCTAAAGCTGAGAGGATCTGCTCTGAGACCAACAAGGCTGGGATAAGTATTTCTGCATTTTTTTTCTGAGCTAGGAAGGAGCAGGTCGATTGGAAAGTGACAGCAGTATTAGAAGCATCATCACGGGAAGGTGACTGAATGGAAGAGTACGCCATAAGCTGCATGGATCACAAAGGACAGTTGTTATTATACCTGTTAATTGTTTATTAGAGATTTAAAGTGAAAGATGAGTGAACATAGGCAGCTCCATAATCTATCTTTTCACTTGGGTAGGTTTGGTGAGTTGTGTCTTTCAAATCATTCTTCACTCTTCACATGTTCCCAAATTCTTTGCTTCTTCGTGTACATTGGACATTGTTTCTCCCACAGAAGTGGCTTCGTAGTGGGTCTATACAAGGTGATTTTTACCTATACTAGGTAAAAACAAATAAACAAACATACAAACAAACAAACAAAAAACTTCTCAAAGGCAAAGTGATTGAACAAAAAATACCTCCCTGATTTTTCTCTTTGATGAATTGATGAATCTTGGGATGAATACAAGACTTCTAATTTTGCGATTTTGTGAGTATTGGCACAGATGTGCGGTCAAGGGTGTGAACACAAAGATGGATGGCTGTCAAGTCCAGGTGAGTGTTTCCACTCTCTCAAAGAGGCAGCACTCCCTGCTTCTTTTTGTTTCTTTGGTCAATGCCTCTAGTTTCCTGACTGTGATGTCGTCCTTTTCACTGATGCTATCCCCTGTACAGACTTCTAATTCGGCACCTAAACCCTTTCTGATGCTCCTCTGTTCACGCATTAGAGTTAAATGCTAAATCCTCACACAGCTCTTCGTGGTCCTATAAGACCTGGGTCCTGTTTCCTCTTTGACTTTACCCCTGCCACCTTCCTCTTCAATCACTCATCTTTAGCTCCCCTGGACTCTTGGCAAGTTACTGGATTATGCCAGCCAGGCTCCCTCTTTAGGATCTTTGCTCTAACTATCCCTTTGCCTGGGATGCTCCTCACCCTTGTCTGCCTGGCTAACTTCCTCACTTCCATCAAGGCCTTGCTCAGCTTTCACCTGCTCAAAGAGGCCTACCCAGGCCACCATATGTTACATTTCTAAGCACGCTCATCTTTTTCACCCTCACGCGTATTCCTGATCTCCTTTACCTTGGCCTAAGTCCTCTCTTTGTTATACCACTTAACCGTCTAACTATGTTATTTGCTTCTTTGTTATGTGTTTTGCTTATCTCTCTTCTCCCCATAGCTCCTGCTTGAATACAAGCTCCCTGATCTGGCATATCTCAAGCTGCCCAGAACTTTGCTGAGCATACATTGTAGTCATCCAGGCAATTGTTGATGTGATGAACGTGTTTGTCTCTCCCACTACGTCGTGGCACCGCTGAGAACAGGGGCCTCGTCTCATTGCTCTCTGTCAACCCACATCCAGGACACTTTCTGATACAACCGGAAAGGCACCGGTGAGTATTTGTTGAATGAATGAATGAATGAATGAATGAATGAAACTTTTGGAAGTGACACTAATAGGGAAAATATTCTGTTTCCAAACTGCAGTTATTCCAGTGGGTGCCATCTGTATCAGCACCATGCATGTATCAGCTGCCATGCAAACTCTACTAGTGAGCTGGGAAATATTTAAGGGCCAGAAGTCTAACTCACTTTCTGTGGTTCCCTCATAGGGTTAGTGCAGTTCTTATTCCATAGCAGGACTTAGGGTGGTGTTTCTAGATCTCAGTCTTTCATCAACTCAATGGTTTTTGCTTTATTTGTGCAGGTCAGGTAATATATTTACATATTACATTTCGTTTAAATAAAACTGTATCTTTGAGAATAAAACACAATGACATAATTAAACACAATGAATGCAAAACAATGTTATGAAATGGCTGAAGTTGAGATTAACGTTAAGTAATAGTACAGAATGATGGGCACTACACTAGGCACTTCGTCAATCTCCTTTCATTTAATCCTAATAAAAACTCAGCAAAAAAATGTTTTCATTTCCATCTTCATAAGGGAGAATATTGAGATCAAGAACATTATGTAAATTGCCCAGGATCTGACAGCTAGTAGGTAGCCACAGGAGATGGCAGCTTAGGGTTCCTTGATGATAGTACCCCACAAGGACAGCAGTGTAGGCACACTGCTACTTAACTTGCCCTCAGCAGTCCTGTCTGATTCTCCTCCCTGTTTTCATTGCTACAGCTCTGCAATATTTTCACCCCATCTCCTAACATTTTAGAAATGCTTTATCCCAGAGATCTCTCCCCAGCTCCTTTGGACAAAGGTGGTTATATTCAACATTTGTGCTGTGGCAGATGGAAGATAACTTGTTAGGGTTCATGTGAAGGACAGAAATAGTTGCTATTCACAACTCCTTCATGACTTTTGGCGATTGTGGATTCTGAGGGGGTGCTTTGTTGCAGAGCTAGTTTTCTTGTGTGAGAATACAGTTTTTGGCAGGACATCTTTCCCTTCCACAAAGATATCAAAGCGGCCTAGGAGTGGAGATAGTTGACTTATCAAGACACTGCGCACTCACAGGCCCACACACCATGAGACCCATTCCCTCAGAGGCAACACAGTTTTCTCTGGATCATCACACTGTTCCAGAAATTTCACAGGCTCCTTAGCTGAAGACAACAAGGCACACACGAATGATGTTTGGCATCAAGAATGGGGGCCAGGAAAAATGGCTGCATTCCCTCTTTCAGAGTAAGATTTCATGCACTCCCAATAAAATTGGCCCATTCTAGAAAGATGCACCATTAGTGAGCACTGTGGTCAAGTGGCCGTGACCATGTGTTCTGAGCCAGGCATTATTCTCTGGAATTTGAGACTGGTAGGAAAACAGCTTTTCCTTTTATTTTTTTCCATCTTCTTCTGGGTTAGTTATTTCAAGGCAAGTTTGAGAGTCAGTGGTTTTGTTGGCATTTTTCTCAAATTACATTATTATAACTCCTAGGACAGGACACCGATGATACTCTTAGTTTGTAAACTTCGCTTTAAGGTCAGTGAAATAGCTTTAACTGCCGGCCTACATCTCAGAGGAAGTATCCTGGATTTGTTGCCTTGAGTGCTCTTTCTGATGCGTGTAATAATTCCCAAAGTTCTTGTAACGGAATCCTGTTTATTTGTTTCTTTTTTCAATTAAAGTTGACACTCAATATTAGTTTATATTAGTTTCAGGTGCACAGCATAGCAGTTAGACATTTATATAATTTATGAATTGATCTTCCCAATTAGTCTAGTACCCACCTGGCACTATGCATAGTTATTACATGTTTGTTTCTTAACTACAATGTCAAAAGAGATAATAAAAAAAATTATGAGGGCCTACCATGTAACAGGCATTTTACACAATATTTTCCATAAAATCCCTGTGACATAAGTACCATTATTCCAATTTTGCATGTGAGGAAATTAAGGCTCAGGAAGATAGGTAACTTGCCCCTGATCACACAGCTAGGAAGTTGCAGAGCTGAGATTTAGAACTGCTGTCACAATTAATTGCTTGCATTGGTCAATATACTCCACATGAGAAAAAATATTGAAAACAAAATTGTGTTTTCGAAGATCACCAATGTAAAATTTAAAATTCCATTCCATTGCTGTGTCATTATTCTATCTATTTTTAGAGTTTTACTTATGACAAATAATCCTTTCTTTTCATGTAAAAGAGCCAGTTTATAATAACTTTATAGTTGGCGTGGCAGTTATGGAAAGGCATATACATGACTAAGTTCTGGGAATTGTTGCTTTCAGCCATATCGTGTGCTGAAAACTATGTGCCGTGTAGAGGCACATGGAGAAATGAGCCAAATTTCTAGTCTTCCAACACCTCCTAGCTTCTAGAAGGGTTTACATGGCACCTGATACTCAAAAGCCACACGTATAGTACCTATATAGAAAACATCTACTGTACTACCTCCAGACTGAAAGTGGGCATTTTTACTGCCAATCTTTCAGTGTGGAATAAATGAATTCAACAAACCTTCAGCAATACCTGTCGTATTTCCTGTAGTGTACTTGACACAGGATATGCAAGCAGCAAATAAAACATGGTCTCAGTCCTTAAGTATCTCACAGGAAAACAAACAAAAGAAAGGAATGTAATTTTTGAATTAGAAGTCTCCACAGGTTACATTTGTTGTGCAAGAGAGGAAAAGTGGAAGAGGAGACAAAGAATTGGACAGAGAAAGAGTAGAGGCAATAGGAGCAGGGTAACTGGGTCCTTGTGACTGACCATGCATGACTGTATCTGAAAAGTCCATTGTTTGGGGGCTCACAGACTTGATCCCATATCCTTGAATATTTATGATTTTCACCAAAACAGTTAATTGAATTACCAGTCCTGTATTCATTAATTTCTCCAGTTAATTTTTAAAATGATCTCGGTGCATCATTCACTTTGTCTTTGCGAAGCCTAGGGGAATTTCAAAAGATCTCCCATTATGAGGACATTTCAGAAACTAAGAGATTATTAGAAAGGCCAATACCAATAATAAAGCCAGGAAGTTCACACTAGACAGATACTAGAAGCTACTGAATACAGGGCCCTGGGATGAAAGTCAGAAGCTCTGTATGTTCCATGCACTGTGGTAGACTCTGGGGTTAGAGGGATCATTCAAGCAGATTCAGCTGTCTGAGTACAGAAAGTCGAGCAGGCAGATCTTAACCCCAGTTATTTGTATAGATTCGTTAAAATTGTTTATCAAGGGGGTGTTTTACACACACATGTGGGCACACACGCCCACACACGCACACATTTGCGGGCGCACACACCCACGCACTCACACACATGCATAGTTAATAAATTAGAATTCCGGAACTCGACTAGGGTCGCACAGTGTTGGAACTAGTCTGTCTGACTCTAAAGCCTCAAACAATGTCTATGACATCAGACCCTTTTGCATAACAATTTATTTCCATTTAATTCAGAGCTATTACCTGCAATTCCCCTGACTGTGCTTGTCTGCTGTTGCCCCACAGGAGAACCTTGGAACTGAGTGTTCTGCCTTATAAAAAAGGGCAGAGACAGAATGGACAGCTCCAGAGTCCATCCCTTCACACTGAGAATGGCACCCAACATAGCAGGAAGTATCCTGCTTTTTGCCGTCACACTTCAAGCTGCCTGTTCATGCCTCCATATTGCAATTAATCTTCACTACACAAAAATTAGAATTCCATGCACTGTGCCTTTGGTTGTGCTTATTTTAATTTGCACCTCAGAGCTACACGTAGTTATGACTGGACCAGAAATTATTCCTCATCCTCTTCAGTAGATTGTTGGGTAATACAGAGAATTGCCTTACCCATAACAGATTCAATATACTAATAATGCAAATATTAGATTTCTATTGCTGCATAACAAGTTTCCACAAACTGCCACAAATTTGATGGCTTAAATCAATACATATTTATTATTTCGCAGTTTCCATGGGTCACATGTGTGGCATGGGTTGAAGGAGTTCTCTGCTTAGGGTCTAACAAGGCTGAACTAAAAGTGTCAGTTGGGCTAGGGTCTTACCCAGAGGCTCTGGCAGGGGGAGGCTGCCTCGCAGTTCATTCTGGCGGTTGGCAGATGCAGCTCCTGTGGTGGAAGGACTGATCCCACATCCTTGCGGATGTTACCGGTGACTGCTTTCAGATTCTAGAGGCTGCCTGTACATCTCCTCATGTGGTTCCCCCCATCTTCAAGCAAGCAATGGTGTGTCAAGTCCTGCTTCTGCTTTAAATCTTTCTTGCTTCTCCTTCTCCTGCTAGCCAGAATCAAAGTGTCTGCTTTTAAATGGCTTCTGTGATTACATTCGGTTCTTTTGGATAATCCAGGATAATCACCCTAATTTAAGGCCAACAGTTTAGTAACTCTAATTACAATTGCAAAATCCCCTTAGCTGTGTAACCTAACAAACATATGCACAGGATAACTTATCCTGTTCTCAGTCCTGGGACTATGGTGGGAAACCTCGAGAGACCATTTTTAGAATTCTGCTTACTACAACTTTTAATAACCGTCAGTTAATTATTTATGAAAACCCTATTTTGTGACCCTGATAGTCTGTATTCCTGTGAGCATACTGCCCACTTTTTACTGAGTTACACCATGTCCATGTCATTATGTATTTTTAGTTCAATAAGAGTGGGGTGCCTTCCCAAGTATATTAGTCAGGGTTCTCCAGAGAAACAGAACAAGTAGGATATATAGAGAGAGTGAAAGATAGAAAGCAATTTTTTTAATAAGGAATTGGCTCACATGATTATGTAGGCTTAAAAGTCCCAAGCCCTTCAGTCAACAAGCTGGAGACCCAGGAAAGCCAATGGTGTACTTCCAGTTCCAAATTTGAAGAAAATTCGATTTTTCAGTTCAAGTCCAATGGCAAGGAAAGACCAATTTCCAGCCTCATGCAGTCAGGCAGGAAAGGTTCCCTCCTACTTGGGAGAAGGTCAGCTTTTATGTTCTATTCAGATCTTCAAGGGATTGGCTATGAGACACCCACATTAGTGAGGGCAATCTGTTTTACTCAGTCTACCTATTCAAATGTTAATCTCATCCAAAACATCCTCAAAGACACTCTCAGAATAATGTTTGACCTAATATCTGGGCACCCTTTGGCCCGACCAAGTTAACCCATGAAATTACAGATCCCACCAAGCATCCTGACACAGTCCATAAATCAACATTTATTTTTGAATTCCTATTGTATCTTAGTTAAATGCTCTATTCCCTGTTTTCTTAACTATAATATGGAGCTCTGAATATTTCACTTTTGTAGTTGCATGTTACTAATGACCTTTAAGATTATATGTGTGAAAGGGCAAAACAGATCAGCAAGCAGTTTACATCCTTTGCTGCAAAGGGCAATTTTGCACCATGTGGCATGCAGATTTAATAATACCTAATAATTATAAAATATTTACCACATTTAGCAAGTCCTTCTGTGAGCTCTTTAAATGCTTTACCTCATTTGGTTAACAAAACACCATGAGATATGTGCCATGATTACCCCTATTTTCATATGAAAACTGAAGTACAGAAATTAAGTAATTTGTCCAAGATAACAGCTGTAAATGAGAGCCCAGGACTGGAATCTGTGGCTTTCGAACCAATGTTCCCAACTACCTAGTGCGACCATATAATTTATCATCCAAACCGGAATGAAAGGGAGTACTACTAAAAGTTGTATCTCAATAGGCATAAAACAGAAAAGTCTTCGACATACCAAGGCATTGGTCCTTCGTTAGTGAAAATTCCTTTGGTTGCAAGTAGCAGAAAATTCTTACCTAGATTGGCTAAAGCAAAAAGGAAATTTATGATCTCCAGAGCATTTATAACGTCGTCATCACTTTTCCTTCCTCTACTAGATCGTTCCTGTCAGCGTGCAAAGTGGTGTTATTTTTTCCACCTTAAAAACAAAAACAAACAAAAGCGAACAAAAATTTTTCATTTTTCCCTCGCTCCGTCTACCACCTTTAGGGCCATCTATCCTCCCATTGATAGCAAGGAAACCTCCCAGAGAGAGTTGTCCACGCTCACTGTCTTCAACTCCTCTCCTCCCATCCTGTATCATTCATACTATGATCAAGCTTATACACCTTCTACTAAACTGAAACTCTTCTGGTCGAAGTAATGATGATATCAATGTTTCTAAATCAAATGGCTATCTCACAGTCCTCTCCTTAAATTGACCCGTTTGTAATTTTGGACAGAGTCGATCACTTCTTCCACCTGGAAGTATTCTTTCCTAGTGTATTATTCAGGGTTCTCTAGAAAAACAAAACTGATAGGATCTGTATATCTATATATCTATATATATGTATATCCGTATATCTGTCTATCTCTATCTCTATCTCTGTCTCTGTCTCTGTCTCTGCCTCTATCTCTATCTCTATCTGCACAGGAAAAGATTTATTCTAGAGAAGTGTCTTATGCAATTGCGGAGGCCGAGACGTTCCCTGATCTGGCAATGTCTACAAGCTGGTGTCCCAGGGAAGCCAGTGGTGCTAGTTCAAGTCCAAAGGCCTGAGAACTAGATTAGCCAGTGATATACTTCCAATTGGGGTCTAAAGACCTGAGAATCAGTATTTTTGTCCTGTTTAGGCTCCCAGTGGAATGGACAACCCCCCGCCCACATTGGAAGGGTAAACTGCTTTACCGAGTCCACAGATCAAATGTTAATTTCATCCAGAAAGACCCTCACAGACACCCCCAGAAATCACATTTAGCCAAATATTTGGACACCCTCTACTCCAATTAAGCCAACACATAAACCCCTGGGCTGCAGGACAACACTTTCCTGGTCGTTCACTGACTTCACTGGCTATAAATCCTCATTCTCCTTGGCAGGTTGTCCTCCTTTCCCTGTGACCTCTTGACGCTGACATGCCTCAGAACTCGGTCCCCTTCTCTTATCTACCTGCTGATCTCATCCAGTATTATGGCTTTATATATGTCATCTAGATCCTCCATACATCTCTCCAGCTGTCCACTTGGCAAGTCCTCATGGATGTCTAATAGACATTTTTATTTTAACCATGAAAAAAAGAAATTTTTTATCCCCCTTGCTCCTTCTACTTTAGTTCTTCCTCATCTCAGTTAACATTATCCTCAATTGGAGTCAATCGTCACATTAAATCCATCCAGAAATTCTGTCGATTCCGTGTTCTAAATATACTGAGAATGTGAACAATTTTGCCACCTCCACTGCTACCACTTTTTTCTAAGCCGCTGCAGTTTCTTGCCTGGATCAATGCAATAACATCCTACTGGTTTATCTCCTACAACTTCATCTTGATGTTTAGTCTCATCAGAGCAACCAGAGGTGTCCTTTGAAAGCCTAAGTCAGATCATGTCTCTCCTCTGCGATTGTTCTTCATCTCACTGAGAGAAAAAATCAAAGTATTTACGTGGACAAGTTTCTATGTGATTTGACATTGTATTATTTCTCTACAACCCAACTATACTTCACTAGATCCCTCCAAATCTTCAGTAACCATAATAGTCACACTTTGACCTGCAGCTTTTGCACTTGATGCGCTGTGTTTAAAATGTTTTTTCTCCACAGACTTAATGGCTCATCCCATTAACTCCTTCAAGTATTGGCTCAAATATCACCTTCCGAGGGAGGATTATCCTGACCACTTAAACGAAATCCAATTCCTCAGCATTCCAGATCTTTCTCAACTTGCTTAAAAATTTTCAATGTCAGTGTAATCTTCTAATATA
Organism: Rousettus aegyptiacus; assembly: GCF_014176215.1. Lineage (NCBI taxonomy): Eukaryota > Metazoa > Chordata > Mammalia > Chiroptera > Pteropodidae > Rousettus > Rousettus aegyptiacus. The sequence goes on along the minus strand of NW_023416312.1, from coordinate 32,817,483 downwards.
CAGTATACTTCAGTGATTCATTTTTTGTATTGTTTGCATAATTACCTGAAAATATGAGTACTATGAGGGCAGAGACAGCTATCTGTTTCATTCACTACGGTATCGACAGGGCCAACTATAGTACCTGGCCATTAGCTATCGTTCATTAAGTATTTGGTTCATTTCCAAAACAGATTGGAAAACAAAAGTAGGCTGTGTTCTAGACATGGCAAAATATAGTTCAGGGAAGTCTTCATGGGTTCAGATTCTTTCTCACTCTTTTCTCTTTAATCCTCATGTCCTTCATATTGGTCCTATGATGTCTTTAGCACTTCCAAACCTCAGATCTAGACATGGTTATATTTAGCTGAAAGGGAAAACATCTCCAAGTGTCACTTTTCAGATACAGGAATCCAAGACATAATACTTTCCAGAAGATATCATCCCCCACCATCCCATCAAAAGTACATGAGATTGAATTTGGTCACAAAACTGATCCAAAATCTGTGGTTGTCAAGAATTAAGAATCGCTGTGACTGGCTTAGATGCATATGAGATGAAGTAGATACTGAGGAGCCAACCAAATTGTACCCTGGAAACATCAGTGCATTGGTGTGATAAAGTGTGTGTGTGTGTGTGTGTGTGCACGCGCGCGTGTGTGTACGCGCGTGCACCTTATAGGGGGTTGAATTCTGGTACTCAATTGTGGCAGGGTAAAAAGAAAGAGATTATGGTAATTCAAGAGCCAGAAGATGGGGGAAGAGATGATAGCATAGAAACACTTTGTCTGTTAATCGCCTGAAGTTAATATCATCCAATATGTCCACCTTACACTGGGTAATGCTTTGACAAGGGGACCTGAAATACTCACAGTCATGTGAAAGAGACTTCTCTTACCCACGCAGTGATTAGATGGGTACTAAAAATGTTTTCTTTCATAACCGAACAACCAACTTCTGACTGATATGTTCTTCAGGTAGCTCTGTCAATCCCTTATTCAAATCTTGGTGTTTCTCTGAACTGGGACCTTCCTATTCTCTTTTTGTTTGTTTCAGTTGTGAAATTATATACGTGCACACACACACACAATATATACACATAGATTAAAAGTGAACTATTATAACGCAAAAACCTATAAACCACCACTCAAAACAATGCAATCAAATATTAAAAACCCAGAGCCCATGACGACACCCTCCCTAACCATAACTGTGTATCTCCTCAATAGAGATATTGACCATCCTGATGTTTTTTTTTTACATTTTATTTATATATTTTAATTAGTTTCAAGTATATGGTACATTGGTTAGACATTTATATAGTTTATAAAACAATCCCCCTAACAGCTCCTTCTCTCATCTGGTTTCCACCTAGCCAATATATTAATGCTAACTGCATTCCCTATGCTGTACTCCCCATCCCCATGACCATCTATGAACTACTAACTTGTACTTCTTTAATCCTCACCGCAAACCCCCCTCCCCTCAGTCAGTCACCAAATTGTCCACTATTTTTGAGAGTCTGTTTTTGATTAGCTTGTTCTATTTGTTCCTTAGATTCTGCATATAAGTGAAATCATATGGTATTTATCTTTCTCTGTCTGACTTATTTCACTCAGCATAATAACCTCTAGGTCCATCCATGTCATTGTAAATGGTAGGATTTCATTTTTTTAATGGTCGAGTAATATTCCGTTGTATATATGAACCATAATTTCTTTATCTAGTCATCTGTTGTTGGGTATGTAGGTTGCATCCAAATCTTGGTTATTATAAATTTTGCTGCCATGAATATTGGGGTGTATAGATCTTTACAAATTATTGTTTTGGTTTTCCTTAGATAAATACCCAGAAGTGCAATTACTGGGTCAAAAGGTATACCATTTTTAATTTTTTGAGAAACCTCCAGATTGTTTTCCTTAGCAGCTGTACCAATTTGCATCCCACCAACAGTGTACAGGGGTTCCCTTTTCTCTGCGTCCTCGCCAACACTTGTTGTTCTTTGATTTATTGATGATAGCCATTCTGACAGGTGTCAGGTGATATCTCATTGTAGTTTAAATTTGCGTTTCGCTGATGATTAGTGTCCTTGAGCATCTTTGCATATGTCCCGTGGCTAGCTGTATTTCCTCTTTGGAGATGTATCTGTTCAGGTTTTCTGCACATTTTTAACTGTTTCTTTTGTTGTTGTCGTTGTTGAGTTGTATAAGTTCTTTATAAACTTTGGATAGTAACCTCTTACCAAATGTATCATAAGCGAATATCTTCTCCCAATCAGTCCGTTGTCTTTTTGTTTCATTGATGGTTTCCTTTGCTGTACAAAAAGTTTTTAGTTGGAAGTAGTCCCATTTTCTCATTTTTTCTTTTGTTTTCCTTGCCCCAAGAGATACATCCAAAAAGAAGTTACTGTTTGTGATATCAGAGTGTTTACTGCCTATGTTTTCTTCTAGAAGTTTTATTGTTTTGGATCTTACATTAATTCTTTAATCCATTTTTGAGTCTATTCTTGTATACGGTGTAAGAAGGTGGTCCGCTTTCATTTTTTTGCATGTATCTGTTCAATTTTCCCAATACCATTTATTGAAGAGACCGTCTTTACCCCATTGTATATTCTTACCTCCTTTGTCATATATTGAGTGAGCGTACAGGTGCAGATTTATTTCTGGGCTCTCTGTTCTGTTCCATTAATCAATGTATCTGTTTTTATGCCAGTACCATGCTGTTTTGATTACCGTAGCCTTGTAGTATCGTTGGATATCAGGTAGTGTGATAAATCCAAAATCATTTTTCTTTCTCAAGATTGCTGTGGCTATTCGGGGTCTTTTTAGTTCCATGTAAATTTTAAGATTACTTGTTCTAATTCTCTGAAAAATACCATTGGTGTTTTGATAGGGATTGCACCGAATCTATAGAATGCTTTGTATAATATGGCTATTTTAATGATGTTGATTCTTCCTACCCATGAGCATGACATATGCTTACATTTATTTGTATCTTCTTCAATTGCTTTTTTCAATGACTTATAATTTTCTGAGAGCAGGTCTTTTACCTTCTTATTAATTTAATTCCCAAGTATTTTATGGTTTTTGATGCAATTGTAATTGGGATTGTTTTCTTAATTTCTCTTTCTGAAAGTTCATCATTGGTATATAAAAATGCAATCGACTTCTGAATATTAGTTTTATATCTTGCGACTTTACTGAATTCATTGTTCAGTTCTAACAGTTTTTCGTGGAATCTTTAGGGTTCTCTCTATATAATATCTTGTCATCGGCAAATAACGAGAGTTTTTCTTCTTCATTTCCAATTTGGATACCATTAATATCTCTTTCCTGTCTTATTGGTGTGGCTGAGACTTCCAATACAATGTTGAAGAGGACTTGTGAAAGTGGGCATCCTTGTCTTGTTTCTGATATTAAGGAAAATGCTTGTAGCCTTTCCCCACTGAATATGATGTTAGCTGTAAGTTTATCATATATTGCCTTTATTATGATAAGGTATGTTCCCTCTATTCCCACTTTGCTGAGAGTTTTTATCATAAATGGATGCTGGATTTTGTCGAATGCTTTTTCTGCACTTATCGTTATGATCATGTGGATTTTATCTTTCAATTTTTTAATGTGGTGTATCAGATTAATCGATTTGTGGATATTGTACCAATCTTGCATCCCAGGAATAAATCCAACTTGATCATGTTGTATGATATTTTTAATGTATTGCTGAATTTGGTTTGGTAATATTTTGTTGAGGATTTTTGCATCAATGTTCATAAGAGATATTTGCCTATAGTTTTCTTTTTCTTTTATATAATGACTTTGTCTGGATTTGGAATCATGATAACAGTGGCCTCATAAAAGGAGTTAGGGAGCCTTCCCTCTTCTTGAATTTTTTGGAATAGTTTGAGAATAGGTATTATTTCTTTAAATGTTTGGTTAAATTCAGCTATGAAGCCGTCTGGGCCAGGAGTTTTGTTATTTGGGTGGATTTTGATTACTGATTCTATTTCACTGGTGTTGTTAATCGATTGGTTCAAATTTTCTGTTTCTTCTTGACTCTGTCCTGGAAGATTGTATGAATCTAAGATTGTATTCTTTTCTTCCAGATTGTCCAATTTTCTGGCATACAATTGCTCATAGTATTTTCTTATAATTCTTTGTATTTCTATGGTGTTAGTTGTCACTTCTGTGCTTTTATTAATGATTTTATTTCTTCGAGTCCTCTCTCTTTTTTCTTTGATGTGTCTTGTTAAGGGTCTGTCAATTCTGTTTATCCTTTCGAAATACCAGCTCTTGGTTTCATTAATATTTTGTATTATTTTTCTAGACTCCATTTTGTTTATTTCCTCTCTTACCTCTCTTTATTATTTCCTTCCTTCTATTCACTTTGGGCTTTGTTTGCTGTTCTTTTTCTAGTTCTTTTAAGTGTAAGGTTAGATTGTTTATTTGAGCTAGTTCTTGTTTCTCGACGTAGGTCTGTATTGCTATGAATTTTCATCTTAGGACTGCTTTCGCTCTATCCCATAGATTTTGGGTTTTTGTGTTTTCATTTTCATTTGTCTCTAGCTATCTTTTGGTTTCTTCCTTGATCTCATTAATAACTCATTCATTGTTTAGTAGCATGTTATCTAGCTTCCATGTGTTTGTGTATTTTCTAGTTTTATTCTTGTAGTTGATTTCTAGTTTCATACCATTGTAATCAGAGTAGACAGGAGTGATATAATTTCAATCTTCTTAAATTTATCGAGACTTGTTTTGTGTACTAACATGTGGTCTATCTGGGTTAATGTTCCATGTGCACTTGAAAAGAATGTATATTTTGCTACTTTGGGGTAACATATTCTGAAAATATCTATTAAATTTGTCTGGATTAGTATATTTTTTAGGCCCATTGTTTCTTTGCTGATCCTTTGCCTGGAAGATCTGTCCATTGATGTCAATGGGATATTATAGTCTCCTACTATGAGAGAATTACTGTTAATCTCTCCTTTTATGCAGTCAATAATGGCTTTATGTATGTAGGTGCTCCTATGTTGGGTGTGTATAGGTTTAGTATCGTTATGTCCTCTTGATTTATCAATCCCTTTATCATTATGTAATACCCTTCTTTGTCTCTTATTATAGCCTTTGTTTGAAAGTCTATTTTATCTGATACAAGTATCGCTAACCTGGCTATTTTTTTCCATTTCCGTTTGTATAAAATATCTTTTCCCCTCTCTTTACTTTAAGTCTGTGAGTGTTCTTTGATCTGAATTGGGTCTCTTGTAGACAGCGTATGCATGGGTCTTGTTTTCTTATCCATTCGTTGACCCTATGTCTTTTGATTTGCGCATTTAATTCGTTTACATTTAAAGTGATTTCTGATAGGTATATACTTAACAGCCATTTTATCATTTTATTTCTGTTTGTTATTTCTATTTTCTTTTTTACCCCTTCTCTTTTACAGAAGTCCCTTTAACATTTCTTGTAATACTGGCTTGCTGGTGATGAATTCCTTATGCTTTCTCCTGTCTAGAGAGCACTTTATCTCACCTTTCGTTTTAATCAAAAGACTTGCTGGGTAGAGTATTCATTGATCCAGATTCTTGTTTTTCATAACTTTGAATATCTCTTGCCATTCCCTTCTGGCCTGCAAAGTTTCCATTGAAAAATCAGCAGACATGCTTATGGGCAACTAGCTGCCTTCCTCTTGCTGCTTTTAAGATTCACTCTTTGTCTTTGATCTCTGCATTTTAATTATGATGTTTCTTGGTGTGGGTCTGTTTGAATTCCTCTTATTTGAGACTGTGCTTCCTGAACTTGTCAAATTCCTTTGCCAGGTTAGGGAAGTTTTCTGTCATTATTTCTTCAAATAGATTCTTAATCCCTTGCTCTCTCTCTTCTCCTTCCTATGATCTGGGTATTGTTATACTTCATGTTGTCCCAGAGGTCTCTTCAACTATCCTCTTTTTTAAAAATTCTTTTTTCTTTTTGTTGTTCTAATTGGGTGTATTCTGCTACCTTGTCTTCCAATTTGGTGATTCGATCTTCTGCTTTATCTAATCTACTGTTGAAACCTTCTAGTATATTCTTTATTTCAGTTATTATATTCTTAATTTCTGTCTTGTTCTTTTTTATGGGTTCTATGTCCTTTTTACTGGTTACTATCTCTCTGTTGAGGTTCTCATTGTGCTCATCCATTCTCCCCATAAGTTCGTTGAGCATCCTTATAACCATGATTTTGAATTCTGTATCTGGTAGGTAAGTTGCTTGCTTCCATTTCATTTAGCTTATTTTCTGGAGTTTTCTCCTGTTGTTTCATTTGTGACATGTTTCTTTGTTTTCTCATTTTATTAGCCTTTCTGTGTTTGTTTCTGTGTGTCAGGAATATTTGTTTCATCTCTCAGACTTGGCCAGATGGTCTAATGTCGAAGGTGTCCTGTGTGGCCCAGTGGCGCACTTTCCCTGATCCCCTATGCCGGGAGTTCTGGACGTGATCTTTGTGTGGGTTGTGTGTGATATTCTTTCGCCAAGACTTTATTGTCATTAGTATATCAGGGATGGGATTAACATTCAGGCTAATGTTGGGAATTGGCTGCACCCACAGGGCAAGAATTTCTGTGTGGGTGGGGGCTGACCCCACCGAGTGAGATTTGCCCTAGTAGGCTTATGTACTTGTTGCGACCACCCTTTGTGTGTACTGCTAATGGGGCTAGTAAGGAGTTGCTCTGTTGTGGTCTGGTGCCAGCCTCTTGATGCATTGGTTTTGTGGCCCCTTGTGAGAGGCTCCCTCATTGGCCAAGGTCAGTTGCTGCTTTTCATTGCTCAGGGCTACCTGTGGGGAACTACAAAGTGATCTGTAGATGGTGTTGCCTATGCTGGATCTATAGGTAACTGAAAAAGACAACGCTGTATGCAGCATTCGGTTATCCCCTGTTCCTGACCTAGGGCAGTTTAGCAGAGGAACTAATGCTCTTCAAGGCCTGGCACTGTCTTTCAGTTAACTGGGAGTCTCTAAAACTGCAAGAGCCTCTGGCTGATGTGAGTTTTGGGTGGCGCAGGGACCCCAGAAGTCTCCTGGGTCTATTGAGTAAATTTCCCCCTGCCACTGCAGTGTCTGTTTCCATGCCAGTGCTGTCTCTGTGGCTCCCTGTACAAGTTTCCAATCGTAGCAAGGCCAGCTGCTGTCCACCTTAGGCCTGAATGTGCCACTCCAGGTCAGGGGCAGCCATATATCGACATGTGGTGGGAATTTTGTGTATTAGATAGCACAGGAGTTCCGGGAGTCAAGGGCCGTCAGGCCTATACAGGCCCCTGCGATCCCCTCACAAGATATTGTAGCTCGTACAGGCAGCAGTGGTCTGCCAACAACTTTTTTCTCCAAAATGCACTCACGGCGCTAGCCATGCTCTGTTACCTGCACAGACTGCGCAACCCCAGACCAAAGCAGGGTATAGAAGGCTGTCTGTTAATGGGCTAAAGGTACTCTGTGGCTTGGTTGAAGTGGAATCTTAGGGATACAAGGGCCATCAGGCCAATACAGCCTCAGTTTAGCTGCAACTTCTATGCCTGGGCAGTCCCAATGTAGTCACAAATCATAGTGAGACCAACTGCCATTTGGGATGCTCCCACAGATCCCTGAGCACCCCCGACAAAATATTACTACTCTTACAGGCAGCAGAGGTCTGCCTACCACTGATTTCCATGCAGTGCTCACCCTGTGCTAGCCAAATATGTTGCCTGCGTGGTTGGGATATGGGGGGAGGATTGAAGGGACAGGGGTGTGGCAGTTCACTGTCAATGGGCCGCTTCAGGCAATCTCTCGGTAGGATGGGTTGGGGTCTCAGGGAGACGGTGGCAGTCAAATCGATATAGTCTCAGTCTTGCCGAAACTTTGGTCATTGTTCACACGTTCCGACAGAAGTCCCAGATCACAGCAAGACCATCTGCTATCTGGGACTGGTCCACAAATCCCCAAGATCCACCCAAGTTCATGTTGGCAGCAGTGATCTGCCTGAAACTATCTCAGAACTGTGAGCTCACAGCACTGGCTGCCACCTGCAAATGCTTGGCCCTGAATCTGCACAGCAACAAAATACCCAGGCAATGTGCAGGTTGGGTGGGGCGGGCTGATACCCTCAGGTCAGGGCTTCTTAATGGCCCTGTGGGAGGGATCAGTGCAGTAAGTTGGTGAGGTCTGTCGATTGCCCATTGTGGGGTCCAGACTATCGCACAATCGTGGACACCCTTCCAGCCCTGGTTCTGGTGCCAGGTAATGAAGACTTTCTCAGTATGAATCCTGCGTATGCCTCCGACCCATTGCAGGTGTCCTGGGTGTCTTCAGGTCAGAAAACCTGTGAGTGGGTCCTTCAAAGGGGCTTCTACATTTTCAGTCTCCTTCTGTCACATCCAGATGGCCAGAATCCCCTCTGGTTTTTACAGTCAGAGTTATCAGAATCTCCTCTTCCCTGGAATGGGACCCAGGGCTGGGAGCCCTCAGAGGAGACCAGGAATGCCCTCTCCTTCAGCGGAGCCTCTGCAGCCTTGCTCTCCCTCCCAGTGATTTTCCACCACTTGTGAGTGCAGGTCCAGCTCAATTCGTGACTTTGCCCCTCCTACTGGCTTTGATGTGGCTCCTTTTTCTTATCACACATAGGTATTATGATCTGCTGGACCTCAGGTGATTCTCCATATTGATCATTTGATAACTTATTTGTCATTTCAATGTGGACCTGGGAGGAGGCGAACCCTGATTTTTCCTAGTCCGTCATCATCCTCCCTCTTGACCATCCTCCTGATTTTGTTTAGAATATCTTCCTTGCTGCTCATTATAACTTTACCAGCTATTTAAACAATACTAAACTATCTAGGTTAGTTTTATTTTAATCTTTATGGCATCACACCTCTGCTTTCAGTTTTCATGAACACTTGGGAAACCACCTTATTCAACTGGCTTCTATAGGCCCCTTGAAATGTTTAAAGACAATCTCTCTTCCCAAGTTAAAGAGGTGAACAGTCTTCTTCAGTAGGCACTTGGGTACCTCCTGAGTACTTAGGAGTGAACTAGATGCCTGGATATACATGAGAGCTAAATGGTGTTCTCTACCTTTAATGAGAATACAGTCTAGTTGGGAAGATGATCCTTAATGACCATGTACACTGGTAGAACTGAAGACAGCTCAGGTTAGCAGCGCTGCCATGGGTTTTGCAGTAAGATATTGCATGAACCACCTCTTACTGGCTTTGCGATTTAAGGCAAGTCTATTTCTCTGAGCCTGTGCATTTACTCATAAAATAGAGATAAATTCAAGACCTACACTCCAGGGTTGTCATGTTTGGTGCTTTTTAAGCTCTCAATAAAAGGTTGATATTGCTACTGTAATACACTTTACTTCTCAGAAGGAAGGCTGAATGATGATTCAGTTTTCCCTGAACAATGTAGATGGCATATACATAAGTCTAGTGACTTTAGTACATTCTAGATGTTGATGTGAGGAATTATTTGGCCCCAGGAACACACTTAGACAGCTAAGTGGAGTGGTAAGAGGCTATACATTATGATCATAAATGTTGGGATTACTAATTATCATCAGAGTAAAAGCTACCTTATAATGGGAACTACAAGCCCCACAAACAAATGAAATCTGATCTCTAGTGGGCACCTCAATGACATAGTTAGATCTGGGAACTGGGAACCAGAAATGTCTAAGTTAATGATGTACTTTTAAATACATCAGACTTTAAAAATAAACAAAAACATCAGAGAGCCTTAACTTTTATTGAGTATTCCCTGTGTCCAAGATAAACGCATTTCATCCTTATCAGGGCCCTAGGAAATTGGTAGGGTCAATGTTTTCCTCTACTTACAGCTCAAAAACCTTGTATTCAGAGTAAGTAACTTTTCTGTGTTAACTCAGCTAATAAATGAAGGAGCCAGGAATTTTTCCCAGTCGGTATCCAGAACCTACATTACTTTTTGTTACGGAGGTACTTTTAATTTTGCAAGGATTTCAAATTTACATAAAAGTTGCAACAATAGTACAAGAAACTTCTGTTTATCCTTCACCAAAATTCCTCTATTGTTAAGATTTTTCATATTGTCTCTCTCTCTCTCCCTTCCCCTCGCTTTCTCCCTTCCTTGTCCCCTCCCCTCAATTCCACCTTCCCTGTCTCTTTCCTCTCTTCCATTTTTTTTGCTCTTCATACATACACCGCACACAGATAGATATACTTATAAGTTTTCTAACCATTTGAGAGAAAGCTGCAGACATGTACTTTCACTCCTAAATATTATAGTATACTTTCCTGTGAACAAGGACACCTGCTTGCTTAAATGCAGTACTATTATCAAAATTAAGAAATTAACGTTAATACAGCACTATTATGTATCTCATTTACAGACATTATTCAAATGTCGTCAACTATTTCACATTGTCATTCATAAAAATATATATACTTTTCTGTCCTACTATCCAGTCCAGTATCACACATCATATTTAGTTGTTATTTCACTCTACTTTTCTTAATTCTGGAACAAGTCTTCAGGCTTATTGTCTTGAATGATCATAACAGTTTTGAAAAGTATGGGTCATTTACTAGACTGTTTCTCAGTTTGGAGTTGCTTGATTTTTTACCATCATATTATATTCAATTTATTTTTTTTCAGGAATACCACAGAATTGATATATACCCTTTTTGGTGTATCAAATCATATTGGTTGGCACATGGTATCTATTTATTCCGTAACTGGTGATGTTAAATTCATTACTTGGCTAAGTTGTATTCACCAGGCTACTCCAATGTAAAGTTAATATTTTCCTTTTGTCTACTTAAATATTTTGTGGAGAAATACTTGGAGACTATGGATATATCCTGTTCTATCGTGCATTGATGATTTTGCCTTAAATCATTAATATATAATGGTTGAAAAATTATGTGTTTCTAACACTGTTATTCCTCCCCCCCCCAACATTTACTAGCTAGAATTCTTCTACAATGGGGATTTGTTTTTCTCATGCTCATTTATTGTTAATGTCCTTTATGTCATTATGGGCTCATGGATATATATTTTATTCAGTGGATACTAACCCATTACCATCATGATTTATTTTGATGGTCAGATTTGCTCAGCTTTGGTCAGTGAAAGCCCTCTTTGAATTTGGTTCCTGTATACTTTTGATGTGTGCCTATTTTTTGAACACTTCTTTTGGTTCAGCAATATGTCCCTGACTCTTTTTGTACTTTCCCAGTTCAAACCCTTGAATCAGCCATTTTCCACGGAGCTTTGGTTTCTTTTAGTGTAGAAAGGTATTAGAATTGAATCCGTGCTTTTAACCACCATTCTCTACTGGGAGTATGACTTAACAATCCCTTAAATTTGCTGTAACATTAGTTACCTAATATGTGGAATAGGCATAAAAATAGGATTTTTGTCATAGGTATCTGGTAATATTTAAATGTAATAGTGAAAGCATTTAGCAAAGTGCTTGGCACAGAAGTTATTTTTTGAATGAGATAATTTCAGAATGAGTATAATAATGAATTATGATTCAAAGAATAAAATAAGTATAAATCTATTTGAAAACAAGCAGTAGCTATTTTATCATAATTTTTGTTACTATCAAATACCTCTGATTGTCATTAAGACCCACCTCTCGGAAATCTCAGGATTATAATATTAGCCTTGCCAAGTCAAGGCCAACTCAACAGCATCCCAGGCTTATAAAAGTAGAAACATGAAGAATGATTCTAGAAGCAGGCCTCAGACCTTGGTGACTGACAGTATTTCAATATTAGAAACAAACAACATGAAATGAAAAGCATCAACTACTCCTACAATCCCTGCTACTAGAACCCTGTACTTTTCTGATCATGGCTCTAACACCACTGTGCTATAAACAGACAATTGTTTGTCTGCTTCATTCATTAGTCTGTGATCCGATAGATGTAACTTGTTTATGAATTACTCTCGACACCTAAAAGAGTACCTATCAGATGGGAGAGATTCAATAATTATTTACTAAATGAATGAATGAATGAATGAATGAAAGTGTTGAACAATTTCAAGTATCTTATTATGATAACTAATGAGAGGAGGAATCCAAGGCTCTAAAAGGTAGAGAAGCATCTCCAAAGTCATATAACTAGTAAAAGATAGAGTTAGAATTCCATCTTGGTCTGACTCTAGAAGCCTGAAGTCTTAGTTGTGTTGGCCTCTTTGGATGATGGGACTACCCAGAAAGATTAGCTTGTTTAGTTTTTGTGTTTTCCAGAGTTCAAGTTGGAGCCCCATATGCACCAGACTGCATATCCAAGACCAGTTCAAGGATCAGGTAATTCAACAAATATTTATGGATCACTTGCTATAGGCCTTTTAGGTTCTGGGGACACAGCTGTGAGTGCAACAGTCAGGTCCCCCACTCTCATCAATATTTTATTCTAGTGTCCTAGTGTGAATAGACAGGCAATGAACAAAGAGATGTGTAAAGTTTAAGACTGTTGAGAAATTAATGCTTGATTAACAAATAATGAGTCATCTGACATGTATGTCTACAGAAGAGAGAGTGGATATGAGGTGAGAGAGAGCTTGCTGGGTTCAGGGTACTTGGTGTAGTTCATAATGGCCAAAGTTGAGGTGAGATATAGCCTAGGGTTTAGGGTGGAAAATTAGAAAGTAGAATCTACAAGAAAATGAATCACTTAACTTCCCTGAGACTAAGTGTTCCTGCCAAGAAAGTAGGGATTCAAACATCTGACACAATGCATGAAAAATGTTATATAAATCTCAAATCTAAAAAAAGTTAATTTTATCAAGTTTAGTTATAGAACAATAATGACAATAATAATAGCTGGTACTTTTGAGCGTTGCTGTTTGTTAGGCACTGTTTTTATTGCTTTACATGTTTTTTCAGCCTCTGTAATGAAGAGTAGCAATGAAATTATAAATATAGTTCATAATTTAGAAGGCTGGAAAGCTGTAGATGGCAGGTATTAGGATTAAAGCCCACATCTATTTAATTTCAAAGAGCTTGTTCTTTTGTCTAAGTTCGTGGTTTCCAGAGTGGCACTCAGGCAAATGGCGGCACCCAAGATGAATTGAGTGGTACACGCAATTTAAAGAGGCAGTTATAGACTAGTGGTTACCAGAGGGTAGGGGGTGTGAGGAGGGGGCTCAAATATGTGGTGACAGAAAGAAATCTAACTATGGGAGGTGAACACACTGTGTAAATATATATATGCTTTACTGTTAAAGTGTACATATGAAACTTACTGGATTTCGTTAACCAATGTCTCCATAAAAAATTAATTAATTAATTAATTTAAAAAATAAAAGTAAAAAAGGCACATGGATACAACTATAGGCACTCAATTGAGAGATTTTTGTGAATGACGTGAATCTAATTGCAAAAGTCTACTTCAGAGTTTGTAGTCAGTTTCAGAGGTTGTAGTCAAATCACCAAATATGACCAGAGGACTATAAACTACTGGTTACTAGTGGGGTTGGGGAGGAGAGGAAAGGGAGACGAGGTAAAGGGGATCAAATATAGTGTTTAAGGGGAGGGTTAATTGGGTAAAGGGAATCAAATATATGGTAGCTGAAAGAAACTGGACTTTGGGTGATAAACACACAATAGAATAGAGAAGTGTCAAATGACAATGTATACCTGAAAATTATATAATTGTATTAACCAATGTTACGCCAGTAAACGTAATTTAAAAAATCACCAAATATGAATAAATAAATAAATAAATAAATAGGCAGTTATAAAGATTAAATGACATGGAGTGTACAGAGTGCTTAATAAAAGGACAATTAAGTTCGTTATTTGCATTTTATTCTTAGTTTTTAATGTTTTATAATTTAAATATTTTTGAATTAATTTAATTTTTTAAATTTTTCAATTATAGTTCAAACACAATATTATATTTTCAGATGTACAACATAGCAAATAAACATTTATATAACTTATTTATACAACTTATATCACCCTGATACGTCTATTACCCATGTGACACCATACATAGTTATCACAATATTATTGACTATATTCCTTATGCTGTACTTTATATCCTCATAACTTGTTTTATAAGTTGCAATTAGTACATTCGAATCCCTTCACTTTTTTACCCACCCCCGCATTCCCCCAAATTAATTTTTAAAATACCGTAGCACACAATTCATGTTTTGTATTTTTAGTAGTTATGTAAAACTTTATTTTAAAAGATATAATTTGAGAAAAAGATAATACAACATGAATAAAATTGTTTAAAAATACCACTATGGCTTTTGTGTTTATCTTGTAAACCCAAAAGTCATATTAAAAGAATGATTGAGATGATGTTGAAAATGCTGTGCTAAGTCAATCTTTGTACTAAAAATTTTGTTACATAACAGTTGGAACTGCTAAAATTTGTTGCCTAGAAATTTGCTTGGAATATGATTTCTAAAGCCAACAAATAGTATCTACAAAATAGCATCCTATTGGAAATGTGTATTTTTCCTGTCTGTGGTCGCTATTAAATATCAATTTGTTATGATAGCAAATAGTTATTCCTACTATATTTGCAGAAGTATTCCCTTGGATATGCAAAGGTCAATTAAATATGGTGTATTGGAATCATGGATTTCACAGTCTTGTGTCAGAGGCAGATATATAAATGAAAAAAAATTAAAAAGGAACTGCAGACTCTGAAATGTAAATCTGTACAGACTCCATGGGAGTTCAAAGGAGAGACACAGAAGATGTGCATCAGAGAAATGAACAGAGAAGGACTGTCCCAAAATGTAGGGTAAGTGATACCATATGGTATTTGTCTTTCTCTGTCTGGGTATTTCACTTAGCATATTGCCCTCCAGGTTCACATATGTTCTTGCCAATGGCAAAATTTCCTTCTTTTTTATGGTTGAATAAAATTCTATTGCGTATATATGTACATATCATATTTTCTTTGTCTACTTATCCTTTGGCTATTGTGCACAATGTTGCAATGAACATGGGAGTGCAGATATCTCTTTGAGATAGTGATTTTATTTCCTTCAAATATATACCAGTATTGAGATTGTTGAATCAGATAGTAGTTCCATTTTTAATTTTTGAGGAATCTCAATGCTGTTTTCCATAATGCACATACCAGTATACAGTCTCACCAACATTGCACAAGGGTTCCTTTTTATTCCACATTCTTGCTAACATATGTTATCTATTGTATTTTGATAATAGCTTCCCATACAGGTGTGAAATGATATATCATTGTGGTTTCGATATGCATTTTCCTGATGATTAGTGATGTTAAGCACCTTTTAATGTGTTTGTTGGCCACCTGTATGTCTCCTTTGGAAAACTGCCTATTCAGGTCCTTGCCCATTTTAAAGTTAGATTATTTGGATTTTTGCTATTGAATTGTATTAGTTCCTTATATATTTGGTGTGTGTGTGTGTGTGTGTGTGTGTATGTGTGTGCGTCAGATATAAGGGTTACAAATATTTTCTCCTATTCTATAAGCTACCTTTTAATTTTACTGAAGTTTTCCTTGGCTGTGCAGAAGGTTTTTAGTTTGATGTAATGTCAGGTGTTTTTTTTTTTTTTTTGCTTTAGTGGCTAGTGGTTTCGGTATCATATTCAAAATTGTTGCCAGCACCGATGTCAAGGAGTTTTTTCCCCTTATGTTTCTTTTAGGACTTTTATGGTTTCATGTCTTACATTTAAGTCTTTAACCCATTTGAAACTAGTGTATGATATAGTCTAGTTTCATTCCTTTATATGTGACAGTCCAGTTTTCCCATCAGGATTTATTGAAGAGACTATTATTTTTCCTCTTTAAAAAATGTTTTTATAAGTTTATTGGAGTGACATTGGTTAATAAAATTATATAATTTTCAGGTGCACATTATAATTTCACATCTGTATATTCTTTTGTGTGTTTACCACCCAAAGTCCCATTACCATATATTTGACCCCTTTACGTACTTCACCCTCCACCTACCTCCCTATATTTGACACCCTTTATCCCATCTACCTCCCTCCTCCTCACCCACACCCTACCATCGAGTAACCACTAGTCTATAGTCCATGACCATGAATCTCTGTTTCTTTGTCCTGCTCATTTGTTGCTTTTAGATTTATATCCCATGTGTAAGCAATATTATGTGATATCAACTTTTTCTATCTGGCTTATTTAGCTTAATATGATTATTTCAAGGTTTATCCATGTGGTCACAAATGGCAGTATTTCATCTCTCCTTATGATTGAGTAATATTCCATTCCATATATGAACCACAACTTCTTTAGCCAATCATCTAGTGTAGGACATGTTGGTTGCTTCCATGTCCTGGACACTATAAATAATGCTTCTATGAACATCGATATGCAAATATCTTTTTAGATATAGATTTTCAAGTCTTTGGTGTAAATACCCAGTAGAGGGATTGCTGGATCATATGGTAAATCAATTCTTAGTTTTTTGAAGAACCTCCATACTGTTTTCCATAGTGGCTGTACCAATTTGCAGTCCCACCAATAGTGTATGAGGGTTCCTTTTTCTCCATATCCTCTCCAACACTTTTTATTACTTGTCCTGTTGATTATAGCTATTCTAACAGGTGAGAGATGGCATCTCATAGTGGTTTTGATTTGCATTTCCCTAATAGCTAATGATGTTGATCATCTTTTCAAATATTTGTTGGCCATTTGTATGTCCTCTAGGGAGAAGTGTCTGTTAATGTCCTCTGCCCATTTTTTGTTTTCTTTGTTATATTTTTGTTGTTATTGAGTTGTAAGAGTTCTTTGTATATTTTGGATATTATGCCCTTATCGGAGGCATTGCTTGCAAATATATTTTCCCATTCAGATGATTGTCTTTTTACCTTGTTCATGGTTTCTTTTTCTGTACAGAAGCTTTTTAGTTTGATGCAGTCCTATTCATTTATTTTAGCTTTTACATCCCGTGCCTTTGAGGTCAAATTTATATAATCCTCTTTAAGTCCAAGGTCCTTGAGTTTTGTTCCTATGTTTTCTTCTATGCATTTTATTGTTTCAGATCTGATATTCAGGTCCTTAATCCACTTTGAGTTAATTTTGGTGTGTGGTGATAGACAACAGTCTACTTTCATTCTTTTGCAGGTGGTGTTCCAGTTTTACCAACATCATTTATTGAAGAGGCTTTCCTTTCTCCATCGTATGTTTGTGGCTTTTTTTGTCAAAAATTATTTGCCCATATAAATATTACTTTACCTCTGGACTCTCCATTCTGTTCTGCTGGTCCATGTGTCTGTTTTGCTGCCAATACCATGCTGTTTTAATTACTGTTGCTTTGTAGTATAGTTTGAAGTTGGGCAGAGTGATGCCTCCAGTCTCATTCTTTTTTCTCAAGATGGCTTTGGCAATCTGGGATCTTTTGTGCTTCCATACAAATCTGATGATTTTTTGTTCTATTTCTTTAAAAAATGCTAATAGGTTTTTGATGGGGATTGCACTAAATCTACAGAATGCTTTAGGTAATATGGTCATTTTAACTATGTTGATTCTTTCAATCCAAGTACATGCAATATCTTTCCATTTCTTTGTATCTTCTTCAATTTCTTTTAATAAAGTCTTGTAGTTTTCACTTTATAGATCCTTCACATATTTCATTAGATTTATTCCTAGGTATGTTATTCTTTTTGTTGCAATTGCAAAGAAAAAATATTTTTCCCCCTTCTTTTTCTGACACTTCATTATTATAGTATAGGAATGGTATGGATTTTTGAATGTCGATTTTGTATTCAGAAACTTTACTGTATTTGCTTAGTGTTTCTAATAGTTTAATTGTAGTCTTTAGGATTTTCTATATAGAGAATCATGTTGTCCACAAAGAGTGAGAGTTTGACTTTTTAGTTTCCTATTTGAATGCTTTTTATATCTTTCTCTTGCCTGACTGCACTTGTTAGGACTTCCAATACTATATTGAATAAGAGTGGCGATAGTGGACAGCCTTGCCTTGTTCCGATCTTAGAGGGAAGGTTTTTAGTTTTTTCACCGTTAAGTATAATGTTGGATAAAGGTTTTTACATACGGCCTTTATTATGTTAAGGTATTTCCTTCTATATCAACTTTGTTAAGTGTTTGATCATAAATGAATGCTGTGTCTTGTTGAAGGTTTTTTCTGCATCTATTGATAAGATCATATGATTCTTATTTCTTAATTTGTTTATGTGGTGTATCACATTAATCAATTTGAGTGTGTTGAACCACCTTTGTACCCGTGGGATGAAGCCCACTTAATCGGGGTGTAAAATCTTTTTTAATATGTTGCTGTATTTGGTTCACTAGTACTTTATTTAGGATTTTTGCATCTGTGTTCATGAGAGATATTGGTCTGTCATTTTCTTTTTTTGTGTTATCTTTACCAACTTTTGGTATCAGAGTAATATTGGCTTTGTGAAATGAGGTGGGAAGTATTGCCTCCTCTTCAATTTTTTGGACAAGTTTGAGGAGAATAGGTATTAAATCTTCTTTGAATGTTTGGTAGAATTCACTGGTAAAGCCATCTGGTCCTAGACTTTTTTTTCTTGGTAAGTTTTTGATGATTGCTTCAATTTCCATACTGCTGATCATTCTATTCAGATTTTCCAGATCTTCTTGATTCAGTCTAGGAAGACTGTATTTTTCTAAGTACTGGTCCATTTCTTCTAGGTTATTAAATTTGGTGTTATATACTTTTTCATAGTATTCTTGTATGATTCTTTGTATTTCTGTGGTTTCTGTCATAATTTCCCCTCTTTCCTCACTGATTTTGTTTATTTGTCTCCTTTCTCTTTTTAATTTAGTTAGTCTAGCCAGGGTTTTGTCAATTTTATTAACCATCTCAAAGAACCAGCTCTTCGTTGCATTTATTTTTGCTTTTGCCTTTTTTTTCAATTTCATTTATTTCTGCTTTAATTTTAATTATTTCTTTTCGTCTGCTGACTTTAGGCTTCATTTGTTCTTCCTTTTCTAGTTTTTTAAGATGAAGCATTAGGTTGTTTATTTGGGCTCGTTCTTGTTTTTGGAGATAGGTTTATAATGATATGAACTTTCCTCTTATGACCAGTTTGCCGTGTCCTTAAAGATTCTATATATTGTACTATTATTATCATTTTTTCTATGTATCTCTGGATCTCTCTTTTTATTTCTTCTCTGACCTAATCATTCTTCAGTAGCACATTGTTTGATTTCTATGTATTTGTCGTTCTTCCTGCTTTATTTTTGCAGTTGATGTGCTGGTGTACAGTTGGGTGTTTTTGTTAAGTTTTAGGTGTTCAGCTTATTGTTGTTTCAAGGGGAGAGTTTTGAGGACGTCTCTCACTCTGATATGTCTTTCTGACTCCGAGACTATTTTTTTTCCTATTGTCTGTTCTTGCAATCTTTGTCAAACATTCGTTGACCAAATATATGTTGGTGTGTTTCTGAGATCTCTGTTCTATTACATTTATCTATATGTCTTGTTTATGCCAGTACAGTACAGTTTTGGCTTTGGGATACAGTTTGAAATCAGGAAGTCTGATGCCTACTGCTTTGCTCTTTCTCAAGATTGACTTGGCTGTTCAAGGTCTTTCATGGTTTTTATGAATTTAGGATTGTTTTTCTTATTTCTGTTTTAAAAAAATGCCATTTAGAACTAATAGACAATACAGTAAAGTTGCAATATACAAAATCAACATAAAATTTAGTTGTATTTCTACACGCTAACAACAAAATAACTGAGAGAAATGAAAAAAAATTCACAATAGCATCAAAAACAATAAAATACCTAGGAATAACCAAGGAGGAGAAAGATTTGTACACTGAAAACTGTAACACATTGATGAGTCTCAAAGAAATGGAAATATATCTCATGTTCTTGGATTGGATGAGTTAGTATTATTAAAATGTCCAAGGTTTGGAAGATTAGCTCCTTTTTTGGCTTTGTCAGCATAATTGAGTAGGGAATTGGAACACTGCCACCTGCTCCTGTGGGCTGAAAATGGGATGGAATAGAGGATCTGTTCTTTGCTCAGACCCACTGGAACCACAGGGGAAGTGGTGAAATTTTTAATATGATTTTTTTCTTTGATGTTTGTAGTGGTGTGGGAATTACCAGAAAAAAATTATATGTTTAGGCCACCCCCTTTCTGGCCCTTTGCCTAAGAGAAACAGGCTTTCCTTAGAGCTTTGTCTGTGGCTGTTTGCAGTACTGCACTGGAAACTTCTATAGCATTCTATCTTGGATATATGTAAGGCAATAAGGAAGTCCAGATAATTCATTTATGTGTTGTTCTTCAACTGCTGAAGTCCCTGTGTTGTCTATCTCTTTTCCACTTTTCTGCATCTTTCAATGTCTGTTTATTGTGTTATGTCCAGGGTTTTTAGTTGTAAGAGGGAGGACCTAGGGCTACTCTATCTTGGCCAGATTATATAACTTTTAGAAATAGGGAAATCTAATGTTTGGTTTTAGAACTCAAAATAGGAGATATCCTTGAGGGAATAGTGACTGGAAATGGACATGAGAAGGTGGTTCAGGAATGGTGACAAAATACTGTTTCTTGATCTAGGCAATAATTATACATGCATGTTCAATTCGTGAAAATTTACTGAGCTGTATTCTTATAATTTGCATGCTTTTCACATAGATACTATGTTTAAATGAAATGTCTTAACAGTGATGGTGTAAGTATATTATTAGAAACAAAATTATATGTACCACCTAATGTCAAGAAAAACAATAGTATACAAAGTATATGGTATTTCTAAACATTTTTGTAAAGGTATTTGTGATTGTGTGTGTGCGTGTGTGCGTGTGTGTGTGTGTGTGTGTGTGTAATACACAGAGGAAATTATGGGAGGCTACACTAAAAAATATTGACAGTGGTCATCTCTGACTAGTGACATATTAGTTTTTTCTGTCCTAATATATTTTGTTATGTTCTGACTTTCTTATCATGAGCAAGAGATACTTATTTTTTATTTATCTTATTTCTAATTAAGTATATGATCGAATTTATAAAAGCTAATTTTTTACCACAGAGGTTGGAATATAATGTGTATTCAATAAAGATTTGTTGAATGAATGAGTTCATGCATTACTCACATATTATTGCTGAATAAAAGTCTAATGTGATTTAAAAATTTTCCCAGTAATTTAAAAAGTTGTGAAAAATACACATAACTTAAAGTTTACATTTTTAAACAATTAACTTATATTGACACACAATTGTTGCCAAATTCTGTAGTTTACATTAGTGTTCATTCTGGTGTTGTACGTTCTGTGGCTTTTGACAAATGTATAATGAGATTTATCAATCATTGTGGTATCATACAAAATAATTTCGCTGCTATAAAAATGCTCTGTGTTCTGCCTATTTATCTCCCTAACCCATGCCAACCACTGATAATTTCATTGTCTTCATAGTTCTGCTGTTTTAGAATGTCATGTAGTTGAAATCATGTAGTATGTAGCCTTTTCAGTTTGGCTTATTTCTTGAATTAATATGCATTTAAGTTTCCTCCATGTCATTCCATGTCTTAATAGTTCATTTCCCCTTAGTGCTGAATAATATTCCATTGTCTGGTTGTACCATAGTTTATTTATCCATTCACCTACTGGACAATTTGCTTCTAAGTTTTGGCAATTGTGAATTAAGCTGCTATAAACATCCATGTGCATATATTTGTGTGGATATGTTTTTGATTCATTTGGGTAAATACCAAGGAGCGTGGATGCTGGGTCATATGGTAAGAGTATATCTAGTTTTGAAAGAAACTGTCAAACTTTTTTCCAAACAAGCTATAGTATTTTACATTCCTACCAGTAATGAATAAGAGTTCCTTTTGATCCACAGCCTCACCAGCATTTGGTGTTGTCAGTGTTTTGGATTGGGTCATTCTAATAGGTGTATAATAGTGTTTCATTGTTGTTGAACTTATTTTCATTTGTTTATTTGCCATCTGTATATCTTCTTTGGTGAGGAGTTAATTTATATTTTTTGCCCTTTTATTTAAATTGGGCTTATTAAAAAAGCTTTATTGAGGTATAATTGGTACACAAAAAGAAGTCGAATATATTTAATACATGCATTTTGATGAGTTGGGACACACGCATACATCCATAATATCATCACCACAATTAAGGAACTAAACATATCCATCACTTCCAAAAATTTCCTTGTACTCTTTTGTTTTTTTCTTCTTGGGGGATGGGGAAAAACACTTAACATGGGATATATCCTTTTATATTTTAAATTGCACAATATTGTATTGTTAACTACATTGTACAATAGATCTCTTGTTGAGTTTTAAGAATTCTTTATATGTTTGGGATAAAAGTTCTATATCAGATGTGTCCTTGGCCAGTATTTTCTCCCAGCTTGTGGTTTGTCTTCTCATTCTTTTGACATTGTCTTCTCCGGAGCAGAAGTGTTATTTAAAATTTATTTTAATGAAGTCTAATTTATCAATTATTTTTTTCATGGATCATGCCTTTGGTGTTGTATATAGAAGCATAGTCATACCCAAGATCACCTAGATTTTCTCTTATGTTATTTCCTAAGAGTTTTATAGTTTTGAATTTTCCATTTAGGTCTATGATCCATTTTGAGGTAATTTTTGTGAAAGGTGTAAGTGCTGGGTCTAGATTCATTCACTTGCAAGTGGATGTCCAGTTGTTCCAGCACCATTTATCTAAATGGCTATTCTCTCTTCATTGATGTCTTTGTTGCCTTGTTGAGGATCACTTCAATTTATTTGTGAGAGTGTATTTCTGGTCTCTCTGTTCTGTGTCATTGATCTATTTGTCTATTCTTGTACCAATACCACATCATCTTGATTACTATAGCTTTATAGTAAGACTTGAAGTAGGAGAGTGTCAGTCCTCTGATTTTTTATTCTCCTTTAATATTGAATTGACTATTCTGGATCTTTCCCCTCTCCATACAAAGTTGAATCAGATAGCCAATAACCACAAACTTGCTGGGTTTTGACTGTTATTGCATTGAATCTATAAGTCAAGTTGAGAAGAACTGACATCTTGACAATATTGGGTTTTCTTATCCATGAACATGGAACATCTATTTATTTAGTTCTTCTTTGATAACTTTCATCAGAGTCTTGTAGTTTTCCTTATATAGAGCTGGTATATATTTTCTTAGATTTGTACATAAATATTTCGTTTTGGGGTGCAATATAAATATAGCTGACCCTTGAACAATGCAGGTGACTATAGTTAATAATGATGTATTATCTATTTGGAAGTTCTCATTACAAGAAAAAATTGCAACTGTGTGTGTTGGTGGATGTTAACTTACACTGGTAATCCTTTTGCAATACATACATATATCAAAACATTATGCTATACATATAAAATTAATAATGCTATATGTCAATAATATCTCAATTAAGAAAACAAGATAGATGATATGGGGCAAAATGGCATAGATGATAGAAGCTTTGCTCATTCTTTTTTGCAACCATATCAAAGTTGAGATGGAAACATGGAGCAAGAAACAAGCAGAATCACATGGGGGTCTAGATGAACAGAAGTCCTACAACTAGGGAGACAAATAAGAAATCACCCTGCAACTATGGGTGGTAGAAGGGGATGAAGATATGAGGCTGCCCAGTCACAAGCAGCTAAGTGGGACAGAGGCTGTGGCAGTAGCAGCCAGCAGCTGCAGATGCGTCTTAAAGAGGCTGCATCTACAACCGAACTTTTGTGGTGAGGGACTTTGCTCGCGTTGAACACGTGTCGATTTTGCTGCTGTGGGGAGGTGGCACCAAGGACTTAACAGGGGACGACGAGTTGTTCAAGCTGAGAACCAGAGGAGAGGACCTCTCCCAGACAGAAGTGCTGGTAGTATCCATTGCTCCTCTGTTGAGCCCTCCTCTCTCCCAGTGCACACACACAGCACTACCATAGCTGTGACATCAGCAAACTGGATAACAGAGGTCAGTCCACCCAGAGAATTTCCTGAAACTCTGCCTCTCCCAACTCATGGTCCCACCAAAACCACATTCAGTTGTGTCCTTGGCGAGTCCTGTGCCACTTGCTGAGCAGTGCCAAGACTCACACTGGTGGCAGCTGACCTCAATTAATGGTGTGGCTTCTTGAGGCAACTAGAAGTATAGCATCTGTGGATTGCTTGCTGAATATTAACAGGTGGCCCTGCAGGGGCACAGGCTGGTGCTAAACTTAGCCTACAGCTGAACCTGTCTCAAGAATGTGCCGCTGGACACCTACTTCACAAAACTGTGCTAATAAGACTGGGAGGCTTAGGAGCTTTGCTTAGTACATAGAAGCAGACAAAGAAAGTCAGCCAAAATGGGAAGACAAAGAAGAAGAAACCATACGAGAGAACAAAACAGAGATCCAGAAATAATAGAATCAAACAATCTAACAGATGCAGAGTTCAAAACACTGGTTAAAAAGATGCT
The DNA here is from genome assembly GCF_014176215.1 of Rousettus aegyptiacus. Taxonomy (NCBI): domain Eukaryota; kingdom Metazoa; phylum Chordata; class Mammalia; order Chiroptera; family Pteropodidae; genus Rousettus; species Rousettus aegyptiacus. Next base: position 32,793,107 of record NW_023416312.1, on the reverse strand, counting down.
CAATGAAATTAAGAGAAGTGTAACAAAGAGATAAACTTTAACAAAGAGATAAAAAATGTAAAAATGGAAATGGAAATTATAAAAGGGAACCAGTTAGAAATGAAGAATACATTATCTGAAATGAATAGTATATTAGAGGGAATCAACAGAGTGTAGAAAGAAGAGGATTGAAACACTGATATAGAGGGTGGGCAAGCCAAAGACACCCAACAAGATAGCAAGGAAAAAGTAACCAAGAATGTAATAATAATTAAAGGAACCTATGAGACAAAATTAAGGGTAATGACATCTGTGTCATAGGGGTATCTAAAGAGGGAAAAAAAGAAGTTGAATATATATTTGCGGAAACAATGATGGGAAACTTCCCTCACCTGGTGAAGGAAATGACATACAACCCTAGGAAGCTCAGAGAGTCCCAAAAAACAGGAACCCAAAGAGGCCACACCAAGACACAGCATAACTAAAATGCCAAAAGTTAAATACAAAGAGAGAATCTTAAAAGCAGCAAGAGAAAAGCAGTTAGTTACCTACAAGAGCGCTCCCATAAGACTGGCAGCTGATTTTGCAAAACGAACTATGCAGAACAGAAGGACTTGGAAAAAAATTTTCAACGCATTGAAGACCCAGGATCTACAACCATGAATACTATATCCAGCAAATCTATCATTCAGAATTGAAGGACAGATAAAAAGCTTCCCAGACAAAAATTAGCTAAAGGAATTCATCAAACCAAGTCAGTATTACAGGAACTGTTGGAGGGATTTCTTTAAAAAGAAAAAACACATATCAAAATGGTGGAGAAAGAATGGTAATAATTATATATTTATCAATAAGTGCCTCAAATGGAAAAGAGTTAGGTGCTCCAACTAAAAGATACAGTGGCTGAATAGATAAGAAAACAAAACCCCTACATATACTGCCTACAAGAGACTCACTTCAGTTTAAAAGACACACAGAGATTAAAAAGAAGAGGATGGAAAATATATTACTTTAATGGATCTAGAGGGTATTGTGCTGAATGCAGTAAGATAAAGAGAAATACCACATGATTTCACGTACATATGGATTTTAAAGAACAAAATAAACAACAATGACAACAAAAATGGAAATAAACACATAGATACAGAGAATAATTTGAGGGCTACTAGATTAGAGGGGGTTGGGGAAGACTGTAATAAAGGGCAAAGGGATTAAGAAGTACAAATGGATAGATACGAAATAATCATGGAGATATAAAGTATAGCATAATGAAAATAGTCAACAATGTTGTAAAAAATATGTAAGGGGGAAGAGGGGTATTTAATTTAATAGGGTGACCACTTTATGAATTAGATTTCTAATCATTATGCTGTAAAACTTATATGAATATATTATCATATGCAAACCATAATTGAAAAAATCATGAACTGTACAATGTAAATATGAGCAACTAATTGTCTATTATACTTCAATAAAGCTGGGGATAAAAACCTTGAGATAGAAGGAATATTTATTTAGCTAATGGGTATGTATATATATATATATATATATATATATATATATATATATATATATAACTTACAGTTAAAATTGTGTTTAATTGTGAAGGACTGAACATTTTGGTACTGTAGTCATGAAGAAGGCAAGAACGTTTTCTCTTACCGACCCTATTGATCATTAAAGTGGAAGTCCTAGCTAACAATACAAACAAACAAACAAACAAACAAACAAATGCATATTGGAAAAAAAGTGTCATTATTTCCAGATGATATAATGGTTAATATAGAGAACCCCAAGAAATCTATTAGAAAAAAATTCTAGAATGAAGGTGAATTTAGCAAGTTTTTAGGATTTACAGTTATTGTAAAGACATGCCCCAAACATGGCAGAGTGACAGATGTCTCCAGATCTCTTCTTGAAACAACAATAAGCTGAACATCTAAACTCAACAACAACAACAACAAAACACCCAAACTATACACCAACCCGTCTGAGTGGGGGATCTGTGCATAAGAGCTACCACAAGTCAGAACCCCGGGTGTTGGGCAGTGGACTGGGAGAAACAAAGAAGCTGCCTCTCACAGTTGGAGCTCTCGGTAGAAGGAGGGGGAGAGGAGAAGGTGTGGAGAGTTCCCTGAACACTCTTGCCTAATAGAGCTGTAAGCTCCACGCAGCTGGCGGCAGTGCCCAGTCATCAGGGCAGAAAGCAGAGAAATGGAGATGGCAAAGAAAAAATGATTGAATTTGACAAGCCGCAGTTGCAAAACACGAGGCTGAGTGGCAACCCCCATCCCCTAAACCAAGGGTCCCTCCCTCCGTATCCTCTGAGACCAAACACTGCGAAGCCCAAAGGGAATCTGAGCAAAGCTATCAAAACTGTCGCTAACACAAACAAAGCCTGAGACTGAGGATAGCAAGTTGATTAAACATCTATAAGAAAAAAAGAGGCATTATTAAGGCTTTATATGAAGCAGGGATCCGAGAGACTTTGACACCAACTACTGGAAACCAAAAGAAAAGTGCCTTCTTGGCAGCAGGCTAAAGAGAGATCTTTATATAATAAATTTTCTTTCTGGAAAAACAGCAGAATACATGTCCATTAATATCTGGTCAGATAAATAGTCCATTAAACATCATGAACAACCAAGGTGAAAAGGCAGATCAGAAAGAAAGAGAAAAATCTCTAGGAAATAAGCTTACAGACATAAAAATATGCAACTTAAATGACAGAGAATTCAGGATGTTACTTCTGAAAAAAACTCAGTGAGTTCCAAAGATTCATATCGACAATTTCAGGAACTGAAAAAAATACTTAGATGAGAAAAATGAGTTCTTCAGCAAGAAGCTCAAAACCCTCAAAAAGAACAAAATAGAACTTCTGGAGATAAGGAACACACTGCAAGAGATAAAAATGAAATAGCAAGCTTGGGAAATAGAGTGGACCAAATGGCAGAAAATATCAGTGATATCGAAGACAGAAATATAGAAATAAATCAGAAGAAAGAAGAGAGAAACCAAAGAATAAAAAATAATGAAAGAGAAATTCAAGAACTAGCTGATACCTTCAGGAAAGGAAATATAAGAAAAATGGGCATTATCAAAGGTGAGGAAAAAGAGCAGGGACTAGAAAGCATTTTCAGAAAAATAGTGGATGAGAATTCCCCAAATCTAAGGAATGAGCTTGAGCTTGGAATTCAAGAAGTCAACAGAACACCCAATTATCTCAATTCATAAAGGATTTCTCCAAGACACATTGTATTAAAATTATCAAACATTAAACACAAAGACAGAATTCTCAGGGCAGCTAAGAAAAGAAGACAGAAACCATTAAAGGAAAACCCATTAGATTATCATTTGACTTCTCAGCACAAAGTAATGAGCCAGAAATAAGTGGAATCAAATATTTAAACTATTAAGTGAAAGGAACTACCAGAAAAGAATAATGTATCCAGCTAAGCTCTCCTTTAGATATGAAGACATTTCCAGACATACAAAAATTGAGAGAATTCTCCATTACAAAGCCTGTATTACAGGAAATACTGAAAGGGGTCAGCTACCCTAAATCAAAATGACACGCAAAAAAACCCACATAATTAAGAGTAAGATGACAAGTAAGCAAATAGAAGCGGAGGATTGCAACCCTTACGAAGAATGGGGCATTGTAAGCTTAAACAATAAGGAGAGACTTGCTATATAGTAAGATAGCAATGAACATTCAGTATACATAGGAAGAAATTTAAACAAGACTAAAAACAAGAGGACTCAAAGATTCAAATTTGCAAAAGGGAATGAAGATAAGTCACGTGCAGAAGAAAGGGGACGACTGTATGTGTGTGTGTGTGTGTGTGTGTATACATATACATACTATCTTTTACATATTCATACTGATAATTACATGCCAAAGATTCAGAACTGAAGTGTATAACATAAAGCAAGAAGAACCAGAGGGTAATTCACAAAAGCCAAACAAAATAAAGAAAACAGAAACACAAGGACAAGGAAGCAATGGAAACACCGAGCTCCCAGAAAGCAAAAGATAAAATGTCTGTAAGAAGACCTCATATTTCAATAATCACCTTAAATGTAAATGGAGTGAACTCACCAATAAAAAGGCACAGAGTTGCAGATTGGATGAAAAAACCCCGAAACCCAACCATATGCTGCCTCTAGGAGATACATCTCAGTTCCAAAGACAAATATAGACTCAAAGTGAAAGGGTGGAAAATGATATTACAAGCAATGGCATTCAAAGAAAAGCAGGCGTACCGATACTAACATAGGATTAAATAGACTTCAAAATAAAAAAAAATAATAATGAAAGATATTGAGGGACACTTTCTAATGATAAAGGGAAATATGCACCAAGAAAACATAACAGTTATTAATATCTATGCTTCCAAACAAGGAGCCCTGGAATATATAAAGTAGTTACTAACAGTCCTAAAGGGAGAATCAGACTGAAACACTATTGTAGTAGGGGACCTAAATATCCCACTATTGGATATGGACAGATCATCCAAACAGAAATTCAACAAGCAAATCACATCCTTAAATGACACATTAGACCAACTGGAAATAATTGACATTTACAGAACCTTCCGACTAAAAACAGCTGCTTATACATTCTTCTGTAGTGCACATGGAACATTCTCACGAATTGAGCACATACTGGGACACAGAGATAGTCTCAAAAAATATAAGAGGGTTGACATCATATCAACCATATTCTCTGATTATAATGCTTTGAAACTAGAGATTAACTGTACATAGAAAGCGGGAAGAAGCACAAATACATGGAGATGAAACAACATGCTACTGAAAAATGACTGGGTCAGAGAAGAAATAAAAAGAGAGATGACAAGTACATAGAAATGAATGATATTGATAGTACAACATATCAGAACTTTTGGAACATGGCAAAAGCGGTCATAAGATGAAGTTCATATCATTACAGGCCTATCTCCACAAACAAGAATGAGCCCAAATAAACAACCTAATGCTTCATCTTAAAAAACTAGAAAAGGAAGAACAAATGAAACCTAAAGTCAACAGAAGGACAAAAATAATCAAAATTAGAGCAGAAATAAATGAAATTGAAAACAATCAAAGAAAAACAATAGAAAAAATAAATGCAACAAGGAGCTGGTTCTTTGAGAAGGTTAATAAAATTGACAAAACCCTGGCTAGACTCACTAAAGATAAAAAGAAAGTACACAAATAAACAAAATCAGGGAGGAAAGAGGGGAAATTATGACAGAAACCACAGAAATACAAAGAATCATACAAGAATACTATGAAAAATATATGACACTAAATGTAATAACCTAAAAATAATGGATGAATACTTTGAAAAATACAGTCTTTTTAGACTGAATCAAGAAGTGGAAAATCTAAATAGACCAATCAGCAGTATGGAAATTGAAATAATCATCAAAACCCTCCCTAAAAGTAAAAGTCCAGGACCAAATGGCTTCACCAGTGAACTCTACCAAATGTTCAAAGAAGATTTAATACCGATTCTCCTCAAACTCTTCCAAAATATCGAAGAGGAGGCCATATTTCCCAACTTTATTTATGAGTTCAGTATTAACCTGATACCAAAGCCTGGTAAATGTAACACAAAAAAAACAAACTATAGACTAATACCTCTCATGAACACAGATGTAACAATCTTATAAAAGATGCTAGTGAACTGAACACAGCTACATATTAAAAAGATTATACACCATGATCAATTGGGCTCATCCCAGAAGCACTGGGATAGTTCGATATACAAAAATCAATCGATGTGATACACCACATAAACAAATTAAAAAATAAGAATCATATGATAATATCAATAGATGCAGAAGAAGCCTTCCACAAGATACAGCATCCATTTATGATCAAAACATTTAACAAAATTGGTATAGAAGAAAAGTACCTAACATAATAAAGGTCATATATAACAAACCCTCAGGCAACATTATACTTAATGGCGAAAAACTCAAAACCTTCCCTCTAAGATTAGGAACAAAGCAAGGCTGTCCACTATCACCACTGTTATTGAATATAACATTGGAGATCCTAGTGAGTGCAATTATGCAAGAGAAAGATGTGAAAGGCATCCAAGTAGGAAATGAAGAAGTGAAACTGTTACTATTTGTGGATGACATAATTCTCTATGTAGAAAACCCTACAGACTCCACAAGAACACTACTAGAAACAATAAGCAAATACAATAAAGTTTCTGGATACAAAATCAATGTTCAAAATTCCATAACGTTCCTGTACTCTAATAATGAAGTGTCAGGAAAAGAAGTAGAAAAATAATTCCTTTTGAAATTGCACCAAAAGAAAAAAAACAACTTAGTTATAAATATAATGAAACATGTGAAAGATCTATATAATGAAAACCATAAGACCTTATTAAAAGAAATTGAAGAAGATACAAAGAAATGGAAAGATATTCTGTGTTCTTGGATTGGAAGAATCAACATAGTTTAATTGTTCTTTTTACCCAAAGCATTATACATATTTAACTCAGTCCGCATCAAAATCCCATCAGCTATTTTTTTAAAGAAAGAAAACAAAAAATCATCAGATTTGTATGGAAGCAGAAAAGAATTACCAAAACCTTCCTAAGAAAAAAGAATAAGGCTGGAGGCATCACTCTGCCCGACTACAAATTAACCATGAAGTGACAACAATCCAAACGGCATGGTATTGGCAGCAAAACAGACACACAGACCAGTGGAACAGAATGCAGAGTCCAGAAGTAAACCCATATTTATGTGGGCAAATAATTTTTAACAAAAATGAAGAGGAAAGCCTCTTCAATAAATGGTGCTGGGAAAACTGGAAGGCCATCTGCAAAATGATGAAACTAGACTGTTGTCTATCACCACATACCAAAATTAACTCAAAATGGATTAAGGACCTGAATATAAGACCTGAGATAATAAAATGCATGGAAGGAAACACAGGAACTAAATTCAAGAACATTGAACTTAAAGACGACTTTATAAACTTGACCTCGAAGCCAAGGAAAGTATAAGCTACCTCAAACTAAAAAGCTTCTGCATAACAAAAGAAATCATCAACAAGATAAGGAGACAACCATCTGAATGGGAAAATGTATTTGTAAACAATGCCTCTGATAAGGGCCTAATATCCAAAATATACAAAGAACTCATACGACTCAATAATAACAAAAATACAAACAATCCAATGAAAAAATGGCAGAGGACCTGAACAGACACTTCTCCCTAGAGGACATACAAATAGCCAACAAAAATATGAAAAGATGCTGAACATTGCTAGCTATTAGGGAAATGCAAATCAAAACCACAATGAGATGCCATCTTCACCTATTAGAATAGCTATAATCAATAAGACAAATAATAACAAATGTTGGAGAGGATGCAGAGAAAAAGGAACCCTCATACACTACTGGTGGGACTACAAATTGGCATAGCCACTACAGAAATCAGTATGCAGGTTCCTCAACAAAGTAAGAAATGATCTGTCATATGATCTAGCAATCACTCTACTGGGTATTTACCCCAAAGACTTGAAAACCCATATCTAAAAAGAAATTTTCACACTGATGTTCATAGCAGCATTATTCACAGGGGCCATGACATGGAAGCAACCGAAGTGTCCTACGATAGATGACTGGCTAAAGAAGCTGTGGTACATATATACAATGGAATATTACTCAGCCATAAGAAGAGATGAAATACTTCCATTTGCGACAACATGTATAGACCTTGAGATAATTATGTTAAGTGAAATAATCTCAATAGAAAAAGTTGAAAATCACATGATATCTCATATACGTGGGATATAAACCTAAAAGCAACAAATAATCGGGACAAACAAACACAGACTCATAGACAATAGACTAGTGGTTATCAGAGGTAGGGAGCAAGGTAGAGAGGGGAGGTAGATGGGGTAAAGTGGATCAAATATGTGGTGACAGAAATAAATCTAACTATCGGAGGTGAATACACAGTGTAAATATGTATGCCTTGCTGTTAAAGTGTACAGCTGAGACTTATTGGATTTCATTAACCAATGTCACCATTAAAATTTTAAAAAGGAAAAAAATAGATATCAGTTGCCTTCAGAAGTACCAGGAACAAACAATTACAGTTTAAAAGTAAAAACATATATTTCGTTTACAATAGCACCAAAAAACTAAATACTTAGGTATAAAAGTAACAGAATATGTATAAGATCTGTATGTTACAGTAAGCTATGAAACACTGATAAAAAAATCAAAGATCTGAATAAATGGAGAGATATTCTGTTTTATGAACTCTGTATTGTTAAGATGTCAATGTTTCTCAACTTTTATGTAGATAAAATAGAATCCTAATGAAATTCCATGCAGTGTTTTTTTTTAGATATTGAAAAACTGGTTTAAAATATGTATACAAAGGTATAGGTATTAGAATAGCCAACACAATTCTGATAAAGAGCAAATTTGAACTACTCTTATTACTTGATTTCAAGGATTACTATACAGCTATAGTAATCAAGTATGATATTGCCAAAATAATGCATAGATGAATGCATCAGAACTGAGAATTCAGAAATATATGCATTCAACTATAGTGAACTGTTTTTTGACAAAGGAAGACTGGCAATACAGTCTTCCTTTGTATTGGAAGGCATAGGGTTTTTTTTTTTCAATATATGGTGCCGGAAAGTTTAGATGTTTTCATGCAAAAATATTCAACTTGAACCAGACTTTACACAAACTATATCTCAAAATGGATCACAGATTTGCATGCAAAGTGTAAAAATATAAATTTTTTAGAAGAAAACATATGCAAAAACCCTCAGTTTGGTGAGGAGTTTTAAAATAGAATGCTAAAAGTAAGGTCTATGAAAAATGATAAGTTGGGCTTTATTAAAATATAAACTTGTCATCTACAAAAGATAATTTTAAGAACATGACAAAACCAACTACATACTTGAGAATACATTTGCAATAACTTGTATCTATAATATATGAAGAATTCATAAAACTCAATTAAAAGACGTTTTAAAAATGGGAGAAAGATCTGAACAGATACCTAATCAAAGAAGGTATACTATAAAATGGTAAATACGGGTATGAAAACATGCTCAAAATCATTTTTCTTTAGAGGAATGCAAATTGAACAGTGGGATACTGTTACACACCTACTAGAATGACTAAAAATGTTTAAAAGTGGTAATAACAATTACTGGTGATAATTTAGAGCAACAGGAACTCTCATTTATTGCTGGTGGGAATACAAAATGGTACAGCCAATTTGGAAGACAGTTTGGCAGTTTCTATAAGACATAGACTTACCATTAAATCTGGCAATCATTCTTAGGTATTTACTCAACTTATTTGAAAATCTGTGTAGAGGCAACCATCTGAATGGGAGGATATATTTGCAAACAGCGCCTCTGATAAGGGCCTAATATCCAAAATATACAAAGAACTCTTACCACTCAACAACAAAAAAACAAACAATCCAATTAAAAAATGGGTAGAGGACCTGAAGAAACACCTCTCCTAAGAAGACATACAAATGGACAACAGATATACGAAAAGATGCCCAATTTCACTAGCTATTAGGGAAATGAAAATTAAAACCACAAGGAGAAACTACCTCACACCTGTTAGAATAGCTTTTATGAACAGGACAATAACAAGTGTTGGTGAGGTTCTAGGGGAAAAGGAACTCTCATATATTGCTGGTGGGAATGTAAATTGGTGTAGCCACTATGGAAAACAGTATGGAAGTCAGTCCCTCTTCTAGGTATTTACCAAAAAAAAACTTTAAAATATTTATCTGCAAAGATATATACCTCCTGATGTTCATAGCAGCATTATTCATGGTGGCCAAGACATGGAAACAACTGAAGCGTCCCTTGATAGATGATTGGATAAAGAAGATGTGGAATACTACTCATCTGTAAGAAAAGATGAAATACTGACATTTGCAACAACATGGATGGATCTTCAGATTATCATGCTAAGTAAAATAAGTCAGACAGCAATAATCGAGAACCATATGTGGGGCATAAAACTGAAAGCAACAAATGAACATAACAAACAGAGACTCATGGACATGAACAGTGGATTAGTTGTTGCTAGGGGAAGGGGGAAGTGTAACATAGATGGGGTAAAAGGGCTAAATATTTGGTGATGGAAGGAAATTTAATGTTGGGTGGTTAACACACAATGCAATATACATATGAAGTATCATTGAATTGTACACTTGAAACCTATTTAATTTCATTAAACAACGTCACCTCAATAATTTTAATAAGTAATAAAAAAGAAAATCCATGTTCACTCAAAAATATATATATACAGCATTAAAATAAAATAAATGTGCGCATAAATGTTTTTAGCAGCTTAATTTATAACCACCCATAACTGGAAGCAACCATGTAGTCCTTCACTTTGTGAATGGACAATCATCGGTACATCTCAGTACTAAGCAAATGGAGCAGTCTAATAACCCACACAAAAACATAGATAAATCTTAAATGTAGATTGCTAAGTTAGAGAAGCCTATCCAAGAAAGCTGTATATTGTGTGATTTAATATATATGACATTATGGACAAGGAGTAAAACTAGAGTTGGAAGACAAATTAATGTTTGGCAGTGGATTAGAGGACGGAGGAGGTGACTAGGTGAAGTAGAAAAAGATGTTTTAGGGCCATGAAGCCATTTTTTGGTGGATATGTGACATTTGTGAAACACATTGAACGTTATAGCACAACGATTCAACCTTAACATACGCTAATTTATTTCAAGAATAACTAGGGGGGCAGAGAATACCATAACATGAAAACTGTGACAAAAGTATGGCACATGTATTGTCATACTGCATTACACACGTTTGACATTATCTCACTGAACAAGATGAAGAAAAAGAGTTGCTGACTGAAGTAACTTTGGAAATGATTGGAAGCCATATGACTAAAGATAAAAGAAACTACATGAGCACTGTACTCAATAAAGTTGTTTCTCATAGGATTAAAAACTCTCAAGTTGTTTTACATGTATACTGGGAATGAACAAATAAATAAATGAATGGCAGATGGTGGGAGTCAAGGTTCTCACTGCTGGAGTGGGAAGAGATAAGCAAGGAGGGGAAGTGAATGAAACCCAAGGTATTGAATTAGAGATGGAGAAATCAGTATGAATTTATGTTTAGTTTCATATAAATACTGATAAAATGCATAGATAAGCAGATAGGTAGAGCATATATTACATAGTATACATATACATATTTCCTAGCTCTGTGTTCTTGGAAAGCTTAGACACAATTACATCCTAATAGCAACAAACACATCCAGTGCCTAAATTTTGGTTTCTAATATTATTTTCCAGTAAAAGGAACTAGGGCTCCTTGGAAAAATGGCGATTAGTGCTAGGATAGAAAATATAATTGATGAGGCTGTGACAAGAAATATATGAGATGAATCTGAAAAATATTGTGAGGAGAAAGAAAAGAAGTGCTCAAAAAACAAAAGTATAGGGTTATGTTGAAGGGATACTGGAGCCAACTGAAAGAGTTTCCAATGGCCAAAGCTGGAATAATCTGAGCAACAAAATATGTAACAAAGTATTAGATTATAACCCAAAGTATAAAATAAATATTCATTAGTTCATACTGATATAAATTATTAAATACATAATTAAATGAAGTGGCAAATCTCCCATACAGATGAATTTCAAATAATTTATGTAGATACTTCCCTTTCAAAGAGGTAGAGCATATCTTTACCCTTTAAGTGTAGGCGATGCTTAGTAATTTGCTTTATAAAGAGTACACTAAGAAATATTTGGAAATAAAAAATGTAATTATATGATATAGAAACCTGGAAATCATAAGCTTAGCCAAGTGATCAAGGTTAACAGTATCAGTTGTAAGTCAACTTAGTAGCATATATTCTTGATATGTTGTATTGAGAATGTCACTTCACTTCACTATGGTCTTCCTCCCCCAAATCCATAACCTCGGTCTAACCATGAGAAAAGCATCAAACACACACAATTGAGGTGCATTCTACTGCATATCTAACCAATATTTACTGTACACTGTCAAGGTGATCAAAACGAAGGAAAGTCTAAGAAACTGTCACAGTAATGGAATATTATTCAGCCCTTTTTAAAAAAGGAAATCCTACCATTTGTGACAACATGGATCAACCTGGAGGAAATTATGCTAAGTGAAATAAGCCAGACACAAAAAGCAAATACTGTATCATTGGCTTGTATGTGGAATCTAAAAAAGTCATACTCATAAAAGCAGAGAGTAGAATGGTGATTGTCAGGGACTGGGGGGTAGGAAAAATGAAATGTTGGTCAAATGAGTTCTAAAGTTCAGTTATGCAGGATGAATAATTTTTGGAGATCTAATGTACAGCATGGTGACTATAGTTAATAATTCCATTTTGTATACTTGAAATTTGCTGAGAAAGTTGATCTTAAGTGTTCTTACCACGTAGGCATACAAAATCATAACCACATAACATCATGGATATGTTAATTAGCTTGATTGTGGTAATCATTTCACAGTGTATACATATATCAAAATATCATGTTATAAACCTTAAATATATACTATTTTTATTTGTCAAATATACCTCAGTAAAGCTGGGGAACAAATCCAAAATTAATTATTAACAATACCCCTTACCCCCATAAAAGAAGAGCCTAAGGAGACTTGATGACTAAATGTATTGTGGTATCCTAGATGGAGTATGAGAACAGAAAAGGGATATTTGATAAAAACCAAAGAAATCTGAATAAAATCTGAACTATAGTTAATAACATGTCAGTGTTGGTTCATTAGTTGTGACAAATGTACCACAGTAATGTAAGATGATAAGAACTGGGGAAACTGATTTCTTGGTACATAGAAACTCTCTTCATTGTATTTGGAACTTTTCTAGAAATCTGAAAGTATTTTAAAATAAAAAAGTTCATGTAAAAGAAAAAAAAAGACTTACCACACTGTTAGCCAGGATGTAGAAGAACTGGCATTCTTATATACTGCTACAGGAATATATAATTTAGAATACAGGAATATATACACTTTGGAAAAGAGTTTGGAAGGTTTTTTTTTTCTTTTAAACTCCTTAAACGTACACCTACCATGTGATCTATCCATTCCAATACTAAGTATTTAGCCAAGAAAAAGGAAAGCATATGTCCTTTTGAAGAACTTGGGAATGGAGCTGGGGGAACATAAAAGGCTTCCTAAGGGAAAATATGTATCAACTGAGTGTTAATATAAAGTAAAATCACTTAATGACTTAGATGGTAGAAATGCTACTCCAGGTTATGTTGCCAAGAACTGTGCTACCTGATATATATGAGAAGCTGTATTATTTTGCTAGGGCTGCCATAACAAAGTACCACATTACGGATGGCTTAAACAACAGAAATTTGTTATTTCACAGTTCTAGAGGCTAGAGATTGGAAATCCAAAATCAAGACATCAGCAGGACTGAATTTCTTCTGAGAGTTGTAAGGAAAGGATCAGTCCTAGGCCTATAGCTTATACAGTCCATGGCTTATAAATTCATCGCTGACACCAACATGACCCTGATCTCTGGTTTCATGTTCACATAATGTTCTTTATGTGCATGTCTATCTCTTTACAGTATTCTTTTATAAGGACACCAATTGTATTAGATTAGGGGTTAAGTACATCTGCAATGACCCAATTTCCAAATAAGATTATACTCTGAGGTACTGGGTGTTAGGATTTCAACATATGAATTATGAGGATACAAAATTAAACCCATAACAGATGACAGAAATAGGGCAGAGTTCCAGATCTCCAGAACTTCAAATTTCTTTTACAAATTACATGGCACCTCATAGACAGAAGTTATTCATGTCGTGTCTTGGAAAGAAAGCTTCTACTATACCAACACCAATTTGGAAGGGGAATTTTTTCATAACAACATATTTACAAAATATTTGTTAAATCAAAAACACTTCAGTGAGTCCTACTATGTTTCAGGCAATTTTTAGCTGTTTGATATATTTGAAATAATGTTTTTTACCCTGAAGGCTCTCACAGTCTAATGAGGGAGTCAGAGACATATTTTAATAGCAAAATTCAACCTCTGTATATGTATAGTGGCAGGACAAAGACCACCTTAGCTGCTGTTCTATATCTCCTTTAAGACTGAGATAGCGGGTTACCCTACCTGCTTCCACCCATATCTCTAGTAGCCATTCTATACTTCTTTTCAATCAGATGATTTCCGACCACCTATGTGACCAGTACATCATCTTTGGTCACTACCAGCGACTTCCAATGTGAACAACCCAAGGATGTTTATCAGTCCTCACCTCATCTTAATTAAAATTTTTGCAATCATTGATGCTGGGTAAGATTCTCCACTCCCTTAATTTATATTTCCTCTCAGGCCACTATTCTTCAGTATTCTTTGATGAAGACCGAGCAGCTAAACTCTTCTGACCAATTCTAACTCTATATATCCAATTTATGGCTAGATTTTCCCACTGGAATATCTTTGATGGCACCTCAAATTCAGTGAGAGTATAAATGAACTCGTCTTCTTTCATATATCAAATTTCTCTTAGTTCTCAGTCCCCCATTTGTTAACCACTTTCCAAAGATGTCTTCTCATGTGTAATGTCTCAGTTTTCAAGTCTTTGTGTAGTCATTTTCCACATTGAATATGGGTTGTCTCTGTGACCAAAGAATAAAGAGGTGATGATGTGCCATTTCCAGGCCTAAGATTTAAGAAAGCTGGGAAGCTTCACATTTAAAACTTTTGGGAACCTTGAGATGCTCGGTAAGAAGATTAGCTACCCTACTGCAAAAAACAGTTGGAGAGCCAGCATAATGAGGGAGAGGATCTAAGACTACAAGAAGAGAGAGAGAACTAGCAATCTAACTTGAGTCTAGCTTTCCAGCTATCCACCTCCAACCCAGATATATACATAAATTGTCATAGACTTTCCAGACTGGTTAAGCCTATGGATGACTGCTGACCTAGTTAATATCAAGTGGAGCAGAAGAACCAACCAGCATATAATCTAAGAGTAATAAAATGGTGGTTATTTGAAGCCACTATCAATGCCCACCACCACATCACCCATTCAACTATACAACAAAACCCTTCTCTCCATTAAAGACATATCGGCCCTGTCCATACCAGGGTATTCTCATCACAATAGGCAGGATACTCTATACATTTTTTCTTTTACCATGGACATTCTCTTTCATATAGGTAGGCTTCTAGACTTTTTAACCCACACCTAACTCTCCAACACATCAAATGCAGTGTCGTGGTTCAACTCTATCATTAATCTCTGCCACAGGTATGTTTTTTTTAAATTTAAGTTTTATTATATCACTCCTCTATCATACATGGAAATTCCATAGATACCTATATATCAAAATTTTCTATGTGAGTGGTGCTGGAGCTTGTACTTGGATTTAAAAAAATACATTCTCCTTATAGGGGCAATTATTATAATATGGCTTTTCTCATGGTTTTCATATATGTATCTGTGTGTGTGCCCTTATTTCCCCCATTCAAGTGACTCTGCATGGACTGAGCCAATTGTCTAAGTTGTAGTATACAAACTGATGTCACGACTTCACTACCTACAATGTTTCAGAGACCTATCCCAGACTCCATCTTTTACCCTTAGACCCTCTATTCTATGCCTGAATTAGTTGCATATTGCTGCTGTAATAAATTTCCACAAACTTAGTGGCTTAAAAATCCCACAAATTTATTCTATCACATTTCTGGAAGGTCAGGAGTCAGAAATGGTCTTACTGGTCTGAAAAGCAAAGTATCTGCAGAGACATGTTCCTTTTGGAGGCTTTAAGAGAGAATACATTCTTTTGCCTTGTTCATCTTCTAAAAGCTTTCTGCATTCTTTGGCTCATGGCACTTTCCCCCATATTCAAAGCCAGTAATGTAGCATCTTCAGTTCTATCTCTTTTCTAACCTCTACTTCTGTGGTCTTCTCTGAATGACTGATCCTCTTGCCTACATTGTATAAGAATCTGAATGACTATTACATTGGGTTCACCTGGATAATTTAAGATAATCTCTCCATCTTAAGAGCCTTAACTTAATCAAATATGCAAAGTCTCCTTTGCCATGTAAAGTAACACATTCATAGATTCCAGGGATTAGGATGTGGACACTTGGGGAGGAGGCATTTTTCAGTCTACCACATCCATCCTAGATTAGGTGACAAAATACATTCTCCCCATACAAAGTTCCCCCCAAATCTGAACCCATTACAGCATCCACTCAAGTCCAAAATCTCATGGTAATCTAGGCTTTTTCTATCATGGTCCTTGAAATTCTTCTATCCTCTACCCACTGCCAATTCCAAAGCCATCTCTATGTGTTTAGACATTTGTTATAGCAGTGCTCCATTTCTCTTACCAAAATTTGTATTAGTTTCCTTATTGCTGATATAACAAATTATTATAAATTTAGGGATTAACACCCACTTATTCTCTCACATTTCTGGAGGTCAGAAGTCAGAAATAGTCTTACTAGGCAAAAATCAAAGTGGAGGCAGGGTCGGATTTCTTCTGGAGGCTGTAGGGGAAAATTTATTCTCTTGCTTTTTCCAACTTCTAAAATCTGCCTGTATTCCTTGGCTCATTGCCCCTTCCTCCATCTTCAAGGCCAGAAAAGTAGCATCTTCAAATTCACCTCTTCTCTGACCTTTGCTTCCTTAGCCTTTGACCCTGAATTTGACCCTTCTGCCTCCCTCTTGCGATTATATTGGGCCTATCTGGATAATCCAGGATAATCTCCTATCTCAAGATCCTTAACCACATCTGCAAAGTCCCTGTTGTCATGTAAGAAAATATATTCACAGGTTCTGGGAATTGGAATGAGGATATTTTTGGGAGTGCATTATTAAGCCTACCATAGCTCTCAATCCAAATTTTCTCGTGTCTATGTCCTGACCTTTCAAATTGATCCTATAGCACCAACACAGCACCTCAGATTTAATATTCATGCTCTGCAGCTGGTATTACAGTGTCCAAAATCTATCTAACCTTTCACAGACTCAGCCGTGTCTTCTTAACCATAGCCCAATTACAGTTCCACATGTCTAGAAAAGGAGTTTGAATAGGGTGGGTAGTGGGTAGTAAAGGTGGGGGTCCATACCCAAGGAAAAAACATTTCTGAGAAACATAGAAATAAGTGCACAGATGAGAGTTACCTCACACTGCTTGAAAGAATCAGGGAAAGCTTCAATGGAGATGAAAATGGAATATTGATAAGCAAAGAAGTAGCAGAGAACAGGAAGGAGTTCTGGGAAAAGGGAACAGCATGTACAAAGATAAGAGTGTATCTGACTCATGAATCCTACAAAGTAGTTCAGTATGAAGGAAATCCTTCAGCTGAAGGAAGAAAAAGAAAGAGATAGGTTAGGGAGAGATGGGAAATAAGGGAGAGTGGAGAGACAGTAGGAATGATAAACATTGAATGCGTGTTGGGCAATATGCTAGTTGATTCATATGCATTTATTTTACTAAATCTTGACTAGTAGTCTGAGAGAGCATTTTTATAGATATTACAAAATTGGGTAGCATTAGGTGGTAGGCTGGACACTCCAGCCTAGTTCACTCTAGAATTAAGAATTAAGGCTGTGGTCTTTTCACAAAGTTAGTGCTGCCTAAAATGTGGCATGCAAGCTGTGGATGGTACTCAACAGGTCAGGACATAAATAAAGTTGCCGTGTTTGTTGCTTAATAGTAATATATTTGTTGGTTATTTTAAAAATAAGATTTAATTCACATGCAGGTCTTAATGAGAAATGAACAAGATCATTTCCAAAGCATAGATGAAGGGGGAAAACTCTACAAAATCCCCTCTAAACATGATGCTTCTCTTTCAAAGATCCCTCATGAGGCAACAGCTGCCCAATCAAAATCCTCCATGCAAGGACTTCAAATTAGTAAAGCCACAATGGAAAACAGTATGGAGATTCTTCAAAAAACTAAGAATTGATCTACCATATAATCCAGCAATCCCTCTACTGGGTATTTATCACAAAGACTTGAAAACCCATATCCAAAAAGATATTTGCACACGAATGTTCATAGCAGCATTATTCACCATGGCCAGGACATGGAAGCAACTGAAGTGTTCTATGATAGATGATTGGCTAAAGAAGCAGTGGTACATATATACAGTGGAATATTACTCAGCCATAAGAAGAGATGAAATCCTGCCATTTGCGACATGGATGGACCTTGATCTAATCATGCTAAGCGAAATAAGCCAGACAGAAACAGTTGAAAATCACATGATATCACTTATATGTGGGATATAAACCTAAAAGCAACAAATGAACAGGACAAACAGAGATTCATGAACATCAACAATAGACTAGTGGTTACCTGAGGGTAGAGAGGAAGGTGGAGGGTGGAGGTAGAGGGGGTAAAGGGGGTCAAATCTATGGTGACAGAAAGAAATCTAACTATGGGAGGTTAACACACAGTGTAAATATATGTACACCTTACTGGTAAAGTGTACAGCTAAAACTTATTGGCTTTCATTAACCAATGTCACCATAAAAAATAAATAATAAATAAATTAATTAATTTAAAAAACAAAAACAAAACAAAATTAACCATGCACTGACACTCCATACCTTCACACATCATTTCTAAGTCTTTCCTCTCTTTCCACCATTTATAAAAAGTGTGTTCTTCACTTTATTAACCTCTCTTGTGTCTCAGTTTCCTCATCAATATAATGAAGATAATAATAGGAACTAACACATTGGATTGTAATTAGGACTAAGTGACTTAAACTTCTTGGAACAGTGCTTGAGATTTGGTAAACACTGTACAAGTATATTTAAAAACAAACAAACAAACAAACTTCAACAGAAAGATTAATCTCTTCCATAAAGATCTTTCCTTGGATGTCCACCTCCCCACATTGTGTCCAAAGTTTCCACCCCCTGCTGGTCACCTCCTTAACTCTAGTTGCTTCTCCAACCTCCTGTCTCTAGCCATCATCCTTCCTACTGTTTCATAAAAATGACACTCTAGTTTCTTCCTCAGCTCCTATTCATGTTATCTCACTAAGTTACAAGCTTTGCACCAAAAAGCCTCCTTGCAAAACAAGATTCTTAGTAAATTATAGGAAATTATAAGTAACAATCATCTCTTCATCTCAAAAATACCTAGAAGCACATTATTTGTTACAAAGGGTTAGTTTCAGGAAAGATACTTAACCCTGTAAAAGATGACATAGAGTAACGAGATTCCAAAAAAGATAACTAAGCAAGCAATCAGATTGGCTTGCCAAAAGTTGGTAAGTGCTAAAAGTAGATAATGAGATTTAATGAATTGGAGCAAGACAGTTTGTTACTCACAGCACAGCAAACAGTAGGATCATCAGTGTAGTAGCACTGGTTTCCCTGCTCCCAATTCCCGAAGGGCCCACATGGTGGCTTCGCACTTCGCGCATGCACCACAGCTGAGTAACTAAAAAACAAGGTCCCTGCACTTTTGTAGCAAGCAACAAACAGATTAGTTTCCTTTCCTGGGAAGAAAGCAGTCACAGTAGTTAAATTAGGTCACCTTGACCTGTTTAATTGCCTATGTAACTAGCTAATGAAACTGCTTGGTATCATGGGACTGTTAGGCACTGAAGTTTGCATGTGCAGAGATACTTAGGGCTCATGATGGATTGCTTTTCTCAACAGTTATATCACGTGGGACACAATAAGAAGTCAGTGTAGCGTTATGCACAGCATTTAGCCACTGAATCTGGAGGGAAGTCTTAGGGATGAAGAGTATCTGAAAATGTTAGGAGATGAGATGAAATTTGTGCAGAACAGAGAGGAAAAGAAAAGGAAAGACTGGGACTTGCTAGAACATGAGTAAGTTTTAGACTTCCTATATTACAGAACTCTGGAACTTTAGAATAACATAGTTATAGGATTGAATTCTGGCTCTGTCACATCTATATAAGGAAATAATAATGCATGCATTGAGGAAATGATGTGAAGATCAACTGAAATAGCATATATAAGACACGATTAGATTTTAAATCCTCTGCATTTCTTGTTAATATGTTTTCAAAATTTTGCTGTTTTGTTTTCATTGTAATATTTAAAAAATGTTTATCTTTATGGCAATTAATCGTCTTATATACATAAACATATTAGGCATATAATAAAATGAGCTATATAGCTCTGACCAAAACAAAACAAAACAAAACAAAAACCTAGAGTTAAAATAAGAATGACCGAGGCATAAAAAAATATTGCTCAAGTCACAGCGTATGTGGATAATTTTGCTAGTGTGTGTACAGGTTGATGTGGAGAATATGTGAGCATTCTATATTGCTTGATACACAAAGATCTCACATATATAGTTACTTATATAGATAGAAAGATAGGATCTACTATACTAACTCCAACTGAAAAGAGAGCTATTCCTCTAACTAGTTTTATTACCATAAATTAATTATTCAATTAAGCATCCATTGATGAATACTAGATTTCAGGATGTATCTTGAAAGTAGGATATGCAAAGACCAATTACCCAATGTCCTACCTTTCAAAGATCAAACATCTTAGTTAAAGTAACAATCATATAAGCATATATCTAGGTCTTAGAGTATAAATTATTTATTCAAGGTCATAGAAATAGTAGTGGTAGTAATAAATTGTCTACTTTAATTCTGCAAGCCTACAGCTCCACCCAATTTTTTAAAACAAAGTTTCCTCTTATGATCTCCATTTTAACTTATCTCACTTCTCCCGGTTCTGTTGGAAGCCTCTCTATATTTTTCTGGTATTTCTTGAGAAGAATTCTGAAAGCAAAGCTCTGCCCATCTGTGAATTAGTGAAGGGATCTAAAGCAGGTATTTCACCTTCTCTCTCCCAGCAAATAGCTGTCCCAGAAGAACTGTTTTGTTGTCATTGACCTCATTTAAAGGGTAGCAACAGTAGGAACAGCTCCAGTTCCCAAGCTTTCAATTTACATAAAGCCTCCATTATCCTCAGAGAAGGTCTCTAATACTTCTGTCATTATCCAAGCATTGCCTTATCATTTTTGATGTATAAAAATGTCAGATAGTTGAACCCTAAGGTGGTTGGTTTCAGCATAAATCCTCTGGACTCTGACCTAGTCTCCTGAGAGATGCTATAACCTTATGAGTTCCTGGATTTTCCAAGTGTCCTCTTATGTTGGCAGGAAGATGACTCTGTCATGAGGAATGACATTTACATTTCAACAACTGTAACATAAGCAGTGTTTCCATGGTGAATGGAAAAAGATCTACCTTTGGAGTTAGCAGATCTGGATGTGAATCCAAGTTCTACCTCTTAACTATTTAACTTGCCTAACTCATCTCAGCCTATTTCTTCAACTGTAGAAAGGGAATAACACTATCTTTCTCTCAGATATTTGGTAAACAAAAATATTAAAGAGTTGAGCACTCAGCTGACATTTAATATGGGTTATCATGAAAATGATAAATTTATGTTACTCCTCTATATTGTTGAGCTCCTGTGTAAATCATCTCTGTATCCTTCAAACTCCTAGCACAGTGTTTAAAATAAAGTGTCAGTGAATGTTTGTGGAGCATGACTGACCAGTCTTTAATTTTACATCCGAAAAACAAATGAACATTTCAACTCTAATTTTTTACAATTCTGTATAAATTACTCATATGCCAATGTTGATATTGATCTGTGTTATACACAAAGTAAAATGTTGCTGCATGTAACTCTCTTGCCATGATGACCTTCATTTGTGTTGTTGAACCATATTGGACTAGACTTGACTGTGACATTTCTGATTCTCAAATCCAGACAGGGCAATATGCAAAAGCTGAAAGATTTGGTCTCTTACAGCATCTTTTAAGAGCAGAGAAATATCTCCAAGAAGCATCTCAGCAGACTTCCCCTCAGGGTGCATTGCTCAGCATTGGGCCACATACATATCCTAAATCGGCCAAAGACAAGGAACGTATTGTGAGACAAGAGGTGTGTGTATATATGGGTGTATGGGAAAAATGTATTTGTGCACACATATGTATGTGGTCATGCCTAATGAATGGGTGATTCCTGGATCCACCAAGATGGAGCAGAGTAAAATGGTCCAATAATTCACATATTTCAAGGAATGAGGGACAGCTCACATAAACTTTTCATATAATTTACCTGTTTAATGGCATCAGGACATGGTAGCCCATTGTCTCTATCCAGTAATTGTTAAAGACTTGAAGATGGGATCTGACATGTGCATAATACCCTGGGTAAGAATTTTTCTACCTTAAACAGTGTTGGAATAAGAGCTGACTACGACTGTTTCCATGGCTGACCAAATATTTACTTTCTGATTGATATTTTTTTGTAACTATGATAATAATTTAATAGTTTTATTCTTAAATTTTAAAGACTTTGCAAATATCTTCACTGATTCTGTAGTTAACACTAAGAGAACAAATATATTTACCTTGGGTCTTAATGTTACCACCCTTCATGAATACCCATTGGAAAGCTTTTAGATTCTAAGGTTTTCTCTCAAGCTTCCATATCTATACATGTCAATATAAAGAGCTCTTTCTCATGGGGGTAATTCTGGCTTCATATTATACGTATAAGGACTAAGTAAACTAGTGGTTATTTGTCACATAAATCCCAAGAGGCATGTAGATGTTCCTACAATGATAATTTCTCTGAAATATGACAGATTTGAGATATGCTTACCAGTGATGCAGTGATAGCTACTGTCTATTGAACACTTAACATGAGACAAACACTTTTATAAATGCTTTAATCATAGTAAATAATTTAATTATCAAAACAAGGTCCCTATTTACGTATAGGCATTAACCAATTTTATCAATAAAGATAGTCAAAAAGGTTCAATGACTTGCTGACAATTATTCAGCATACAAATAGTAGAAGCAGGATTTTTACCCAGTCAGTGTCCCTCCAGAGCCTAGCTTCATAACCACTGTGGCACATGGCTTTCACTCCAATAGACTATGACAGGAGAGATGCTAAGATTCTTTTATTATTTTAGGGAGACCAGTGAGACCCAGTACAAAGGGCATGAATAATGCTAATAATAATGTGCCTTCTTAATTTCTTTGAGAATAGAAGAAAATATCACCTGGAATAGCACCTGGAATTTATGTAGAAGCCCAATGAATAATAAATAAAATATACAGAAAAAAAGACAAAAAAAGTAAACAACCTGTTTTTGTGTGTGTTAAGAGTGGCAATAACCTAACTGTGGAAAAATAGACTGTCAGATTAATCTGTAAATGTCTTCTCAGACCTCCCCCTAGGGTATGGATGGAATTTCTTTTGAAAAAGAATGGTCTGCTATTACATAGTCTAGAGGAAGGGATGGCCTGAGGCCTAAAGTAGGGGTACTGTAGAATTCCCCCTTCTTAGACTGAGATGAAGGAAAAGTTTTCCAATACTCTCTTTGGACTGGTAGTAAAATTGGCCATGATTGTGAGCTGGAAAGTCTCATAAAAGATCCTTGTTGGTGGAGGTGGTGAACTGACTCTTCCCATCTGGAAGCAGGCTGGGAGCCAGGCAGGAAATGGGCATAGTAAGAAATCACAAAATGGATCTGAGGTTTATGAATGGTTATAAGTCCTAGTATTTGTGTTATACTTCTCTCCCACAGTCTAAGAAGTATCAATAAAATCTCATTAAATATGATATCCTTGTTTCTGCTGTGCAGTGGGAAATCTGGGCAAGTCCCAAGTCCGTGCCTTGGGTAAAAAGGTAGAGGTAAGAGAGCAGGATCCCCTATGGTGATGCCTGAGTGATAATGGCTGAGGCAATCACCAGCTTAGAAATAAAATGTCCTGTGGAGGAACACCATGAGGATCAGAAGTGGCAGAGGTAGAGTGGTGTGGCAGCAGGGCAAGAAGTTCAGAATAGACAGAAGGACTCCAGAGAACTTTTCACATCACAGGGAAAGCTTCAGCAGAACCACCTCCAGCAAATCTGATTAATCAAACCAAATTATAAAAAGGAATCCTTATCTCTTTGATCATGCCTTGGTTTCTTTGCTTTTGTCATTTTAACAAAGAAAGAATTGCCATTGGATTAGAAAAACCCCGTACAGAGGCTAAAAACTGCTTAACCTTTTAGTTTAGTTTTGTTTTTGCTCTGTTAATCCCAAAACCAGATGATAGGTCATGAAAAAAGAACTGAGATATTGAAATAAAGAGTAAGTTCAAGTCTTCAGGGTAGCAACAATTGATGATATCCAAGATTTCAATGAAGGTCACAGGCTCTGAAGACAAACATTTCTATGGTGAAAAGTATGGCTCTACCACTAAGCAGCTGAGTGATCTGGTGCTTGTTACCAAACTTCTGGGAGCCTTTCTTTCTTCACCTGTAGAAAGGAGCTGATGACAACACCTATGTGAGATTTTCAAACTGGTATAGATTTGGTGAAACAGTTGTTTTCATAAACTGCTGTGGGGAGCCATGGTTACAGGTAATTCAGAGCCTTACAGACTGGCTTGGTTATTGCTTGACCTGTTTCTGCTCCTAAGGCATTGTCTTTGCCTACACCTGGAGGGTGCTTACAAGTTGCTGAGGTATGTGGTGAGAACGGCCAGTTCCCAGACACAGAGGATTGATGGCTATTGGGGTAATTGATAGATTCTGTCATGGGACAATTACTTTTGGGAGTTTCAGTGATTTTGTAGTTTCTATGTACAAGTTAAAGATTTACTTTCACTGAAGTAATGCATATTTTTCATTGTTAAACTGCATGTACTCAAACTGCATATATTGGTGATGGGAAATAAACTCGGAGCTTCAGCATCACTGAAGACCGGCCGCATCAGCAGTCATAAGAGTGTCTCTTTATTCATTCCCACTCCCCCCTTCAGGTACTGATCGACTTGTGGTGGCTGGCCCGTCATAAACTGCAGGTAGTAAAGCCATTGTATTTATTGATGTCAGGTTACATCAAAGATTAAATGTGCAGAATTATTGCATATTTATGTCCCTTCGACAATTTATTTAACAATTTATTTAAAGGAAGTAAATGGACCTGTGTACAAACATGCAATAAAAGATTGTTCACTAGTGCATTGTCATTAGTATTAGGAAATGTTATAAATGTACATTAAATCTCAGCTTAAAGGTCATCAACTTCCTCAGAGATGCATTTCCTGGCTACGCTTGTAAAGATGATTTTCCTGCCTTCTTAGGAAGGTATGTGGCCCTCTCTGGGGTCGGTTCTGAGTTGGTCTCCTTGGATCCTGGAGGGGACATGTGGACAGCACTGTATCTAGGGAGTGAGAGGGTTGTGGGGCATGGATCTTGGGCTCTAGGGTGTGCAAGTCTCCTTGAACACCAGCATTCATACCCTTAAGTCAGCACCTCACCATGTTTCTGCTGCCTCTGTGGCTTCACTTCAGTACCTGTGCACCAGCTGTACCCTCTGCAGAAATGTCCTTTCCAGACTAAGTGTTCAGAAAGATACAAGCTGTGCCCCGTGCAGAAATGCCCTTTCTAGACTGTGTTCAGAAAGGTTTCCATGGGCTACTCTGCTCCTGTGTAAAAGCCCCATGCTTACCCCCTGACCCCTTCACAGGGATCCATGCATTTAGGTGCACAAAATCCTACCATTTTAATTTCCCTGCTTGTCTTTGTCTCCTACCTCCTTCCCTGGCCTTTCTACCTCTTCTTAGCTGGCCTCTTCTTCTGAGGTGATATGAGTTTCTAAGAAGAACTGCATATACAGCTTCTCCATCTCCACCATCATCCTGGATACAAGGTGAGATTGAGAAGGAAAAAAGGGAGATGAAGGTTATAGAAAGAGAAGAAGGGAAAAAGAGAGGATGAGGTGGGGAGAAGAGAGAAAAAGAGGAGAGGATAAAAGGGGAATAAGAGGGAGAAGAGAAAGAAAGGAAGAGGGGAAACAATGAAGGAGGGGAAAGGGGAAAAAGAGTGGGAAAAGTTAGCTGAAGGGCAATGTAGGGAAAAGAGGGAAAGAGAGTGAGGCAAAGAGCATAGAGAAAAATTAGGGGTGAAGGGAGAGCATTAGGGGGTTGAGGAGAAGGAGAAGGAAGAGAAGATGATGGAAGAGAAAGAACAGAGGAAGAATATTGTATAGAGAGAAAGGTTGGAAAAGAAGAGCAAAGGAGAAAAAGGAGCTTATAAGGGGATGAAGAGAATAAGGGAGGAGAAAAGGAAGAGGCAAAAAAGGAGAGGGAGGGGGAGGGTTAGATGGAGGTGTGGGGGATTTGTATGTCTGAGAATCTCAGTTCATGTTCTCCAGGGACAGATTTCCCAGGTGGGGTCCAAGTATGACTCTTCCCTGCTTCCCCCACAGGCAGCAACTTATAAGGGTGCTTCCTGCCCACCTCTGGTGCTTGTGCTGTAGTTGCTGGTGTTGCTTGTAAGTTGCCTCCAGAAACTGATTTGCCTTCCTTTTCTCCTCAGTCAGCTTCCTGGAGAGCTGGCCACAAAGGCTGGGGGTCATTAGCCCATCCGCCAACTCCTCCCTTCCACTTGCTTTTTCCTCAAGAACCTCACCAGGTGCAGCTGCTCTTGAATCAATGGAGAGAAAAGTGGTACTTTCAGATCTCAGAGGCTGCACCTTGACCTTTCCCGCACAACTCCAACTTCAGGGAGGGGACTTGCTTAATGTCACCTGAAATGTCTTATACAGATCCAGGAGAGACATGAGTGTCTTCCTTCTATCCCATCTCCTTCACCTAGTTAAGATCACGCTGAGATCATCTCTCTCCCCTATGTGTGACCATATTCTCTGCAAGTGTTAAAAGGTGATAACATTTACAGATGACAGTGTGAGTATGGTGCAGAATGAATATGGTTTTACACAAACCTGACATCTCATTGGAGAGATATGATAACAAAGTTTTAAATATATCAAGTCAGGGATAAGGAATATAAAGAAAAAAATCAAGATAATAGGAATGGGGAATGATCAGGTGGGGCCAGGTGCTATTTTTTAGATGGGAAGATAAGTTAAAACTTCCATAAGGAGCTGAGGTTTGAGCTGAGAGTTGAATTACTGGAGGTAGTAGAGAGGACATCTAGATTATCAAGGATGAAGAGCACTACATGCAGAGGAAATAGATAGTGAGAAGTTCTTCAAGGAAGGGTATGCTCTATGTTTTGTTGTCGTCAAAGTGCAAGAGGGGTGAGAGGTAGAAATTGAAGCCAAAGAGATGGCAGGACAACCAAGTGGGCCTTAGGAACCACATCGGAAGGTCTATGTGTCTGGAAACCAGAGTTTAGGGAAGACAAGGAGATGTTCTACTTAGAGATGTCATGGGACTTCACACCACTTACATGAATCTAATTCCTTTTGTTTGGTCTCTGAGAGGCCATGAGCATCTCTCAATTGCTCACTGGCTTTCTGTTTCACTGTGTCAGAGAAAAGAAAGACAAATGTTGAGTAACCAAAGCACTCAACTCTGTTCCCTCTCAATATGTTGCATTTCAAATTACTCGACAAGGACTCCCAAATCATACAGATGAAGAAACAAGTTTCAAAGCCCAGACGCTCTGAGCTAAGCCAGCCAGCCAAGGCTCCCAAACTCACATTTTTAAAACTGCTTAACCCTTTTTATCAGGTATCGAATCTGTGAATCCAGGCTTTCTGCTATAGAGAAAAAAGGAAATTGAGCTGGAGGACCAGCCATCCAACGTAGGTGGAAATAGGATGGGGGCTGGCATGATGTCTATCCAGCTTTCATTCAGCATGAATTTATTCCCTGCTATGTCACAAAAGATGTGCAGGACCATGTGGGCTTCTGTTATGAGTGACAAAAAAAGTGCAGTGAAACAAAAAAAATCACAATATTTGACATTGTGTTGATAATTGTGTTGTAAAGAAATAATGACACAGGCACAGGTAGAGAGAAGTGAAGGGGTGGAAGGGGCTTCTTTAACTACAGGAAGAACTTTCTGAGTCCCAGATAAGAGGAGTAAACTCTACAGTTCTCAAGGAGGGGAGGGGGTGGGGCAGAAAATGCAAACACTTTGAGCTTGGAAGGCAGGAAACACATGATCCAGGGCACAAGGAGGATACCCAGTGGGCAAGTGGATGTGAGATAGAGTGAAGGGAGAAGGGAGACCTTACACAGTTTTATGAACCAAGCTAATTCTGGATTTTACTCTGAATGTTGTGGGAAACCACTGGAGATCTCCCTGCAGTCCCATCCTCTTAAGATCCCTGACAAGGGTTGGGGAAGAATGCGACAAATCTTTGATTAAGGGATTGACCCCAACAGACAAAGATAAAAATTCTGTTGCCTTCATGGAAGGTGGCAGCTTGCAAGACCCCCACCCCTCAGTGAAAGGGAGCACTTGTCCTCTTGGAGAACTTTTACTACAGTCTTCTTTAACTTAGTTTCCTCACAAGTTTCCTGGTTGCAGCGATCTGAATCGAGAAGCATGCCTTCTCTTGCCTCTGGTTCCAGAATCATCAACACAAAACTGGGTGCTTAAACTTGAATAAAAACATCCCAACTGTCCCTGGGCTTCCATCAATTCCCCTAGAGCTTCTAGGCCTCAAGTACCCAGTTCTTTTTGTAAGCCAGGGTTCTTTCTACCTGTGGGACACAGACCTTACAATTCTACTCCTGAGACGGGATTTAAAACAAAACAAAACATGAAAATAGGAGGAAAATACATATTATCTATCTATTAAAAAATACCTGAGGCCTTAAAATGTTCACCTTAGCTTATTTTCTAGGGTAAGAACTAGGTGTCTTCCTCTCTGCATCTGACCAGGGCCAAGCCAACAGTATCAAAATTAAGTGAAAGCCATGGGATTTTGAAGTCTCTAATTGAGTTATGTGACCGTTAGCCCAGGGAGCAGTTTCTGAGATGTTAATAATAACTTTGAACACCACCACCTTGGGACATTTTGTTTTCCTCAATTTAGAATGGTTCCTGTGGTTCCTGTCCTGTGATCTCTTTACCTAATTTTTGCCCATAGAGAAGCCCAATGTGTAATCTGAGGAAGGGGTGCAAAGTTAGTACTTACCTGTTTTTGACTGACTGATAACATCATTTTTTAGCATTTTATTTTATAATTAGTTTCAAGTATACAGTATATTGATACAGTTATTGAATGATTTCTCCAATTACTCTATCACCCCTCTGCCTCTACACATAGTCATTACATTACTGCTGACTACATCATTTTACTCTAAGAATGGCTTTGGCAGAAACTCTTCACCCCAACTCTGCTATAAGCTCTGGGCTTATGTCATCTCTATGATACATCACAACAACAAAAGGAAGGCATAAAACCATTTACAGTGCTTTCTGCCACTTTCGTATTAAAAATGGTGGGAAGTATGTATATTCATACTGTGTAAATATAAAATATCTCTGGTAGGCTACATAAATTATCTGATAGTAGTTGTTATCTACCTGATTGTGGGAAAGGCAAATGGTAGACAAGAGTTTAGGGAAATCATTTGCCATCTATTCTATCTAACTTCTTGAATTCTGAACCATGATGTGGTATTGTTGGTTCAAAGAATTAAAACTTTAAAATAAAAAGCAAAATAGGATAATTTCCTGAGGTTTGAATTGTGAAGGCTCTGAACTCTGTCCCCAAACCCCAGACCCAGACTAAGGCACAAGCTTGTCCACCATCTTCATAAACTCTTCAATTTTTTTGGTCAGATTTCCCTATGGAGGCAAAAACTAGAATTACAGGATGTTTTGAGAGTGACAGGGAAGTGAGGAAAGGGCCTAATTCATCTGGAAGTGTAGGAAAGAAATCTACTTGTGGACTGTTTAAAATAAGCCCAGGCTTATTGATATTTCACATCCAAATGCCTCAAAATGCATCTCTGGAAATTAAGGTATTTTCTTAGAAATCCACAACTCTATTATAATGGTCACCAAAATTCTTTAATATCATCTCAAACCTAAACCTATACAAATGTTCATGATTGTTCCAAAAATTTCTTTTTACAGTTGGTAGATGCAATCATTTCTCAGTGTAGTATTAGCAAAAGATGGGATGTCCACCTCTTGTTTGTATTCTTCACTAGATTTCTAGTGCCAGTCACAAAGTATGGCTTAGTGTGTCCTCATGTGTTTCCCTAGGACGGTATCATCATTATTATGTGACATCTGCCTAGGACAGTAGAAAAGAAGTAATCCAAGATTTTTTAAATTATAGTTGTTTAAAGTGAGTATAGAGTAATAGATGAAAACAAGAAGGGTAGTAAGTCAATAATTGTTGAAGGTAAGAGATACGTATAGGGGGTTTCATTTTACATACACACTCACACACACACATATAATGCTTCTTCTTATTATTTATCTTTGATGTTTTAATACAAATTATAATGGCATATCCTCTGAAGGATGGAGTACAGTTATGCAAGACAGTTACAGGATAATTTTTCAATGTTCTTATCTTTTCTGGATAACAATTTTCAGAAATTATCTAAAATAAAATGCACTAGCTTTTAATTCCATAAGAAAATATCATAATCCAAAGATAAAGGGAAACTGTGTTTGTGATGGAAGTCATTCTTTATTAAGAGATTCTTAAAAGACTATGTAACTTGTGGACACTTGTTTAGAAAAGAATCTCACTTTTAAATGCTACTGTGAGAACAAAAAGGAATCTATACTGGGGCTGAGTGTGATATGATAATATTGGGGAATTGTTAATTTTTTTAGTTACGTTAGTAGTGTAATAATTTTTGTTGAGGAAAATGTTCTTTTATTAAAGAGAGACATATTACATACTTCAGAGGAAATTAAAAGGATGTCTATAATTATTTACTTTTAAATACTTAAAAATTAGATGTAGCAAATATGATAAAATCAACAAGACTGAAATCTAGGTGATAAAGAGTCAGAAATGGTGTTGGTGGTAACTCAATGTATTAGTTTCTTTTAATCTTCACTTAAAAACTGAAATACAACTAGATAGCAAAACCAAAAATTACCATCAATAACACTTGCAATAAAACGTGATGATAAGCTATGCCGACAGATCTTAAAATGCATGTAGGTGGAGACAAAATGCCAACAACCACAGAACCTGTTGGCATCTGTGTAACAATAAAAGGAAGAAGTAGTAGTACAGCATCTGATGTACCAAAATAGCCAGCAGATAGTCAATGAAAAACATAGCAGGCCAATTTGAGAACAGCAGCTAACAGTGGTAGTGGGTTTGCCCTCTCCAAACTGCTGGAGTAGTTTAAATACTAAGCCTGTGGTATGTTTAGATATCCAAAGTTAAAAAGGCTTGACTGTCATATTTGCCAATTTCTCCTACCATGGCTAATTTCAAGTTGCCAACATGATGTCACTGAATTTGGACGAGAAAAAAAATGTGAAACAGAGCATGCAATATAATATTTCTACTATACAAACACAGTAGGAATGAAAAATCTCAAGAGCATAATGGTAAGATGTAATGGAATACAAATCTAAATTTTATATGCCTTGGTAATGTAGCTTCAAAATACATGAAGCAAGTACTAATAAAACTAAAGTAATAGAAAAATTGAATTTATTGTTAGAGATTTCAAGAGCTATCTCTCAATAAAGCAAGTTGACAGAAAAATAAGTGGACAGGAAATTGGTGAGTATACAGAAGACCTGAAAAACATAAGCTAACTGAAATTTATAGAACATTCTACCCACAACAGTAGAATACGCATTCATTTCAACTGCTCATAGAACACTAACCAAAATAGACCATATTTGTCCCCCACACAAAAGTCCAAATAAATTTAAATGTATTCAACTAATACAGAATTTGTTCTAGAGACCCAACGGGAATAAAGCAGAAATTAATAAGAAAAAGATATCAGGATAACACTCAAATATTTGATAACTAACACACTTCTATATAACCTATGGGTCAAAGAAAAAAAAAGTGTTTTGGATTGAATTAAAATGAAAATATAATCTATCAACATGTGTGGGATTCAACTAAATGCTTAAAAGAAAAATATAGCTCTGAGTACATATGTTAGAAAATAAGAATCTCTCAAAACAAAGACATAAGCTTCAACTTTGAAACATAGAAGAAGAGCAAATTAAACCCAAATCAGAAGGTAGGCAAAAGAAAAGAAAACAATTTTCTAATGAAGAAAATTAATGAAACCAAAAACTGGTTATTTGAGAATCAAAGTTCAAATTCATCGAATTGTGTATATAAATATGTGCCATTCTTTATATATTAATTATACTTTAATAAACTTGTTAAAAGTGGAAAAACTGTTCAATAGAAAAAAGAGAGAAAATACCAATTACCATTATCAGGAATGAAAAGGGGACATGGCTATAAATTCTACAGACATTAAAGTCACAAGAAGGGAATATTATAACAACTTCATTGCAATAAATATGACTATTTAGAATAAATGAAGAAATAATTTGAAAGAAATAAACTACCAAAGCTCGTTCAACAAAATTGGTAACTTGAATGCCCTTGTATTTATGAAGAGATAGTATTTATCATTGTAAACCATGCCACATACAAAACCTCAATCCCAGGAGGCTTCATGTCTGAATTCTACTAAATATTTAAGTGTGAAATAGTATTAATTCCATGCAAAATTTCCAGAAAATTGAAAAGATACAAAAACTTCCCAATTCATGCACTAAGGAAAACCTTACCCTAAAACCAGACAGGAAAAAAAAAAAAAAGGAAAACTAAATTGACAATGAACAATGGACCTAAAAGACACACTAACACTAGAAAAGATGTATTTAATAGATATTTTCAGAGCAACTTACCCCAAAGCAGCAAAATAGACATTCTTCTCAAGTACCCATGTAATATTTTCCAGAATAGACCGCATGTTAGGATACAAAACAAGTCTCAATAAATTCAAGGAGATTGAAATCACATCGACTGTCATCTCTG
The DNA here is from genome assembly GCF_014176215.1 of Rousettus aegyptiacus. Classification (NCBI taxonomy): domain Eukaryota; kingdom Metazoa; phylum Chordata; class Mammalia; order Chiroptera; family Pteropodidae; genus Rousettus; species Rousettus aegyptiacus. The sequence continues at coordinate 32,760,197 of NW_023416312.1, read as the reverse complement.
ACCACCACAATGATATGAAACTAGAAATCAACTTCAAGAAAAAAAAAACAGAAAATACACAAACACATGGAGGCTAAATAACATGCTACTAAACAATGAATTGGTTAAGAATGAGATCAAAGAAGAAATCAAAAGATAGCTAGAGACAAATGAAAATAAACACACAAAGATTCAAAATCTATGGGACACAGCGAAGCAGTCCTAAGAGGGAAATTCATAGCAATACAGGTCTACCTCAAGAAACAAGAGAAAGCTCAAATAAACAATCACCTTACACTTTAAAAGAACTAGAAAAAGAACAGCAATCATAGCCCAAAGTGAATAGAAGGGAGGAAAAAATAAAGGTCAGAGCTGAAAAAAAAAAAAACAAAATAGAGTTTAGAAAAACAATACAAAAGATTAATGAAACCAAGAGCTGATTCTTTGTAGGGATAAACAAAACTGATGGACCTATAACCAGACTTATCAAGATAAAAAGAGAAAGGACTGAAATAAATAAAATAATTAATAAAAACAGAGAAGTGATAACTAACACAACAGAAATACAAAGAATTATAAGAAAATGCTATGAGCAAGTATATGCCAAAAAATTGGACAATCCGAAAGAAAAGAATGCAATCTTAGATACATACAATCTTGTATCTATTGCTGGCCAATAGATATATACAAAGAAGCTCAAGATTGCTTGAGCTTCTTTGCAAATTAAACCCACAATGAACTATCGTCTCACATCGTTCATAAAGGCGAGGATGCGGAGAAAATTGAACCATCATACACTGTTGTGATTGCAAATTGGTACAGCCATTATGGAAAACGGTCTGGATGTTTCTCAAAAAATTTAAAATGTATGTACCTTTTGAACCAGAAATTACACTTCTGAGTATTTATCCAAAGAAAATCAAAATAATAATTTATAAAGTCTATGCACCCCTATGTAGTCTCATTCATTTATTTTAGCTTTTACTTGCCTTGCTTTTGAGGTCAAATTCATAAAATCCTCTTTAAGTTCAATTAGTTGCTACGTTTTCTTCTATGCATTTTATTGTTTCAGGTCTTATATTCAGGTCCTTAATCCATTTTGTGTTAATTTTGGTATGTGGTGATAGACAACAGTTTAGTTTCATTCTTTTGCGGTGGCTTTCCAGTTTTCCCAACACCATTTATTGAAGAGGTTTTCTTTCTCCACTGTATGTTCTTTTTTTTGGTCAAAAATTATTTGCCCATATAAATATGGGTTTACTTCTGGACTCTCGATTCTGTTCCACTGGTCTTTGGGTCTGTTTTGCTGCCAATACCATGTTGTTTTGATTATTGTCACTTTGTGGTATAATTTCAAGTCAGCCAGAGTGATGCCTCCATCCTCGATCTTTCTTCTCAGGATGATGTTGGCAATTTGGGGTCTTTTGTGCTTCCATACAAATCTGATGATTTTTTGTTCTATTTCTTTTTAAAATGCCTATGATATTTTGATAGGGATTGCATTAAATCTGTAATAATGTAAGTAATATGGTCATTTTAACTATGTTGATTTTTCTAATCCAAGAACATGGAATATCTTTACATTTCTTTGTATCTTTTTTGATTTCTTTTAATAGGATCTTGTAGTTTTCATTATATAGGTCCTTCACATGGTTCGTTAAATTTATTCCTAGGTATTTTATTCTTTTTGTTACAATTGCAAAAGGAATTATTTTTTCCACTTCATTTTCTGACACTTCATTATTAGAGTATAGGAAAACTATGGATTTTTGAACATTGATTTTGTATCCAGAAACTTTAACATATTTGCTTATTGTTTCTAGCAGTTCAATTGTGGAGTCTTTAGGGTTTTCTATATAGAGAATCATGACATCCACAAAGAGTGACAGTTTGACTTCTTCGTTTCCTAATTGGGTGACTTTCATCTTTCTCTTGCCTGATTGCACTCACTAGGACCTCTAATGTTATATTGATTACAGTGGTGATAGTTGACAGGCTTGCCTTGTTCCTCATCTTGGAAGGTTTTTAGTTTTTCACCATTAAGTATAATGTTGACCGAGGGTTTGTCATATATGGCTTTTATTATGTTAAGGTACTTTCCTTCTATACCAATTTTCTTAAGTGTTTTGATCCTAAATGGATGCTGCATCTTGTCAAAAGCTTTTTCTATAACTATTTATATGATCATATGACTCTTATTTTTTAAATTTGTTTATATGTTGTATCATATTAATTGATTTGCATATATGAACTATCCCTGTGTCTCTGGGATGAAGCCCAATTGATCGTGGTGTATAATCTTTTTAATATGTTGCTGTATTCGGTTCGCTAGTATCTTATTAAGAATCTTTGCATCATGAGAGATATTGGTCCGTAGTTTTCTTTTTTGTATGTTATCTTTACCAGGTTTTGGTGTCAGAGTAATATTGGCCTCATAAAATGAGTTGGGAAGTATTGCTTCCTCTTCTATTTTTTGGAAGAGTTTGAGGAGAGTATGTACTAAATCTTCTGTGAATGTTTGCTAGAATTCACTAGTGAACTCATTTGGTCCTGGAATTTTACTTTTTGGTAGGTTTTTGATGATTGTTTTAATTTCCCTACTGCTGATCAGTCTATTTAGATTTTCCAGTTCTTCTTGATTCAGTCTAGGAAGGTTGCATTTTTCTAAGTACTAGTCCATTTCATCTAGGTTATTAAATTTGGTGTTATATACTTTTTCACAATATTCTTGTATGATCCTTTGTATTTCTGCAGAGTATGTAATCATTTCCCCTCTTTCATCCCTGATTTTGTTTATCTGTGTCCTTTCTTTTTTACTTTAGTGAGTCTAGCCAGAGGTTTGTCAATTAACCTTCTCAAAGAACCAGCTCTTTGCTGCATTTATTTTTTCTATTTTTTTGTTTTCAATTTTATTTATTTCTACTTTAATTTTGATTATTTCTTTCCTTCTGCTGACTTTAGGCTTCATTTGTTCTTCCTTTTCTAGTTTTTTTTTTCTTTTTAAAGATGAAGCGTTAGGTTGTTTATTTGAGCTCATTCTTGTTTTTGGATCTAGGCCTGTAATGATATTAACTTTCCTCTTATGACCACTTTTGCTGTGTTCTAAAAGTTTTTGATATGTTGTACTATCATTATCATTTGTTTTTATGTATCTCTTGATCCCTATTTTTATTTCATTTCTGACTCAGTTATTCTTCAGTACCATGATGTTTAACTACATGTATTTTGGGGTCTTCCTGATTTCTTTATGCAGTTGATGTCTAGTTTCAGAGCATTATGATCAGAGAATATGGTTGGTATGATTTCAACCCTCTTATATTTGTTGAGGCTATCTCTGTGTCCCAGTATGGGGTTGATCCTTGAGAATGTTCCATGTGCAGTGGAGAAGAATGTATAAGCAGCTGTTTGGGGATGGAAGGCTCTGTAAATGTAAATTATGTTCAGTTGGACTAATGTGTCATTTAAGAATGTGATTTTCTTATTGGTTTCTGTTTGGATTATCTGTCCATATCCGACGGTGGGTATTTAGGTCCCCTACTACGATAGTGTTTTAATCTGTTTCTCTCTTTAGTTCTCTTAGCAATTGCTTCACATATTTCAGGGCTCCCTGATTGGGAGCAGAGATATTAATAAGTGTTATATCTTCTTGATGGATGATCCCTTTCTTATTATGAAGTGCCCCTCATTATCCTTCTGTACCATTTTTATTTTGAAGTCTATTTCTTTTGATATTGGTACCTCTACTCCTGCTTTTTCTCTGAATACCATTTGTTTGGAATATCATTTTCCACCCTTTCACTTTGAGTCTGTATTTGTCTTTGGGGCTGAGACACGTCTCCTGGAGGCAGCATATGGTTGTGTTTTAGTTTTTGATTCATTCTGCAACTCCGTGCCTTTTTATTGGTGAGTTCAGTCCATTTACATTTAGGGTGATTATTGAAATATGAGGTCTTCTTATAGCCATTTTATCTTTTACTTTCTGGTACCTTGGTGTTACCATTACTTCATTGTCCTTGTGTTACTGTTTTTTGTTTTTTGTTTTTAATTTTGGTCATCTTTTGTGAGTTTTGCCTCTTGTTCTTCTTGTTTTATTTTATATACTTCAGTTCTAAATCTTTGGTATGTACTTACCATTACGAATATGTAAAGGACTGTATATATATATATATATGTATATACATACATATATATATATATATACACACACAGTTATCCATTTTCTTCTGCAAATGTCTTATCTCCATTCCCCTTTGTGAATTTTGATCGTTGAATCCTCCCCTTTCCATTCATTGTTATCTCAATTTTTCCCTATGTATGCTGTATGTTCATTACTATCTTGTTGTAAGAATTGTTTTCTTATTATTTAATGTTATAATGTCATGTTCTTAGTAAGGGTTACACTCCCCTACTTCTATTTGCCTGATAGTCACTTTCCTCCAAATTATGTATTTATTTTTTATCATTTTGTTTTAGGTGAGCTGACCACTTTCAGTATTTCCTGTAGTGCAGGATTCGTACTGGAGAATTCTCTCAGTTTTTGTTGTCTTGAAAAGTCTTAATTTCTCCTTCACATCTAAAGGAGAACTTAGCTGGATACATTATTCTGGGCTGGAAGTTTTTTTTCACTTAATAGTTTGAATATTTGATTCCATTTTTTTTTCTGACTTGTAAAGTTTGTGCTGAGAAGTCCGAGGATAATCTAGTGGGTTTACCTTTGTAAGTTACCATTTTTTTCTCCCTGTCTGCCTTGAGAATTCTGTCTTTGTCATTGATTTTTGATTATTTTAATACGACGTATCTTGGTGAAGGCCTTTCTGGGTTGAGATAATTGGGTGTTCTGTTGACTTCTTGAATTCCAAGTTCCAGCCTATTCCTTAGATTTTGGAAATTGTTGTCAACTATTTGCCTGAAAATGTTTTCTAATCCCTTTTCCTTTTCCTCACCTTTGATAATGCCCATTATTCTTATGTTTTCTTTCCTGAGGCTATCAGCTAGTTCTTGTATTTCTCTTTCATTATTTTTCATTCTTTGGTTTCTTTCTTCTTCCTTCTGATTTATTTCTGGATTTCTGTCTTTGATATCACTGATCCTTTCCTCCATTTGGTCGACTCTATTTCCCAAGCTTGCTGTTTCATTTTAAACTCTTGCAGTGTGTTCTTCATCTCCAGAAGTTCTATTCTGTTCTTTTTGAGGGTTTCAATATCCTTCCTCTGCTCATCTAGTTGTTTTTTCAATTTCTTAAATTGTTGATTTGAATTATTTTGTATCTCACTGAGTTTTTTCAGAAGTACCATCCTGAAATCTCTGTCATTTAAGTCGCTTATTTCTATGTCTATAAGCTTATTTTCTAGAGATTTTTCTCTTTCTTTCTGAGATGTCTTTTCTCCTTGGGTGTTCTTGGTGTTGGGCTATTTCCCCACCTGGATATTAATGGAAATATATTCTTTTTTTCCATAAGGAAGATTTATTATATAAAGGTCCCTTTTTAGCCTGTTGAAAGAAGGCACTTTTCTTTTGGTTTCCAGTAGGTAGCGTCTAAGCCTCTTGGATCCCTGCTTCATATAAAGCTTTTAAAATGCGTTTTTATTTCTTAATGGATATTTAATCACATTTACTTCCCTTAGTTTCAGTCCCTTTCAGTGTTTGCAGCAATGGTGGTAGCGTTTGCTCAGATTTCTCTGGGTCTATACAGTGGTCTGTCTTGGAGGGTGAGGAGGAGGGGCCCTCTGGGTTGGGAGTTGGGGACTGCAGCTCAGTCTTGGTTTTGCAACCGGTGTGGGCAAAAATGAACTGTTATTTCTCTGCGGTCCAGTCCCGTTTCTCTGCTCTCTGCCCTGCTTCTCTGCCCTGCTGCTGGGTGCATATACTTCCCAGCATCTCCAGGCAGGGCTGTTGAGGAAATTTGCTGAGCCTTCACCCCTCTCCCTCCCCCTGCAAGGAGTTCTGGTGGCTATGAGAGGCAGCTTCTTTGTTTCTCCAAGTCCACTGTCTGACACCCGGGGTTCTGACCTATGATAACTCTTATGCACAGATCCCATGCTCAGATGTGCTAGTGCGCAGTTTGAGTGTTTTTTTGTTGAGTTTTAGATGTTCAGCTTATTGTGTTTCAAAAGGAAATTTCAGGGGATGTTTCTCATTCTGCCATGTTTTTCTCGAATCTTGTCATTGATTTTTGATAATTTTAGTTTAATGCATCTTGGAGAATGACTTTTTGGCTTGATATAATTGAATGTTCTGGTTTTTTTTTCTTGAATTCCAAGGTCCAGTTCATTCCTTAGATATTGGAAAGTTTTGTCAACTATTTGTCTGCAATTGCTTTCTAATCCCTGCTCCTTTTCCTCCCCTTCAAGAATGCCCATTATTCTTATGTTTCCTCTTGTGATTGTATCAGCTAGTTCTTGTATTTCTCTTTCATTCTTTTGCATTTTTCGGTTTCTCTCTTCTTCCGTCTGATTCATTTCTAAATTTCTGTCTTCAATATCACTGATCCTTTCCTCTCTTTGTTCAACTCTATTTCCTAAGTTTATTATTTTTTTCTTCATCTCTTTTAGGAATTATTTATCTCCAAATGTTCTATTTAGCTCTTTTTTAGGCTTTCAATCTCCTTGCTAAAAACTCATCCTGCCGATCTAGTTGTTTTTCCAATTCCTGGAATTGTTGATATGAATTATTTTGGATCTCATTGAGTTTTTTTCAGAAGTACCATCCTGAATTCTCTGTCATTTAAGTCACATATTTTTATGTCTTTAAGCTTATTTTCTGAAGATTTTTCTCTTTCTTTCTGAAATGCCTTGTCACCTTGATTATTCATCATATTTAATGGACTATTTCTCTGCCTGGGCATTAATAGAAGTGTATTCTGTCGTTTTTCCAGAAAGAAGATTTATTATATAAAGGTCTTTCTTTAGCCTGCTGCTAAGAAGGCACTTTTCTTTTGGTTTCCAGTAGACTTCGTCCAAGCCTCTTGGATCCCTGCTTTATATAAAGCATTAACAATGCCCCTTTTCCCCTAAAAATAGTCAGTCGTGCTTGCTACCCTCTGTCTCAGTCCTTGTCAGTATTACCGACAGTTTCAGTAGCATTTTCTCAGATTCCCTCGGGGCTTGGCAGAGTTTAATCTTGGAAGAAATGGGTAGTGGCACCCTCTGGGTTAGGGGGGAGGTCATGACTCAGCCTTGCGTTGTGCATCCGTAGTTTGTAAGCAGCTGTTGCTTCTCTGCCATCCCCATTTCTCTGTTTTCTCATACCTGGACACTGCTGCTTTGTGGAGCTCATAGCTCTCTCAGGTAGGGTTGTTCAGGTAAACCACTGCACCTTCTCCCTTACCTCTCCTCCTGCAGGGAGCTCCTGCTGCTAGAGTCAGCTTCTTTGTTTCTTCTGGTGTCCTGCAGCACTCTCGCAGTTCTGACATCTGGTAGCTCTTATAAGCAGATCACTTACTCAGATGTGATTATGTGGCAGTTCGGTGTTATTTCTTGAGTTTTAGATGTTCAGCTTATGAGAGATCTGGAGTCATCTCTCATTCCACCATTCTTCTGATGTCACTCCTCAGGAATGATATTTAAAATATCCCCATATGACATGGAAACAGTAGTTTGAAAGAAAACTAACTTGTAAAGCCCATTTTGGAGCTAATTCAGCAATTGCGGATATGGACTACATGGGAGATTATGCTATTAGTGTATTTATTATTAATTTTCTTCATTTAGTAGTTGGCGATTTTTTTGAGAAAATTTTCCTTTATTAAAGTGATGAATAAAAATTTTTGAGGGCAAGGTCTATAATTTACTTTAAAATACTTAAGCAATAAACAATAGTTGAAGCAAATATGGCCAAATTTACAAGACTGAAATCTTGACGATGGTGATTCTAAGAATACGATGGTGGTAGATGCACAGCTTTTTTAAAGTGTCTAATTTATTCCTGGCACAGTGCAGGCACATTGTAAATAGTTGTTCTCCTCCTCCTCCTCTTCCTAGCATGTTATAGATCATGCACTCTCTACTTTCTGATTAACGAATATTCCAGAAATTTGAATTTTACGATAAACATAATTTAAAAAGGTGAATCCACTGCTGGAAAATTGTGTAAAGCACTTGCAAGTTATTTTGACATTAGTTTCTATTTTTAATGATCTATGACAGGGTTTCCTGCTGTTAGTACAGATCACTGAGAGTCAGCAATCTTTCAGTTTAACTGCCATGTGTTCAGAGTATATTCCAGACACACAAATGCAAAGAAAAATATATTTTCTTCATTTTTTAGGTGAAGTATTTCTCTTTCAGCTGAACAAAAGTGTAGCTTAAATTCTAATCTCATGTTAACATTATACGCTCTGACAAACTTTTTTTCAAATACAGTCGACATTCAGTATTCTATTAGTTTCAGGTGTGTAGCATATTGGTTAGACATTTATGTAATTTATGAGGTGGTCCCCCCATAAGTCTAGTACCTATTTGACACCATACGTAGTTATTACAATATTGTTGACTATATTCCTTATGCTGTACTTTACATCCTCATGACTATTTTGTAACTGCCAATTTGTACTTCTTAATCCCTTCATCTTATTCTCTCTGCCCCCAACCACTGCTTTTTGATATCCCAAATCCCTACAAAAACACTTTGACAATATTTACAACAAAAGTAGATGACAAAATGTTTCTATGGATGCTAAAATATAAGCAGATGGACACTGAGAATCACAAGATCTACATACGGGTCTTGTCTATGCAGTAAGATAAAGCCTTGAGCTACTTTCCACCCTACATAGGTCTGACTCAACATCTCATGTTCTTTCCATTATACCGAGGTTCCTCTTTTAATAATGTAATCTATTTTAGTTCACTACAACTACCTTCATATACAACGATCCTGCTTGTTCCTGTTTTCTTTTTTTAAATTAAAATTATTGGAATGACATTGGTTAATAAAATGAAATAGGTTTCAAGTATTCAATTCAAGAATACATCATATGTATATTACATTGTGTTCACCACCCAAAGTTAAAATCTACTAAATACTGTGTGATCGTGATGAGGAGATGATATCTGAGGAAAGATCATTGGTAGTCTGGTACTTCCCCACTGAGGAACACTGAATACAAAGACTTTGCCTAGATGTTAGTTGTGAGGGTCTTCAATATAGACCTTTTGCTTCCCAATATGTGACCTAACAGCTTGTTCTGGATACCTGCTCTTTTTCAGGAGTAGACTTCAATTCAAAGGAAGGAAGATAGAGGACAGGTCCAGCTTCAAAGCTTTTCAAACTGGGGAAAGGACTCATCTGGCCTGAAATGGGCTTCAAATGTTGCTCTCAATTTCCATATTACCTACTATGACTTTGTTGGTAGTCATCTCCTATAATCAAAATGTAAAAACTAGATGAACTCTGAATTTTAAGCAATAATTTTTCATTTGAAACCCCAAAAGAAATTTGGTTAGAATAGGCCAGAAATTTTTTCTCACTTTTCCCATCAGGCAGCATGATGTACTCTAAAAATCATTTTGCATACAATAGAGTCAATACAGTTAGAGCTTTATTACCCACAATGAACAACATTGAATAAGATATGTTGATCTTTATAGATCTAAATTATTGATGAGATCTTTAACAAAAACATTATCTGTTCTTTGATGAATCATATCATGAAGTTTTATTTCACCATCTATTTGTAATTTTGCCTCCCTTCTTAGTTTTCCATACCTTGGCTATTGTTAATAATGCTTCAAGAAAATGGCTTCATTTCCTTTGAATATATATCCAGAAGTGGCTCTACTCTTATTTCATCAAAACAACCAGACTCCTGAAACAACTAGACTCCAACATTAAATTGGGTTGACACCAAGGCAGATCTCACCCACAGGGTGGTGATTGACTGGGACAAGTGTTTCCTAAAGACAAATGAAGAGTTTCCAGGATTGTGAAGGTGATATCCCAAGGAAGGGACACATTGCAGAAATTCAGTCTTAAACTCCTTCCCTCAGGCTTCAGATGGGGGCTGGTTTGAGAAGGACAGATTAAAGACTGTCGACTTCTCCATATGTGGATTATACGCCTAAAAGTATAATTGCTAGTTCATATGCTAAGTCTTTTATTGGCTTTAAAAGGAATTGTCAAACTACTTTCCTGACTAATGGTACAATTTTAATTCCCATTAGCAATGCATGAATAATCTAGTTTCTCCAAATCCTTACCAAGATTTTGTGTTATTGCTTTTTCTTTTTTACTAATTCCGATAAGTATAATGATGTGCCATTGTAGCTTAATTTTCATATCTGCTATGGATAATAATGTTGTACATCTTTTCATATCTGTATGTTGTCTTTGGTAAAATGTCTGTGCAAGTCATTTCCACATTTTCTATTGGATTATTTGTTTTTAGTATTAAATTTGAGAGCTATTTGTATATATTTAGGGTACAAATCTTTGTCAGACAGGTTTGCAAATAATTTCTCCCAGTTGGTAATTTGTCTTTTCATCTTCATAAAAGTCTTTTACAAAGTACAAGTTTTAACTTTAATAAAGTCCAATTTATCATTTTTTTTTCTAGTTCATACTTTCAGTGTCAAGTCTAAGAATGCAGTCTTAGGTCATGAAGATTTTCTCCTGTTTTTTTTTTTATTTTCTAAAATTGTTATAACTTTGTATTTTATGCTGAAGTTCATGTTCCATTTTGAATTACCTTTCATATAGGTATAAAGTTTAGTTTGAAGAGTTCCCCCCTGCCCCCAATGAATGCAAAATTGCTCCAGCATTAGTTATTGAAAAGACAATCTTTCTTCCATTGTATTTTGTTTCTTGTTAAGAATTAATTTGGTATATCTGTTTAGAATTATTTATGCATTCTCTCTTCTGTTCCATTCATATATGGTTCAGTCTTTTGGCCAGCATCACAATGTTGGTTACTATAGCTATTATACTAAGCCTTAATATCAGGACGAATGATTCTCTCGACTTTATTTTCATCTTCAAAATTTTGTTTGTTAGTCTAGGGCTTTCCCCTATCGATATGAATTTTAAAATAAGCTAATATGCATAAAAAATCCTTGCTGAGACAATGAATTTTATAAAACATACAGATCAATTGAGTGAAAATTGACATCTTTACTATGTTGAGTCTTCCAATTTATGAACACGGTATGCTTCCTGACTATAAAGAATAAACTAAAAACAATAGCAGAAAGTTTTATGGAAAATCTCCATATATTTGACTAGAACTCCATTTATTACTTGGTTGCTGTACACCCCCACTCTAAGAGTGGGGCACAACGACACTGCAGATCTCCAAGTATCACTGTCAACACAAGACTCTGTGTCCAACAGTCCTTAAAATGTCTGAGTATTTCTCTTTCTTTGGTGGACAGGTATCTGAGTAAATAACCATAGGTCTAGGGGAAAGACCAGAAGAATCATTACTCTGTATATTTCCCATGTTGTTGTAGGGACATGGTCTCCTCTTTAGTTGCAGGGCTAAGGGTCTAAAGAAGTTTTTGTTCATATATACAATGGAATATTACTCAGCCTTTAGAAGATGAAATTCCACCATTTGCAATGACATGGATGGACCTAGAGGTTATTATGCTAAGTGAAATAAATCAGACAGAGAAAGATAAATAGTATATGATTTCACTTATGTGCAGAATCTAAGGAAAAATAGAACAAACTAATCAAAAACAGACTCACAAATATAGAGGCCAACCTGGTGATGGCCAAAGGGGAGAGGGGTTAGGGGGCTGGGAGAATGGGGTGAAGGTTGAAAGTAGGACAAATTAGTAGTTTATAGATGGTCATGGAGATTGGGAGCATGGCATAGGGAATGCAGTTAGCATTAATGTAATGGCTAGGTGAAGAGCCAGAGGGGTAGTAGAGTAATCGGGAGATCATTTTATAAAGTATAAAAATGTTTAACCAATATACTATATACTCGAAACTATTAAAAAAATAAAACTAACTAATTAATTAACTAAATAAATAAATAAATAAATAAATAAACAAATCCAGTAATTAGGTCTGGAAATTGGGCAAGGGTTTTTGTGATTTTTATTGGCTTGATTGCCCTGGTTATCCTCACAGGACTCAGAAAATCTCTCTCTTTTACTTTCTGCAGATGTTTCAAGTTTATTCACTGGAAAGGACTTGAGTTGTGAAGTCTCTAATTAGGCACTTTTATTTCTGAACACGTTCTTCTCTCCTGCCAGTCTGCCTGCAGAACTGCTCTTATAGCCTTACATGTTCTTCAATTGCATGGGAATATCCTCCATATTAGTGGCTCACTCCATTTGAGAATGTTGGGCATTGAGTGTTCAGAATTACCTTCTGTAGGGCTGCTGGGAGTCAGAGATTTCTTTGAGGTTGATGTTGGGCTTCCTGGGGGTATTCCTGTGTTCTCTGCCCCTCTTACTAGGGCAGGCTTGCAGTTGACCTTTGAGACATTAAACCTCCAAGACATATACACTGGTTAAAGCTGTTCACTCTCTATGATGTCTGAGGACATCTGTGGAAGTGGAGAAGCCCTATCCTTATGAGCAGTGGTAGGAAAACTATCTCAGCATTCTTGAGTAGGTACAGGAGACTAGCTGATCCTGAACTTGCAAAAGTGCCAGATAATGCCAGTATGATATGAATAAAGTCCCCAAGGTACTTGCTGACCTTTGATTGTGAGCCTTATCTTTTCTCCACCTTTATGCCTGTATCCTACTGCTGAAACTAACTTGCATAGGTCATGCTATTGGGAGTGGGTGATGTGTGGCATGGATCAAAACCCACTCTATAAGGGCTATGAACTGAGACAAGGCAGAAATGATCTCTTTTTTTCTGATGTCAGCTATTAATTAATAATGGAAGAAGGGTATGACTGTGAAAAATTCCATGGAGGTGAAAATCAATAGCAAATATAAATAGTTAAAAAGTTTATTGAGTGGGAATTTTATCAAATAAATATATAAAATTCTGGGAGTTTGAAGAAACATGGAAGAGTGAGAGATGTCCCCAGATCTCTCCCTGTGAAACAACAATAAGCTGAATATCTAAAACTCGACATAAACACCCAAATTGCACACCAGCATGTCTGAATATGGGGTATGCACATAAGAGCTACCACAGGTCAGAACCCCAGGTCTCGGGCGGTGGAGTGGGAAATAAAGAAGCTGGCTCTCACAACCTCCAGAGCTCCTGATAGGAGGAAGGGGAGGGAAGAAGGTGAGGTGAGTACCATGAACAGTCCTGTCTAGGAGTACTGCGAGTTCCACGTGGCTGGTGGCTGGCAGCAGGGTCCAATCATCAGGGCAGAAAGCAGAGAAGTGGGACAGCAGAGAAACAACAGTTGATTTTTACCAGCTGCAGTTGCAAAACTGAGGCTGAGCCACAGGCACTATCCTCCAACCAAGAGGACTCCTCTCCCCATATACTCCAAGACAGAACACCATGGAGCTCAGGGGAATCTGAACAAATGCTACTGAAATGGTTGCTAACACTGACAGGAACTGAAACTGAGAGTAGTGAGCATGATTAAACATCTGTAAGAAAGAAAAAGGGCATTATTAAGGATCTATATAAAGCAGGGATCCAAGAAGCTTAGAAGGCACCTTCTGAAAACCAAAAGAAAAGCACTTTCTTTGCAACGGGCTGAAGAGAGTACTGGCAGAGAAATAATCCATTTAACACCATGAACAACCGAAGTGACAAGGAAGCTCAGAAAGAAAAAGAAAAATCTCCGGAAAATAAGCTTACGTACATAGAAATATGCGACTTAAATGACAGAGAATTCAGGATGGTACTTCTGGAAAAACTCAGTGAGTTCCGAAATGAGTCAGATCAACAATTTAAGGAATTGAAAATACAACTAGAGGAGCACAATGAGTCCTTTAACAAGGAGACTGAAAACTCAAAAAGAACAGATTAGATGTTATGGAGACAAAAAAACACACAGCAAGACTTGAAAAATGAAATAGCAAGCTTGGAAAATAGAGTCAAGCAAAAGGAGGAAAGGATCAGTTTATCGAAGACAGAAATCTAGAAATAAATCAGAAGGAGGAAGAGAGAAACCAAAGAATGAAAAATAGTGAAAGAGAAATATAAGAACTAGCTTATGTAATCAGTAGAGGAAACTTAAGAGTAATGGGTATTCTTGAAGGCTAGGAAAAGGAGAAAGGACTAGAAAGCATTTTCAGACAAATAGTTGACGAGAATTTCCCAAATTTAAGGCATGAACTGGAGCTTGGAATTCAAGAAGTCAACAGAAGACCCAATTATCTCAAACCAAAAAAGGTCTTCCCCAAGACACATTTTATTAAAATTATCAAATATTAATGACAAATAATTTTCAGGGCAGCCAAGGAGAAGAAAATGGTAACTTATAAAGGAAAATCTGTAAGATTATCATCGGACTTCTTAGCACAAACCTTACAAGACAGAAAGGAGGGGACTCAACTATTCAAACTATTAAGCAAAAGGAACTACTAGCCTAGAATAATGTATCCAGCTAAGCTCTTCTTTAGATATTAAGGAGAAATTAAGACCTTTCCAGACATAAAAAATTGAGAGAGTTCTCCAATACGAGGCCTGCATTACAGGAAATACTGAAGTGGTCAGTGTACCTAACAAAATGATGAAAAAATAAACACATAATTAAAAGTAAGGTGACTATCAGGCAAATAAAAGCAGAGGATTGCAACCCTTACTAAGAATAGGATATTATAACCTTAAATAATAATTAGAGAATTGCTATATACCAATATAGTAGTGAACATTCAGCATACATAGGGACATACTGAGACAATGACTGAAAAGCAGAGGGTTCAAAGATCCAAATTTGCAAAGGGGAATGGAGATAAGGCGCACACAGAAGAAAATGGATGTATATGTACACACACACACACATATATATATACATATCCTTTATATATTCATAATGGTGAACACACACAGAAGATTCAGAACTGAAGTTTATAACATAAAACAAGAAAAACCAGAGGCAAAACTCACAAAAACCAACCAAAATGAAGAAAACAGACACAAAAGGACAAAGGAGCAATGGAAACACCGAGCTATTAGAAAGCAAAAAATAAGATAGCTATAAGAAGACTTCATATTTCAATATTTACCCTAAATGTAAATAGACAACTCACCAATAAAAAGGCACAGAATTGCAGAATGGATCAAAAACCAAACTCAACCATATGCTGCCTCCATCTCAGCTCCAAAGGCAAAGTGAAAGAGTGGAAAGTGATATTTCAAGCAAATGGCATTCAGAGATAATCAGGAGTAGTGGAACTAATATGGGATGCAATAGACTTCAACATAAAAAGGTAAAAAAATATACTGAGGGACAGTTCATAATAGTAAAGGGAATCTTGCACCAAAAAGCATAACACTTATTAATATCTATGTTCTCAGGGAGCCCTGCAATATGTAAAGCAATTAGTAACAGAACTAAAGGGAGAAACAGACCAAAACTCTATCACAGTATGGGACCTAAATACCCCACTGTCAGATATGGACAGATCATCCAAACAGAAAATCAATAAGGAAATAACATCTTTAATTGACACATTAGTCCAACTGGACACAGTTGACATTTACAGAGCCTTCCATCCCCAAACAGCTGCTTCTCCACTGCACATGGAACATTCACAATAATCAACCATATACAGGTACACAGAGATTGCCACAACAAGTATAAGAGGGCTTAAATTATACCAACCATATTTTCTGATGATAATGCTTTGAAGCTGGAAATCAACTGTGAAAATAAATCAGGAAGAACCACAAATACATGAGGATTAAACAACATTCAACTGAAGAATAACTGTGTCCGAGAAGAAATAAAAAGAGAGATCAAGGGGTACATAGACATGAATGATGATGACAATACAACATATCAAAACTTTGGGGACATGGCAAAAGCAGTCATAAAAGAAAAGTTCATATCATTACAGGCCTATCTCCAGAAACAAGAATGAGCCCTAATAAACAACCTAACCCTTCATCTTAAAAAAAAAAAAACTAGAAAAGGAAGAACAAATGAAGTTTAAAGTCAGTAGAAGGAAAAAAATAGTCAAAATTAGAGGAAAAAATGAAATTGAGAATAAGAAAACAGTAGAAAAAATAAATGCAACAAAGCACTGGTTATTTGAGGAGGTTAATAAAATTGACAAACACCTGGCTAGACTCACTAAAGAAAAAAGGGAAAGGACACAAATAAACACAATCAGGGAAGAAGAGGGGAAATTACAACAGACACCACAGAAATACATAGAATCATACAAGAATAATATGAAAAAGTATATAACATCAAATTTAATAACCTAGAAGAAATAGACCAGTATTTAGAAAAATACAACCTTCCCAGACTGAATCAAGAAGAACTGGAATATCTAAATAGACCGATCAGCAGTATGGGAATTGAAACGATCATCAAAAATCTATCAAAAAGTAAAAGTCCAGGACTAGATGGCTTTACTAGTGAATTTTACCAAATATTCAAAGAAGATTTAATACCTATTCTCCTCAAACTCTTCCAAAAAATCAAAGAAGAGGCAGTACTTCCCAACTTGTTTTATGAGGCCAATATTAACCTGGTAAAGATAACACAAAAAAAGAAAACTACAGATCAATATCTCTCATGAACACAAATTCAAATTTCCTAAAGAAGATACTAGAGAACAGAATACAGCATCATATTAAAAAGATTATACACCATAATCCAGTGGGCTTCATCCCAGAGGCACAGGGATGGTTCAACATACACAAATCGATTAATGTGATACACCACACAAAGAAATTAAAAAATATGAATCATATGATCATATCAATAGATGCAGAAAAAGCCTTTGATAAGACATAAAAGTGTCCTTTTATGATCAAAACACTTAACAAAATCGGTATAGAAGGAAAGTACTTTTACATAATAAAGGCCATATATGACAACCTCTCAGCAAACATTATACTTAATGGTGAAAAACTAAAAACCTTCCAAGATGAGGAACAGAGCAAGGCTGTCAACTATCATTACTGTTATTCAATATAACATTGGAGGTTCTACCAAGTGCAATCAGGCAGAGAAAGACATAAAGACACCCAAATGGGAAATGAAGAAGTCAAGCTGTCACTATCTGCAGATAACATGATTCTCTATACAGAAAACCCTGAAGACTCCACAAGTACAGTACTGGAAACAATAAGCAAATATGGTAAAGTTTCTGGGTACAAAATCAATGTTCAAATATCCATAGCGTTCCTATACTTTAATAATGAATTGTCAGAAAAAGAAGTGGAAAAAATAACTCCCTTTGCAATTGCAACGAAAAGAAGAAAATACCTAGTAATAAATCTAACGAAACATGTTAATGACCTATATAATGAATAGTTTAAGATCCTATTAAAGAAATCAATGACGATACAAGGAAATGAAAAGCTATTCCATGTTCTCGTATTGGAAGAGTCAACATTGTTAAAAAGACCACATTAGCTAAAGCATTATACAGATTTAATGCATTCCCTATCAAAATCCCATCTACCTTATTTAAAGAAACAGAACAAAAAAATCATCAAATTTGTATGGAAGCACAAAAGACTCCAAAGTGCCAAAGCCATTCTTAGAAAAAGAACAAAGTTGTAGCCATCATTCTGCCTGACTTCAAATTATACTGCAAAGTGACAATAGTCAAAATGGTGTGATAATGGCTGAAAAATAGACTCACCAACCAGTGGAACAGAATTTAAAGTCCAGAAGCAAACTTATATTTATATGGAAAAACAATTTTCAACAGAAAAGCCAAAAACATACAGTGGAGAAAGGAAAGCCTCTTCAATAAATGGTGCTGGGAAAACTGGAAAGCCACCTGCAAAAGAATGAACATAGACGGTTGTATATCACCACACATCAAAATTAGGTCAAAAAGGATTAAGGACCTGAACATAAGACCTGAAACAATAAAATGCATAGAAGAAAACATAGGAACTAAACTCAAGGACTTTGGCCTTAAAGAGGATTTTATGAATTTGACTTCAAAGGCAAGGGAAGTAAAACCTACATAAATGAATGGGACTATTTCAAACTAAAAAAGCTTCTGCTCAGCAAAAGAAATCTCGATAAGGTAAAGGAACAACCATCTGAATAGAAAAATATATTTGGAAGCAATGCCTCCGCTAAGGACCTAATATTCAAAATATACAAAGAACTCATCTGATCCAATAATAACAAAAACCAAACAATCCAATCAAAAAATGGGCAGAGGACTTGAACAGACACATCTCCCTAGTGGACATACAAATGGCCAACAAATAATTGAAAAGATGCTTAATATCATTAGCTACTAGGGAAATGCAAATCTAAAACACAATGAGATATCATCTCACATCTGTTAGAATAGCTATAATCAATAGGACAAGTAATAACAAATGTTGGAAAGGATATGGAGAAAAAGGAACCCTCATACACTGCTGGGAGGACTGCAAATTGGTACGGCTACTCTGGAAAACAGTATGGAGTTTCCTCAAAAAAAAAACAACTAAGAATTAATCTACCATATGATCCAGCAATACTTCTACTGGGTATTTACCCCAAAGACTTAAAAACCCATATCCGAAAAGTTATTTGCACACCAATGTTCATAGCAGCATTATTAACAGTGGCTAGGATATGAAAGCAACTGAAGTGTCCTATGATACATGATTGGCTAAAGACGCTGTGGTACATATGTACAATGGAATATTACTCAACCATGAGAAAAGATGAAATACTGCCATTTCCAACGATATGGATGGACCTGGAAATAATCATGCTAAGCAAAATAAGCCAGACAGAAAATGTTGAAAATCACATGATATCATTTATATGTTGGATGTAAACCTAAAAGCAACAAATGAACAGGACAAATAAACAGAGAGACTCATGAACATGGATATAGACTAGTGGTTACCAGAGGGTAGGGGGTGGGGGGATTGGGGACGTAGACTGGGTAAAGGGGGTCAAATATGTGTTGACAAAAAGAAATCTAATTGTGGGATGTGAACACACAGTGTAAATTATATATATATATATATATATATATATATATATATATATAATTGTTAAAATGTGTAGCTGAAACTTATTGGATTTCATTAACCAATGTGACCAAAAAAATTAAAAAAAATAAATTGTATGGTTTTTTCATCTGTAATCAATCACAAAATAGAAAATAGTAAAAGGTACATTTAAAGTAACAATTATAAATGATATCTAAGAATAAACTTATGAAAAGGGTTCCATTGCTAATGACAGGAAAATGCAAAAAATAAACTTTATTGAAGGCCATGAAAAACCTAAATATATAGATATATCATATTTTAATAAAACCTGAAGGAGATATATGAAAATTTTAATTCTATAATTCATCTCTAAGATGATCTAAATTGATATACACAAAAGCTATATGACCAAGGTAGTACTGAAGAGGAGAAAGTGAGGGCAAAATTGCCCTAAGTGATAGCAAACATAATATAGCAATAAAACAGTGTGATTCTAACATATAAATTGACAAATTTTTAATGGAAAATATTAGTGGTTCAGAAATTGATCATGACATGAAAATGTCATATGTATGCTATAGGGAAAGGAAATGAAAGAGAAACTGAAGGAGACACTCTGCCCTCTAGAGAAGTCATGGGATTAATTTCTGAAGGAAGTTTTTAAATTTCTAACAGATGAAACCTTGTAGAGCCATATTACCCCCATCCCTGCTATTAGCCCTAGAAGAACCCAAGGAGGGATGGTCACCTGACTCCAGTGGTACTTCCTCTTTCTTTCTCAGGGGACTGGGAGATAAGGACTTTAGTTTGAGGTGAGGATGACTCAGATCAGCTAAGGAATTGACCCTCGATGAGGACAAAGGCCATATTAATACCAGGTATAGGGGGCCCTATACACTCTGGTTGGCCCATAATATTATTTCTGGGAGGTCCCAAACAGGACTGTCAAGATGAGGCTCCTTTACTTCCACCTCAGAGGTCTTCTGGAGGTGAAAGCCATAGTCTGAGGGGGTAGGCCTTAGGCAGTGGAAAAGAGGAGGCCTATTCCATTCCAGAAGTACAGGTGAGGACTCTGAGTAAGGACTCAGGGGACCATCCACTCCAGAACAGTGAGAATGTCACAGAATCCCACCTCTGCTGTCAGTCCTGGAAGGCCCCAGGCAGGGAGGGGTACTGGAATAAAGTGTTTCCTCATTTCTTTGCAGGGGCCTCAGGGAGGTGAGACCTAAGTTAAATGAGGGGCCTCAGGTCAGCAGATTGGAGGGAACTTATTCCCTGCCAGGAGCCAAGGTGGGGACTCTGAGGGAGTATGCAAAGACAACCCATTGCAGAACAGAGGGGGTTGCATAGAGTCTGACCCCTGCTAAGAGCAATGGGAGGCCTCAAGTAGAGCGGTCCTACTGAAGCTTCCTCTTAAGAGGGCTCTCTGTGAGGTTCGATTTGAAGGGTTGGCCTAAAGTCAGCAGAGGGGAGTTCTGGATTGTTCCAGGAATCTATGTGAGGATCCTGAGAGGGAATTAAGGAGACCATCAATAAAGAATGGGAATGGATTGGAGGAAGGTTCACAGATCCTCTCCCCTGCTATCTGCTTTCAGAGGCCCAGAGTAGAGGAAGACATACGTGATAATTTGCTCTACAATGTTTTTTGTGAATTGAGGCTTTTTTTTTCTGAGAGGAGAGGCATTAGGTCTACAGAGGAAGGAATCTCAGATCATTCCAGGAATCAAGGTTAAGATCAGCAAAGTTTGGAAGTTCACAAGACCACCCTCATGTCTGACACAGGCTTCAAGGTCAGGAGTCCTTAAGATCATTCTGTTTTGATAATTCACTGGAATGGCTCACAGAATCGCTGAAAACTGTCATACTCATGGTTTGTTGAAAAGGTACAGGTTAAAATAAGCCAAGAGAATAGGTGCATGGGGCAGAGTCCAGGAGAGCCTGGAGTTATTCTTTGGCCTTAAGTGAATAAGGATGCCAGGGAACGGTCACATTTTGATTAACGAGATAGACCTTACTTATACCGAGGGATTGAGTGAAGACCAGGACTTGCTCAAAACTATCCATCCTAGATCTGATCTTCATGAAGGGCAACTCCGCCCCTGAAGAGGACATCTAGAAGATGCTAAGTGAGTTGAAGCTATGCCCTGGGGAGCCCAGAAAACTCATAAACAAATATTTGTGCAGCAAAATCTGAGGCAGATACCCAATAGTGATCCTATATGCTATAAATTCCTGTGGCACTATTGCACCAACAGTGAAACCAGTAAGATGAAAGTTCTGTAGTTTAATGTTGACTTCTGTTCTTACAGGTCAGAGCTTGAAGAGAGAGGCCTTGAGAGTGGAGGATAGAGTCCAACTCAGAATTTAAGGCAATGTTGGTGCTGATGTCATGACCAGTGGTGGCGCCAGGACCATTTTCAGTGGTACAGCAAGTGCCAGTGCTATGACCAGCAGAATACACAAGTGAGTGCTGAGGCAGACTGTTCGCTTTTTGTGTGAAGTGGGCAATCAAATATGCTGCAGTGAGAAGTGGGGGACAAATTGAGTGTGTGAGAGGAAGACAGTGTGTTCCATTGGTGTTTGCTGTAGATTGAATTGTGTCCCCTCAAATTCACATGTTGAAGTCCTAACACCCAAATATGACTGTATTTATAGATGGGGCCTATAAGGAGAAAATTAAGATTAAATGTGGTCATAAGTGTGGGATCCTAATACAATAGGTTTAGTGCCCGTTTAAGAAGAGACACCAGAGAATTTGCACACTCTGTCCCCATGTGCACACACTGAGGAATGGCCATGTAAGAACATGGTGAGAAGGCGGCTGTCTGTAAGCCAGGAAGAAAGTTCTCACCAGAAACTGACCATTTTGGCACCCAGATCTCAGGCTTCCAGCCTCCAGAACTATGAGAAAATTATTTTCTGTTGTTTAAGGCACCGAACTTATTGTATTTTGTTATAGCACCCAAGCTGACTAATATAGTATTCCTATTCCATTTGGGTAAATTATTGATTTATCTGTTGTTTAGTGTCATTTAGAGTGTTGTTTGCTTTAATATAATGTTCAATTCACTTCAGAATCTATATTTTTATATTGCATAGGTCAAACATTTTATTGTTCTTTCCAAGGTATTGAATACAAGTTTTACTATTTTTGGAAACTTTCTATCATATTCTGTGATCTGAAACAGATTACATGCTATTGAAATAGACTGCTTCTTAAAAATGTGCAAGAAATTCACCAATAAATAATTTGGATCCAGAAAAATAGGGGGAAAAGTATAGATGTGGTTATTTCCTGGCTTTCCCCTTTTTTTAGTCTATTGTTCTATAAAATTGATATACATGTGGATTTACTTACTTGTCCAAGAATATGAAGAAAATAAAGCCCTGATAATCATAATGCTCATCGTGCCATTTAGTTATCAAACACTTATTGAAACACTGAATATCTGCTATATGTAAGTGGATTTGCTAAGGGTTAGAGGTATAGGACATATAATATATTACCAAAGAGAAAAGTAGAAATTTATAAACCTTATATTACTAATATTCATTAAAGGGGATAGTGTAGAAGATGGTCAGTGAAAATAAGGCGAATTGCTTTAATTGTTCAACACGAAAAAGTGTGCAAGTTAATTACACGTGTGTTGTGTATATTTGCATGTGTGTATATATAGAAGAAGCGCATTAAAGGATATACCCTATATTTGCTATTGTTGCCATAACAAATTACCTCAGCTTAGTGTCTTAAAAAAAACCCGTTGATTATCTTACAGTTTTCATGGTCAGAAGTCTGGCAGCAGCATGGCTTAACTGGGTTCTCTGCTTAGGGTCTCAAGGCTGAGAACAAAGTGTAGAAACGGCTGCATTCTTTCCTGGAGACTCTGGAGAAGAATCCACTTCAAGCTCATTTAGGTGGTTGGCATAATTTAATTTCTTGTGGTTGTAGGAAAGAGGTTTCCTTTTCTCACAGGCTGTCGGCTAGTGTCTTTTCTCCCAGGTACTTCAGACTACTTGCCTTCCTTCTCACATGGCTCCCTCCATATTCAAAGCAGCAATAACTTGTCAGCTCCTCAGGTTTCAAATCTCTCCAGCTTCCTTTCCTATTCCCACTCTCTACTTTTAAGGACTCATGTGATTACATCAGATCCACCTGCAAAATCTGGGATAATCACTCTATCTTAAGGTCAATTAATAGTAACGTTTAATTACATCTGCAAAGTCTTTTTTTGCCGTGTAATATTTCACAGGAATGAATAGCCCCCAAAAGTGAAGATCATGGGAGCAAAAATTCTGCCTCTTGCGGTCAGTGAATTATTAATTACAGTTACCTCAAAGCAGAGAAATTTCAAATAATCTTTACTTTTCTTCACATGCATTCCTGAGTTGTTTAAATTTTGAAAATAATTCACATATATTAATTCTAATCAGGAAAGAAAAGCTATTTATTTCATAAGAAAATAAAGTACACCAGAGTAAGAGGCCTGACTCTTCTTATGGATTAGTGTTTGATGGTGAGTGGGAATTTTGTAGCCACCCAGTAGCCATGCATCTAGAGGCTATGTTGTCCCACTCTGTCACTCCTTTGCTAAAAATTATTCCATTGCTTCCCTTACTTTCACAATCTGGGAAATTCATTTTTGTGAATTGAAGCCTAGGTGGGCTTGAGTATGTCACTCCATCTCAAGTGCTCAAGATGATGTAATGGGCCTCTGCAGCAAGTTGCACCGCTTGAATTTTCCAAGCCATTTCCAGGAGAAGATCATTTCCAGCAGAGTCCTATGAAGACAAGCAGCCCCAGAAAAGCCCAGGTTTTTACATTCCTTTGAAGAACAGGAGAACTAGCTCCCAGGTATGATGTGCCTGGTTAACAGGCCAATGAACTTCCTTCCCTGGGTGCTCTCAGGCCCATCAGAGAAAGAGGCAGACAGAAAAAGACAGAAAGGGGCAAACCCACCTGTTTGCTGGTCTTTTCAAAGTTAGGGGTTAGCATTCCCAGGAATCTAGTCTTCCAGGTCAAAATTATTTCCACTTTCCCATAAGATCAGTATAAATCAGATCTGTGGGAAGTGAAGCGAGTCTTTCCTGTTCTTTTCAATAATTGGTAAGATTATTCTCTGTGGAGGAATGGGAGAGTCTGTGTCCTGTTAGGAGCTTTGTGAGGTTGACAGAGTGGAGGTTACCTTCAAATTCCAAGTTCAGCACTTGGCATGGATGAACAGAGGTCTGCAATGTAGCCATGGCCATTTCCAGCCATAGCAGAGCAGAAGCCACCAGAAGTCCTCTATTTTAGGTGGGAAGGTGTCTGATTTGGGAAGACTTCTCAGAGACACTGTGAATGTTCCAATATGGGAGTAGCCTTCTTTTTGGTGTAGGGTAGAATATAACTCCATATAAGGAAAATGAATAGAAAAAACATGTTTTGTGTGTCTATATTTGCACATCTAACTATCTAGCTCTGCATGGAGCATAGGCTAGAGTGTTCATAGTAGTCACCTCTTGCAGTGGGAGTCAGAAGAATATGAGGGAGTTGCTCTTCATTTTATATGTATTTTTTCCATCTGAAATTTTTAACAGGTGCTTGCGTTATAGAAGAGAGTGACCATGACATTAATGTCAGGGCCTAGCAGCTTGTCCCTTGGTTTTGTGTCTTTCTTGGCCCATGGCCATGAACAGAGGTTTGACAGTGTCTCCCAGCCTTTGGAGGCCCTCTCAGTCCCAGGCTCAGCAGCCTCTGTTGTTCTAAACATACTGTTTGCTCCTTTAAATAGCAAATTCTTCATGGAGCCCACCACGCCAACTGAGAACTTAGGGTATTTATGTAAGATTTCTTCATCCTCTAGAAAAGTGAAAAACAGGCTCTTCTACAGCAGATTTTCGAAGAATGTCATTTCATTCAACATTGTTTCACGATGAAATGCCCTAGGAAGTTACTTTTGTTTGTGTCAATTAGTCTATAGCAAAATCATTTTTCTTATACATCCTTTTGCTTAAAGTTGCAGAACCTATCGATGACAGTAAGTGAGGACTTACTGTAGTGACCCCTCACTGGGATCATCTAGAAAATCGGACTTACTATATAGGAAAGCAGTAGCAAAGTCACCAGGGGATTGTATGTCACGCATCAGCAAGATGTGGTAAGTGGGTAAATGTAGAAGGAATCCTAACAGCGACCAGTTGAGTTTTCTACTGTACAGAGTACATGTAGTGAGTGGTCCAAGCCTTTCTATAATCTGCCTTTTCCCACTCTTAGACTGCACAAAGGATCTTGATCAAAAGTGGATTTTTTCTGGTGTGTGGCAATGCACGTGTTTCTGCTTCTGAGATCTCATCCTTATTTTTATCTAGTTTTATTTTTTGCTGGACCCTCCAGCCTTGTTTACAAGTTCCAGACTCGAAGTCATCTTTCAGCGTACTGAGCAGAACAGCAATAATAACAAACCCCAAACTGAAGAAATGATGTTAGGAATTCTTCTAATTCATTTATTTAGGCTAAAGCCTACATTTTTTTTAAATTTAGCAGCCTATTATAGTTTGTAAAAGAAAATATACAAGAAACACATATGTACATCAGATGATTTTTATTGTGAAATATATTATATGTAATATATTTACATACACAAGTGTCTATGTCAAGTAAAAACATTACGGCCTCCCAGATTTTCCCTGCATTTTATTCCCACTCACTGTATAAGTCTTTATTTTTAATTTAAGTGTAGTATTAATATGTATCAGTAAATTGCAGTATATGATATAAAACATATATGTGCACTTAAAATAGTAATTATAAAACATACACTGTGTAATCACTACTTAATGAATAGAACACTTAATGTAATTTATAAGCACTTAGTGTGCCCCTTCTCAAATACATACCCCACTCCATCATACTTAAAGTTCTTGTTTTCCTGACTTTTGTCAAAATCTTTAATCAGGGATGTGAAGTATAGCATAGGGAATATAGTCGATAATATTGTAATAACTATGTATCGTGCCTTGTGGGCATTAGACTAATGTCTAACCACTATGCCATTCACTTGAAACTAGTATAAAATAATATCAAATGTCAACTGTAAATGAAAAAAGAACTTTACCTTGCTTTTATTTATACTTTTATGATCTTCATTCGTGCATTAAACACTATAATTTTGCCTGTTTTTAAACTTTTACTATGCAATCATACTCTGTGTTTACTCCTTTTGACTCATTAATTTTGCTTACTCTAATGAAAGTCATTTATCTTGATGATAGTAGCTGCAATTACTTCCTTTGCTGCTGCTGCATAAATTCCATTCCATGAACATTCCAGAATATTTCCACCAGTTCTAATAATGAATAGCATTTGTATTCTTTCCAGTTTAGGAGTATTACGAACAGTGATTCTATGAATAGCAAATAAACAAAACCCACAAACAAAACTTCACATTAAAGGAACTCATATATTTAATACTTTGTCAATATTTCTAATATTTTAAATGACAGCTTTACTATTTTTAAAAAGTTTTCTATACATGTATAACCAAAAGTAAATTTTTTTTAACCTTTGACAACAATGTTTAATGTTCACAGAACATTGTTTTTTCTATTGCTGATTACGATCACTTTGTATGGTTTCAGTTTGCATGGTCCTCAACTCATGTGCAAAGAGAGGAGTGCCTGTACTAGTAAAAATCCTCTTACCTTTTTATTCCTCTTTGGTGTACTTGACCTGCTGCAGTACTGCATCATATTTAGAATCGCCTTGTCAAATGCCACACAAAATGATTGTTGGGATTTTGTTTGTGATTACATTGAATCTTTAAAATAATTCCAAGAGAATTAACATTTTTATAGTATTAAGTTTTGCAGTCAGTGAACATAGCATATTCCTCTATTTCTTGAAGTTATTATTAGCGTCTATATTAGTTTCCTAGGGTCGCAGTAGCAAAATACTGCAAACTGGGTTGTTCAAATAACAGGAATTTATTGTCTCATAGTTCTAGTCTCTAGAGGCTAGAAGTTCAAGATCAAGGTTTCAGCAAAATTTGTTCCTTTTGAGGGTTGTGAGAGAGAATCTGTCCCATGTCTCTTTCCTAGCTTCTGGTAGTTCCTTGGCTTGTGGCAGCATAATTCCAATCTTCTCATGGCATTACCACTGTGTGCATGCCTGTCTATGTACAAATTCCCTCTTTATAAAAAGACATAAGTCATATTTATTAGGGGCCTATGCTACTCTAGTATTATCTAATTCTAAAGTCACATCCACATTTTTAGGTATTTGTTACAGCAACATATGTGATTTATTTTTATTTTCCTTTATTTTTTTTACAATATGTCCATTCTCATATTTAATATCAAAGATATTCATCACATGATATAAATTTGAAAGGGTTCCTCCTTTTACATATTCCTCAGAAGAATTTGTATAAGATTGAGATTATTTTCTTTTTTAATGTTTTAGGCCTAGACTACTTTATTTTTGTTTTTAATTATTTTTGGAAGATTTTAACAATTAATCATTCACCTATTTTAATGGCTATAGGTCTAGTCATGATTTCTGTATCTTCTTGAATCTAATTTGTTAATTTATAGTTTTTAAGTATTTATTGATTTAAATTTTCAAATATGTTGTCATAAAATTTTGTATATTTCCACATGATTTTTCTTTGAGTTGTCATTGTGATACATCACACATACACAAAATGTGAATTAAATGTAAATATGCATATACAAATGGACACATATAGATAACCACCAAGGTCAAGAAATAAAATGTTGCCAGCATTCTTAGACCCCATGTGCCTCTTCCTTGCTATACCCATCATCCTGATCCTCTGTTCTTTTTTAGTAATTACTTCTTTGCTTTGCTTTCTAATTCTCCTACATACACATCTCTGAAACAATATAGTTTCATTTTCCATGTTTTTTAGATTTATATAAAAGTAATCAGAAGGCATGTATAATTTGTGTTTGGCTCCATTTACCCAACATTATTTTTATGAAAGCCATTCACATTATTGCTGCATAGTGTTCCATTATGTTAATATACCAAAACTCATTTGTGCATCCCATTGTTAATGGGCATTTGGGTTGTTTCTGATTTTTGGCTATCATGAAAAATGCTGCTATGAATATTCATATTTACTTATCCTGCTGCACAGATGCATAATTTCTGTTGGGTATCTACCTAAAAGTGAAACTATTGAGTCATAGGATATGTGTAACCTCAACTCTACTGGAGAATGCCAAAATGTTTTTCAAAGTGGCTGTATGCTTTTACATACCTGCCAGCAACATATGAGAGTTCTTGGCTCTCCCCTTTGTGAAAACACAGTATTGTCAGATATTTTCATTTTGAACAGATAGGTGGTTTTCTACTTGTGGTTTAAATTTGCATTTTCCTGATTACAAATGAGGTTGAAAACTCTATAATATTATATATTTATTGGTATTTGCCATTTGATATCTTCCTTTGTGAAGAGCCTGCTCAAGTCTTTGTCCCATTTTGTATTGGATCACCTCTCTATTTTAATTGTATGTAGATGTGTTCTATGTATTCTGAGTAAGAGTTCATTGTTAGTTATGTGTTACAAATATCTTTTCTCATATTTCTTTTAATTCTATATATGCTGTCTCTTGCTAAAAAAATGTGTTTTGTATGGATATAGTGAAACATCAATCTTTACTCTCTTATGTGTCTTTTTATTTGAGAAATCTTTATTTAACTGAAAATCATGGATATGTACAGTCCTATACTATATCTCAAACAATGTGTACTTTTCAAACTTAAGTTCACTAGGAATGAATTTTCATTAATAATGTGTGAGAGAGAGGCCCAGTTTTTCCGAGACTAACTATAGAAAAGATAGTCAATTTCCCACAGTCTGCAGTACCACG
Source organism: Rousettus aegyptiacus (assembly GCF_014176215.1). NCBI lineage: Eukaryota > Metazoa > Chordata > Mammalia > Chiroptera > Pteropodidae > Rousettus > Rousettus aegyptiacus. The sequence goes on along the minus strand of NW_023416312.1, from coordinate 32,731,328 downwards.
ACTATTATTTAGTCAAGTGTTTTATATACAAACAATTCTTCGTCATTACCATGCTGACATCACACCTTATTTTTCCTTGAATGAATCTTTTTTCTTGAACATTTGAACTTTATAGATATTTTAGAATTAGTTTATTAATTCATACAATCTAAAAAATATAGACTATTTTATTGGATTGCATTGAATATATAGATCAATTTTAGGAGAAAGGCATCTTTAAAATATTGAATCTTCCGGTCTACTAACATGGAATATTTCTCCATTTATTTGTCCCCCTTTTTTTAGTCTCAGTAACATTTTATTATTATTTTACACTGAAAATTATATATATTATTCACTTTGTAAACAAGGGCATGTTTTGAGAAAATATTATTTTTATTGATTACATTTATTGAGCTATAACTTTAAGTCTGTAATATTCACTTTTGTGCACAATTAATTTTATGAGTTGACAAACACATACAATAGTATAACCATCAACTTAATCAAGAAATAAAACAGTTCTATTACCCCATAAAATTTTCTCATGTCCCTCTGTAGACAAATCCTTCCCCAACATCCCCAGCTCCTAGTAAACTGGCTGTTTGGAAGAGAAGTCTTTGGCTAAGAAGTTGTCCTGCTGAAACCAAAATTTATGTTGAAGGAAGTATTTGGTGTTGTGGGTGACCATGTCAGCAAAAGGGGTAACATCTGATTACCTCTGGGTTTGGAGCTGATAGTGTCTCAGTCCTCTTTTAGCTTTCCTAATATTCCCTCATCATGCTCTCCTCCTGCCTCTTTATCCATTCCTTCTGAGGCTCCTTCCGTGGCTGTTTCTTCCTCCTATGAAAGATTCTATCCCTGCCTTTTTCCTTCTCAATATCTACTTATCCTTTAATTAGCAGCCTAGATATCACTTTCTCAGACAAAGCTTTTGTATCTCTCTCCCTAGATTTGGTAGGCCCTTACTGTTGTATACTCGGATAACACCCTACATTTTCTTTGATAATACTTTCCCCACTTAGAATTGCTGGCTAAACATTTTGTAACAATTTGCTTAATTGTAAAATTTGCTTACTGCCTACCTTCTGAAGCAGTAAACATTACATTGCTGTTTTGTGGACAATGGCTTTCTGAATTTTCTACAGGGGCTAGTACATAAGATTATATTTGGCATGTAAAACCCATTAAGGGCTGTGTTTTAACAGGCTGACTCTGATATGTCCATGATGGTGTTACCCAAGTTGTCATTTTAGGCATCTCCTCTCCTCCCCACCCCTAAAACTGCTACACACCCTCTGTTCTTCTTTGTTAATCTTGCCTCCATCTTCCTATCTCCTTAGTTCTCTTACTTTTTCAGTGTGAGCTCAACCATGCCCCCATGACTTCAAGCTACCATTATGAATAACACCTCTGCCTGATCCCTGCCCAGGCCCCTCTATAGGTCTCCGGGGTTAATGTATTTGTCTACCTTCTAGAAATAGAATCACTCAAAGATCACCGAATGTTTTCCCTAACTTCTCTCCTGTTCCACATCCTACTCCAAATTTTCTCCTCCTCTTGTGCCTAAAATCTCAGTTCATAATATCGTCATCCAAACAGCATCCCAAGACAGAAACTTGAAGCTCATTTTGCACTCATCCTTCTCCCTTCCATCTGGTTACCAACTGCGGTTAATGTCTAAATCTAAAACCCTCTCAACTCTATCCCCCTCTTCCACCCATCTCTACTACTATGGCTTGAGTCCAAAACCATGTCAGTTCACCCTAGTTCATTTATTTGGTGTTGTTTCTCACTCTCCCTTGCTTGGAGGGGGGAGGTAGAAGGGATAAAAGGGGTCAGATATAGGGGGATACAGGGAGGACGAAGTGGGTAAAGGGGATCAAATACATGGTAGCTGAAGGAAACTGGACTTTGGGTGGTAAATACAGAATAGAATATACAGATGTGAAATTACAATGTACACCTGAAAATCATGCAATTGTATTAACCAATGCTACTCCAATAAACTTAATAAAAAATATAAATAAATAAATAAATAGATAGATAGATAGATAGATAGATAAATAAATAATATTCTATACCATACCAAGGATCAGCATGAAGCCTACTCCAGTAGGAAGTTGGGAACCATGCTATCCAAAATAAGCTTGTTACATCATCTGTATCATATCTTAGGACATGAACGTCTTCCAGCACTTTATCTATAGTTACTGAGATGATCAGTCCTATGGTTTTTCCCTTCTAATTACCTTCTCCATACACCCGTACTCCTTTCACTAGTCTTTGTTACTCCTGGCCTTTCTCAACTGTCCTGCATTATATACCACACCACTCACCCATATATTCCCAAGCCCAAGGAAGAAATCCAGGGTAGACAAGGAAGAAATACCAGGCTCCTGCCAGCAATGAAGTAGCTCTCAAGGTTGGTACACTGGAAAAGGTATATTGGACCACTAGAAGAGACAAAAGATGTAGATGTCTCAGAATCCAAGAGTGGCAGTCACTGAGTGATCTTGGGTCCCAGGTTGAGGGGGTTCTAAGACAGCATGAGATGTCTGACCCTCTGCTGGTCTTTTCATCCAACAATATCCCACTCACTTTGCAGCAGCCAGCAGGTACTGATGAATCAGAGATGCCTTTAGTCTATTTAGGTAACTTTTCATATACTCTTATTGCAGATTATCTACCTTCCCTCTGTCTGGTCCCTTTTCTACTCATTAGTGATTTCTGGATTAAGAATCCTGATTTTATTTTATTTTATATTTTATTTTATTTGTTTTCTTATTGTTGTGAGTTTTTAAATTAAATTCATTGGGGTGACATTGGTGGATAAAATTATGTAGGTCTCAAGTGTACAATTCAATAATACTTCATACGTATATTGCATTGTGTGTTTGCCATCCAAAGTTAAACTTCCTTCCATCACCATATATTTGACCCCCTTTACCTATATCTACTTCTCCCCTCCCCTTTCCCTCTGGTAACCACTAAACTATTTACCAGAAACCTTATTTTAATGAAATATTTGCTGGCAAAGTAGTACCATAAGTACAAAATAATGTGAAGTTAAAATTAATTTGTTTTAAATTGTTTATATTATATTATTATTATTACTATTTAAAACTTCATGTACATTATAGAAAATTTAAAAATACAAATTAAGAGAAGAAAATAAAATCTCAGATTTTGGATAATTCTTACATAATTTTTATATTTTCTGTATATTTAAATTGTTTTACGATGTGCATAGATTATGTTTATACTCATAAAAACATTAAAAATGCAAAGAGTCTATTTTTGTTTTGGTTTACACTGAGCATTATTCTGTCTCTGGTTTTCTAAACTTTTATAATCTAGACTGAGAATTGCTGAAGTAACAGAGCCCATTGCTCTTGGCACCACTGTGCTTTGTAGTTGTATAGAGTTGTCTCAGGTTGTAGCATCTGGAACTTGACAAGGCAGTGTGACAGGCAACAAAGGTGGATCATTTGATGGGAGGCTGGTGTTTCTTTCATGGCAGCTGACATTAGATAGAGTCAACTTTATTTAACAAGTAGGTGTAACATGAGCCCCCTATTGAAAATATAAATCCCATCTCAGTACTGGAGGCATTGGTCTCTATGATACAGGAATAGGTGGGACAAGAGGAAGACAGGCCACAGAGAAGGACTGCCTTCATCTCCTAAAAGCTGCCTGATGAACCCAGAGCCCAGTCAAAACTCTCTCCACCTTCTTGATAAATTTAGTTACCAGGAAGTTGAGTTTGAAGAAGTAGGTATGAACCTCATAATCTGACTCCCTCCAATAGATCTGTCATTTACTGTGTGGGCTTGCCATATGAGGATTTAATTATCATGCCTGCACCCCGATCACCCACTAGGAGATGAAATGGACTAGAAGCTTAGGGTGCGGTAAAGAGGCGGATCAAATGTGTAAGGTGGAGGGCAAGAATATCCTCAGTAAGAGTACTAGAGAGAATATCCGTCCTCTCACACACCTCTCTGGAAGTGTCTATGACTTAAGGATATAGGAAGATACTTTCCTTCAGGAGGTTTAGTGGTTATCCAGTTTTTTAAGAGGGGTGTAATTGTCCCTTTTGCTCTCCAAGAATGACCAAAAAGAAATACTCAATTTAAGCAAAACAAGAACTTCCTACTATTGTTACTAAAGTCAACAGCAATTTCCCCAACTGAGTCTTCCCAGCCTAAACTCTGGAGTGAAACTTTATTTGGAACAATGTCTGTATTCTTGAAAAATTATATAAATCACCTTTTACCCTTGAGTTATGCATTTATTCAATACTTAGCTTCTACTGTGTACCTGGAAATATTCTAAACACATGTAATTGTGCTAAGAAAATTGACTCAAAAGGATTTTTGTCTTTGGAGGGAAGGTGGACCAAGTCCCTTTTAACCCTAATATTTTAAGATTTTGTTTAAAGTAGCCCCAAGTTGATCTCTTTCACAAACCATGGCCTCTTGCACACTATTTAAAAAATCTGTATTTTTATACATTTCGCTTTATCATGAGCTACTTGCAGTATATTGTTTTAGTAAACTTCAATATATATGTGTATGTGTTTGTGTGCAGTTAGAATAAAATCTCAAGAGGCAGAAGGGACCTTAGAGGTCTTCTATGCAATCTTATCCAATGAATGATTCTCTTCTATAACCTCCCTGAGAGTAAGCATTTATTTCAAGTTGAACTTTACTATAATTTCTGCTTGAATACTTCTGGTGATGAGAAGCTCACTATCTCACAAAACATTTTGTTATAGAACTACTCTCCTTAAAATTATCTTTGCAAATTAAAATTAGGATGAAATTATTAGTGTGCTGGTTTGGGATTTGTAAAATGTGAAGCTGCTAGAGACTAGAGGAGGTTCCCGGGTTTCAGAAATTCAGTTGGCTGACAGGGATGCCTGTGTGGCTACAATAAAATGAGAAGGGGAGCAGGCAGAGGGAGATGAGGTCAGAAAAGGAGAAAGGCTCTGGATCATACAAAGCCCTATAAGCTTTGGTAAGGGATTTAGACTTTATTCTAAGTTTGGTGGGAAGTATTTAGGTGTTTTAAAGCAGGGGAATAGTTTTGTTTTGCATTTTTAAATATTACATCCCATGACTTATTTATTTTATAACTGGAAGTTTGCTATTTTATAACTTGAAGTTTCCTTTTTTGCTTTTTAAAATATTGCAATTCTATCTGGTCAATTCTCTCAGCATTCCTCATACCCTGTCACTTTATACCTCACTCCAGAAAGCTCAAACTAATCATAGTCCCCTGACCATACCAAGTAGAAGCTTATCATGTTTCTTACACTTACGTGCACGCTCACTTCCCTGTTTTCTACATTTTTCCCCACTGCCCTTGACACCTGGCTCTCTTTGCTGCCAGACTTGGCTCAACCGTCACCTCTTTCAGGAAGTCTGCTTTTACATTCAAGCCAATATGAGTGCTTCATATCTTCATTATTGCAGCTAATTACAATTGGCAATTTATGTGACATTTTGAGGGCCAGGGCAGTATCTTCTTCATCTCTGAATCCTCAGCATCCAGCACTGTGTATGGATTAATAAATCCATTAAAAAATTGTTAACTCCTCTAAAATGAAAAATAACAATATTTTTGGAAGAGATATCCTGCAAAATATAATTAGTTTGTATTTAATGATACATATAGTACATAATTTTTCCTGGGTATATAACATAGTTCAAATTAATTTTTCTCTGAAAGCATGATGGAGTCTTTTTTAGAGCTGTGGCAGATGACCACTAATACCTACTTAAAAAAATTTCCAGGTCAAAATCTTCTCTGCAATGCTTTAAGGTGTAGAATTTGGGGAACTTAATTGATCACTTGTTCATATAGCTATTAAATGTATAATTTACAAAGGTAACTGAAATAAGTTACCAGGGCAAAGAACTGGTTACTAATAGCAATGGTGAGTGAGAACATGACCTGTGCAGCCCCCTATCTAGGTTTGAATCCTGTCCCCTCATTGACAAGCAATTACCTTACCCTTCTGTGTCTCAGTTTCCTCGACTTTAAAAGAGGAATGATAATAATATCTAGCTCTCAGGATTTTAATAAGGCTTACGTTAAGTAATCATACAAAACACTTAATCCCTAAAACGTAGTAAGTGCTCAAGAAATGTAAACTACGATGATGAGGACAAAATGATCATGATAGGTCTGACCCCTTGCCCAGAAAGAAGCAAAAGACAGGATAAACATATATGCAGGTGGGCAGCCAAAGCCAAAAGGCCAGGGTGATCTCTAAGCATGCCAGGTATTGATTCCTCAGTTTCTCATCCAGATGGATTCATTCATTGATTTAATAAACATTTATTTAGTATTTGACAAGTACAAGATTAAACACTGAGGAGCCACAGTGAAAGGTCATTATACATCAGAGGAAAGAGCCAGATAGCAGGTCACATTTCGATGTTCTCCCCTATAGTTTAAGATATACTGAAGGGTCTCTTGGTTGGCTCAGAGTTTCTCCAAATACTGACTAACTGCTGGAGTGGCAGTTGTGCTAGGTGATGAGAAAGAGTAGTAGGGCCAAAAAACTTTATTGCAAGAAAGAGAGGGTTGTGAGTAGAGCAAGGCCAAGAGTTAATAAATGAACTCCATGGGTCAGGCTATTTGGACCAGAAGAACTGGCTATGTTGAATACTGGCTACTATTTTTCTCCACAAAATAAGGTCCTGGTATTCCTCAAAATGATTGCATGTAAAGTAAGAGGTGTCTGGAGACAACCCCAGTCCATTTTTCAAACAGTGGCAAGGACAATGAAGATAGGAGAGAGGTGTTGAAATTGGGTCACAAATCAAGGAGGCCCCATGGAGAGTGGAAGCCTACATCTGACAGGTAGGGACATTGGGAAAACTGAGTGTGAGACAGAAGTGAGAAAGAGAGATCAGAATGGAATGGTCAAAGTGTCAACTAGTGCGACAGCTTTATCCTCATTCTAAGTATGCATTTGTGGGAGACCCAGAAATACTTAAAAGGTAGGAAGTAGGGTGACAGGAATGATTAGGATAGACTCACAATACTTTTTGGGGAAAATATTGAGTACAACTCAATAAAAACAATAAACACAAAGACTTGTCTTAGAGGAGTTCAGCCTAGTCAAACACACCACAAAGCAATCCATACCCCTTAATGCAATGCAGGCAACAGCTGGAGGGACACATACACTATTCTATGGAAGCCCAGAGGAGAGAGGGCCTTACTGCTGGGTTGGTTGGGAAGTCTTCTTAGAGAGAATATATCTGAGTTAGGGCCTGAAATGTTGATAGAAGACTTTCCAGGGAAAAAGTCATTCATTTAAAGATAACTTAAGTTGAAACTTTGACATTTTCCCTTTATTTCCAAAGGGAAAAAAAGGCACACATTTCTTTTTTAAAATAACTTTTTAGTTTTCAATTATAGTTACCATAAATATTATATTAGTTTCAGGTATTCTACATAGTGATTAACATGTATATAATTTATGAAGTGATCACCTCGATAAATCTAGTACTCATCTGATGCCATATATAGTTATTATAATATTATTAACAATATTCCCTGTGCTGTATTTTACATCTCTGGGACTATTTTTATAATTGGCAACGTGTACTTCTTAATCTCTTCACCTTTTTCACCCAGCCTTCCAACCCCACTCCCTCCCATCTGGCAACCACCAAAATGTTGTCTGTATCCATGAGCTTGTTTCTGTTTTGTTTGTTCGTTTATTTTGTTTTTTTTTAGATTCCACATGTAAGTGAAATCATATGGTATCTGTCTTTCTATGCTCGACTTATTTCACTTAGCATAATACCCTCTAAAGATCTTTTCATGGGTATGTATTCTATTGATCAAATCCCTGGGTTCTATTCTGCACATCAGTAGGATGGCCACAAGGTGGCAGCACAACATTATATAATTGTGTATCCCAGAGACACTGTATCCCTTTGTCTACAGCTCTTTCATTAGTCAGGATGCTATTAATGTAATATAGGAGCCAGGCTCAGCTCTCTAGAATATTCACAAATTCATGCTGCCCAAGATTAGGCAAGGTGTAGCTGCACCCAGATTAGGGCTGAAGAGGCTTATGATGGAACTCAAAGCACTGACATCTACTTGAAGGTTACTGGGCTTGGAGACCCCACAGAGACTACTGGATACAAGTGGAAGCTTGAAGCAGGATGAGGGATAAGTTGGACTTGTTAGTCAAGACCTTTCAGGTATTTAGAGTAGAGGTCGCCATGCAGAATGGTATCCCAGGGAAGCACTGCCGCAGGGGTACTCACTGAAGATATCTGATTGACAGAGCAGGCAGCAGTGTCTTTAGAGTCCCCAAAGTCATAAAATGAGGGGATGCGCCATCTGGACAGGGCCTCGTATATCAATCAGAACCGAGTCCTAATGCAGTGGATACTGTAATGGACCATCCAAATCCCTCTTTGGAATGAAAAAAAAATTCCTAACTGCTTGAATTGCATCTGATTTTACCTCTTTAGGAATTAGCATTCACTCTCAAGAGAGCTGCTTTGCCCAAGGCTACATTCCCAAGGTTGCATGTATTCACCCACTTCTTTATATGGAAGCAAAAACCTGACACCTGTATGCAATTCAGTAGGGTCATTCCAATTTCAGAGTTCCTTATGGAGTCACCTGGAGCCTTTGTTGAGGCTGTGTCACAGTTCAGCTTCTCCTTCTGCCTAATCTTGCACCTTTCCTTCCCCTGGCCCCCTCCCAGGTTTCTATTCTGAGAGCTTCTCCAATAAACTTTATGCACAGTAAGCTCTGGCTCAGAGTCAGCTTCCAAGGGGAACACAATCCTGCCTTTGATTTACTTGTGAGGAAACTGAGGCAATTTTTAGGGTCATATTTTGAGGGAGAAGTGATCACTTTTAATGACCAAATACTTCAAATCTAAGGAACATGGTACTCAAAGACATGCTGAACATTAAGTAAGCAAGACCCCAAGAGCAAGGGTTTGTCTGTCTTCCTCATTTTCTGTATCCTTAGTGACTCCTCATAGTATGCGCTCAATAGATAGGTGTTCAATAATTGAATGAATGAGTACTGGTCCTCAGATTTCAGATATAAACAAAATTCCCTTAGCTCCAATAGGAAGCTATTGAGACTATTGAGGCCAGGTATTTTCTTCTTAAAGTCCCATAGTTGCCCTCAAAGGAAGCATTCCTCTCAATTCCCATTGAGAATAGACACCCAAACAATCTTCAGCATTCTAGCTTGGCAGAATGCAAATATTAAGACAGACCATGCCTGTATTGTTAAAGTCCCAAATTCAAAACCAAGAGAAATTAATTCCGATTATATCCTAGTCAGTACAGAGAGCATTCCTCTGACATTAACTGAGATTGCTCACTCTTAATACTGCCAATATTTTTCTTCTTGTACAGCTAAGAAAGGGAATGGCCTAGGAAAAATGAAGTGTTATGATACATAGCAGATAGATTAAGAACATTGTTTCTGTAACAGAGATGCTTTCCTTAAAATCTCAGTACTGCTACCTTAGTGGCAGTGTGACCCTGGGCAAGTTAATCTCTCTTTATTTCAGTTTCTCAGCTATAAAATGGGATAAAAATAATAATAGCTCCTTGAAACTTTTGCTGTGAGGATTAAATGAGTTAACAAATATAACATGCCTAGAATACTGCCCAGCATATAGTAAGCATTTTATAAAGCTTAGATATTATTTACATGTAGAATCCCATCTTGCCACATTTCTAAAGAGAATCTAGGTACTGTATCACATAATCCTGTGGAGTCCTGGATGCCCTTTGCTTTAGGATTATCTGGTTCAGTGGCTACTGTTTGTATAGGTGCATAATTTATTAGATTCTGAGGTTTCTGGTTGGAAGATGAAGCAAATACCTTATTTTAGGCACACTCAAGCCATTGCTAAGTTGTGTGTGTGTGTGTGTGTGTGTTTAAATTATATCTCTGTAAGTTACAGGATGTTTCTACTTACAAACGGTTATCTCTATTCTATAAATACCACTGGAAAGATTTCCAACCCTGGCCCCAGTCAATTTCTTCTTAGCTCTTGAGACAAAAAGGTAAGGATAGAAACTGGAAATTCCTTACAAACTGAATTCTCCGCTCAAGTACTTCAGGATATAGGGATCAAAAAAATGAACTGATAGTGTAATTATGGGTCCTATGCAAGGCATACTTCCACACAATGTTATTGGGATAATTCAGGCTCACTTGCTTGCTAGTCAATCTGTTTCACATACTTCCTGAATTTTCTACAATAATTATCTGATAATTAAGAAAAATGGAGTATTCCATTGAGAGTCTCTCCTTAGATAGAAATACCCATCTAGTTACTTCTCTTGCTGTTTTGAAACAGGAATTATGGCTTATGGAGTTATGGGATTGCTCAGTTTAAGTGGTTCAGGGTATAGGTTTTGGTTCTGGAGGGAGAAGGGCTTTCTACTGCAAGGGTCTGGCGATCAAAGGAAAAAGGTAACTGACCACTCCTCTCTTAGCTAAGAACATAAAAGATGCGTTTTTTGGACATCCGTGTAAGTGAGGTCTTATAAATGGACAAATATTAACAAAAAGTTTGTTTTACAAAGACAAAAATTGTTTAAAGCAAATATGATAATGGCAAAATAAAAGTTAATAAATGTGACAAGAAATTAAAGAAGGAAAAAGAACAAAGGAAACATTAGCTAAGGAACATGCACCAAAGATAATTAGGTAAATGTGAATAAATAAATTTACATAATAGTGTAAAGTGAAAACAGATCACTAATAAAGAAAAACAATGTTTATAAAGTACAAGGCTTAATTTTTCCCTTCCCTGCCCCTGTCTCTGTTCCTGTCTGTGCACTTTATCTGAAGTTGAGGAATCTGCAGATAACCAACCACCAGGTAGGTGCTCTTTGGCTTACTCAGATAGTCTCCAGGGAATTTTTGTACCTAAACAGACACACCCCTAATGACCACCACCTCCACCAAGGGTTCCATGCCCCAGGTTGCTGACATCTTTTTACTTGGATGCAAAGTACACATATCTTTTGTAAGTGTCAATGAGCATGGTTCCCCTGCAGGGGGCCAATGCTGAAATAGGGTATTGTGGCAAAAGAAGAAAGCCCACTTACAGAATGTCTTGAGCTCTGCAGCTGGCAGCAAGTGTTTGATAACATGTTGGAGAGGAAAGAGAAAGCCAAGTTACTTTGTTAGAAGATTCGACTTATTTGGATTTTTCTTAAGCTTTCTAAGGAGCTACATTTTGAAATAAGATTGGGGTGGAGGATGTTCTTTATGGCTAGTCTGGAACCTGTACCTCAAACACTGAATTTCTAAAGAGGTGATACCTCTTTTCTCTAAAGGGAGAGAGCAATGTCAGGCATAACAAGTACACTGGGGCGTAAGACAAGCTCTCCATTTCCAAGTAGAAAATCATACTCAACATGGCAAAAGAAAAACAATAAAAAGAAGAGTAACTGCCTGCAATCTAGGAGGTCCTATTATTTGCCAGAAGCTACGCTACATTCTTAGGTATGTTATCTACCAGGTGAGGTCAGTGTTATTTTTATTCTCATTTTACAGATGAAGAATGTGAGGCTCAGAAAGGTTGTTACTTGCCCTCGGTTACACAGCTAGTAAGACACAACTAGAATTGAAAGAGAGATCTGATTTCAACACCTGTGCTAAATATTTGCATTATACCAAAGCAGTCCCATTATCTTTATTGGTTGGGGAGTGACAGTCCATTGTGATTGTTGCTTATGCTCTTTCTAGGGCAGTAAAATGTTGGTTATTTAGACTGGCTTTCTCATTATACTGCATGGGTTGAATCGCTGCTTTCTTTCTGACTGGCTGTATGACCATAGGAAAGTTACCTTGCCTCATTGCACCTTAATATCTTCATCTGTTAAATGCCTCCTAAGGCTGTTGTGATAATTATGAGGTATAATACCTTCAAGCATATAGTAACTTATACTTGTTCTTGTTACTATCTTCCCACAAGGCCAATGAGATCATGGAAACCAGGGTTGCCTGGTTCTGTAATCTACTAGGTATGTGATTCTGAGTATGCTTCTTAACCTTTTTGTTACTCAGTTTATTCATCATTAAAATAGAGAAAATAATAGTATTTACCTCATAGTGGAGTTTTTGAGGGTCAAATGTGTTAATACATGTAAAACTCTTAGAATGGTGCCTGGCACGTAGCACTCAATATTGTAAGAGTTATTATTGTTGTTTAAATGGAGAATTCATTGACTTCTTAAACTACAAAGACTTTGGAGATAATCTAGGTGGGTTAATCATTAGGAATTTTAATTGGGAAATAAACATTAGAAGTCTCTCTAAGTAATCAGCTGGGGATAGGAACCCTTCCTCCCACTATATAGGTGACTTGTCTCTTCCCAGCCTGAAGCACACTCTCAATTTGCAGTACAGTTGTGAGAGTCTCTTGATATGGCAGGTAAGTAAGATTGATCTTCTTGTGCTCAATTTTTTCATACACAAGTAAATGAGGCACTCAGTATTGCTTTCTGGGACAATTCCATAATTACTCAGTGACTTCCTGATAAGTGATCTAGAAATATTAAGCCAATCAAGAACAACAAAATGGATTTAATAAAAGTAAATCACAATCAGAGAGATTTTACTCTACAGCAAATAGACAATAATTGAGGATGAATCCTAGCCAAGTCTGTTCAAATGGAGATGTGCGGGGTGGGGGCGGGGGGGAGATTTTAGCTTTGTCAAACATTGCAAATTTGTTCTTTTTCCCCCTTCATTATCCTGTTAAGTGACCTTGAAGAGATGACAGACAAAAATGAGAAAAGAGTTGCGTGTTATCTTTCCAAGTTTGAATGATTGGGGAGGGTTTTTGCAAGGAATGGAGGGAGCAGTGTTGTCTGTGCTATGTAGCCATTTTGTCATAGAGATCAAGTAACAAAGGAGTAAAGGGGAGAAAATTATACTCCATTGTTAAAGAGAATGAATGAAAAATGAAGAGATGAAACCTCTTTAGGTCATATGCTTAGGTACTCAGAGGGCCTGTTTCCACATCTGTAAAAGGAAGAAGTTAGAATAAGTCTCTGTTCGCCTCAACACCCTCTGCTCCTGGGAACATTTTGTCCCTAGCCCAACACTCACCAAGCCCAAAAATCACTAAGCAATATATGGGAACACCTATTACAACAGTATGGCACGGTGGTTATGTGTGTAGGTGCAAGGGCAAAAACTGTCTGCTATTTACTAGCTTTAGTCCTAAGGGCAAGTTCTTTAATTTCTCTGTGCATCAGTTTCCTCATTTGTAAAATGAGGATAATATTATCTACCTCATGGGGTTGTAATGAATATATGACAATACATAAAATACGCTTTGGACAGAAATTGGAAAATAGTAAAAGGCTCAACTAATGTTAGCTATTATTAGGGAACTTGCAGGAATTCCAACATTGACTGAGCTTGTCATCTTAAGTATTCCCCAATCCCTGACATTTAGAACCTTCTTCCTTTTAATACGGTAATGATTCTTAACGATTCTGTATTAGAATCCCTATTGAAGATTACTGAAAAATGCACATTTATAGGCACCCACCTCCAGACAGACTGAATTAGAATCTCTGAGCACGGGACCAAGAATCGGCATTTTCAACATGCCCTCTGAAATTTGAGAATCACTGCTTTGTAATTTCAGTAGCATAACAGGGTCCTTCTGATAAAAGTGGTGTTGAAGCCCTTCCTGCTAACCTTTAACCTTAGGAAACCACCTAGGACATTCCAAATGAAGCAATCAGAACTTTTACTATTGGCACGTGTAAGAGTCCTTGAGGAGATCTGAATTGGACTGGCTCGGCCCTAACAGAGTTCTTAGGATGGGAAGATAGCTAACAAATTGCAGCTTAGAGTTGGTAGCACCAAAAGTCTAGCAGTATTCTTTACACTATCCAATCGGTCATAGAGATGACCACTATGTTAGCATCTTTCTTTGCAAAAATTTTCAATGATTTCTTAGGAGAACTCTCCCTCATGAAAATTTATCTCAGATTTCATAATGGGGGCCATGGAAATTACTTTAAATGCTCTTTAGTTTTAGTCTTACATGTGGGAATTTGTGAGAGTTGATCTATCCCATAAAGCAAAATATATGTGTTTCACGCTATCAAGGTTTTGTGGAGCAAATATAAACCATACTCCTAAGAGCAGAGATAACAAATTGCTACAGGTTCATATTTAATCCATTGGTGAAAATTAATTGAGTTAGACTAGCTCCCTGGCAGATACTTGTGAAGTTTAAACCATGTTTTTACTTTACTTGCAGTTTCATGCGAGATCAAATCTAAACCTGGCTAAAGTATAGATTTGGTCTAACATTTCCTTGTTATGAAGTCAAACAGATCCCAGTAGCTTTTTGCTTCTAGATGAACCCCATAGAGTTGGATCAAAATCAGACTTTGGGATTTTACTGGGAGAAAAATCATTCAAAAAGGACCCTTGGTGTCTCCACAGGAGAAAAGATGAGGACTTTTAGTCTCAAAAACTGATCCTAAATCTGATGCCTTTCTCAATACTCCTAAGGTCTTTATTGAAAGTAAGACATTTCTGTTATCCTATAGTTAGATCCTGAGCCCTGAGATGGTTTCTAGCATGCTGAAATTTTGGAGGTATTCAGAACAGTCCTAACTTCTTTAGGACTGGTTGTTAGTTATTTGAACTCCAGGGCATCTCTAAAATAAGCAAGTGTCTGACTGAGTATCAAGAATACTGCCAAAATCCATTTGACAGGCCTCTCAAAGGTTGACACTCTTGGAGACTTTAGTGGTTTTATAATAGCTTCTCTTCTACATAGTTGCAAATTGATTGATTTGGCTCTAAAAGCGTTCCATCATTTTTATTGTGATTGCCTTTAACATTGGCTACATAGAGAACTTTATTAAAGATGTGCCCTATAGCAGTATAAAAGACACAGCTCTGGTTTCCAGAATTTACTCTTAAGAATTATATTCACCTGCTTAACTCCCTACCCCGCCAGAACTCTGTACAGAGGGACTTTTTGTTGCATTGTTTTAAATTTTGATTGGAACTTTTTAAAACATTTTTGAGATATAATTCATATACCATACAATTCACTCATTTTCAGTATACAATTCAATATTTTTCAATTTATTGTCAGTGTTGTACAAAAATTAGCACAATAAATTTTAGACTATTTTCATCAGCTCATAAAAAAATTCCATCCCATTAGCACTTACTCCCTATTTCTTTTTATCTCCAATAGATTGGCTTATTCTGGACATTTCATATGAAAGGAATCATGTGTAGGTGCTACATCATGCTCACCATCAAAAGTCTAGTTTCCATGCATCACCACAAAATTGATCCCTTTTACACATTTTGAACTCCCTTCACTTCCCTAGCCCTCGGGTAACCATCAACTTATTGACTGCCTTTATAGGTTTTTTTCTTTTGTTTTCTGTTTGTTTATGTAATTAATTAATTTAATTTTAATTTTCTTCTTCTGGGTTTCCTTATTAGAACTTTAAAAAATTAATTAATTAATTATTTTTATGGTGACATTGGTTAGTGAAATCTAATGTTTCAGCCGTACACTTTAACAGTAAGACATATATAGATTTACACTGTGTGTTCACCTTCATTATTAAATTTTGTTCTGTCTACATATTTGAGCCCCCTTACCCTATCTATCTTGCCACTATGAATAATACTGCTATGAACATCGGTGTGCAAATAACATTTTGGATATGGGTATCCAAGTCTTTGGGGGTAAATACCCAGTAGAGGGCTTGCTGGATCATATGGTAGATCAATTCTTAGTTTTTTTGAGAAAACTCCATACTGTTTTCCAGAGTGGCTGTACCAATTTGCAGTCCCACCAGCAGTGGATGAGGGTTCCTATTTCTCAGCATCCTCTCCAGCATTTGTTATTACATTTCCTATTGTTTAGAGCTATTCAAACATGTGTGAGGTGGTATCTCATTGTCGTTTTGATTCGCATTTTCCTAAAGCTAGCGATGTTGAGCATCTTTTCAAATATTTGTTGGCCATTTCTATGTCTTCTATGGAAAAGTGTCTGTTCAGGTCCTCTGTGCATTTTTGGATGGTTTTGTTGTTGTTGTTGTTGTTGTTGTTGTTGTTGTTGTTGTTGTTATTGAGTCGTATGAGTTCTTTGTATATTTTGGATATTAGGCTCGTATCAGAGGCATTGCTTGGCAATATATTTTCCCATCTGGATGGTTGTCTCTTTACCGTGTTGATGATTTTTTTTTTTGCTGAGCAGAAGATTTTAGTTTGATATTGTCCCATTCATTTACTTTAGCTTTTACTTCCCTTGCTTTTGAGGTCAAATTCATAAAATCCTCTTTAAGATCAAGAACCTTGAATTTAGTTCCTATGTTTTCTTCTATGCATTTTATTGTTTCAGGACTTATATTCAGGTCCTTAATCCATTTTGAGTTAAGTTTGGTGTGTGGTGATAGACAACAGTCTAGTTTCATTCTTTTGTGGTGGTTTTCCAGTTTTCTCAGCATCATTTATTGAAGAGGCTTTCCTTTCTCAACCGTAAGATTTAACTTTCTTGTCGAAAAATTGTTCTCCAATTAAATATGGGTTTACTTCTGGACTCACGATTCTGTTCCACTGATTCTGTTTTTCTGCCAAGACCATGCTGTTTTGATTACCCTCACTTTGGAGTATAATTTAAAGTTGGGCAGAGTGATGCCTCCAGCCTTGTTCTTTTTTCCTCAGGAAGGCTTTGGCAATTTGGGGTCTTTTGTGCTTCCATACAAATCTGATGATTTTTTGTTCTATTTCTTTAAAAATTACCAATGGGACTTTGATGGGGATTGCATTAAATCTGCATAATGCAGATTTAGGTAATAAGGTCATTTTAACTATGTTGATTCTTCCAATCCAAGAAAATGAGATATCTTTCCATTTCTTTCTATCTTCTTCTTTTAATAGGGTCTTGTAGTTTTCATTACATAGGTCCTTCACATGTTTGTTAAATTTATTCCTAGCTATTTTTTTTTGTTGTTGCAATAGCAAAAGGAATTATTTTTTCCACTTATTTTTCTGACACTTCATTATTAGAGTATAGAAATGCTATAGATTTTGAAAGTTTATTTTGTATCCATAGACTTTACTGTATTTGCTTAATGTCTCCAATAGTGTTCTTGTGGAGTCCTTAGGGGTTTCTATATAGAGAATCATGTCATTCACAAATGGTGACAGTTTGACTTGTTTTCTATTTGGATGCCTTTTATATATCTGTCTCTTGCCTGATTGCACTCGCTAGGACTTCCAATGTTATATTGAAAAACAGTGGTGATAGTGGACAGCCTTGCCTCGTTACTGATGTTAGAGGGAAAGTTTTTAGATTTTCACCATTAAGTATAATGTTGGCTGAGTGTTGGTCATATATGGCCTTTATAATATTAAGGTACTTTCCTTCTATACTGATTTTGTTAAGTGTTTTGATAATAAATGGATGCTGTATCTTGTCGAAGGCTTTTTCTGCATCTATTGATATGATCATATAATTCTTATTTTTTAATTTGTTCATGTGATGTATTACATTAATCGATTTGTGTATGTTGAACCATCCCTGGGCTCTTGGGATGAAGCCCTCTTGTTCATGTTGTATAATCTTTTAAAGATGTTGCTGTATTTGGATCTCTAGTATCTTATTTAGGATTTTTGCATCTTTGTTCATAAATATATTGCTCTGTACTTTTCTTTTTTGCGTGTGTTATCTTTTCAGGTTTTGGTATCAGAGTAATATTGGCCTTGTGAAATGAGTTGGGACTTATTGCCTCCTCTGCAATTTTTTGTAAGAGTTTGAGGAGAATAGGTATTAAATCTTTGAATGTTTGGTAGAATTTACTGGTAAAAAAAATCTGGTCCCAGAATGTTAATTTTTGGTAGGTTTTTGATGATTGTTTTAATTTCCATACTGCTGATTGGACTATTTAGATTTTCTACTTCTTTTTGATTCGGTCTAGTAAGGTTGTATTTTTCTGAGTACTGGTCCATATCTTCTAGGTTATTAAATTTGGTATTATATAATTTTTCATATTATTCTTGTATGATCCTTCTATTTTTGTGCTGTATGTCATAATTTCTCATATTTTGTCCCTGATTTTATTTTTTGTGTCCTTTATCTTTTTCTTTTAGTGAATCTAGCCAGGGGTTTCTCAATTTTATTAACTTTCTCAAAGAACCAACTCTTTGTTACACTTATTTTCTATATTGTTTTTGTTTGTTTTCAATTTCATTTACTTCTGCTCTAATTTTGATTATTTCTTTTTGTCTGCTAACTTTAGGCTTCATTTCTTCTTCCTTTTCTAGTTTTTTTTTAAAGATGAAGCATTAGGTTGTTTATTTGGGCTTTTTCTTTCTCAGATATAGGACTGTAATGATATGAACTTTCTTCTTATGACCACTTTTGCCATGTCCCAAAAGTTTTGATATGTTGTACTATCTATATCATTTGTTTCCATGTATCTCCTGATCTCTCTTTTTTATTTCTTCTGTGACCCTGTCATTCTTCAGTAGCATGTTGTTTAATCTCTGTGTATTTGTGGTTCTTCCTGCTTTTTTTTGCAGTTGAACTCCAGCTTCAAAGCATTATGTGCCTTGAGAATGTTCCATGTGCAGTGGAGAAGAATGTATAAGCAGCTGTTTGGGGATGGAAGGCTCTGTAAATATCAATTATGTCCAGCTGGTCTAATGTGTCATTTAAAGATGTTATTTCCTTATTGATTTTCTGTTTGAATGATCTGTCCATATTTGACAGTGGGTATTTAGGTCCCCTACTACAATAGTGTTTTGGTCTGTTTCTCCCTTTAGTTCTGTTAGTAATTGCTTTACATATTTCGGGGCTCCCTGATTGGGAGCAGAGATATTAATAAGTGTCATGTCTTCTTGGTGCATTATTTCTTTTGTCATTATGAAGTGTCCATCCATATCTATTTTTACCTTTTTTACTTTCAAGTCTAATTTGTCTGATATTAGTATCACTATGGCTATTCCTGCTTTCCTCTGAATGCCATTTGTTTGGAATATCATTTTCCGCCCTTTCTCTTTGAGTCTATATCTGTCTTTGAAGCTGAGATGTATCTCCTGGAGGCAGCATATGGTTGGGTTTTGTTTTTTGATCCATTCTGCTAATCTGTGCCTTTTTATCGGTGAGTTCAGTTCATTTACAATTAGAGTTATAATTGAAATATGAGGTCTTCTTATAGCCATTTTATCTGTTGCTTTCTGGTAGCTTGGTGTTTCCATTGCTTCCTTGTCCTTGTGTTTCTGTTTTCTTTATTTTGGTTGGCTTCTGTGGGTTTTGCCTCTGGTTCTTCTTGTTTTATGTTATAGACTTCAGTTCTGAATCTTTTGTGTTTGGTTACCATTACAAATATGAAATGGATAGTTATATATCTATAGAATCCATTTTCTTCTGTGTGTGCCTTATCTCCAATCCCCTTTGAAAATTTTGATCTTTGAATCCTCCCCTTTTCAATAATTGTTGTCTCAAATTGTCTTTATATATACTGAACATTCATTACTATCTTGCTATAGTAAATCTCTTCTTATTGTTTAAGCTTATTGTTCATTCTTCAGTTTCTCTCTTCCTTCTGTTTTATATCTAGGTTTCTGTCTTTGATAACACTGTTTTTTTCCTCCATTTGGTTGACTCTATTTCCCAAAGTTACTATTTCATTTTTCAACTCTTGCAGGGTGTTTTTTTAATCTTCACAAAATCTATTCTGTTCCTTTTGAAGGGTTCACTCTCCTTGATAAAGAATTCATTCTGCTCATCTAGTTATTTTTTCCATTCCTGAAATTGTTGATATTACTCATTCAAATGTCACTGAGTTTTTTCAGAAGTACCATCCTGAATTCTCTGTCATTTGAGTCATATATTTCTATGTCTGTAAGTCTTTTCTGGAGATTTTTCTCTTTCTTTCTGAGCTTCCTTGTCACCTTGGTTGTTCGTGGTGTTTAATGGACTATTTCTCTGCCTTAGCTTTAATGGAAGCTGCCTTTTTTTTCTCCCCAAAGAAGATTTATTATATAAAGGTCTCTCTTTAGCCTGTTGCAAAGGAGGTTCTTTTCTTTTGTTTTCCATTAGGTGGCATCTAAGCCTCCTGGATTCCTGCTTTATATAAATCCTTAATAATCTCTTTTTATTCCTTACAGATGTTTAATCACACTTGCTACCTTCGTTCTGAGTCACTGTCAGTGTTTGCAATAGTTTCAGTAGCATTTACTTAGATTCCCTTGGGGCTCCATGGTGTTCAGTCTTGGAGAATACATGGATGGGGGACGTATGAGTCGGGGGATGGTGGCTGTGGTTCAGCCTTGGTTTTGCAACTGCAGCTGGTGAAAATCCATTATTGTTTCTCTGCCATCCTGCTTCTCTGCTTTCTGATCCAATGACTTGGCCCTGATGACTGGGCCATGCCACTGGCTGTGTGGAGCTCACCACTCTCTCAGGCAGGCCTGTTCAGGGAACTCGCTGCACCTTCTCCTCTCCTCCTCCT